>NW_026055117.1:698001-1396002 GCF_022829205.1 Neoarthrinium moseri | reverse complement strand
GGGAGAGAGAGAGGGGGAGAGAAAGGATAGCAGCTTTGACCAAACTATTGTGTGATATTAATATATTAGCTAACTATTATGGAATGTGTGATATTTGCTTGCTTGCACCATAACGAATGCGTCCCACTTCGATGGTGTTTCCAGAAACCCTATCCAAGCTATTAACGACCGTAGTATACATTCTTCTCTCGTTCTCCCTTTCGAATAAAAACCGCAGGCCTACATTCCAACTCCGTTGACAAAAGCGTTCGCTTACAGCAGGGCAGCAAAGACACCAGCGACAGCGGCCATCATGCCTGGGGCGTACTCGGCAGCACCGCCGGTCTGGATGGATGCGGTGGATGACTTGGTGGTTGAGCCCTTGCTGGTGGCGCTGCTGCCCGATGAGCTGTCCGAAGAGTCTCCCGAGTCTCCCGATGAGCTGGAGCCGGTGGACTCTGCTGTCGCTGTGGCGTCGGCAGCGCTCGCGCTCTTTGAACCGGTTGCCTTGAGGGTAGTGGTGCTTCCGTACAGGGAGGCGTTCATGCTGGCATTATTGTAAGTCTTCTCAACATGCAATACACGGAGCAGCCACTGCGTGGCGAGTAGATCCCTTACCAGTACTGTTGCTTTGTTGATCCGTAGCTCGAAGCCCTCGGGTCATTGGGGCAGTTGGTGAAGCAAGTCATGATGGCAATGTACTTGTCGCACAGGCAGCTGTAGTCATTGGAATCACAGAGGGCCAGGTAGGCCTCGGTGGTTTGGAGACACTGCTCAAGGATGTTCTGGGCGGCGCAGGTGGAAGTGCCAGCAGCGGCCGAAGTGGTAGTAGTCTGTGCGGAGACAGTGGCAGCAAGAACTGCAACGGGGACGAGGAAGGACTTCATTTTGGCAAGTAGAGAAGTGAACAGAGTACGAGTACAGGAAGTGAGTGCTTGATTAATAAAGAAGCTAGATAGTGTCCGAAGCGAAAGTAGACGTTGGAATCGAAGAGATAGTCTGGGCGATCTTGTTAGAGAGCTTAGCAAGAGGAAGGAGAGAAAGTTGAGCTCGAGTCGGGACACAAGATGGTCTTATGAAAAGGCCCTCAAGGTCTGTGTTGACCAGGCCGTTTCGAGGCCCGCTTTGCGTACGACCAACAATATGGGAAACGCTCTCAAACCTAGTCCACAAGCTCGAGTCTATCCGGACGAGGGCCTGGCGCTATTGGGCCGGGCATGTGAGCCACTCGGCCAAGACGACGAAGCTTCGTCAGACGGCTTCGTCTGCATGTTCTGCGAAATCCACGGCATACTCCTGCATTGCGTGTGCCGACGGGCTGGACCTGGGGCCGTCGTAGCCGTCGTGCATGTCGGCAAGCATGCTGCGTGACGCGTTGGGCCGGGGCAGGTTTACCTCTCAACTCTGAGCAGGGAAGGGCGGGAGACGAGATGTCGTGTAGTTTGAGATGAGCAGCGCTGGGGTTTAATTTTGGCGTACTGCCTTTTCAAAGGGGCCGCCCGCCGCTGATTGGGCAATGGCGGTTTAGAAATTGGCTGCACCAAAGCCAAGTCCAAGCTGCACGACGCTAAGAGGCCCCGGATCTCATGCTAATTGTTCTGCAGCAAGGGACCGCGATCTCGTGGGCTCTCGCGCTTGCAGGGGACACAGCTCCGGAATCCGAGATCTTGCCTTGTCATCCACGTCTTGCTTTTGTATGCCAGGTCGCCGCGTGTCCTGCATATGTAAACCGCGGGAAGCTGAGCAGGTGCAGAGTTGGCCCAGACGAATGGGTGTTGTCAACAAATCAGGACGGCGCCTCACCACGAAGCTTCCGCTAGATTGCCAAGCTTTAGGTGTAGGCAAGGTGTTGTTGAAGCTTCGCTTCGTGTCTCGTTGCTTTGAACCCTGAGATCCGACGACGGAGGTGCGCATGCAAGTCCGGAAAGTTGCGGCTTTTCAGCAGAAGTCGATGCGCGCATCCAAAGTTGCAGCATGTTCTACTTCTTTTCGAATGTGCACGGCTCCCTGTTCGAGTGCCCGCAAAAGCATGGCTCGAGAAAGGCTGTGTGCGGTCTTAGGCTTATCCAGCTCTTAACGTCTGTAGTATTTCTTCTGGCTTTGAAGAGAACTTGAGACCACTCGACTCCAAACAAAGACCGATGTATGACTGGTCAACTTACCTGGACGTTAGGCTCCGTTACCCAAAGGCCTTAGCACACACAGAGTACATAGCAGGCGATTCTACAACGAGACGGCTGGCCAAAGGAGCGACTAAAGACCATTTCGATAATGTAACGCTTGGCGAATCCAGGGGTGGAGGCAATCCATGGTGGCCGGCGTGAATAGAGCGTCCTTGTACAGCGGGTGTTACTGGTAGAATGGCAAATGCTTCCGATTGGGCGTTCAAAACCGCGATGGGCTGCCTACCTCTCAGGCAGACTTGGCCAGCCTCACAGGTCAACTTGCCACCAGCCCCCCCTCACACCTGCGTCTTGTCACTTTGCTTCGCGCCTCTTTAGTGAACATGCCATTTTCGGGGGAAGAACGCCTAGCATGCCTCCGTCAGCGATTCAGGATCATGGCATTTCTATCATTTACCAGCCGGCGATTGGTAACGCTGTAGTCGAGTGAGCAGGAACATCCGTTGTCGCCGCAGGCGGGTCTGAGCTGACGATTCAGCATATTGGTCATCCATGGTCTTCAGGGGCATCCATATAAAACCTGGGCTCGGAAGCTGTTGCCTGCAGACAATGCTCGCCGTTTTGTTGAAACTCCAAAGCCAGACAAGGGCGGTCGTAGCAAATCATTTCGGCGTATCATCCCGCTGTTCACCAAGAGGCAGTCCAACAGTGGTCACCCCGGATACCAGGCCCAAGCAGAGAGTAGCCCTGCTCTGCAGGCCCTCTCCGTGTTCTGGCCAGAAGATCTTTTGCCTGAGGATTTCCCAAGTTCTCGCATCATGGTCTATGGGTACGACACCCAGGTGACACAGTACAATATTAAGAAGTCAACGAACAAAAATGGAGTGTATCAGCATGCTAAAGACTTGCTGTTTGCCATCGCCCGCGAGAGAGTGCCTGGGCGCCCGATCGTCTTCATTGCTCATAGCCTTGGGGGCATTGTTGTCAAAGACATGCTTGCGCAGTCATCTGCCTCTAGCGACTCTGAACTTCAAGACATCGTTGGGAGCACAAAGGCTGTTCTTTTCCTGGGTACACCTCACCGAGGTAGCCCCGATTTGGCTGCGCTTGGAGAATGGGCTCGAAGTGTTCTAAGCCTGTCTGGGCGGGAAACAAACTCAGCCATCTTAGACGCGTTGGGACTCCGAACAGCAGATCTTGAGAGGGCCCAAGATGCATTCTCACAGCTGTGGAATAAGCACGGCTTCCGCGTCAAGACATTTCAAGAAAGTCTCGGTCTTACCGGCATTGACCTGGGAGTCTTGGGAAACAAAGTAGTTCCAAACTCTTCCTCGTTGCTTGGAGACTCCCGTGAGCGTGCCGAGACTATACAAGGAAATCATATGGACATGTGTCGGTTCATCGGGAGAGAAGATACCGGCTATAGGAAACTTACCGGAGAGCTTCGAAGTACCTATAACGAACTCGTCAGCTCCGCATCTGGGGCGGCTATGAGCCATCAGCTGGTGTCGCAGTCCTCACCGGCGCTCGTGAATACTAAGCTTTCAGAGTTGCCTCACAGCATTCCCCAAGATCAAGAGGTTTCGATTGAGGCCTTCAAGGAGAAGATAGGATTCCCTAGCGTAGATCTACGGTACCAAAATATTGAGCGGCCGGCCAGCAATACGTGTGAATGGCTTTTCCGACACAACAGCTACGAGAAGTGGTTCAATTGCGGCCAAGGAACCGTAGGACACCGCCCGACCGAGAACCTTCAAAATGGCCTGCTATGGCTTAAAGGAAGTCCGGGAACAGGAAAGTCCACTCTCATGAAGGAAGCTTTCTCTCGTGCTGCACGTGAGCAACCAAACTCGGATTACTTGACAGCGGCTTTCTTCTTCAACGCCAAGGGCGAAACCCTAGATCACTCTGCTACTGGTCTCTTTAGATCATTGCTACTTCAGCTGCTTCCGTATTGTTCTGACGAGAAGGTACCGTTCCTTCAATTCTTGAACGATCAATCCGCATCAAACACCAACTCCTGGCGGGAGGCCGACTTACAAATACTATTTGAATCGGTCATCGCGAAACTCAACCGCAAACGAATCATCATATTCATTGACGCTCTCGATGAGTGTGACTCCTACAGCTTGGGGTATCATGTTGAGTTCTGGAGATATCTCGTATCAAAAGAGCATTGCAATATGGCTATTCTCAACGTCTGTATATCCAGCCGAAAGTATCCCCACGTCGGCGTAAGCAATTGCCTAGAACTTGATGTGACTGACCACAATGGTCAGGACATTGCTGCCTATGTTGACTGGAAACTGTCTTTGAGGCTCGAACAGGAGGCCAAAGGAAGATCTCTCATCAGAGAAGGAATCATTAGCAAGGCTGGAGGGGTATTTCTTTGGGCATCTTTGGTCCTTGATGACTTGCTCAAACAGCACGATCGAGGTCGCAGCCTTCAATATCTGCACAACCATTTGAACTGCTTACCTGAGGAACTGGATGATCTCTACACGCAGATACTGAATGGCCTAGACGCTGCTTCAAAACCTCTGGCTCTTCGTCTTTTCCAATGGGCAACCCTTGCAATTACGCCTCTCCGCATCCACGAATGGCACCATATATTGGCGTTCATACAGAAACCAGCACCTTCTTCCCTCAGCAGCTGGAAAACCTCTGAAAACTTTACCGATGACGATGACCAGTTAATAAGACGATTGAGAGCAATCTCGTGTGGCCTAATCGAGGTATGCACAGTCGCCGACTACAAGGATGACGAGTCTGAAAAGTTATCCGTTCGTGCTGGTGCTGGGTCCCTCGACCTAGAACATGGGCAGACACGGGTCGTCCAAGTCATCCACGAATCCGTCCGGGATTACTTCTTACGCGGCAGAGGGTTCTCAGCTCTCGGACTTATAACACACACGCGTCACGCAATTGGACAGGGTCATCTTTCAATTATGAATACCTGCCTCGATTATCTCAACATTACGGAGTTGGATGCTCTTGTTCAAGCTAGGTTAGACGACCACACTGGAAACGGTCAGGACTTGAACCTTCGAAAGAACAGTCCAACAGTTCCAGCCGTCCATGATCTGTTTACATCATACTATCAGGAACAAACAACCCTCAATTCTCAGTTGGGTCGCTCTTCGCCTCGTGGTGTTAAGAGGAGAGCTAGCGTTGCCAGCTTCGGTTCTGCAAGTAGTCATGGGTTCGGCGCAGACTCTCCTGCTACTCCAGTTTTTCATGACGGAGAGCAAAATCCTATTCCCAATATAAGGGTTATCGAGAGCGATTTCCCTCGTGAGCGGGGGCAGAACTCATATGGACCAAGTCGTAACACCGAAATGAATGTTGAGCTTTGGGTTCGCGCAAGTCAGGCTTTTCGGGAAGTATCACCCTCTCAGTCCACCGCCTTGTCCCCCGCAAGTCTTTTTTCAGGCGTATCTCAAGTATTAGAGGACTTCCCAGCGCTTCTTTCTTATGCAATGTCCGCAATGTTTGTCCATGCTCGGCAGGCCGAAGATTCCGGCGCTGATCCTACCTTCCTTGTGCAGCGTCTTTCCAAGCTTTGGCCTCGTTGGAAAGCACTGAAGGAAGACATATCACATCAAACGGGCCTACTTTACTATGCAGCTGACCAAGGCCTCTCTTCTTGGCAAAGCCAACTATGGGGAAGCGCTACGCAAGCTATGCAGGAAGCTGTCTGTAGAAAACACTACCAGGCTCTCGATTTCCTTTTGGAGCACACTCATCGCGCCTTTTCACTAACTTACATACAGAAGAGGGAAATTCTACCCTGGATCATCGAACAGGGCGATTGCTACTCTCTGCGGATCTTTTTGGGCCATGCCAGCAGATGGAGAGAGGGCTGGCTGCCAACTAATTCCTATTCCCTGGTTGACGAATCGAACCTGGAAGGTCAGACACCTTTGCAAACCGCTGTCATGAAGTGCAACCTCGATGCAGTTTCGATACTGCTACAACACGGCGCCAATGTGAACGCTATCGACACCGAAAAACGCACAGCTTTACATATTGCCTGTTTCAATAAGCCGGGCTGGAGGCTAGATCCGTCATGCAGGAAGCTTGAGCCTCAAGGGCCCCATTGTGCAATAGTCGCACTCCTTATCCGTAACGGAGCCTCTGTCAATAGTCTTGATAACATGGGCCGGACGCCGCTTTACGGGGCTTGTTACGGGCCATTCTGGCCTGGACAGGAAGACAACGTGCATCCAGGTGAGAGGCCTTCGGGTACGAAGGAGTTTAGCTGCCAGCTCGCCCAGGCCTCCACCAATGCCGCTGCACAGAACAGAGATGGACAGTCTCCTTGTCGCGACAGTGACGTGTTGCATACTGATGAATGCAGAAGTAAGCTACATGTTGTTGCGGCATTATTAGATAGAGGCGCACACATCAACTCAATCTCGTATCGAAGCGAGACACCCCTTCACATGGCATCATTCTGGCAGGACATAGATGTGGTGAGACACCTACTTCACCAAGGTGCAAACGTCTTGGCGAAAGACTGCGAAGGACGACAGCCTGTGCACAATGCCTCGTGGTCTTCCTCACCCGAAGTCGTCGAAGAGCTTCTGAGACATATGGCGCAGTCTGTCGATTCTCAGGACGCGTGTGGCTGTACACCGCTGCAGCTGGCCTGCCATCCTGCTTCCAAGGCAAATAGGGAAGGTAGGGGCCTAGGTATTATCCGGACATTGTTGGGCAAGGGCGCCAAGGGCTGGACGATTGCGAACAATGAAGGGTATAACGCGTTTCACATTGCGAAACATTTCAATTTCAGTGAGGCTATGGATCTGCTGGTGGACCTGGGCTGCGATTCTCCGGGGCACGGGTCTAATCTGACAACTTCTGGCCTCGGGGCAAGCATATAGCAAGTCCATTAGGGTATCTTTCAGTGTGAGAAGATCGTTTACGTCAGAGTTCAAGATGGCAGACCTTCTTCGTCCTGCTGCCGCTTGTAGCGTCGTAGCTCGTCCTTGAGATCTGAATTTTCCTTCTCTAATTCCTCAAGCCTCTGCCGAATCTCTTCCGTTTGCTCTGATGCTTCCACATTGAACTCATTCACAATCTTGACAAACCTCCACAGACGTAGGATGACGACCAGAGAGGCAATCTCCTCGGCCAGCCCATGTTCCATGATATCGATGGCAAAGCTGACGACAATGACAAACGCATCAAAGCACGAAACCCAACTAGACAAATACCTCCTGTGGTGAAAGTCAGCAAATAAACAAGCGGTAGCAAGCAGAGAGTAGGCAGTCCTTACCTAGGACCCTCAGCCCAGAGTGATAATAGCAACTCGATCAGGAATAAGCAGCTAAGTACCAGGGAGAAGTTCTTCAGGCCATCCCTCGTCGGCTGGACCCAAGCCTCATCCCGTCGGTCTAGCTCACACGTGATCAAGGCAATGAAGATATCCGTCAGGATACCGGCAACATCAAGCACGATGAGGGTGAGGATGACCCAGTGCTTGGCCCGGGACGATAGGAACCTCTGGACGTCCCGGCGGGCCTTACGATATCTGTTCAGGCCCAACGTATCTCCTTGGTGGCCGCTGGCGGGGAATTGGACTATTCATCATTCGCATCGTTAACTTCCCAACAGACCGGCTCCTGATGAGGGCACAGGATACATGCTCCGTCCGGCACGAGACACTGCTTATCTCTAGAAACATGCGCTGTAAGGCAAGGTATCTGCGGGGAATCATGCTGGATCGGCGGCGTCCGGCTTACACAGCACACGCGCGTGCGCCCAAAGCCAAAGACTTCGCCCGGGCGCAGTCAAAGAAGGAGACTAGAAAAGAAAACTTACCAAGCAATGGGGTGCGGTCAGTCATGATGGCAACCAAAGCGACGGCTTCTCGCAAGCCCGCTCTCAACGGAGAGAAGAGACAGTCGCCCCTACGACCTTGGTGGAAGACGAAGTGATAGCTCACGTTCGATTTGAAGGTGAGAGCTCGCCTGCTGGGCAGGTTACCTCCCTGCTCGGGTTTCCTCTTTCGGCGTTAGTTCGGCGACTTGCAACCAGATCGTCCAACGCGCGTCTGGCCAGTCGGTGAGCAGTGAGTGTGTGACATAAATACCATGCCGTGCCACCCTGTATCTTCAAATTACAAATTCTGGAGGCAAAACTTATGCAGTGGCTTCAGGGTAGTGATAGATGGAGGCGTGACAGAATTGCTTTGGGCCTCGTCGCATGATATATGCTGTCAGAGCGCTCTGGCTCGCCCTCTGACTTTCTGGGGTTCCCACTTACACGCATGCTTATTTATCCATCCTCAGCATCTGGAAAGTCGAAACGACACCCACCAAGCACAGTTGCTACAAGGCGGGCGGAACCAGCCCGCTTTGCTGCCGGACACATCTCGGCCCCCATGGATTGCCATTGCCCAAGTAACCCATGCCCGCAATATCACACGCAAGCATCGTATCTTACACGAAGCGGCGTAGGATTGCAGTGGTCCAAAGGATGAAATCCCTCTTTTGGCCTCGAGCCATTGGCTCACCTGTGCCGTGTAAGTAAGCAATGCACCGCGACTCCGATCTACGGCAGGACTTTCGTAGTCCTAGCTCGTGAGATGCTGCTGCGTTCAATGGCCAGATTGCAAATTGAGCTCGTAAAACGGCCTCAAGGTCGTTGACGCAGGAAGCATCACAAGTGGTAATTGGAACTGCGCAATATTTTGAAGTGGAATGCAACTTGGCGTTCTCCTACCTACTCTGTAAGTGACACCCCTCGTCGAGATTGAGAATTGAGAAAGGCACGTCTGGTCCAGCCCTGCCCAGAGCCGTGACGTCGAGGAGTGCCTATGTACACGATCGAGCTGAACCACAAAACCGCCGGTGGCTTATTCAACTTCAAGACGGCCACGAGGAAAGAAAACCAAGGATGTGGCGCACTCTAACCCGTGGTTCCAGCATGATATTGCCCGTGGCAGACAGATGAATTCAATCCATTGACGTTGATACCCCGCATGTTTTCGTAAGGTATATGTAGTCGATACGCTGCCTGATCATCAACTGATCTGAACTCTGCAAAGGTACCGTACCTAGGTAATTGGTTAAGGTAAGTATACGTAGTTCTGTAGTATACATTCAGCCCATCCACCCCTGGGTGCGGGAGATCCTTCGGGGGCCCACCTTCTCCCCAGGCTCCAGCTGCTGGGACCTCGACCCGAGCCTCCTTTGAGGGCGCTAAGCTTCAGGTAGTCGGTTGCCATTGAGGTCATTGTGCTGGGGAATTTTTGGAGCGGTTTCCACCGCGCGGGCAGCAGCTTTTCACGTGGCTCAACTTCACTGCTTCAGTCCAACGTCGCGACAGCGCAACCAACAGCCTCGCACGCATTCGGTCTCTTGTCACGGGCGCCTTCCTCGGGGTCTCCACGTCTTCTCCCACCACTGTCCTTCTTGATCTCCCTTTTCTCTTGATACCCACCCAGAAAACCCGGCGGGAGCTGCTCTATAGACGCGACGCGCAAAGTGGGGGGTCCGCAGGTACGCTATTTGCCCAGCCCAGCCCATCCCATCCCATCCCATCCCTGTAGCCACAGCCTTGCCTTGCCGTCTTCTCTTCTTTTCTTTCGCCGTCCTCACTCAGCCTCTCGGCGTCCATTGATACACCGCAGCCCAGCTGACAGCCCTACCGCAGATTCTTTGCCGGAGCCTGAGAACCTCTCTGTGACAGCGGCCAGCTCAGTTCAGCAACTCGCGCACTCGCAACAAAAACTCCGTGCGACGGCAACCCTGCCTTGAGGATTCGCAGTCCAGCCCGGCTCAAGACCATACACACAGAGCACCCACGGCATACACTCATACATACACATACAGACATACACATATCATGGCGGACGTCAAACACGACGAGCCCGATGTGGCTACCGAGGAGCAGGAACCTCAGGCAGGCGGCCAGGAAGAGAACAATGAAGAGGTGCGCTCCAACATCTACCTTTACTACCCTACCACTGCAGCCGGCTGCCTATACATGGTCCGGCCCATCACCCGAACCGAGCATGAGGTTGATCGCATCATGGCCGCTAACAAGCACTCGGTGCGCAAACAGGAGGAGATCGTCGCCATGAAGCGCCGAGTCGCCGAGATGGAGCAGGAGGCCGCCAAGCTGCGCGAGATGCAGGCCAGCCTCGAGGAGAAGGGCAACGACCTCGCCGCCGACGACAAGAACGACGTCGACAGCCGCAGCATCTTTGTCGGCAACGTCGACTACTCGGTCTCGCCCGAGGAGATACAGGCCCACTTCCAGCAGTGCGGCTCCATCAACCGCGTCACCATCCTGCTTGACAAGTTCACCGGACAGCCAAAGGGGTAAGAAGGCCACGGCCAAACAGATGATACGAGTAGATGAGGACTGACGAGATACCCCCAAAATGACAGCTATGCCTACGTCGAGTTCACAGAACCCAGCCTGGTCGCACAGGCCCTCGTGCTGAACGACACGGTCCTCAAGGGCCGCAACATCAAGGTCACCCCCAAGCGAACCAACATCCCGGGCATGTCTAGAGGGCGAGGAGGACGTGGTCGCGGGGGCTTTGGAAGAGGGTCCTATGGTGGAAGAGGCGGCTTTGCGCCCCGGGGCGGCTATCGCGGTGGCTACCGCGGCCGTGGACGGGGCTTCAACCCCTACTAGGAGACATCCGACCAGGCATCTCAGTCGTCGCAGTACCTCGGTGGCCGCGGTTGGAATGAATGCGGACGCGACAGCGACCCTGGCTGCACCTACCCAGTCAACGACACCTGTCACCACCCCAACCCTCACGTCGGCCGTGACCACCTCTCTACTGCGAACCTGGCGCCCGCGAACGCGCCTCGCGAGCCTCGGGCTATGCGCGAGCGCTGTCCTGCGCAGCCCCGACGACTTTGATGCTGGGTTGCGCGTGTAACATACTGTACAGGGCTATGAGATCAGAGAAAAGATGAGGGCATTGGTGGGCTGGGCGTCTTCTCTCCTCTCTTTTCTGGCGGAGGCATTGTTCATGTTGGAGGGGAACGCAGCGCCTTCTTTAATTCAAACAGCCGGGAAGCATGGGCTGCAACCTCGACCGCACAGATATACCACGGGATTCCCGCTGGCCCCTCTTCCACGTCGGCCAGCTTCGACACAACAGCACCATCAACTTTTAGGAGACGAAAGAGAAGAAAGAAGAGAAAAATTCACAAAAGATGAGAAACCTTGTTAGGGGCTCGGAAAGCGGACGGGTCTGCTACATATGCAAAGGGTCGATCTCAGGGGACATGTAACGTACGTCGTGCGCGAGGGGAGGTCGCATGTGGAATGTGCTCAAGACCTCGCATAGAGCCGAAAATAATTAATAGGAGCGAGGGAAACCCGAGAAACCGTTCTGAAAAGACATGATTGCCTGCTTGATGATGACACCTGCTCGACTTTGTGCCGCCCTTGATGTTTCACGATGGACCAAAGCTGACGCGCTGGACTATCAGGAGTAAGCCCTGCATCAGCATTCACGAAGACCTCGACCTAGGTCATCCTCTTTGCAGCCCGGAGGAGGATCTGGGTCTGTTCTGTGTATTCTGGTCGTGATGCTCTATATTTAGTAGCGCGGCAAGCACATATCTGGCAGGGTGCTGATGTTGTTTCCATAGATGGGCGACATATTATACACGGGTAATCTATGGATTGACAGCAGATACCTAGGTTGGTGTAACAGATAGCCTTATACTGGCATTGCACGAGCATCGGGCTCCCTAAGATGACGATCGTGGATCGAGTGTGGTCGGCGCTAGCATCGAATCGGGGCGTGCGGGCGGGCAGGTCTGGTGTTTCCGAGCTCATGCGGGTAGCCGCCGTGCCCCTCCACTGGGCGCATTGAAAGCTCGGTCCCCTACCGACCTACCGGTATGTAACCAGACACCTAGCCAACTTCCATTGCCTTGCTTACCAGAACTACGGTGTCGTACCCACGCGGTTGTCTGCCCAGGTACGTGATCGTTGGAGACCTCCCGGGCCATGCCCTCGTCCCCTTGAAACCGTACAGAGCAATAGCGAGATTCGGCCTGCATGTTTACGGTCGTTTCAGAGACGGTGTTTCGCAGCAGTGCTAACTTGGGTATTGTGTGATCACCTCTCACAGTGGGAAACGCCCCCACAGGAGACTCTGGCCAGCCATCCATCCCCGGTCCAAAACCCACAGTACGTACCTGTTAGTAGATCTATATCTAGCTACGCATCTCCATTGCGATTGCGAGTTTCTCTAGCCGCTCCACGGCGGACCCTGCAGAGCTGAAGGCGAGAAACGGATGATGAGTGCAGATGGGTGCGCTATAGAGCGTGCGTGCGCAATCGGGGAGGCTTTTGCGGGCAGCCCGCTCGATCGGTTTACGTCGACCAGCAAGATTCAGCCTCGCGTCCGCGCGTTCAGTGACCCGGACGGTGCCTGAGCCCTGCTGTGTTTGCGACGCCTGGAGGAGCTATACTATTCGGATCCAGATGTCAAGGCAGACCTGGGTTGGTCCCGCAGTGGTTGGTGTATGTAGCAGTCGTAGTGTATCAATGTCATCGTTGATGATGCACTGGGAATCCCCTGAAACCCGTGGCCAAGTACGAGTATCACGGACGCAGGCGGCCGCAGTGGCATGGCTGGGAGGCGGGTGCCGGACACCCGTTGACGCTCACAATGGATCACACGGCCAGAGAGATACGGAATCCTACAACGGCGACAATCACATTCGGCGACGAGCTCTTTTCTGTCTCCCGCTCTCGCTCTCGAGTCTTGCCCCCCTTCGGCCGGCCAGCGTAGCGTTGGCGTCACTGGCTCACCCTGCACAGCCTCAGCGAGGAGCTCAGGAGCCCTGCCACTGGACCACCCAGAGAGACCCCTGGAGCCTCGACCACCCGCACACGCACCGTTGACGCTGACGGTGGACGGCCGGGCCCCAAAGCTGCATCATGGAATGGGTGGCTCTCACCTCACCTGCACCTAACTTAGCGACAGGGTGCTGCGGTCGTCGCCAATGCGGGCCAATGGCTGGGCGTGGGCTCTCTCTTCCTCTCCCCTGGAGCTTGCCGGGCCTGCTGGGCTGCTGGGGGGCATGGGTTTCCAGGGCCCAGGGCCCTCCTTCGCCTTGCTCCACCCAGCCGAACGTGCCCCTCCCCCCCTCCCCCCTCAGCAGTACTACCATCCAGGCCATCCAAACATCATGGACACCTGCAGTCAGTCATAGTGCCTTTCCAGCGGCCAGCAGCAGTGGACAGCCAGGCAGCTCTCCAGACGACCACCTGCGCAGACGACTGCCCGGGCCCGGGGCAACAGGGGACTCTCTCTCTCTCTCTCTCTCTGTCTCACTGCCCAGGGATCGCCATTCACCATTCGCCATTTGAACCGCCCTTCTGCTGGGTACTAACTTGATCCAAATCCTGCTTGCTGCACTGCATTGCATTGGATGCAATCCATCCCATCCCATCCCACTACTAGTTATTGCTCCCCGAGTTTACTTGCGCCTGCGCCTGCGCCTGCGGTTACGGTTACGGTGTGGTCCCTACAGACAGACTAGGTAGCCACCGTCAAGGTCATCCATCCCGTCGTTTTCCCCCTCCAGCTTTCCCTCGCTCGTCCCTCCCGCCCCGGAACACACGACATCAATCTTTCTTTTCTCCATCTTCCCACGCGCGCCCCCAAGCATTGTTTTCGTACGGCCGATCCGCCCTCTTTCCCCCTCGCCTCCCTCCGACTCCTGCTCCCGCTTGCCCGCTCCCGGCTCCCCTGTCTCGTCGTACAGGATAGCGCCCCGAGACGCAGGGCCCTAGGACGGCCGCTGGGCGCCCGCTGGTCAGCAGCTTCACACGGCCGACGAGTGTGATTCCCTCGTCACCGTCACCGTCACCGTCACCGCCGACCTCCCACCGTCACCACCACACACGACCAAACCCGCCCGCTGCTGTCGCCGTCGCCGTCGACGCCGCCGCCCCAGCCATGGCCTCCAGTCGCCCAGAGTCGGGTCTGCCATCGTGAGTCCTCCGTCGCCTATGCTTCCCCTCCAAAGACCTCGTGCTGACAGATGCCAACTTTCCAGCCAGGCGAACCTGCGGGTCACGAGTGCGTTCCATTCCATGTGCCCCCCTCCCCTTCCCACCTCGTTACCCCTCCATCCATCGACGACGATGGCATATGCCGTATGCCATGCCACAAATCCGCACACCGAGTGTCATTGTCCTCCAAACATGGTCGAATGCTTTCCGCTAATGTCGACAAACCTCTAGTCATCGCCGCCGATGGTCTCTACAAGCGAGATGTCTTCCGTACGTTTCTCCCCACTTGCTTCCAGTTACGTCCCGATGTCGCCATGGATTGCCTGCCTGCCTGTCTGGCTTCTGCACGACGGGCGGTGCCAGTTGCTATGGACATATGTGCCTACACACATGAGCACAGTTTGTTGATGCAAGACACCTACAGGCTTCCCCGACCCGTTTGCCGTTGCTACCATCAATGGCGAGCAAACAAAGACTACCACCGTCTCCAAGCGGACCCTGAATCCCTATTGGAACGAGAGCTTTGACTTGTACGTGTCTCCATTCCCGGGCCCGTCCCCGTCTCCTCCTCACGACCAGGACGCTCATCATTTCCTTTACAGCCGCGCAAACGAGGACGGCATCCTCGCCGTTCAGGTCTTTGACCAGAAGAAGTTCAAGAAGAAGGACCAGGGCTTCCTGGGTGTCATCAACATCCGCATCGGAGACGTGATTGAGCTTGCTGATGGTGCCGACGGTTTGTAACCCCCTGACCCCCCTGACCAGTTCACCAAACTGAAGACCTGGAACTGATTGCATCCCACAGACCAGATGCTTACGCGAGACCTCAAGAAGTCCACGGACAACCTGGTCGTCCACGGTAAGCTGATCATCAACCTCTCGACCAACTTGTCGTCCCCGGCACGCCCGCAGCAGCAGCCTCCCTCAGCAAGCTCCAGCAGACCCTCACTGGCAACGCCCCAGTCCTCGACCATCGGCGAGCGCCCAACATCGGCGACTCCAGGACCCAACGGCATCGCTTCGGGCTCCCAGGCGACCTTGCCTCTGCGTCCCAACAGCATGACTGCTCCTCCTCCTGCGACAGCCGGTGCTGCCAACCAGCCACCCAGGTCGAATAACCAGATGAGTCCCTTTGAAGATTCCCAAGGTCGTCTGCCCGCCGGCTGGGAGCGCCGCGAGGACAACTTGGGCAGGACGTATTATGTCGACCACAACACCCGGACCACGAGCTGGAACCGACCAACGCAGGCGAGCAGCGGCGAAACTCGAGGGGAGAGAGAGGCTGCTACTCAGGTCGAACGTCAGCGCCATCAGAACCGAACCCTGCCCGAGGATCGCACGGGATCCAGCTCTCCCACGCTTCAGCAGCAACAGCAGCAGCAGCAACAGAGCGCCGCCCAGAGTGCCAATGCCGCGACCATGATGCATACGGGAGCTACTACCCCCGGCACTGGTGAGCTGCCTCCTGGTTGGGAACAGCGGTGGACGCCCGAGGGCCGCCCGTACTTTGTGGACCATAACACGCGGACCACCACCTGGGTCGACCCGCGCCGACAGCAGTACATCAGAATGTATGGTGGTCAGAACAACGCCAACGGCACCATCCAGCAGCAGCCCGTCTCGCAGCTGGGCCCCCTGCCGAGCGGTTGGGAGATGCGGCTCACTAACACTGCCCGTGTCTACTTTGTGGATCACAACACCAAGACCACCACCTGGGACGACCCCCGTCTCCCGTCGTCGCTCGACCAGAATGTACCCCAGTACAAGCGAGACTTTAGGAGGAAGCTCATCTACTTCCGGTCCCAGCCGGCGATGCGCATCCTGTCGGGACAGTGCCACATCAAGGTGCGGAGATCCCACATTTTCGAGGATTCGTTCGCCGAGATTTCGCGGCAGTCTGCTACAGACCTGAAGAAGCGTTTGATGATCAAGTTCGACGGCGAGGACGGTCTGGACTACGGTGGTCTTTCCCGTGAATTCTTCTTCCTCTTGTCCCACGAGATGTTCAACCCCTTTTACTGTCTCTTTGAGTACTCGGCCCACGACAACTACACGCTCCAGATCAACCCCCACTCTGGCATTAACCCCGAGCATTTGAACTACTTCAAGTTCATCGGCCGCGTTGTCGGATTGGCCATTTTCCACCGACGGTTCCTGGACGCCTTTTTCATTGGAGCCTTGTACAAGATGGTGCTAGGGAAGCCGGTCAACCTGGCCGACATGGAGGGTGTGGATGCAGACTTCCACCGCAGTCTGCAGTGGATGCTGGATAACGACATCTCGGGTGGTATTCTGGAACAGACTTTCTCGACGGAAGACGAGCGCTTTGGTGTCTTGACCGTGGAGGACCTGATTCCGGACGGGCGCAACATCGATGTCACCAACGACAACAAGAAGGAGTACGTCGAGTTGATGGTCAAGTGGCGAATCGAGAAACGTATCGCCGAGCAGTTCCAGGCGTTCAAGGACGGATTCCAAGAACTTATCCCTCAGGACCTCATCAACGTCTTCGACGAGCGAGAACTCGAGCTATTGATTGGTGGTATTGCTGAGATCGACGTCGACGACTGGAAGAAGCACACTGATTACCGTGGATACACCGAAAGCGACGAGGTCATTCAGTTCTTCTGGCAGACGGTTCGCGGTTGGGACGGTGAGCAGAAGAGCAGATTGCTGCAGTTTACGACGGGTACCTCGCGTATTCCAGTCAACGGTTTTAAGGATCTGCAGGGTAGTGATGGTCCGAGGAGGTTTACTATTGAGAAGGCTGGAGAACCGGGCAACTTGCCGAAGGCACATACTTGGTACGTTTTGCTCTCGCTCGGGGCGTTTCGAGATAATTGAATCGGCGCATTTTGCTAACACCAGGGAACAGTTTCAACCGTCTCGATCTCCCGCCGTACAAGTCATTGGAGGCGTTGCAGCAGAAGCTGACGATCGCAGTCGAGGAAACAATGGGTTTCGGCCAAGAGTAGAGGCTCATGAAATTTTGTCTATTATTTGCGGCTTCCTTCCTGGTTTTGCGAGTTTCTTGACTCGCCTTGTGTATATAGACAGCGTCTTTGTCCTCAAGCCAAGAGGGCTCATCATGGACGGGAGCTGCATGATTCTCTCCTTTCCCCAGCGAGGCGGCACGTACGGATGCAAGTTTTGGTTTTGATATTTGGACCCGCACACAGCGTCCGCGTGGTCAGTCGACCCAAGAGCGGGTGTGATGGGGTGGTAGTAGCATCTCCAGTCGGTGTAGACATTCGGCAAAGTCGTGAGCAATGGCCCCCTGTGCGACTTTTGCAGTGTAGCGAGGACGGATAGTAAGAAAACAAACACCACAACAAATCATCATCCCGAGTTACATGGTCCGGAATAAGGAGGGGGGATTGGTAGGGTGGATGGAGAGGAAGGGAGATGGGGGGACTGGCACGCCTGACGCAAAAAGACAAAGCAAGCAGCACTTATCTGCATTGATAATTTTTGGAATACTTCATTTACCCCATCCCATGTCTTTATTCGTCTGCCCCAGGGAGCTTTTCTTGATCATGTCTTTCTCTCTCTCTCTCTCTCTCTCTCTTGCTCATAATATTTCCGATAATCTTTTCCCGGATCTTGGCGTTGCGGTTGGCGGAGATGACAAAGCGTTGGTTGCGTGCACACTGACTGATGCTGTTGTTGTTTGTCCCTTTTCCCGGAAAAGGCAATACCGACCCCGTGGAGACGAATGAAATGAAATGGATGGATGGATGGATGGATGGCAGACACGCAGGACCTACATATATAAATAACGTCTTATTGTGTTATTGTCAATGTTCCTGACCAGCATGCAGTGTATCATGTGGTTATTATCATTCAGGAGAGATAAGGAAGAAGCTTGAAAAAAAATAAAAAGACCACATAGTGAGGTCCTGGAGGACCGTTTGGCTGTATCACATCGTTGCTCCTACTTGGGTATATTTACTGCGTGAATACGCAGACGTGCACATATATATATGGAAGATGGAACTCGATATAAAAAGCAGATTGGAGCATTACACAGACTACAACAGCCATCGAGTGTTGTCCATAACCATACATTGCACACAGATAATATATTCATGACCGAGGCGAGTTGTCATCGAGTTTCAACTTCGTGTTTCGTCGTATTTGTGTGTATGTACAATGTCTCGGGACGTATGAATACAAGAGAAGGCGCGATCAATCTCAAGAGGGCTAAGCCAATCCATCCGTTTTCCTTTCCTTTCCTTCTCGTCAGAAGTGAGAGGAGAGAAAAAGAGAAACCCGAAGCCCTGTAACTGCTGCCATGATGAGAGAGCCTTCCCCTTTTTGATGCTGCGGATTTCCTCCTTCCCAGCTCCCTGGGGTATTGAAGCTTGGTGAGAAATACGCCCCCCAACCCCCCTTTGAAAATCTAGATTCTACATAAAAAGGTTCAAGCTCGGTCTCCAAGCCTCATTTCTGCGCTACCCACGCAGTCGTATATCATCGACCCCAGCAATAGAGACATTCCTCCGTCTCCTCTTGCGAAGGGTCATCCAGCCCCTAGATTCGTATCGGCAGTACAGTTGTGTTTGGAAATAGAAAGGGCGTGTAATAAAAAGTTGTACGGGTAACATTGCTCATCCCAAGAAGTCGGTATACAAGGGAGAAGAGTAGAATATGGGTCTCGCCCGGAAATATAGAGAGCATAGAGTGGCGGAGTTGTTCAGATCCTGTTCTTACGCTTCAGTCCACCGTGGGCCTGCGTGGTGGGCACCGGGCTATCCCTGACAGGAGTCATGAAGGTGACGTGCTTGTCATCTTCCTTGCGGAGCTGCAGAGGATCCGCACCTGCACTCGTAGAACCACGGTGACCGAGGGATCGTGGCCCTTCGTCGTCCAAGTGAATCTCGGCAACATCGGACATGGACTCGGTGTCGAGCGTGTCATTCACTTCAGACTCGTCACAAGAGCCATCCACAGAGTCGTCATACTCATCATCGTCGCTTACGAGTGATGGAGCAACGTTGCTGACGGCTGTGTTGGGGCTCAAGTCAATGTCCATCTCATCATCGAGAGGACACTCGGATTCGCGATCAGAGAGGCGAGGGGCGGGAGTGGGAACGGGAGTCGCGTAGGCCATGGGCGCGGTATGACCTTTGCTGCTGGTCGGGCGAATGCTGATGGGGAGGATAGGGGGAGGAATGGGAGACATTGGCTTCCGGGCAGGCGCGGGCATACGCATTCCGGCTACTGCAGATGAGGCTTGGTCGCCCTGAGCGACCTTGGCCTCCACAGAATCGACCTCACTTTCCTCTGACTCATCCTCAGGGGTAAACATCTCGTTCAAGTCAACCTTGGTCGTGGCATCGCGAACCAGCTCCTCAAGATCCAAGCCCTTGTCTTGAAGTTTGGCAAAAAGAGACAAGTTAGGTGTCTCTGCCGACGGCTTGAACGCCGAGGGTCGCTGGGCGCTCGTGGCAGCCGGCGTTGACGATATCTTGACACCTGGGATGGGACCCTTAAGCTCACCCTTCTTGTACTTGGCCATGGTCTCGTTAATGCGACGCGCAGCAGCAAAGAAAGACTCAGAGTCAACGTAAGAATGCACAGGCCCAGAGGTAGGCGTGTGACTGACCACAGGCGGTGCGGGTCTTTCATCACTCACTATGCCAGGGGCGGCCTCGCTGACGTCGATGGGATGACCGCAGCCTATTGCGGCTTCCTCATGACTCTTATACTCAAGCTTGTGAGCTATACGGCAGTGGTTGATGAAGCCTTGAGTGCTCGAGAAATCCTCCCTGTTGCACTTCACGCATACCAGTTTGACAGTCTTGCCATCGGCGATACGCTTCAAGATGCAGGGTCCCGACTTGCCCTTGGGTTGCGAGTACCCGCTTGGCAGAGCTTGCAGCTTCTGGCCGGGTGGCTCGCGGCCGCGTCGGCCCTTGCTCAGAGCGCTTCCTACCTCGTTGGCGCCATTTCTTGTTGATCTACCATCCACAAGAGCCCTAGAGCGAGTATATTCAGCGTGAGTCGGCACGGGATATATGCCGTCGAACTTGGGATCAGGTATGAGCCACTTGGCGAGATGGCGGGCGTACGGTCCGTCAGTAACACCGAACGGCGGTGCCCACTGAGGCACCTGCGCGCCCATCTTCGCTTGCAGCGCTGGCCCTAGACCGGAAGAGATGTTCAACATCTGCTCAGGCGTCGGGACGTTGACGGGGTACGGGATCAGGTGGCACCGGCGCAGCTGTTCCAAAGCGACTTGGCACTTTGCCAGTTCCTGGTTGATGAGACGCAGCTCCTGGTGCTTGAGTAGGATCTCCTGGCCAAACTCGCGCTCGATCACTTCCTTGACTCCGTCCATGCTGACCATCTCAGGCTCCGGTTGCGCGGCACCCTGTTCCTCCACGCCCGCCATTGCTACCTCGACCTCCGGGAAACTACCATCCTCCAGCTTCAGGCGCTTCACCACCGGGGAGTCGGCAGCAGCGGTGAGCGACGCTATCGCGACGTTGCTTGTCCTCCGGCGCTTGGGAGAGCGGGACGGAGTCGTGACTGCGGTCTCTGACACGAACGGTTGCACGGGCGGTTTGCCAAGATCGAACATGGGCCGATCAATCTGCACGGTCTTATCGCTTCCCCTCGAGTCTGAGCCCCAGAAACGAAACATGAGCATACCCAGCGTTGGCGGGAAGTAAGACTGTCTAGGTGGTGCAGGCTGAGGTTCCCAGGATTAGGCGGCAGCGAGATTCCAGGTTGGTAGCTGTAGCCAGGCTGACGCGAAAGGGGGAAGGGATGAGGTGCAGACCCGAAGTAGCAGGCAGGGCTGACGTAACGACCCCCGAATTCTGCAGGTGGGAAGGGGAGTGATCGGAGAATCGGGCCCAGAAGTAAGCCTGCGACGCTTGCGCTAGCGACTCGCAGGTCGAGCGAGAGAGAGTGCGTGCGGGCTGGCTGGGTCTCCCCTTAGAGCGTAGAACCAAGCTCAAGGATTGATTGGTGCCCCCGAGAAGCAGCAGATTGTGGACTGTTGATGCTCCAGCGGACTGCTGATGTGGCCTCCGTCAAACCCAACGAAACTCAGTTTGAGTCAGGCCAAGTGGGTGGCGCCCTGGAACCCAAAGGAATGCGAGAGGCGGCGCGACTGGACAGGCCAGGGTGGCAGTGCAAGTGCGTTGCGTGGAAATGCCCCAACGTGCAGGCAGATACGATGCGATGCGATGCAGCAGGCAAAAATAAACAGGAAAAAAAAAGGGAGAGGCAGCCCCGGTGGATTCCGTGCCAGTAGAATTTGAAGATCGCTGGGTGTGATGCGATGGGATGCGTACAGGCCGCAGTCGACGTGAGGGTGCGTGAATGAGTGAGTGAGTGCGTGAGTGAGTGAGCGTGGTGAGCGCAATGCGACCGGCGGCAATGGGCCTCAATCACAGGCAACGAAAGGCGATTAGAACAGGCGTACGGAGACGTAGATCGACCGGAAGGTATTAGGGGGCGATAGATGCGCGATTAGTGGAGAAAAGCGTCACAGGAGCCGGACTCGAAATCCCAAAGTCGCAGCGACACGGAAAATACCAGGTCGACCAAAGGAATGCGCGAAGAAGATTTGGAAAAGCTGGAATCTGTTTTGCTGCGTTTTCTCTGTTTTGCGACCGTCAGTCGGCTTTCGGGGGGGGATGGGGATGGGGGATGGTCGGCGAGGGTGCGAGAGGTTGCGAAAGGTAAAATGGGCGGCGGGCGGCCCTTGATTGCTTGCTTGTTTTTGTCCACCTTTCCGCGGACGACTGGGACTGGGACTGGGACTGGGACTGGGACTGCGATGCGATGCGATGCGTTGCGTTGCGTTGCGTTGCGTCTTGGGTTTGGGACCTTCTGGGGGCGATCCTTCCCTGCGAGTACCTTGGTGACTAGGCCGCGAGTTGGTGAGGGAGGCAGGGGTCCCAGATGGTTCGTCGGGTTGATGGTGTGAAGCAGCAGGCAACGCCAGCAGGTGCCCCGGTGGCAGAGTGCGCCTCTCTGTGATCTGATTTGTTTGATCGGTGGCCTGGCTTGACTGGCTTTCCACTGGCTCGAGATGGCTGGGCGCCAGGGGTGGTGCCGTGGACGACGGATAACTGACTGGACCGAGTGCCCCAGCAGTAGCTGGCTCGAAAGCGGGTCAGCAGCGGGCGGAATAGAGCTGTCAGACTTCCAAGGTTGACTTTTCTGGGGCCCGCGTGGCCCGTCCGTGGGCACCGTATGCTATTCTCGTATTAGAGAGTTGCGTACGGCCTTCGGGTCACTTATGCGCGTACACGCAGAGGTGCTGCAGTACCCGGATGCTAATTGCGATCTTCCCGAAAGCAGACGGATCAGGATTGCACAGAACACGCGCAGCACTTGCAACTCTCATAAGTAGTGCAAGAGAAATGATAGGTACCTAAACCAAGGAAGCGCTGCGCTGATCGAGAACACGGCGGGCTGTTGGGTAGAGGGTGTTGGAAATGGTGTAATTTCCTGCTGACGGTATTATATTGCCTCTTTAGGATAAGGAAGACTGCAGCAGGTGTGGGCGATTTAGGTGGAATGCGAGCGATGCGACAAGGCCCGTGGGGTGCTTGTGCCGTGCTGCGTATTGGTCCCAGAAATGTACTATGGTATGTGACGATGCAGTGAGCGAATAATGAGACTCACCACCAGGTGAGCAAAGTAACAGCTCTGTGCTTATGTCGCCGGCGATGCGCATGAATAAATCTTGAACTGATCCTCGGACAAGAGGACGGCTCCCCGTAACTTATCAGGCTCCCAAGCTTACTATGAATTCACAAGCAGGCAGATAGGTACATACTGTACCTAACTGGTAGCTAGTAGTCCGTAGTAGTCCGGGGTACGACGGGCGGTCTACCTGTATGAGAGTGCAGCATCAGCCCCGGCTAGACATTTCCTAAGGAATGTGATGAGTCCCGTTTGTGCTTGGTTGTTGCTGATAAACGAAGGCCGACTGTATGCAGGCCGCACGGAGGACCGGGCTTGACGACCTTGTCATGCAAGGCCAGGAGCAAACGCTGGAGGATGAAGCGGTGTTGACCTGGGAGGACTACTATTACGATGTGCTGCTGCTGCCGCCAGCGCCGTCGCAGAAGGGCTTACATGCAAACATAGTGCTGTACGCAGTTTCGAAGCTGCCCATGGTTGTTAGCGCAGCGCCGACAGGCTACTAACTAATATAAAACAAACAGGCGCAATGCTTTACGCAGGTGGAATGCTTCCCCATCGAGCTATGCAACAACTAGGCAAGCCTATCGAGGGCGCTACCCGAGCTTCCTCGAATCCACGGCCGAGCTATGGCGCAGGTTTGGGTTGAGACTTGCATGGAAATTGTGGGGAGCTGATGAAGCCATCCGACCTTGACTTGCTTGTGCTTTGATGCGCCAGAATCGCATCCAAACAGCTTTCCTTGCTTTGTGTGCTGTGGAAATCGCTCTCCACCATGAATGTTTCACAGCTTTATCCTCATGTATCGCGTGTCTAAGACCACCACCCTCCGCACTCTGGCAACAAACAGTATCTTGAACGCCGACAAGCTTTTGTTGTGTCCAACAAGTTCCGGATCTGACGCAAGAAAACCCGTCCTCAAAGCCGGACATTGCAAGCTCTCTTAGCTCTCTTAGCCCCCTTAGCTCTCCGAGCTCTCCTGAAGCTCATCATGACCACGTCTGCGAGACGCCAAAAGAATACCAAGGTACCAGTCTGACCCTCTAAGATCTTGGCATGAACGCGACGAACGTGGCTGCATGGAAGGGTAGGGGTGGCCTCAAGCATTAAGTTAAGTGTCAGGCCAATCACAGGGCCACATGCGCGCAACACGGGCCATCCGTGCCGTCGCATCCAGCTTTCGGCTGTTCTGGAATCCAGACGTCAAGCTGCCGCACGGCCAGGACAGAAACCGAGGTGTGCTCGGCACGGATAGGTGAAACGATAACGATCCCGATAGAGAAATGTGAGCCTGGCGAGACCCGATACTGATAACAGACGTGACCTACTGTAGTTAGGCTACATTATAAGGATGTACATTTGGTGGGCATTAGGTTCAGAGGTGGGAAATAGTGGATTTCTGGCTTTCAGCTCTGGGATACAAACCCAGGGGCGATCTCTGATCTGGGCTTTTTTGCGGATTCTTATCTGGATCTCCAGAATCCCTCCGTTCAGGGGTCGGGTAGGCCCTTTGGTTCTTCTCCCGCTACCCGAAGCCTCTATCTAGTTCAGCATTACGCCCGAATATCTTGAGCGCAATGTGATAGTAGATGAGCCAAACCACTATGCGAGCATGGTTCTGCCCAAGTTGGATATGATGAAAATACTGCAGTAGGAACAGAACGCCTTTTCTGCATGTGTCGAGACCTTGAGTATCTAAAGGGCTGCATGTACCTATGTACAGTATACGCGTATGTATGTAACTCGTAGTGAAATGACGTCCCTATCGATAAGCCCGATAAGACTTGATCGTCGAAAATTAACCCATCCAATACTCTGCCAATCGCCCACCCCGCGAACACAACAACGTCGACGCACCCCCGTGGAGATCTGGGCTCTCATACTCACAAGCAATGGGAAAGGAGAGGGACGCCAGGTCCCAGGGGCCAGAGGCCAGACAGCAAACCGCACGGGGAGCCGACGATGACGACCCGACGGCAAAGCGCAAACACGTTGCTTCGACCGAGACCATCGCGCACCCTCCCAGCAAGAAGGCCCGTTTGGCTGCGGACCTGAGCCTCCCCGCCGCCGAGGACACCCGGGCGCTCGAGGCCGTCGAAGCCAAGTACGACGTGCAGATTCACTCGGTCATCTCGTCGTCCAAGATCCAGAAGAAGGTCACGTCGGTCCTGCGGCATCTCACGCCGCGCGCCAAGGCCGCCGACGATGCTCCGCCGACGGCGACGGGCAAGCCTCGAGTCTCAGTCCTGCGCGCCAAGGCCGCCGACGCGGGCAAGCTCATCAGCATCGCCGAGATCGCGAAGCGCGAGATAGCGCAGCTGGAGGACGGCCAGGGTACGTGGTTCCAGTACATCGGGCTCGGCGGGGAGGTTAAGGAGACGCCGAAGGAGAAGAAAAGGGACAAGACCATCGTCCAAGATACGGTCTTAGGCGGAAAGGGAACCAACGAGGAGGAGGAAAGTGACGAAGACGACGAAGACGACTTTGAATACATGAAGACGCCGTTCGAGCGGGCCATCGAGGGCCGGCCCCAGAAGCAGAGGGTCGCCATCATGAGCCTGTTCCTCGCGCGTGTCCCAGTCGAGGAGCTGAAGAGACGGTATGGTGGCCAGACAAACGAAGATGCGGGCGCAAAGACCGCCAAGGACAAGACCTGAGAGTTGTCATCCTGGCCCTTGAATTCAGGACCAAAGGAGCCTGGCGGTGCCGCATGTGAGCACGCTTTGCTGTGGTTCTACTTGACCGCTTCCGAACGACCATGAGATGCCTTCTATGGGCACAAGAAGCACGCGACGATATTCTTCCAGAGCACAATAGTGTATTCCCCCTGCTCTAAGGCACCTATCAGCTCGTCCATGTTGGACGTATAGATGTCATTATACCTCGCTTGTTGGTAGCATTCTCCACCAGAGTCAAGCATAGCTGTGCAGACCTAGGGTGTTGTTGGAAAAGCCATAGGAGTATGGGTGGGAGTCGATGCTGGCACAGAGTAACTGGAGTCAACACGCTCGCCGTTTGGACCCTAGAGAGTATGGACAGACCCATTATGGGGTTAGGAATGCGTCTAGTTATTATATGATACCCATTGATATGTACAGCAATCCCTTATATCTTATGTAACAAATCATGCAAGCAGAGCCAATGCCAATGCCAATGCCAATGCAGCCCTCATAACCTGTCATCCCCCGCCCCTCTCAAGTGTCGGCTTTATTCCTAACTCCTCCATTCGATGTGAGTCCCAGTATAGTGCAGCGACTGTCTCCCTTATATCTCGACGGCAGATGACCATGAGCTATGAGCGAAGCCCAATATTTCCAATTGACAGTCTGATAAAAAGGATCGAGAGCGGGGCTTGCACCTTATGCTCATACCAGACTTGACGCAGCACCGTTGGTCCAGATCACTTCCAGAAGACTCTTATCCGATCTACATGCATCCTAGCTTTCCCGTGACGCAACCAACTTCTTCGGCGGGATCCTTAGTGCTTCTTGCCACCCTCACCGCTGGAGTAGACGATTCTGAGGACAAAGTTGACGACGACGGCCAACAGCAGCACAATGGCGAGGAGGGTGGGGCCAAAGCGGTCGTCGAAGCCCGACTGGCCCCTCGTCCGTATGCTCTTGGCGCGCCAATGGTAGGTGAAGAGGGCGTAGATCATGGTGAGCATGGCGACACCGGTGAACAGGAACGCCGAGATGAAGGCGGGCCGGTCACCAAAGTTCAGCATGCCGATGGCCAGGGCGCCGAGGATGACGGTGAAGTTCAGCCATGACAGGAAGGTTCGCTCGTTGGCGAAGAAGACCTTGGGCTCGACACGGGTCGGGAGCGCGATGCGCTTGCCTGGGGGAGAGGACAATGGGTCAATATATGTTTTGTTTGTTCAGGTGCTGTAGGCGGCCCCTTGAACCAAGCGGAACAGAAGAGGAGGAACGGGTATGTCTAACCTGGAGCGGTTTGGAGAAGAGGCTGGCTAGACATGTTTGTTGATAGGCCTCGAAGCTGCTTCTGGCGTATGGGAGACTCGTTGGTCGTACCGTGTTACGATGGCGGGGCACTGGCGGTAGAGTGACGTCTGGCTAACGAGACGAGGCTGTGATGGTTGGTGTTGACAATATCCGGTTGAGTATACCTAGCCGAGGCCTGTCTCACAACGGGTCGCGACGGATTGGTTTTTCTGGAAAGGCTACTCTTCTTCCTAACAGACCAAACTCCAGAGAGGAGACTCGAAGAAAAATGCTGAGCACGGGCGAGGAACGAACGACAACGGCGGAATGTCAGTCTGAAGAGAAACAAACTCGGCTAGTGAAAAGCTTCTCAACTCAATTGCAAAGAATCTATGGGGCAAGAGAGCCTGGGGCTGCTTGCTGCTGCGCTACGGGCTGCGACGGGCTGCTGCTTCGCTGCCCGGTGACGATGCAGAGCGAAAAGATTGGTGCACGAGGGTCGGTGGTGGGGGTAGCGCACGTACCGACGTGCCGTTGCACTCCACAGGAGCTCGGACAAATCAAAACAAAGGCAGCCGGCACGTTCTGGCTTCAAGGGCCACGGTTGGCTTTTCCTGTTTCTTCAGCTCAACGGCCGTCTTTGCTTTCCCAGCAGGGCCACGTGATTCAGGCCCAGCAAGCCCCGCCGGCGACCAGAGCTGACCTGGGGAGATGACATAATAGGACATCTATTCAGAGTAATGCCATGTATAGCACCGCGTATAGGCGAGTATAGGCCAGGGATGATACAGATTGGCTGGATTGGGGTACACAGCAAATGATAGAACAATCCTATAAGTTTGTTTCCGGCCAGTACGGCGTACGGCTGGAAGAAAGCCATGTCCGCCAGCAACTACTTCGTAGGCCGTTGGCAACGTTGCAGCAGCGAGAGAGTGCTGGAACCCCCCAATATTCCGCTCAGCGGCCGGCCCCGGGGTCGAAGGCTGGAGGCTGGCAGAGGCGGGCCAGGGCACCTCGTCTGACAAATGAATGTCGGAATTATTCCTCCACCACGACCAAGAGAACAGAGCAAGCAAATCACCGTCACCTCGAGCACTATTGGTTATACATACCTTACCGTGCTAGACACCTACTCGACAGTCAAGTCCTTGCGATTACATCACTTGTGGTGAGGTCTGGCGCGACGTTGGCGCTATCGACTCCTGATTTCCCCACCCGCTGGCGGCGCGACAAGGTTGTAGGGAGGAATTGGCTTTCGCCTCCGCAATCGCAAATACAAGGCTACCGCGGAAAAACACCAAGACGGCTGTCCCAAAGTTGCGCCCTAGATCTCCCAAGGACACCACCCTCAAGTCGCACCGCTCTGCTCCTACATCTATCCGTGATACACCCGCCACGCGCGCTCAAGTCAAACCTCCGCCCAACATGTCTTCGCAGCCCATCAGCTCTACCAGACTACGGCAGATTGCCGCCGACGTGAGCCTCTCTCGCCCGCCCCCGTGTCCGCCGTGATCCATCCAATGCTAAAACTCGCGTTCCCACAAACAGGCTTGCCAGAGCGCCATTGGCAGTTCTGATTTCTACGAGCACTCCAAGGTCGAGGGCTGGAACTCGTCCATCATCGTACGCCGCCCCGTCTCCTTTCTTCACCCCCGTCTCCTAGGCCCCCCCTGCGATAAAGAGGGGGACGCAGAAAACCCGGCGCTTACATCAGGGACTCATGAAATATAGAACTCGATTCTCAAGGCCGTCATCTCGGAGTCTACCCCCTCCAACTCGCAAGGACCCGCTCACAAGTTCGTCGTCAACTCGACCATCGTTCAGCACCTGGTGCCCACCTCGGCCCTGAACAAGCCCAAGGGCGGCACCGACACCAAGCACGATGAGCCGCACATCAGCACCAGCGACGGCGGCGCCGCCACCGGCACCGACGGCAAGCCCCACGTCGGCCGCCGCGGCATGCACTCGGCCACCCAGGCCTTCTGGAACGAGAAGTCGGATGGTATGTGGAGCTTCAAGTATGACGGCGGCGAGGGCAAGGGCATGGACGTCGTCATCAGCGTCATCTGGATATCTGTCTAGGGGGCATACGCTGTTCGGCCGACAGATCCGGACAACACGTCTCAGTTGTAGCTGATGTCAAGATGGAATGGAAAACGGAATCCTGCAGTCGTCGCCGGTACAATGCGGATGGGGCTACGACGGGACTTTCTCCGTGGTCGACACCTGGACCAGATATGCTCTTCACGGAGCAGTCACCCACAACGGACAAGACGCAGGAGCTCCCTGGGGGCACGCCTTGGTGGAAGGGGAAGTGCTGTCGGAGGGGGGCGTTGTGGCATGGCGAGGAAGGTGGGGAGTCTGGACAGTGCATTTTCGTTGTTTATACCCAGAAAGAGTGCAGAATGGCATTGTAAGCTGTGTATCTCTACTGTACAGAGTACGGAGAAGCGAAGCATCGGAAGGATACCATGAGTTCATTGGCCGGCAAAAGCAGGATTTAAATAGCCTTGAAATCCATTATTAAACTCCCAAGAAGCGCTAGGTGCACCGTGACCTATGCCTCCTACTGACGACACACGGGTTCTCATGCATCTTGATGGTCACACAAAGAATACAAGCGCGCCGGTTGCAATGATCCCTAGATTCCTATGGGCACATGGCACCATGGCTCAACTACATATATGCGGATAAACTGTGGTCCCTCCATCCATCTTATCATGGACGATGTTTACTGTTCTACATTTGTTGAGTGTGAATGACATGCCTAACACCAGCTGTTGGTCCTGGCAACTTACCATCGTTTCACATGATCCGAATGCACGCTGTGGCCGTGCCGTGTTGGCATTATTGAACCTGCTTGATCTTATCTTCTATACCGCGCTGCCACTACCCTCACCATCCATAAACGATTTGGCTGATTAAGCAGGCATTCCATGGTCTATATTTCACAGTAGCAAATCGACCAAACAGGTCGACAATGGGACGATGGGCCGTCCCGGTGGCCGCTCTCGCTCCTTGAAGAATGTGATCAATCATCTCCCGGCCGATGCTCGGATCCGCCTCGGAATTGCTCGGCCAGGCGCACCTCCTAAGATCTGGTTGTCACTCAGGTATTACTGCAGCGTTCTAGAAGACTTCAGTCTTCCATACGACCCGCGATTGGGCCGGGTAACAGGGCAATGCAACCTTGGGGTTGGTATTTTGTGAAGCAGTTGAAAGCTGCTGATGATGGCCAGACACATGCAGGATCTCAATACACAACGTGCAGATGCGGAAGACGGCTCTCACCGTTGACACCGTTCGAAAGAAGCCTCGCCATTAACTTGGCAGTAGCTACGGGCTTCTGGCTGGTGAACTTGAAATCCGACAGGCGAGCTGAAAAAGCTTGACTGCTGGGGCAAAGAAGAACCAGCAGTCGCTGAGTAACAACCTCGTTGTTACCAGCATGACTCGTCTGTTTCCCGCCTGTCAGCGCTGCCTTGCAAGTCTTTTCCACTAACATTTGCCACCCCCATTGCAACAGCGGAGTCTCCCCATGATTAGAGGGCCCCATTTACGCAAATCGCATCCGTTCAGCTAGGCGTTGACGATTGCGATCGCCTACTGTCCCGGATTTTCAAGGCTATGGAAGGCTCTTACTGACGGCGAGCAGCGATCAACGATGGTGGGAGGAGGGGTTGACGAATGACAAGGTGCGATAGGAGTGACCGATAAAGCAGCTGGACCCTGCATAACACCGACGTCGTGTCGTTGCCAGTCCATTGGCCAGGTCTCCCAGCACAGCCAGTTCTGGAAACCCGAAGCCACAGGTCACTTCTCGCTTCGAGATTTCCCGGCTAGTCTTCGTTCACAGTGTCAACAAAAGTCTAGTATTGCGGCATTTGACACTCTTGCGTTTCCCCGTCTTCTAGACTCGAAAAGATTTGTGAGCAGTCATCCTGAGCTCTCCAAGTTGCCAGGAACTTTTTGAAATGCAGCGACTCATTCCTGTCAGATGTCTCTTGGCAGCTAGTCGGCTTGACAGGCGTCATTGCCATGGGCCCAAGTGGGATCACCCGCCGACGGCACCAACTTTCTATCCTACCTTGACACAAACTATATATGCGGCCATTAGCGGTGAAGGCAATTAAGCAGTCCACGATACTTCAATGTAAACCTATGGAGCCCGGAAGTTTCTGTCATTGGGCCTAGAGCGTTGGCAGGCAGGAAGAACGTCACATTGCATACGTCGGTATCCACGAAGAAGGCATGAAACATTCTAGGCGCGCGATACAAGAGAGGCTCCCAGGCCAGTCACCAGATCCTTTATGCGCACTGTCCGCCCATCGCGAAGGGCTCAAAGCGGGTCTATCGGCCTCGCCTTTGGAAAACACTGGGGCTGTAGAGGAAGGGACCCATCGTGAACGCCAAGTGCCCCCATGGGACTGTGTTGGTCACGTTCGACGTCGAGCCGTTGCAAGGCGGGACTCGCCAGGATGCACTCACGACGCCGGTCCTTTCCCCGTATTGTGAGCACATCCTTCTATTTCGAGATCGGCCTGCTTCAGTCTGGCTGAGAGGCCGGTAGACTGGTCACAAGCCAGTCACACCATCTCTCCCCATAGTCTCTGTGCATCTCCAGATTCGTTGCTCCATCGTGCCGCCTCGGAGCAGATCTTGAAATGGAATAAGTGGATAACACGACCCCCACTTCGTGAAAGATGCGATTTGCCTCTGTTGCAGACCCTTGGCTGGGCCTGCTATTCCGTCATTTATAGCTGGGCATCCTCTGGGGGATCGTGTCAGTTGCTCCCATCTTGACTCGTGTAGAACTCATCGAACTGCCTTCTTCCCAAAGATCTTGAAGCCTCCCGACGCTTAGCATCTCCGTGTTTCTAATTACGGCCGGGACTTCATCCACAAATAGTCCTAGTTGCTCGACACATCTCGAACTAAGAGCCCTAACGCCCCGTTCTTCGCGCTCTTGGATCTGGCCGAGGTCCCCTGACGCCGAAATCGTCGTGGACCTTATAAGTCGCATTGGTCTCCCACCGCTCCAGCCAGCGGCCTGACTGTATACACAAAAACTCCAAACTCATAACCCGCCCTACGACACACTGTACCGGTAATCGACGACGCAATTACTGGAACACTCAGCAACACAGCATTCCGAGTCAGTCGGCTGATAATTTTATCTTTACTGTGACCCGTGGACCGTCTCAAAACCAATCGCAATGGTTGAGGTTATGCGGGCGCCAACTTTCGGCGGAAGCTTAACGGGCCCGATCGACATGACGGAGGTGTCGAGCCGGTTTTCGGATGTGAAGTTGTCGGCAATCCACGAAACGGAGGAGAGTGCGGCCCAGGACACAAGGAAAGAGACCAGCAATGGCAGCTGGAAGAAGGGTCCCTCCCGGGCGCCGCGACGTGCCTATTCCTCCAACGACTACCATCTGCCCTCCCCAGCTGGCTCCATCTCGAGATCCGAACTCCAATCTCCCGCCTCCAGACCCTCCGAACCTAGCTCCTATTTCTCGCTTCAACCTACCCTACTCTCATCCATACCAGGAACGCCTACGGAACCAGCACATTCCCCCAGCGTGGCTTTGGCGGTACAACCCGGATATGCCGCCCAGAGGAACATGCGGCCCGCGCTCCCCTCGCCGCAGCGGTCGTACTCGGTCATGGACTACGTTCCGGTGCCCATCCTGCAGCGGCCGGGCGAGAAGCTCCGCCTCGTCCACCTGCCGCCCGAGCTGCACTTTGCCATCTTTGACTGGCTCGACGACATCGACAGCACGTGCCTGGGGCTGACCAGCAAGAACTTCTACGCCATCCACCGGCGCATGCGCGGCAGCGTGGCCCTGTCGGCGCGGCGCGAGGGCCCCAACGACATGGAGTGGGCGTGGCGGCTGGCGGGCCCGCTCATCGCCGCCGGGCAGAGCCACGAGAAGGCCATGGCGCAGGTGCTGCCGCGCGGGCAGGTCTACTGCCGCAAGTGCGGCATCACGCGCTGCGAGCTGCACAAGCACATCCAGGACTGGATGGGCGACGGCTACGAGTACTGCGACGTGCGCCAGAAGTTCGGCCCGCCCGCCGCCCAGGGCGCCCGCAAGACGTGCTACCGCAGCTCGCCCCGGCACCCGCACCGCTGCGGCCGGCACACGCGCCAGCAGCGCACCGTCAGACTGGTCTAGGATCTCATGAGGCGGAAGAGCAGCGGCGGCGGTGTTGTCCGGGGGAAAGCGAGAGGGCAAACCGCGGGGCGCCGTCGGTCTTGAAGGGAATGCGAACCAGAAATAAGAAAAAGCAAGCAAGCAAAACATGCAGGCAGGCAGGCAGGCAAGGAAAGGCGGGGTTTAGGGCTGTTGTTTCTTTTTTAACGACATGGAATGAGCATGGGATCGGATTGGGTATGCAATGTGGCGTTTTGAGGAGCATCGAATCATCCATGGCAAATGGCATGATGTTATTTTGGAGATCGGATGAAGCATGGGTTCTGGAGAGACTCACATTTTTGGGTTGTACGCATAGAGTCGTTTTCTTCTTCTTCGATACCGCGAGAGATACCTCAGAATCATTACTGTGCAGAGTTTCACCTGTTATATGTCTTGTTACTCTCAGTCGTCTGAGATGTGTGAGCAAGTTTGTTGACGCTCGTGTCGGCTCAATGCCGTACCAGAACGTATGCACAGAGCCAATTGCTACAAGCAATGAACGTATTTGTATGTTATATACCTTTCAGCTTCGGGGCTTCTTGGAATCCCCTGACGCTGAGCATCAAGTGAGCCAATGTCTTCCTGGGTGTAAATATACTGTTGATACGAGATAGCTGCACGCTGGCAAATCGTGGCAATACGAGGTATGTGGTGCACGCCTTGGGGCTATAGGGTTGGCTACATGCGGCTGGCTCGTGAGCCTCTAGACCGACTGGTTCCGAGAACCTGTAGCGATGGATGATTCTACGAGAAGTTATAACGCTTGAAGTTCCAGGCGCACTCTAGTTTGGAACTTGGGGCTGGCGATAGTGACAGACTATTACAGTATCACACAATGAGACGGGGTCATTTCTCGCGGGTTGGGCTCCGCAATAGTCACCATGACGCCATGCCCCCTTGGGCCAACTGTAATGAAAACGCGAGATTCCCCCAGCCTGCAGGGGTTTAGACGCGCAGGAAATTTGGCGGGCCATGGATGCGAGATTTGACCGTGCTCCTGTACATCGGATGTTCTCGATAACGCAATTTTAAAAACAGAAGAGTCTGCGGCTCACGAAGGCACAGTACCCCCTTTGTCCGTCCGATAAGCAAGGGGGGATCTGCTATCGGTAAGGCGAGTAGTCAACATTTTAAGAAACACGTAGCCAGCCGCCCTTCGCTCTGGGCCTATGCACCTTATCGTGAGGACCTGAAGCTCATCCCCACCGGACTCGGCTGCACGTCTGCAAAACTGCTGCTTGCTTGTATGCACGGAGGCCTGTCTGTTGCTCAAGAGACGGATCACTTTCTCTTGGCCAGCCCAGCTTGCGCGTGGCAGACACTATCCGGGCGCCGTTCGCAGCTCCTCTGAGACGATTGGCCCGATAGCACTTGAGGACACAGAAAGTCGTAGAAACGTCATCTTGTCCAGCTCCAGCGAATAATTGGCCGCCGTCGATTGGCCTCCGCCCCAGCTTGCGTTCCACTTGTTAAAGGACACAACGACCTTGCCGTCCCGGGGGTTTCAGAGAGGGAGGAGAGCTACTGTAGCCCGGCACGAACGCCAGCCAACGACCATTCAACACACACGGCCTCGCCCACTACTTCTCCTGCACCCAATCTCTCCGGCTGCTTGGTTGCGAGACGAAAACAAGGAAGGTCAAGGCTGGAGTGTTGCAGTCGCGTGGCCAAGGAACTGCCCGACCAGACGCACTTCCCGAATCGTCATTGCTGCACCTCTGTCGACCACTCGCACTCTCGCATCTGCAATCCCCTTCCCACATCCCTGTCTGCCTCTCTCCAAGAGCTGCAATAATTTTGGAAAGCGTCAGTCTTCACCCGTCTAGCAACCGAGAACCTGGAAGCTGGACAATTGGGCGCTATCAAGAAAGCCAACGCGCGCGAATTACGACACCAACGCCAGCTTCCAACATCAGGGGCTGACCAACGACTTATCTTCACCTCCACCACCCTCCCCATCCATAATGTCGTCTCCTTCGAGCTCTTCCCATGCCGGGAAGCGCAAGCGCCCCACCACGGCGGCCTCGACGCAGATGGACGAGAACCAGCTTCTCCAGAACTCGTCGCGCGACGCTTCGGGCGAGGAGGGCGACACCACCGCTCCGGAGTCCGGCAGGCTAACCCACCGAAAGACGGACTCGACTGCCAACGCGAACCCTTCTAAGAGACAACGCGCCAATTCAGACCGGACTGCTGCACCGGAATCCGTCGACCAGACCGTCGACCCCGGCGAGCCCAGCGACACCACCGAAGCCAGCGTCGACATCGCCAACCGCGTCGGCAGGAAGAGCAAGAAGACGGCCGCCTTCAGGGATGAGGCTGAAGATGCCACCATGGCGCCGCCGCCCATTGGCAAGCTGACACATCCAGTTGGCTACAAGACAAACGACCCCCCTGCTGGGCGGCCCGTGAGAGTCTATGCCGACGGTGTGTTCGACTTGTTCCATCTGGGACACATGCGCCAGCTCGAGCAGGCCAAGAAGGCCTTCCCCGACGTGTATCTGCTTGTCGGTGTCACGGGCGACGAGGAGACACACAGACGCAAGGGCCTGACAGTGCTGTCTGGCATGGAGCGAGCCGAGACCGTCCGGCACTGCAAGTGGGTGGACGAGGTCATTGAGAACTGCCCTTGGATCGTCACGCCCGAGTTCCTCGAGAAGCACCAGATCGACTACGTTGCGCACGATGATCTTCCCTACGGTGCCGACGAGGGTGACGACATCTACAAGCCCATCAAGGAGGCTGGAAAGTTCTTGGTCACTCAGCGGACCGAGGGTGTCAGCACCACGGGCATCATCACAAAGTAAGTGGTATCTATGGATCTAGGATTGTACCGTCTGTGTGAGAATTCTTCCCTAACAGCTGTCTTCCAGGGTCGTGCGTGACTACGAGAAGTACATTGCCCGCCAGTTCAAGCGTGGCGCTTCGCGTCAAGAACTCAACGTCAGCTGGCTGAAGAAGAACGAGCTGGACCTGAAGCGGCACGTCCAGGATCTTCGCGATAACATCCGCTCGAACTGGACCACTACCGGCCAAGAACTGAGCAAGGAGCTGCGCCAGTACTGGCCCGCAAGCAGGCCACAGAGCCCGGCTCCTAGCCTCCGACTCGCTCCTCCTACTACACCTGGTCCCAATGGCGAGCTTAACTTGCGCGAGGCGGCCGCGATGGCCAATGCTGCCAAGTCGCCTACAACCCCTGGCGAGCGGGTTGCTAACGAATTCATCAGCGGCTACACGCTGGGATTGATCGGTGGTGTCAAGTCTTGGGTAAGTTAAACGCCTGGGCCGCTCTGTTTTCTACGTCTTGTGTGGTTTCACTTGAACTAATTCCCCGGTGCTAGATGACGAAGAACCGCAGAACTGTGCCGGACAGCAGCCGTCCACCCAGCGACGATGAGTCGGAAGGAAGCGATGGTAATGGACAGGAACGCGGCAGAAAGCCAGCGGCTTCAAGTTCGAGTTTAGCTTAAATGGTTTAGAATTTGGGCAGGCTCACGGCAAACTTATTTTCCAGTGTTAATGGTATCCGGTTTCCTACGGTGGCAGTCGGACGACCTAAGAAGACGGGATACACAAAAGTTGTCGACGGTTGTTGAAATGTATTACAGTTGATCGACAAGTCTCTGGGCTAGAAACATCTGGGAACGTGATCGCTCGGGCGAGCAGAGATGAGAATGGAAACTGTGCACCGAGACGGTTGTCGGTCGCCCGCGAGCATGTGTGCTTCGGGCACGAATATAGACAGATCACATCTGAGAATCTTACTGTATTTTTTGTTTAATGGGCGACTACTGCGAGCTGTCATCATGCTGACAGCTTATCAAAGCCGTCGAACTGGATTGTGATTATCTCGTCAGCTGCATGATTTTGTCGTTAGTACTGCTACTACATAACGTGTCGCCGTGGGGTTCGGCTGACGGCGTAATCTGACCACCACTTCATCTCCAGCGTTGCGGTTTCCGCGCGCCTAGGCACGTGGTGACATGCCAGGTCCTTGTGCTTCTCGTCTACTTAGTGCTGAGGGGGGTGAGACGGGCCGGCAAGTTGTAGCAAGGCCGTTGCGTTCGTCTACTGCTTGTGTGACTACTGCCAGGCCCATGACGGATTCTATTGTCTCTGTGTAACCTGCAGGTGCAGGAGAAGGAAGAGTGTCTGCAGATACGAGCCTCTTATCACAAAAGCAGCCTTGCCTAGTAGCGGTCTCTGGCGCCTCTTGACGATCACGCCTATTCTATGCCCAAGAGACGAAATCCAGTGCCAGATGCTGCACTCGTCCCAATAAAAGGGCCACCGCAGCTCGCGGGGGATCATGGTGAGGGAGAGCACCGCCGCCGAGCGACATGCAGATATCTTGTTGTATTTGGGGGTCATGTGGATCTCGTCCTTACTGTTCTACTGTGCTGTGCCAAAGACCGGCGCTCAGGAATACGGCACAGAACGCCTTGGAGGAGCCGTTGCAACCGTGGCGAAGCTGAGGGTGTGTCCCGGATCGGGCCAATCCCCATCCCTAGCCTCCGGCGTCCGTCCCGCTCTCTGGGGATTGTCATGAACTCCCGTTCGCCTACCCGCAGTATAGCACTTCATTAGCGTTATAGAGGAATCGGTATATGATGCTTGTAGGAAGAACCACGACGCCCCCAATATAATGGGCCACAGAGCTTTGCATGCTGCAGGCTGTTCTTCTGGCTTGCTGAATCTAGCACAACTCAATTGGGATAATGAAGGGCATTGCCGCAGGTACCACGTTGGATCTATCAGCTCTCCCAAAGGAGACATATGTTCGATGAAGCATAGCCAACCTGGGCGCCATCACTCGCAACAGTCGCCGAATGCAGATAACACACTGTCTTCACGAACCTGCATGAAAGGTCGGTCCGACTGATAACAGCTTTAGAAGTGCGCAGATGGGCGCAGAGCAGTTCCTTCAAGAGCAGGCGCAGAGAGGCTGAGTGGTACAGATATCTAAAAGCATACCGGACAGCATGCGCGATTCTCGTAGGGCGGCCGCCAACGCAAGGTACCAGATGGTTGCCGATGCGGGAGCCGAAAGTAAGACTGTCATGTACTACATTTCACCTGCACAGAGATCCTTTCTCCATGCTCGCGGTCTGGCGTGCGTTATCCCCCACAGCCTGGCTTGTCACATCTGTGCCGCACAAGTGATGGATCGATGGCCTGATGGCTGAGTCCACGCCGACCTCGACTCCAAGGTATGCGTATGTCTCTCGCTCACACACTCTCTCTCTCTCCACCTGGAGACACTCCTCCTACCTTTGGGGGCGAGCCCCAAGGTTACAACACATTGACTCCGGCCGCCGATGCGCACAAGCCTGGCTGTCTCAGGTGGACAGGTAAGCACACCCCATGGCCGTGTTGTAGTAAAGCACATCGCCTCGAGAGTGCCACGCGACGACCTAGGATTCCGTGCTTCTCCCGCGCTTAAAGGGGACATGCATGTGCATTTGCGGTTGCGGGTAGGTATCCGGGACCCAAAGTGATGACGCAACAGGTGGTGGTACATGAAGCACTTACTGTACATATCAGCGACGTCTCTGTGGCTTCCTTCCCACCCTATCGGTAGTCGAGTATTTTCAGGAACAACGGCCTGAGCCACAGCCGCATTTGGAACACTTGAACACTTTCGGCGCCTCGCATTCCAGTAAGACAGCCGGACGCGAGAGACAAGCCTTCATAGTACACTCTTGCCGGGTGCCCGCATCTGAACCGGCGAGCAGCTGGCTGTCCGGCACAGCAGCTCTCATCCGGGCGCAGAGAGAGAGAGGGCATTGGCCTATAATTGGAAATTAAGCGCTGACCACCTTTTTGCACCAAGCCTTGATGCAGAAGGCATTAGACTGCGACACAGATACCAAATCCGGACAGAACACGGTGACGATATTACAATTCCGGCATACACCGGCTTTTCTCCAAGGTCATTGGAAGCAGGTTCTCCAGAGGCGTGGAGAAAGGGTCGGTCCCGTAGGATTTGGAAAACTGGAGATGGTGAATTACGCCGCTGGGTGAAACCGCTCCCGCAGCTGAGGGGGGCGGCCAATGTCAAGGCCAGCTGCCTGGATCTCCAGATTCAGATTCGCGCTCCTGGCGATCGAGCGGTGGGCAAATCAACTATCGGGGTGAACAGAACTCGACTGCCGTGATGGGTCCTGCATGCACGACACTTCTTTGACATTACGGTTCAGCCCCCAAAAGGGGTTTCAAAGGGCCCTTGAATGTCACTCGCGGGCGACGGGTGCTTCCCGTAGCCCAGCCTGATCGCCAGAGAAGAAGAAAGCCTAATCCATCCCGCCGGTTTGGACCCCAAAGTGCATCGTGCTTCGGCTCGCGCCTGACGGCGCCAAAACCGTCGGGTTGCGTTGCCGCAAGCGCGAAGATTGGCAGGAAGAAGGCCTGAGATTGATCGGTTCGATCCCCTGGAGTGAAGGGAAACACACACTCTCTACCGAGGCGATCGATCGAGATGGTATCTGCGAGAGAGACCCGGACGACTTTCCACACTCTCGCGCAGAATGGAAAGCACATCTCCCAAAAGTACCGCCGCACGTCGCAACACACAATGCCTGTTTTATTAATAGGATCCTTCTGCTCACTCGGTTGGCAGACCGACTTGCGTCCAATGGCGATGCTCGCAGGGAGCGAGGCTTAGACGCGACTCGCTGCGCGACTATTGCCCTTCCCCCCCTCCCCGCCGTTTCTGTGAGAGGGACCCTGCCAGCCTGCCGCTGACTGGCCAGCCTGGGGGACCCTGTCACGGCCAGCGAAGAAAAGGCACCAGGTGCTGCTCACTCGCTGCAACCCATGCACGAGGTGTCCCGCTCCAACGGTTGGTGAGACCCGCCCGCGCAGAGTAGTTACCGAACCTGAAGGATTCGCGCCAGCATGGGGTGCCCTGGCCAAGTAGCAGCGGGCCGTGCTCTTTTGCAAGGTGCTTTCCATCGCTGGTCGTGTGGTTTGTCCTTTTCAATGGGTCTCGTGGGTGCCGGTGAATCCTTCGCCAGCCGTTCCAATGCCCGTCGTTGAATCTCGTCACCAGGATTCCCGCGAGCCATCTGCCGGCCGTGGTCTCTGGAGAAACTGCATGGCATCTCCTGAAACCTTTCGCAATCACAACGGGAAGGATGCGCCTTGGGGTCCCCCGGCGACTCCTTACAATCTCCTTCGACTCTGCCGACGAAATGCAGCCCTATACCAACAGCTTGGGCAGCTGAGCGAGGGGGTTGCCAATGAAAGGCAACTCGGAGCTCCGCTTTCGGTTACGTATACCCTGAACTAACTAGAACGGCGTGTTGGTGACAACTTTTTCATGATTGTTTCAACCGGGAATAGTATTACCCCATTATCTACAGCTCTAGCGAAGAGATAGGCCTGCTAGTCCTGTCTTGGCAGGTCTATTTCCCGTCCCTCCTACGGCAATCGACGTGACTCTGTGTCTTTTCCTTGCGTCTATGTCTCTCGTTGCTTCTCCCGGGGATCTACAGTAGAACCGTTGTGTTTAGAACCTTCTATGCATCTTGCTTGCGCGTGTCAGAGCACTCCCGCACCGGATGACGGGCATATGTATCTTCGGTCCCGTGTGTAGCAGCAGCGTCGCCCGCTGGATAACTAGGAAACATCTGCAGAAGATCCTCTGGCCGTTGCGTTCCATTGCAGAAGGGAGGCAGGAAAGTCAGCCTGTCAAGTTGTGTTACCTCATGCATGCTTGCGCTAGTTGGCAGTGCAAGGCCTGACAATAAGCAGCCCGTCTAAGGCCAGGGACAGGGGTCCTCAGGAAGGCTGCGCCCCTCTGGCCTGTCAGATTGCCTCTCACGCTCCGTTCATACAACTCGCCAACTCGACGTTCGTCTCATTTTTCGGGGACTCGCTCACCAAGGGCGGTCACAATAAGGCAGCCAACGCTTGGTCGCCAGGTCGGCCCCGAGGTTCGCGCACTCTCCATCTCGCGCGCATGATCCTTCTCATTCACTTGACACCTTGAATGTATGCATTGCAACTGTGCTGAAAGTCACGCCAAGCCTGAAATTCATCGCGACGAGCGTTGCTACAAAACGTCCAGAGTACTGTGCCGGCTCAAGGCGCCTCTTGACTTTTAGGGTTTGTCCTTTCTAAATATGGTAGCATGCGACCCGGTCCACCGGTGTTGCGGGATGGCACTACTGTATATTGCTCAACTCCCTCCCCGAAGCTTAGTCCCTGTCAGACTCTTGGGTGGAGTTGAGCATCCACACAGACAGAGAGAAAGTGAGTGAGAGAGGCACAGAGACGGGCTTCAACAGGTTGTTCGCAACCACATCCTGGCAACTCTCCACTGCGCTATCGCGGCAGGGAAGGGTTCAGGATGAGGTAGACAATACAGTTATTCCTAATTGGGAGCGTATGAGACCATCATGTACCCGTAACCCCCCTAAATAGCATCTCAAGAGATGAGCCACCTTTTGGCCGCCTTTTCTCTGAAGGAGTACCTGCAGGTCTGCACCACCCTGGTTTCCAGCTGACAGGGGTACGTATACACATGGCCATCGACGACCTTTCCCTCTCTCTTCTGCCCAGTCACATTAGAAAGGTTTCTTGTCTCTACCTTTTTGATTTGTATCCCGATCACACTCTACTGCCCAGTTACCCGCACCCTCGTGGCCTTAGGCTGTCTGAATATAGCAATACCTGCTCAGCCTGCCTAAGACTTTCCTACTTGGTACCTCCCCCTTCACCATCTAGGACTACTCGTACCACCCCCCAAAAACCTTACAACAGATACCGACTTGATCTCCATATCTGTTGGAAGGCTGAGGTCTCTTTCTCCCTGTAGCCTTCTTTTTTTTCCAGGGACACGCCCCTGTAACCCCAGTCTTACCGCGTCTACATGTTATTTACATCGTTACCTCTTTAAAATTATTCTGGAGGGGGTCACTTCAGCAGGGCTGAGCGATTACTAACTTTGCATCTGCGTTCCATTTTGAGCCTCTCCTGCAACCATGACCAGCCTAGAGTTTATCATGGACATGGATGTTGACGAGGAGCCGAAGGGCAATAAAAAGGATGGCGCCTCTTCAATTCCCGGTTCCAGACGGGATCGAGACCTAGCCTCAGATCATGCGAATCCTGGAGACCATCGCGACAGACTCACTACAGCCCCAAAACAACGGCGTGGTACCTCAGGACGGCATACCAAGTCTTCAACAGCGGCAGCGTCCTCGTCAACGGCGTCGTCGAGCTCCACTGCTCGGCCCGCTCCCGCTCGTCGACATAGCAACACTAGCAACGACGATCACGACGACGACGACGAAGAGATGTATGCACACACTTCAGGGTCCGGGTCAGGAGGACAACAACCAAACCGGCCCATGGGGAACCCTCCTGGGGCCGAGATCCCCATAAAGTTAACACCCATCACTGGTCGCGTGAGCAGGGCGAAAAAGGGAGTGCCGGTTCACACGTGCGATATCTGTAGACCGCCCAAGGTGAGTCTCGATTATATCGGTATGGCTAGCTGGCTACATGGCTAACGAGCACAGACGTTTACTAGAGCAGAACATCTCAGGTGAGGGACTATACCGACCTAGATGATATGACATATATAGTCCACCAACTAAACTGAGGAAATCGTATAGGCGTCATCAACTCAGTCATCAGACACCTGGCTATCCGTGCACATATCCCGGCTGCGATCGAGCTTTCCACAGAGCAGACCTACTGGCCCGTCACGCAACACGACAGTATGTTGGCCCGGCAAAAGAACGACATTAATTCCATTCTGGCATGCTGACGGTATTATAGTGAACAAGATGTGGGGGACAGAGGCTCCTCAACGGGCGGCAGTCGACGGCCGTCCACCCCCTCGATGAGCGATGGCTATGGCATGCCTCACCCAAGACAGCCGTCTCAAGGTCCAATGGCACCGCAGGCACCTGCCATGCAGCAGGATCCGGGTTCTAGCTACGGTACGCCGTCGTACCATTATAACACATCCGGGGGCGGGTCCACGCCAATGTCTCCTCCACAAGCGCGTGGCCGGCAGGACAGCTACCAATCTACAAATTCAAGCGGCGCTCCAGGATATACGTTATCAACACAGATCCCCACCATCCAACAGCCCAGCCTGGAAGGCTCCCCCAATGGTGAAGTGTACCACTACTATCACACACCGCGAACGGAGTTTCGAAACCTCCAGGTGGTGACCCAGGGCCTCCCGATCCCGGACAACAACCCTGGCCTCCTGCATCCCAACGGCTCTCCGTGGGAGTCCAACTCGGACAGCAACTTCTCCACGCCGTCTAACGAGAGCTACAGGAGGAGTATCCTGCCGGGTTATGAGACACCTACCTCTGCGTCAGAATATCATGTCGGTTCCTTTGTTCCAAGTTACCCTCCTAGCTCCCAAGACCTAGAGGTCATGACCTCCGCCGCTCCGTACTTTTCCAACCCTTGGTCGTCGCCGCCGTATTCTACGGCGATGATGGATCCAGTTTTGTCTATTTATCAAGAGGACTCTACCATCCTCGATCACACCTACCCCCCATTTTCTTCTGTTCGTAGTCCGACCCCACCGATCATAACCTCGTCCGTTCAATCGGCTGAATCTTTAGTCACCCTCGCCCCGTTTCCGGACGCGCAGGCAGTAGCAGGGCGCTACAAGGACCAGGCGGCCCTCTTGGGGACTCTCTCTGGGGCCGCCTTCCTGACGGCGGTCACTCTGCCGCGACCCGTCCGCAATGCCGTCCCCGACTTTCTCGAAGTGTACTGGAGGCGCTTCGACACTCTCTTCCCCCTAGTCCACCGCCGGACCTTTGAAGCCGCGCCGAACGAGGTGCTGCGCTGTGCTATGGCTGCCGTGGCCACGCAGTTCCTCGACGGCAAGGAGGATCGCCTTAAGGGCAACCAGCTGCATGAGTGGGCTTGGCAAGAAGTGAGACGTGTAAGTTTGACAAAAAAACGCCCTTGCGAGTAATCACGATTAGCTGACCAGCTGATATAGATCCCCCAATGGAACGTCCAGACCATGCAGGCGATCCTTCTGTGCGAGTTCTTTGCCCGGTTCCGGGGGAGGAAAGCAGTGATCCGACCGTCGTCGCCCTTCCAGTCGCTATACTCGAGAGTGAGTTCCCTGTCTTCTCCTATTTGCGTTGCTTTTGATTTCGTTACATACTCTCTTTATCAGGATCATCTCTTTAGCCTTGTTCTGTCTTCTCCGTTCTCCCAATGGCACCCGTACTCAACGTCTCCCTCACAGGTCGACACAACTCAAGACCCCGAATCTTCTTTTGGATCTACAGCCAGCACCAGCACCACTTCCACTGGAGGATCGCACGCTACCACTCTACAAGGACGCTGGGCCGAATGGATCGAAGCAGAGGCCCGCCGGCGGCTCCTGGCCGCGTGCTTCGTATTGGATGTCCATACATCCGTGTACTATGAATTACCTCTAATGCAACCTTTCACCAACCCGTGCCCTCCTATTCCCTTGACCGCAGCCGGCCAGGCTCTCTGGACCGCCTCGACGCCGGGGGAGTGGGAAACCCTCCGGACTGCCAGGTACCAAGCACCGGAGCCAGCGGTGCTGACAGAGGACATAATCACCCCGGAGAGGATAGCCAATGCGCCACCCCTGGATCAGGCCGTTTTCCTGGCATCCGAGGCACTACGACTCCCCAAGACGTCCGGAGCCCCGGCCGTGGATTTCTCCAGGTCCCCAGACCTGTCTACCGTGGAGCGACTCCTCATGCTCTTCCCCGGATCCGCGGTTGCCAACACGTACGCGGCGCTGCACTACACCCCCCTGCACGACTTGCTCGCGGTATCAGGCGACAGCTGGCTTTTCACGCAAAAGGTGCTGCCCAGCCAGAGTTTCCAGCAACACCAGAAGCAGCTCAAGCAATGGAGCAGCAGCCCTCGCGCTGCCGTGGCGGCCAAGTTTGCCTCCCGGGCGCTCCTCGCCTTCCTGAACGTCAACGCGAATGAGTCGCACCACAACAGCAGGGCGTGGAACAAGAATGACATCTCGGACTACTGGGCTGTCTACGTCTGTGCCCTGATCTGCTGGGCGCTCGGCTACCAGGCGACCAGGGGCACCAACACCAGCAGCAAGAACAACAGCGGCAACGGAACGGCGGCGGCCCAACACGATAGTAGTAATGTTAATGAGGCGGCGGCGACGGCCGAGAGCGAGGCCGAAGCGCTCCGCTGGCTGCACATGGTGGCCGGGTTCGAGACAGCCGCCGACATCCTGGCCAGCGTCAACCTCGGCGGCCGCCGCGTCATCATCGCCGTCGTGGCCATGGTCAAGCGCCGGCTGGAGGTCGAAGCCATCGGTGGCCGGAGCCGGCTGCTTGTCGACGCGCTCGGGGTCCTCAGAAAGCTCGAGGAGGGCGTCAACTGGAAATGGTTCTGAGTTGTGGCCGGCTTTCTTCCCTTTTTCTTCCCAGTTTTCTTCTTCTTTTTAATGTGGCGTAATGGATGGATATTGGGGGGGGTTTTTATGACAGTCGCTTCCGTCTTCACGCTTTCCGTCTCTATATCTTCTCGTTTCTGCTTTCATCTCGGGAGGTTTTCTGCTGCTGTTCTTCTTTCATCATTCCTTCTCACTTTCATGATCTGTATCTCACTTCTTGCATCCCGCATTGTCATCATCTTCATCATCATACTTCGGGCCTGCTCTTCTTATCTCTGCTCCAGATAGACGCATGGAATGACACGAAACGAGGCGGAACGGGACGGAACGAGACGGAACGGATACACATGTACTATTAGAATTTCTCTTACCTTTCCTTTTATTCCTTCCTTTCACTTCCCTATACTATTTCTATACGTCCGTTTTTCTATCTCTCTCTTTTCTTCGACTTCTACTAGCCTTGCTTCTCCCCTCTCTTTCTCTATTTACTGCATGGGTGCAGACCAACACGCGCCCGAGGTCATGACATCTAGGCATCTTGGATGGTAACAAAACAGCACAGCGAGGGCGTTGGGACGTTTGGATGGTGTTTTGAATGCATACACTCATGAGCGTTGGATCTAAAGATCATGATGGGACCTTGTCCTTTTACTTTCCTTCTTTATGTGTGTCTTTTGGTGTGCGTCACGATGAGACGAGAGCATCAGATGGGAGAGGAGCAATGAGGGGGACCAAAGGCGGGAGGGGAGGGAACCGGACTGTCTATTCTTGCTGACACAACGAGATAATAGACGGTGTGTTTTCACTAGACAAGGTTCCGTGGAGGGAACCGCTAATCGATTGACTTTTGTCCATGGCCATGGTTTCATTCCCTGAGTGACCTGATTATATCGCGTACTCAAACTTCGCATCAACTTCGCGAACTTCGTAGGTGGTGGTGGCTTGGCAGTTCCTTGACACTGCATTGAATGATGTCCCATTGTCCAACTCTTCAATGAAAAACCTCGTTCCCTTTCATCCATAATAGCGTGGTAAATACAAGTTGTGATTACAAATTGTAGCCACGTCAAAAGCGAGGTTCGTTCCGAAGCACGTTGAGCTACATATATGCATACGTGGATCGCTGTATCCCAGACATATACTTTAGCTGTGATGCGATCATGCCTATTTACAATGGGACGCAAGCTAGCTGCCTCGTGAATACCTTGCATATATCCGTATATGGGAGGCCAGCTGTGGCTCTAGGTCCACTATACTACTTGTCGTTGGTCGTCACTGGCCATCACACCACGAACCGACTCATATGAAGAAGACGAAATGAGAACGCGACTGTTGCGAAAGAATGCATCCGGGTTAATTCTTGACAGAACCGCGTACTCGAGTCTAGCTCCAGCCATGCTAGGATGGGTAGAGTGTGACATCGACAAAGTCTTATGTGGTGGCTGTTCAATTGCCCAAGTCAGCATTCGTCTGAAAATGCTGATTCAGAGGCCTGGGATAAGGTGCAAGTGGCTGTTATATGTCGGATCATGTTTTGGCTCCTGAGAAAGATCGCATGCAGGCAAGTCTCTTATCTATCTTGAGGGCACAGACCGGATTGGACACCGACGTGAGAAGTGTCTCAATGTATAACACACGGTTGTCTCGAGGCCAAGGCTAATTGGCCAGCTCCCCTGGAGCGGCGTCTGGGGAGATGAGAGAAGTTCAGGCACAGACACCCGTCGGCAACTTAAGTCAGGTATTCGTACCTGAAAGTATGGCGCACAACGCATCGAGAACCGAGGCTGGCGGACCACGCCAACAATCTCGCTGCACTTCAAGAGGATTCGCCTGGCTGAATGCGGACATGCCCGGGTTTAATGGGGTGCCTCCAAGAGCCAGCCCTCCCGGCATGTCCTCGGGCGTGAACTACATACGACAGAATGCAGAGGTGATTTGGTTGTGTGGTTACGAGATTGCGTGCCCGATAGCGTCTCCCAGCCTCTTCGTTTTTCCCTCCCCTCCCCCCTTCTTCTCCTGTACTGTTCTAACTTTTATGCTGTCGCTCGGAATATACTGGAGCTCGCTCTTGACAAATACATATGTACGTTTAGCATGAGCATCTGAGATCAGTTGCTGAACAAATTCGACCTTGAGTCAGGCCATTTGGTAAGTTGGCGAGTGAGCGGTGAAATGGTAGCACTGGAGTATCTACACCGACCAATATCTGCAGTATGTACTGCATACATACGTCAGCGATTGAGGGCAGCCTAAAATAGCCGCCGGCGACCCACGCCCGACCTCAGCTCTCCACAAGACATCCATGGATGCTAGTCAGATCGCTAAGCAGAAGACCGCCCAGGATACCCCGGCTGTACGCAGTAGCAGAGCTAAGAGCTCAGAGCTAAAGAGCTCCGAGAAGCTTCTGTGCAGCTGGGAGGCTTGGGGAGACACCGGAAGCAATCCCATCTGAGTTTTTGATCGCTGTGCGCGTGGTCCCCCAAACGTCACTGGACTGGGAGGCCCTGGGGATTGGCCTCCGGGTGCCCAGGTGGTTGACTAAGTGCCTACCCAGGCTAGGTAAGGCCCACGGGTGGAGAGGGAGCTCCAGACGTCCAGTTGCTCACTCAGTCGCTGCTATTTTTTTGCCTGCTTCCTGAACCGCAAAACCCTCAACCACCACCACTCCACACCCCCATCTCTCCAATTCCTGCACCTTAATACTGGCCCGTGGATTTTTTTATTATTTTATTCTTTGCCCGCACCTTGTTGCTGTCGCCGACCGACTTCTTATACCACCAGATCTAATTCCCTAACCCACCCGCCTGCAACATGGGAAGCTTTGTCTTCAAGTGGTAAGTCTCATCAGCCCTCAGCCAGTTCTCAATTCCTTCTCAATCCCGCCGGCGCAAATGGAACCTGGGCCATAATCCCCAACCGAATGCAGCCATCTTGACCTCCGCGCGCACACTGCGCGCATAGACGACTCAAAGGCTCTTGACGATGGCTCTTTTGCGCAGCTCCGCGAACGCACACTCTTTCACAAAAGATCATGTCAAGGCATGATGTTCAGGGCAGTGGAAGTAAGCACACGTTGCTGACTCTTGTGTCTCTGTCTTCTAGGGAGCACCCGGCCTCCGAGGTCTACGTAACTGGCACCTTCGACGGCTGGAAAAAGACGGAAAAGCTGGAAAAGGTCGACCAACACTTTGAGAAGCTGGTCCAGCTCGAGGACGCCTCCAAGAAGATCTACTATAAGGTATTGTAGCCCTTTCTCAGTCTGTTTATCCCGTTACCTGTACCGCCGTGGATTTGGAATAAGACCGCCGGCGCCCAACGAATTCGACAGCGCCGCTCCCTGGATTATCCCCGGTCCACCGCGGGAGAGGTGGTTTCGGCGTACGCGAGCTCCCCGGAGGCTCGACGTTCCAGTTTCCACGATCCTCAGCTCCGGGGAACTCGGGCCCCCCTGTGACTTACTCTTACCACCTGGCCTTGGACGATATCGTATGAATGGTCCTCCTCGATAGAGGGGTAACACGATCCTTGTGGGGGAAATCTCTCGCAAAGGCCAACCAACGGCCGCTGCGCAAAGATACAAGGGACCATGATAAGAGCCTCCACCATCACTAAACGCCGCGGCCTGGGACCTGGGACCTGGGACCTGGGACTCGACAGGAACGACGACGACCAATACCGATCAATATCACCCAAGCGCGACCAAACGAGCAGTCGGGCATTCCTCACGACCTCGCATGACGCAGCGGAGCCGAGAAACGCAATTGCCCGTATACCGCGCTGGACGAATTTTCTTGGGCAAGCGACGAGGCGCAGCTGCTGATAGGTCAATGGCGTCGCATCAAACCCGAATCCGTGTAGCCGCTTGGCGAGGTGAGCAAATGGCAGGGGTTGGGGTTGGGGGGCCTGGGGGGTGGTTAGGGCCGTCTTCCAGCAGGACCAGGACTGGGACCAGGACTGGGACCAGAGGACCAGGTTCAAGGCTCGTGCCCACGGCCAAGGTTTGCCAGGTCCAGGTCCGGGTTGCGGTGGAGCAACGCCTGGCGCCCATGGAAAGCGGAACCAACAATCGTCATTGCTGACAGGACTGAACTCGAGGGGCTGCCAGTTCGTGTGTGCCTTTTTATTCCGCCGCCTCGCCAGGCGCCCTGCTGCTTCCTGTTCGCACACAACAAGACTCTACTGCTGCTCGCTCTGCTCCCCGGATTCCCCAGGAGAAACAGGACCCGGATCTTTTCCTCTGGTCTTCTACAACGCGCGCGCCCACTGTCTCACGTGCCCGCACAAACATCGTCAGCTCGCACACGCTAACCCTTCGCTCCTCTGCTAGTTCGTCGTCGACGGAAATTGGGTCACCGACCACACTGCTCCTAAAGAAACCGACGAGAGCGGCAACGAAAACAACGTCCTCACCCCCGAGCGCATAGTCAAGGAAGCGCCCGCCACGTCCGCCATCATGAACTCCGTCGGCCCCGATTCCACCACCGTCGCCCTGGCTGCTGGTGCACCCTTAGAAAAGGAGAAGAAGCCCGAGGGGCTTCCGGGCACTTTCCCCGAGACCCCCGCCGCCGACTTGAACAAGGAGTTCAGCATCAACCCGCTGCCCGCCGCCCCTGGCGCCGTCAACCCCGTCCAGCTTGCGCCTGGCGAGAAGATCCCCGACACCCTCGCTGCTGAAAGCACTACCAGCAATGTCAAGCTGGACCCTGAGTCGTACGAGAAGAGCGACACTCTGCCTGGTAAGTCATCGAAAATCCCGATCCCGTTGAAACGCAGGGCTAACTGCAGACAGGTGGGGTTGCTACCTTCTCATCCGTCGCCCCTGATGCAACCACTGTTGGCCTGGCTGCTGGAGCACCCATTGAGACCAAGGTTCCCGAGGTTGTGAAAGAGAGCCAAGAAAAGGCTCACGTTGACCCCGAGGCCAGCGCAGTTCCTGAGGAAGTGAAGGACAAGGCCGCAGTCGAGAGCGAGCTTCTCGACCGGGTTAAGGAAGCCCCCTCGACTGCTGAGGGCACCGCCGGCAAGGGTACCGAGAAGACTGAGGGCACCGTCACCGCAGGTGAAGCTGCTGCATCTGTCGCCGCCGCTGCTACCGCCCTCGGTGGTGCTGCTGTGGTTGGTGCTGTTGCCGCAAAGGACACTGTCGCTGAGCAGGCAACTGCTGCCGCTTCTGCTGCCCAGGCCAGCGCCACTCAGGCTGCGACCAACCTCCCTGATTCCGTCAAGGAGAAGCTTCCCGAGTCGGTTCAGAGTGCCATCGGCACTACCGCCAAGGAGACCAAGATCGAGGAGACCGCACCCGCCGTCCCCACCGAGGTCAAGGAATCCATTGCCGAGTCCGGACAGAGCCCGGAAGCTGCTGCCAGCACGGCCGCTGTCGAAGACAAGAAGGTAATGGAGAACGAGTTGTTAAAGGAGGTCAAGCCCGTTGCCGCTGTTGGTGAGGAAGCCAAGCCAGAGTCCAAGGTTGAGGCCGTCAAGGCTGACGCCTCCGCTGCTGTCGACAAAGCTGTCGGGAATGTTGAGAAGACCGTGGGCGCGCCAACGACCGAGACTGAGCCTACTCCTGCCGCCGCCAACGGCGCTCAGACGACAGTTGCTGAACCCGTTACACCCGCAAAGGACGCAGCTAGCCCTAGCAAGCCGACGGAGAGCCCGGCCACGGGAGAGAAGAAGAAGAAGAACAGGCTCAGCGCTTTCTTTGGCAAGCTGAAGGGCAAGAAGTCAAAGGAGTAAGGGACGGAGGTCTCTGCTCTTTGCTTTCTGAGCCACTTCGTTGTCGAATTCCTGTTCTTGGTCGTTTCAAGCTCATGATTCCCCGTCTCGTTTCGACAAAGCTGCTTTCGGTGTGCGCGTGCACGAGTTTCATAGTGGATCCTCTCAGCATCTAATTGTAAAATAATACCCGTCTTACTTCAGCATACTTCTGCGTCTAATCAATCGCCTTTCGGGGATGGTCTAATAAGCTGACATCGGGCATGCGAAAGAGACTTTGCGTTACCAGGTCTTGTAGTGCTAAAGAGGCCCCCAGTGGTGATACTTAGCATCGCCGGGTAGATATTGAGTTGCATCGTTACTAGTTGTCTATTTTTGGAGGATATAACGGATGCCGAATTGGAGTCGTTCACCCCTCTTAGACAGAATGCGAGATGGGGGTCGTAATCAGTTGGACATGACGGGGAGGGCTTTCCAAACTATGAGAGAGGACGGGAATTCTCAGTGGGAGTCCGTAGATACGGTAGTCGATCTAATATAGCTCAGCATACCCCTTGCCTCGAGACATGAACTAATGTCCATCTTTGGACGCGTCGTTATGTCTGATTAGCTTATAGACTGCGAAAGGCCTTAAAGATAAGAACATAGGGCCATGACGACGGAACGATACAATGGGTCTGTCTGGCATTCCATACCGAAAGAGGGCCGGTATATGGCCAAATCCGAAGCTAAATTTCGGATTGGATACACACACATCGACGTATTTGTCCCAGTTGATCCGAGTTCCTCATACTGCAGGAGCCCTTTCATGGCAACTGGTATAATTCCCGCTTTACGAATCGTGATGAGAAAGAAGTGTATTCAAGGAGAAAGATACGAACCCCCCCTCCAAAAATAACATAAAATAAAAACCTTTCCGCTCTCCCAGCGGTTACAGAAGACCAAACACAATACCGTCTACTCAAGCCTTGATCAAGGTCAAATAACCGCGCTGCAACGTCCCTGTCCTGCGCAAAAATCTATGCCATCTCCCCAGCTTGTCTAGTCTCAGTCCTGTGACATGGATTCCATCTTTGGGTGGAGGCTCGTCTGGCCGTACGGTACGCGCATGTTGTTTGTTTTTATCGAGGAAGAGGTCCCAGCTATCGCTCCTTTTGTGTGAGCAGGGACCTATATCAAATTCCCAGACTGCGCGGTAATCTAATACGGCCACATCATCAGACTTAAGCTCAGTAATCTTAGTATGAGATTATTCTACCTTCTCGTTTGACGTTCTTGTCTACTTTTATCTCGTAGGAATGCGATTTCGAGTCGTAGACCAACGCGCGCGGTCGCAAGCAACGCAGCAGATTTTGGGCTTCATTAGTTCTGGACATGATACACTCAGCCGACCGTGCGTATCATCTACCGAGCAACTGTTATACTGCTGTATATATATTCGCTGAATCTCAATAACTTATTCGTGAGGAATACTGGGTTTTATTGTTGGCCCGGCGATGGGGTATTTGACCTTCTACAAGGAGACACAAGGCTACAGTAATATAAGGGTCAGCAGGCGTCCTTCCGACCGAAATTACGTGATATAATACGCCCCGCTAAAGACCCCAAGGAGCTGGCGTACAGATAGGACTGTCTGTTGACATTTGTGCCCTAGTCATCTGAGCAGCCACGCTGACGGTGTGGTACCACATAGCCAGCCTGCTTCAAATCATGCCCTAGAAACTATGTCTCCCCGTGCTATTAGCCAAACAAGCAGGGTGTGGTTACTCAAGAAATCTCTAATTCGTGTTCTAGCAACCACACTGGAGGCGAATATGATTTTGGAGGATTTCAACTCGTCATGAATGCACCCCCACTGAAAGCAATGGAAACGCCATCCAATATGAATTGCAGTTTCCTACCCATTGTCAACCGGTGAGCCAGCACCGTATGGCTTGCATGTCGCGCTCAAAAGTCCCTGGTAGCTGAGGCTCTGTTTCTGCCGCCTGGTCAGCTTTGTGCTGCCCAGAAATACTTGCGTAGCCTGACAAAAATTTATTCACGTTTGCCGTCTCTTCCAATACTAAACGGTACTTAAGTAAGGCGCATTCGCCATCATATGAGACACAAGTCAGGAGGCTTAGATAGCACGCGGCGTCTCCAGCCTAAAGTCTGCGGTCATAGTCGAGGATTTGAAACGCCAGTGTCTGAAGGATGGCGGAAGCTTCCAGAACAAGGGTGATGGTGCTCACGTCACATTTGAAGGACGAAACAATGGATCCGTGGCTGAAGAAAGCTGCATTGAGTTTTGGTATGAATTCTATCAAGAGCACATCACACCCTTTCACTAAGATGAATTAACAGACGGGGGTGGCATTCGAGGATACTGGAGTTTGCTCGCCCTCAAAGCGCTCATGGAAGAGGTTCAAAAGGTCGAAAAGGAGAGAGACGAAGGAACCCACTCGAGCTTTGCGCCGTGTGCCGAGCCTGAGAGAGTTTCCCACTTGCGGTCAGAGGAATATACACACTTTCTCCCGTGTCATTATTTTGACTACATTGGGGGAACATCTACTGGAGCGTATGTATTCTGGTCAGCTGATTGAGAAACTCTCTGATTTGCGATCACAAGGTTGATCACGATTCTTCTCAGCCGCTTCAGGATGACGGTAGAAGACTGCATAACCGAGTATAGAACAATGGCTGGGACGATATTCGGCCGTCGTCGAGTGCTTCACGCCCTTAACACCTTCATCTATCCAAAACCCAAATACTACGCAAAGAGTCTGGACGATGCCATTAACCAAGTCTCCAATAGACGAAAGGAAAGAGGCTCAAACAAGTCAGAGATACTCTTCGAGACGGACAGCAAAACTTGTCGAGGGTGAGTGTACATCAATTTCTGTGTAATCCATTGTGCTGACAACCGGCATCACGTGCAGAATAGCTCTTGCGACAGATATTAGCAATATATCAAACACAAGGTTCCTATTCAGGTCCTACATGCCGTTCTCGGAGCTCGGCAAGCCCATAGACCAAACCATCGGTATGAAGAACCATGACGAGGGCATAAAGTTAGCAATGTTGACAGTTGCCCGTGCCGCCACTGCTGCACCTCTCTTTTTTGGACGTTACCGCGTCAGCTTAACTCCTGATCAAGTAGTTGGTTCGCGTCAGGATTTACGGAGCAGGACAACATTTGTGGAAAGATTGACCACGCGTCAGCCTGAGCCGAATTCCATGAAGACATTTGAAGATGCAGGTTTCACTTCGGCAAATAATCCAAGTGCGGAGATTCTGGACGAAATCGAATACCAACAAGGAGCAAAGAAACGCGGCGATAGGAAATCAAACAGACCAATCGTTGTAAGCATTGGAACAGCGAGACCCGGATATTCCAACAGAAAAGAAACGGTGCGCAGCATCATCAAGAAGAGTTTCTACAATGCTGGAAATACTGAAGATGTGCACAGCATTATGCTGAAGTACGAACGTGACGGCAAATGTTTGTATCATCGGTTTAACGACGAGTATGGTCTAAACATAGAGATGGATGAATGGAAGCCAAGCAAAGACGGGAGAGAGACTTTGAGGAGAATGGATGATGTCTTTCAGGAATGGCGGGAGAATCCTGGCGTACGAACTAGCTTTCGAGCATGTGCCGAAAGGTTGGTTGACCTGAGGCGGGCGAGAGCTTGCCATAAATTGTGGAAACGCTATGCCCTAGGTGCGTACTTTGTCTGCAGGCTAGAAGGGTGTAACGAGGATCGCTCTGAAGTATGGAGTAATGAAGATCGCTTCATTGGGCATCTGCAACGAGACCATGGCATGACAAGAGAGGAGGTAGGATCGAAATGGTCTGAATGTGAAAAAAAAATGGGAATACAGTGGGCCAAGTTAATCTTCCAATAATATATCCATAGCTTTCCTTGCTACATAGGTACTCGTAGGACAGGAAACTGCTCTTAGATCATTGAACTTGTAAATAAACCAGGGGCAACTTGTTTTCACTTCATTCCGCAGCATGCTAAGAAATGAAATGCGCATTATGTGCTAGATATGTTAGTCACGGCCAGCAAGACCAACCGTGCATTATTTTCCACTTGCCGTGCCATCTCAGGCGATAATGGCGATCCTTTGAAATGCCATAATTTTGCCTTGGTAACCTCAGACTCACAGTGTCATGTGAGAATATCAGCAGCCAGTCATTTATATCGCCTTCGCGGGGCGTTTCAGCGGTGTTGCCCGGCTGCTCTGCTCTCTTTTACCGTCTACCATTCAGCCTCGTCCTCAATGGATACGAGCTGAACTTCCGTCAGCACCTGACCTGGAATATAAGACTTGCAGTATAGCAATGGACACTCTGGAATCATGCAAGGTGAGGTCGTAATGAAGCACGATTACCTAGGGATTAATTCTGCTTACACATCCCTCAGTCCATCTCGGTACGATTTGTGAATGGGCTGGGTAGCGCGCTGATGCACTTGATTACCCTTCCCTACTACCGGTTTTTTCGTCAGAACACACTGATTCCCATTGTTTCTATGGTTAAAGCTACTGAAGTGGGACAGAATGATGAAGAGATTCAAGGCATGCTCTACAGTTGGCGAGACCGTAAGCTGCACGAATTGCATTCCGTACAGATATCCGTGAGCTGAACCTAATTTCTCCATCAGAATATCTCTTACAATTATCTTAGGGAACTCTGTTGGCTGCTGGAGTAATAGGGTGCTTCTCTTGGCCAACTCGGGAAAATGAGCATTGGGTAAGTGTTCAACTTTCCGGAAGGCAGTCTCGGTGGGAGAGGTTCTCTTTTATACCGATCCGTTCACGGCCTTCTACATAATTTTATGTCTCAAGCATAGCAGCACTACGTTTTACCGCTGAAGAGAGAAGCTCACTCTTGGTAGCTTGGACCGGCCTCGTGGTATTTAAGCCTTATCATGGCATTATTTGCAATTCTGTTATCTTCGTCCCAGGCTTTCATATTTTCTACAATGAAATCTCGATCTCGGCCTGTCCCACTGATGGAGGAACTGTCTTTAATCTGTCGCATTGAAGGCCGTCCCGAGTTCAGTCAAAATAGTGATAGGGAGAAGGGCAAGTCAACAGTGTCTCGTACACCACGGGTACAAATCCGATGGAATATGGTCTTCACATGGCAAGCTCCAACCGTGCTCCTAGCCTATTCAGTCATCGGTTTCATCATGGGGATGTCCATCTATGTCATTACACCTTTGTATTCAGACGAAGATGAACTGGGCGGAAGACGCGTAAGTCGCTGGAATCGCCCCTGTGTTTTCATTTGGCTGATTGGCTCATTAGACTGCAATTCTATACTTGGCGGGAAGCTCACTCTCGGCGACAGTGTTCACCTGGTGTTCGTTCTGGGCTTACAAGCATGTCGAACTAGATTGAGATCTCCAGTATTCTATTTCTATATCCGTCTATGTATCTTATTGCCTTTTCCTAGTTATGACGCAGGTTCTGTCGTGAAAGACTGTCTAAGCTTTGAAACAAAATACCATACACCCATGGAGCTCGTGACACTTCAAAGGACCCAGAATTGCTGTACATCTTATCTATACCCCTTTATACATGACTCAATGCGATACCCGTGAAGGATCCTTGATCATCGTAGAACCTCCTTTTGTTGCTCCCATCCATATTGAACCTGTACACAGACCCGCCAAGATCTGTAGCATATATGTGTTGGTTCTTCTTGTCAAGGGCGAGACCAATGGCCTCGTGTAAGTTCCTTGCCAGGATATCGTACTTTCCAGTTCCCACAGTTTCTAAGGGAGCTCGGTTAAGACTATTTCCCAACGGCATTTCGCCGCGATCTGTCCAATAGAGAAAACCGCCTTCCTCATCCACTTCAAGGTCTATTGGTTCCGGCAGATTGTTGAAGAGGCGCTCGATATCGGTGCGACTACTGGCGTCGGTTCCAGTGGGAAATTCGATCGATGCTCTGAAGATTTGGCCCTTCGAAGCCTTCGAGGGCCCTTTCTGGGTCCAGTAGAAAGTACCTCGTTCAGGTGCTACGGCGATACCGACGCACCACTTTGTCTGATCCTCAAACCCTTGGGTCCAGTCTCCGGTTTGGATCAATGTTTCCAATGCAGAGCCATCGAAGTTGCACCGCAGGATCCTCATGCCTTCGCGATCGGCGATATACACCTTTTTGTTGACTTCATCCAGAGCCATCTGCTTCGGCGTATGCACAGCACCATGCGGCACAATGGTCTTGACATGGCTGCCATCCATATTGCAAGACATGACATGGCCGTCATTCTTGTCTGGAACAGCCATATTTGTCCAGAATATCAAGCCTTCTGAACGACTGAGGGCTATGCCATCAGGGAGATTCTGGTGCTCAACGATAGTGCGAAGAGGGGACTTGCCATCAGCACTACCAACGAGTATGCGGCCAGAACTGAAAACATCTTCTGGCTTGTTGGCCAGACCGACGTCTAGGAAATATAGCTCAGGGGCGTGCACGTTGTCGTGATCCCCTTGCTGCTGACCCGCTGTCTTTGTCGTGTAGCCGGGAGGGTACAGGCCACCAAGTGAGCTCTTGGCACCCAGCTTGCCCTCGTCGATGTATTTTTGCAAGTAGGGAATGACGCCAGGGTCTTTGAGTCCTCGTTCTTCGATGTAATGCTTCTCAATGAATGACACCGTATCAAGACCAACCGCATCCATGGAGGCGCACGGGGTAGCGCCCGTCTTTACAAACATCTCTGTCCAGACCGCATCCAATTCCTCCGGAGTGGAGACGCCCTCGGCCAAGACCGTGAGACACTCTCGCTTGATTGCGGCCCAAACCCGGTTGATGACGAAGCCCGTTGACTCCTTGTGAGCGACCACGGGCAGCATACCGATGTCCTTGAGCTTTTCGACGAGAAACGGGAAGATTTCCTCTTGAGTATCACCGCACGTCATCAGCTCAACGATCTTGTTAACTGGCGGCATCATATAATGCATGTTGAGAACTCGGCGGCGGGTCTCCACCTGCAATTCGCTCGCTGTCTCCCGGGACTTGTAGGAGGACGAGTTCGATGCCAAGATAGCATCGCTGGGCGCCAAATTCTCTAGCTCGCCAAACGTCTGCTGCTTGATCTCGAGTTTCTCAGGCGCGCACTCGATTACTAGGAACGCGCCCTGGACTGCCGGCTCGAGGTCCTGAAATGTTCGGACGCTTGGAATTTGGTTGGCGGAGTGCCCGGGATATCGCCATAAGTTTGATTTGACGTACTCCGAAGCTGCGGTCAGTTGCTCTGGGTTAGGATCCCGGATGTTGACGGCGTACCCGCCGGCTGCCCAGGCGGCGGCGATCCGTCGTCCGAGGACGCCAGCGCCGAGAACGGTAACGGGTCTGTCGAGTGTCGAAGGCGCAGTCCAAGGCATTGTGAGTATTGTTTATGGGGGAACAGATTGTGACCCAAACTTTCGGCTTGGCCGGCAGAACACATTATATACGACGGCGTAGCGTGTCGGCGCCCCATAGTGTCGTCATGAGCCGAGGCTTCTGTCAATGCGGCGGCCCGACGGGGTTTTCAGACGGAGACTGAGAAATTCTCCGTTGCCACTTCGAATCAAGATGCTTCATAGCTGATAGAAAGTAGCTTTTCCAAGAGTCAAGCGAAGAACATCATGTAGAAGATCACTTGAATAAAAGAGACCACAGGTGCATGTTACATTGGGCGGCCGTGGCTGCATGAAGTCCGAAGCGGAGCCGCCGAAAGTCTTGGCCCGGCCGGGCTGCCGCTTATCTTATCTCCACCGCCCCGCGATGCATCTACCAGTAATGAAATGCTGAAGAGATGCCATGTACGGAGCAAGATCTTTACTAAAGAACATCGCATGTCTTGGTAATTGAGCCTCACATTTTGAAATCCTGGGGGCCAGAATGGAGCGAAGCGTACCAGTTCTTGAAGTCAACCCCCCGCTGATCAATTCAGCGAACCCCTGGGCGACTTCGCTTGAAGACCTCTCTGCACTATTCAACTGCCCTTCTTTAGGGGGTATCACCACCAGAACGTCTCTAGTCAATGGCTTCAGGCACGATCCTGCGGTCCATCAGTACATCTTCTTCGATCCCGCTACACATGTGTCTGGTACCCATGATGATGTTGGGAATGGTCCTGGACAATCGAGCCTGAACAATCTTGGCTACAGCCCTATTCCTCTGAAGGACTATCTGTCGTACATCCAAACCATCTCAGATGGCCTCTCGGCCATCTCGGAGAAGCTGGTGATCGTGTCAGTCACAGGCACCCCAGAAGAAGTTGCGGAATGTTATCGCCTCATTGCAGAGCACAGCAGGCGAGTCAAGATGCCGTTGGCAGTCGAGATCAACCTCAGCTGCCCCAACATACCCAATGCGCCACCGCCAGCCTACTCAGGAGAGTCACTGGGCCGATACATGGTGGCTCTACAAGGGCCTATATCTGACGCAGAACTGCCACGACTTCCAGTCGGCTTAAAAACGCCGCCTTACACTCATGCTGGTCAGTTTGAGACGCTCATCTCGGCCCTGCGGACTGCTGGAAGCCAGTGCCCAGTGAGCTTCCTGACTGCGACCAACACGCTCGGGTCATGTCTCATTCTCTCTGATGGCGAGTGTCACACCGGCAAGCCCAAATTGCCTGGATTTGGTATTGGAGGCATGGCAGGGGCATCGCTACATCCGTTGGCTTTGGGCAATGTGGCAACTCTAAGGAGATTACTCGACCAGGATGACAAAACGAGACACATCAAGCTCATCGGCATAGGAGGCGTGGAAGACGTTTCTGGATATCGTCGGATGAGAGGTGTTGGTGCAGCCGTGGTAGGTGTAGGCACAGCATTGGGAAGAAAAGGCACTGCAGTATTCAAGGAGATTGAAGAAGACCTCGCAGGAGGACCGTGGTGAAGTATAAATCCATGTGAAAACTGGTTTTGGTAAATAGCACATGTCTCAGCACGAATAATGAATTAGATTTTCGCGCAAAGTGCGGCGAACGAGGTTTCCAGTGGCGTGTCTATCTGTGTTGAGATCTACCTGAAGTCCGAGCAAGTCATCAACTCTGTCTCGTGCGATCTAAGTAAATGCGCTGAGTGATACGGGAATTTAATGTTTCTAACACCGTAGCTCGGAAGACGCAAGATGACAGTATGGTCCTGCAAAACGCTGTTACGTATTGTAGCTCATTCCCAAATCTCTGGTTGTTCGTACTCTAAGTGCCTATATCGCAAGCCGAGCGTCGTCTCGCCAAATTAGTTCTACAACGACTAAAGCCACTTAGACCAAGCAGCTTACAGCTTTCTAATCTATCTGACTTGCCCATGGTTCAAGATTTCGAGCCTCGGCCGGCCTAGCTAGCCTAAAGTCGCCAGTGATCTCACAACTTAGCTTCATTCGTATCAATTGTACAGAACAGATGATATCTTCGAACGCCATTCACATATAGCCGTATACAACGGGTGGGCGGAATGTCACTTTGTAAACCTTGTGATTCGAGGACAGGAAGCTAACTCAAAAGAGGCATCCCGGGCTTGCTTGAAGGCGTAAGACTCGATTTTCGAGGTCCGGCGTGGGTACGTGTTTTTCTCCCTCTGCAGAATGCTGTCTTGACTAGTGCAAGCTTTCTTTAGGGTTCCAGAGTCTCTGGATGCCACGCGGGATCTGCCAAGAGCCCCCAACGCAGTCCTGCAACGCAGCAACTTATTAATGTGCAGCATTCCAGGACGCAGCGCCAAGGCGGGAAATGGTTTGTCGGGAACAACGCCGAGAGCATGAGCTCGTCGTTGCGGGCTAGGCCGTGTGATTCGTGGAGAATCTTGGTGCTGAAGATCCAGTAATGGGGAGCGTCCGGTAAAACCTGTCTCCTAGGCCCACGAAACGGCGCCCCGGCTTCGCCTGCCCCCCGCACACCATCCAGCCCCTCCATCGAGCTTCTCCAACTCAGGATTAGGGGCTGATTTTGGGGTGCATGTTCATACCTGGCACACTGCCTTGCCTAGATAGGCATTTGAGTGCACCAACGTTGACCGTTAGGGACTGAGCACGAGACATGTCAAGTTGCTGCTGAACCCCAGGCTCTACGTCAGGGAGTCTTTGTAGAGTCTCAGTCTGGTGCCGTCAATTAGTTCGCATGGTCGCCTCTCGTATAGTCAGAAAGAGCCTCAATGAGGCTTCGTTGGCGGCTCCTGTCGCAACAGATATTGGATGTTGACAAGGGGCAGGCACTGTCCCGTCTCATTCGGGCGTATGGGGCATTTCTGGGGCCTGGTTGGTTTTTTCTTATTAGCATCTTATATTGCCGTTGCGAAACATCGGCCCACTATCCTGGAAGGCCGTTTGACTATCTCTTTCTAACGAGATACCTAGATACATACGTTACGTGATGGATCTAGATCGGCAAGGTCGACGATGATAGGGGAAATGGCTGCGAAGGAGCCCAGCAAGCCATTCCCGTGCCAACTGCCGAGGAGACTCTTCCTTCCGTGTCGTGGGAAGCGGACAGGAGATATCACACAGGCGTGTAGTAGAAGGTCACGCATGCGGACCTGGAGGCATATGGAAGCCATGCTGACGAAGTGACGCTGCGACGGCCATCCACCACGCACCTGATAAAGCCCAGAAGCTCACACACACACAGCATTGCTTAAACCCACGAAACGGTGGAATGGGGCACCTGGGGCCCCAGTCGCAGAACCCTGTCGGCCTGCAACTAGTGGCCATGGTTACTGGATGTCGGGGAAATTCGTTGGCTAGGCAGGCTTGGCGGGTCGTATGTGGGTAGATTCCCCACGACCATGATCCCCTTTCAACCCGCATTCTCATTCATTCAGCTGCTGGTTTCATTTTATCCATGCTGGTCGACTTGACGGAGCCTTCAAGGAGTTCAAGGCATTGCGGCTAGGCCAATACAGTCCCACCCAGGACGATGCAGATCTCTCTTCTCGAATGCGACTTTAAGCCAGCCAAATCTGCTCCAGATCTGTAGCACTCTGTCCCAACAGATCTCGGGAACCAGCTCTCTTCTCCTCGGAGAAAATCCTCGCACCTGCTGCATATCCAAGCTGTCAACTGCTTGGGTGGTGGTTACATAACAGACAGCTACGGTAGCCCCAGGGAGCACCAGACCGACCAGTCAGCGCCCCCATCACCCGCATCCTGCCTAGCTGTACTCTGCGGCTCATCCGACGATCTGGTTGCTACGACCTGGCTACGCCGAGGCCCGGCCTGGAGAATTCTCTGCCATCTGATGGCTGGAATAATTATAGGCGACTAATAGAAATCGATCACAACCGGCCAGGGCCAAGACTCGATATTATTCCGCCATATCTCATTCGTCTACGGCAGAGCTAGCGCGGCACGGCGAGCCCTGCCATCTCGCGACCTCATCAAGTCGCAACTGCATTTGCTCACTACAACTCTGAGTCTGTCCTGTCGTGATTAGAAAGCACTTCGTCTGAAGTGCTACTCACCGGTCTATCTCCAGACACCTCACAGCTTATAAGGATCCTAGCTTTATACTCAAGCTTTTTAACACCACCAATGAGCTGTCCACAAAGACGCATCTAGGCTAGACGCTGCCTCGGATCGCCAGATTTACGGTCATCCAGCTGCGCAGGATTCCTCTTGCAGCCCGCTCTTGCGAACTCTTAAGAGAGAGACCCGTGCCTCACAGCATTGCGCTTGACTTCAGTGCGGTATTTGACAGTCTTGTCATGCGACACTGTTGCCTCAATTCTACGTTTTCTTAGAAGGGGGAGAAGGCATATGCGCCAAGTCGACTCGTCCTCTCCACCGCCGTCCGGCCCTTATTTCCGATTCTTTGATAAGAATCGACTTGAAAGTCTTCTGAACCTGCCGTCCATTTGGCGAAAACACCTGGCAGTACCAGTGAAATGACGACTGCGGTCCAACAGGTTGGTGGTGGGCCAACGCCCGTACGGCCCTTGAGTGTGAACGGCGCAGCTTTGGTCGGCATGGATATGGACATTGACCGGCGTTCACTATCACCGGCCACCAACGGGGTCAAGTTTGGCAGTGGCCCGAAAAGGGGCGACACACGCATCGTCGTTATTGTGTATGGGCAGGGCCAGGAAAATATTGTATCAATCTTTGCGGATGTTTTGGGCAAGCCCTACCGAGTAGCCGCCAATTTTGAGAGTATCACCTCTGCGGATCAAGATGTTGTCGTTGGAGTGGCAGCGGAGAAGGCTCAGGAGGACGTATCGAGTCGAGCCAAAAACCTCGTAGTGGCCATCAACGCCCACTGCGTCAACCTGGGGATGCCGCCGGACGTGAAGCTGTCGGCCGAATGTGACTACGAATTTCTATACTCAGAAACACACTTCTTCCGGAGAGATCTAACTCGCTTTACGTCATTCGTCCTTGGTCAGATCAACCATCACGAGGCCTTGATGGCAAAACCACGGACGTACTTCATCTCGACAACTTTCCCCGATGTTCATGCCGCCCTACCAAACATAGATATCCTGACAGTCGGTGCTGACGCAGTAGAGCTGCGAGTCGATTTATTGAAGGAACCCCTTAGTGACGGGACATTTGCCCCGATACCCAGCCTCAGCTACATTGGAGAGCAGGTCATGCTGCTCCGCCAGCGCACGGAACTACCGTTAATATTCACGACGCGGTGTACGAAGGAGAACGGCCGCTTTCCTATGGACAACCCGGATATTTACTACGAGTATCTGTATAGGGCCATTCAGTGGGGCGTTGAGTACATCGATGTTGAGGTGTGGTTGCCGGAGGAGATTCGACAGAGATTGTACGAGCAAAGAGGGAGCAGCCGCATAATGTCTGCCTTTCACGATTTTTCATTCACATTTAAGTGGCCTTCAATCCAGGCACAGTCTATATTCCTCGAGTCACGCAAATATGCCGATATCGTCAAGATGATCGCTTTCATCAATGAGCATAACGAGAACTTTGAGCTTGAGTATTTCCGATCTAAGATCCGGGCAGAATATCCAGACGCACCACCATTGTCCTTGATCAACATGGGCGAAACAGGACAATTCTCTCGAACTCTGAACAAGGTCTTCACGCCTATTACTCATCCACTACTACCTATCATAGCCGCACCTGGCCAGATGAGTGCTGCCGAGATCAACGCCGCCCTCTCCCTACTTGGTCAACTGCCCAAGAAGAATATCTACGGAATCAGTACCCCGGCATCTCGCATCGCCACGCCACAGGCACCATTCTATGAGAAATGTTTCAATGAACTTGGACTACCGCACCAATTTGCCGTCGTCGAACGCCCGTCAAGAGGCTCTGGAGCTGTGGAAGCTTGGTGCAATCAGAAGGCCTTTGGCGGCGCCTACCTCAGTCCTCCAATGGCTTTCTCCAGCTTGATGCATAACAACACGTTCTTTTCTCGACACAGAAACGGCGCTGGTCCTATAGTCACCGAGGCAGCCAGGCTTATTGGCATGGTCGATACTATTGTCGTTCGGCCAAGTTCGAACTCAACCCCCGAATCTGCCCCTGCTTCCATTCCTTCCAGCCCTTCTCGACATGGTGAAATGTCGCCTCGTGGACTGGCGAACTCCAACGCTGGCCTGCCACCTAGCTCCTCCCTCATTCTTGATAATGCGACTTGGCGCGGGATCCTGAGTACGCTGACTCGAGACTTGGCCCCTTCAGCCTACTTGGGACGAACAGCATTAGTCCTGGCATCGAGCTCGGACGATGCCGTATCCGTCATATTTGCTCTCAAAGCGCTGCAGGTTGGAAAGGTGTACACTGTAGGCTTTAAAACTCCACTGGCTCTTTCACGAGGCATGGTCATCGAGCCGTTCAACAGTCTCGAGAGCCTCCAAAGAGCGCGGATGGTGGGAGACGAGGCAAGTCCATTCGTCATTGTTTCCGCCTTGGGCCCTGAAAAGAGCAACATAGTCGGCATGCTGCTTCGCGTGTTTGGCGGCACAAGAGGTCCCTCAGCGTCAAATACTAGGAAGATCTTCTTAGATTTGGCAGATGGGCCGCGCAAAGGCGACCCCGGAATCGTTGCTGAGCAAAGCGGCTTCGCAGCCTATGGTGTTGCAGATGTCGCAGCCTTCACTACGGTCGAAACTTTACGGCTTCTCGTCGGCCAGAATGTCCCGTACAGTTTTGTGCGGCTGGCGAGCGGGAGAGGCGTGTTCTAGAACGGTTGGCGTTTTGCCTACTTGTCTACACTCGTGCATCAGGAAGAGTTCCGATACTTCAGGCCATTATGGCAAAGCCACAGTCCATTCAAGCAGCGTCTGAAATGTTCATTAGGACATACTGTCGTGTGCCAACATGTATCGTTTATTAGTCCAGAGACACTGTTCTCTAATCCTATCTTCAATTATCCTAACCTTAACCATCTCCGGGGAGAGCGCAACATTCACCATATATCACACAGCTCGACATCACGCTCCAATCGGGCGGAAACTCACCTACACGATGCTCCTCTCATTCGGATTTCAGCGTTCATGGCACTTGAACTAAATGGCATGGATGTGGCATCATTTGCATAGGGACGGGAGAACGCAAAGACGTGGAGTTCAGAATTAGTGGCGTTTACAGGTGCTCTTTCGAAGCACAGTTTGTTCGAGTTCTGGGGATACTTCATTCATCGTGTATGCTTGCCGATGTTACTTCCTCAACATTTACAACTTTCATTAGTCTCTTTGTTACTTTAGGGTGTTTTTGAGGCTCACATGGTGTGTGCAGTTTTGGAGTGTATATAGTGGAAGATTTACTGCATTGAACTCTCGACCTCTCGCCAAAGCTGGTGAAATCATGATCATGCCACTCTTGTATGTTGTGGAAGGGCGAAGCCGGGGTACGCCCCTCGAGCCTGAGAAGTTCGACGGCAGCCGAACGCCAGCATATGAATCTGACGCGAACCTGAGAGTGTATTTCGTTCTAGTAGTGTTTCGAGGGGTTATCCTCGCGAACTTGAGCACAGGTTATCGGTTCTTAACATGATCAATGATCAAATAATTTCCATCTCGTCTTAAAGATCTCATTACCAAGAGTATTAACACCCATAGCACAACAGAATTGGAAACTTCTGGGTAGGACGACTGCGATGGGCCCTCCAAACATATCATTTTCACTCGAGCCATGGTGGTGCTACTAGCAATTGGATTGGATGCCGAGCAACTTGTGTTCGATCAGGTACCTGCCGCTATTGGTTTTGGCCAGTGAGACTGAGCCAAAGTATTTCCACCTGTGGCAAGTACTGGCAGAAGCAGTATTGGCTAGGAAGCACTTTGATGTATGCAACAGGGACAAGCGTAACTGGTCAACGTCACCTGCTGGACTGCCAGGGGTCTTATCTTGCCACTCACGTACTGATTCTTTGGCGAGCCACATAGAATCGCATTTCCTGGGCCATACTTTTCGTTAAAGACAGAAGAACATAGTTCTTGCAGGGTAGATCATTGTAATGTCGGCAGATACCTTCATCAATGGCATTGCAGTCAAAGACATCTTGCCTCGGAACTTGGACTGGTACTTCGTATTGTGTGTGCACGCCTACGACCATGGCTTTGCCACTTGTGTCATAATGTAAGCTGGGGGCACGGCATTGGTCGAACTGATCGTGACGTTGTCTTGTATGTATGTGTTTATATTAATGTCTGTAAGCAAACTATTCCGGCATTCGATAATGGTCGGGTGGGCCGAAACGAAGTGATGCGGATGAGGCAGTCATGCGGCGACTTCAATTGTGATTAAAAACGAGTATGGCGTCACAAAACGACGCATCCTTGGCGAATTCCAGCCACAGTCGGTTGAGTCTCGACGTTTGCACTACCCTCATGTTGAGAGTCGGTATAGGAGACTAAGGACTGTATATGTCGGGGGACCAACACGGAGTAGACCTCTCCGAGATGACGAGCGACTCAGGAGGGCGAGGCTCGAGACACCACGTCGGCTGGTGTCCCGGCAATGCCTGACACACGCATTGCCCAGTTCGATGTGTTCGTGTGAGTCCCAGCTGGCTATGCCTGAAAGCGACCTCGACAGCGATGTCACCCCCCCGGGAACTCCTCTCCCGCAAGGTAACCCACATCGAGTCACTTGGAAATGAGGCTGATCTGGGGTAACAAGGGGTCTCGCCAGGATGCTTACGTATGGGTACCTGGCTACCTAGCTGGAATGGTGCTGCCTTGCGTCAGACTAAGGTTTGGCAGCCACCCTACGTGTCTATTGTACTACTGAGGCAAACCTGGGTCCTGGGTGAGCCAGAACCGTCGGTCAGCCCGCGGATAGTGGAGGCACAGCTTCCGAAGACTCTAAGGCAGGCACACTTGCGGCAGTAAGAGGTTTGTAGTACGCGGAGGTGGCGGGGGGCGGATGATGGCATAATGGAGTGAGTCTATGTGTTAACGGCATTTTCCAGTCAAACATGCTACGGCTATTGCCATCATTTTGGAGCCAGTATACATGGATAATCAGCAATTTCACTGGATATTAATGAAATGAAGGGATAGGCTTCCTGTAACGAAGACGAGTGTTATGCAACAAGAGGTTCTGACACAATCAAGTGTCGGGAGCGTGGCAGAACGGATTGCGTTCGTCATTTTGGTATGTTCAACTTTGACAACTGCCCGAAGGAGGTAGTACTTCTGAGTGTAGGTTTGGGAGCTTATTACGAGTCTTACTTCGATGATACTACGTAGCCTAGCGATACGCTGCGGGAGGTCGATAACACGTCACTTATACATGTGAGAACTCAGGCGTGTGGGTTACCCGCACGAATAGAAGTCCAGAAATTTCTCGGATGTCGTCGTTTTGGAGCAGGCCCCCGGATTAACGGTAACGCGTACCGAACCACGGTTATTCCAGGTTTTGCGTTGCATGAATGACCTTCGAGAAACTGCCAAGGTGCATCTGCGAGAATGGCTAGTAGTACCACAAGACCTGGGGACGATGGTTCAAGCGAGTCGCGAGGCGCACCCAATATCGTGGAGTGCAGACAGCTGCAAGGGACATCTTTCCCCAGGTTTCACATATCCTGTTGCATGCTCAATTTTAAGCTTATCGGCATACAGTGTTTTGCTTGGTTACGCATTGATTTATTACTGATGGCCTCGCTGTAAGTAGTGGCCCGGAAGGAAACCTGCATCTCTCTGCGGACACTGGCATCGGCTAGATAAAACTTGACTTGCCAGACGGGCTGGGCTTTTGACAGGCCATTGTATCCCCATGTTGCCATATGCTCCAGTGCCGATCGTTTTGATACACTCACTGGTCGATCCGTAAGCAACAAATTCCGAGACCTAACCACGGTGGTAATAGGGCTAACGAGCAACTGTCTACGAGTCTATTCATCATAACACTGCGCTCCAAGTAAAGAGTCACATGGTGAAGCATGGAGGATTGAAGCTGGAATCAGTCTCACGCACCTCAGGAGCATGGCTCAAAGAAGAATGCCCAATAGGCGACATCCCCGCTTCTCCACACATTAGGAAGTCGGCACACTGAATCTTGATTGCTGAGATCATGCTCCGGAAGCATCTAGGGTCCAAAGATCTGCGATCAAGGAGCCTTGAAATCGAGCAGGTCAAATTGCATGTGTTTCGTAGTGGCATGACCGATGTAAGGCCCTGGAAGTTCCGCAACCCTGCAAGCTTGGCACCGTCTTTCAACCACGCGGGGAGATACTGTAAGATTTCTGCGAAATCAGAAGGCTTGATTAGGCATCCTGCAACATGTCACTGGAAATGGGAGTCTAAGAAGCGCTGAGACTTGGGCATAAATTTTCTCTTTGACCTTCCAGATATAACGTTCTCAGGGGAGCTGTCGTTCCGGAAACTACATTGACGTTCGGGGCCAAGACTACACCCGTGGTCACGATGCCGGTTGTCAAAGCCGAAGTTTGAGTTTCAAGACGCGTGTTCGTGCATAGTCCTCTGGTCGCATACTGGCACCACGCGAAAGAAAAAGAGACGAGTTTCTCGCCAGGCTCACCACATGGTACGTTTGAAAATGATAAGATCCCCGCCCCCCACGTGCATGCATCGATGAAGAAAGGGAATCGATGTTAGGGGTTTATAAATAAATCGTAAACGGGGATTGAGGCTCCTCAAATCTCCCTCGAAAGCGGGCTGTTGATAGCGTTTATCATGTACGATAAAGTATCTACTTTACTCTGCCGCCCGTCAATGTCATGCCGCCTCAGGGGAACATGCAGGCAGGCGCATACGTGACCCGGGGTTTTCTTTACGTTGTAGCGGTCTGAGAGGTTGTAAGATTTCTAAGTCATCACTACCACGGTATTCGTATTGCCCAAGTCACGAACCAGGCGAGCTGGGAACAGCGCTGCGTTTCCCTAAGTATCGGATGAACGGGATGTGACTACTATTGGCAGTACCTACAAAAGAAGAACAAGCATCCGGCGTATACAATCAGTGACATGCCCTGTTGGCCCTTGGTGCATAAGCGAGGCGGGCATCAGCTAGTAGAAGACTTGCAACCGGGTTACAGGGATCTTGATGTGTGTGTGTACGTACCATAGTAGCCTTGGTTTGTCGCTGTCGCGTTTACTCAATCTCACAGAACAGCATGAATTAGAGCCCGATTGCCAGGCTTGAAGGAAATACTTCCCCACGAGGAATAGGCAGAAATAGTTATACCTGTCGACATGCCTGGATGGGCCTGCAAGGCCACTTCTGGTCTGTCTTGTTACAAGTTGCATGGCGCATGGTGCGTGCACGTTGCACGGCGCTTAGCACATAGTACTCAATATCGAGTGCCGAACTTAGTTGCCACCAACACGAGTCAAGCGTGTGGTAGTTCTGCAGACAGATTTACTTCCACATCCCTCATCCGCTGCAAGTAGTTATGCGGTGAATAGCCAATGTGAATCGTATGTTTGGACGTGGGAACCGGCCTTTTCAACGACCCCGCAAGTGGCCTGGTGACACATGAGGCATACACACAGGATGCTGGCGGGCAGTTCTTTGCATTAGTCGGTTCTTGGGGCCGAGAGCTAGTGTTCTTCCAGTACAGCAGCCCGGAACCTGTGTTTGACAAGCACTGCAACCCTCGACAAGACACTGGTAGGATCGAATCCTCTCCATAATCCTCTTGCAGATCAACCTCTAGGATGGCTGTAGCCGAAGCACAGGTAGCTATGGGCGGCTATCGAGCTACTGTTATGGTTTGCAAGGCCGGTGCCAACTTCAATCGAGCAACGTGGTTGCGGATCACCGCATAGTAGGGAAGCGCCGCTGTGACCTGTCATTCGGGGTGAGTCTAGCTTGACCCAGCCATCTCCAACCCTCGGGTGATCGCTGTCCGGCCCCTCTTGCTGGCAAGCTGGGTCGTCCTGAACCGCCCACACACCATCGACAAGAAGGTAGCGATGTTGCAAAGGTGTCCCTCTCTGGGCCTTCCAGAACGCCCCCAAGAAGCCTTCGAATGCCAGCCTTGCGGGCCGACAAATGACGCGCATCTAGCACTTCTGAATACGGATTGGGTCTCTCATACCTGTGAAGTCCGGTTTCCTTCCCTTTCGGACCCCGGAGCATCGGAATACATAGCAAAGGGGCATGTAACGCGGCCGGACATGTCTACGCTGAGTGCTGGGAGGAGGGGCGCATGATTACCCCAGGTTTTTGTCCAGCGGTCAAACGGCGATCACTTCGCGAGATCTGCAGTTCGGCTTTTGGACTGGAAGCGGCCTAGTTAGTCGCAATACAGGAATGAAAAGGACTTGTGCACGGCTGCGTTGTATGCACGGCGAAGCTGGCGGCAATGGGAGCGCATTTCTTCTGTCTATTACCTGCTCCACGAGGCTCTAGCACGCTCTAACGTGCCCTAGCCTGGGACGAAAGACCCAGAGAGGGCGTGAAGCCCCCAAGACGCAGGTGCTTGGCGAAGATCTTTGGCATTACAAGCATGAGCGCTGTGGATCGTCTGATATTATACTTTGCCGGCAACCCAAACCGCTGGGGAAGCGCACAGGCCGAGGCGGCTTCAGGTGAAGCGGCTTAATGATTGGGCTTCAGCTCTGAACTGCTCGGATAGGGAAATGCTCACGAGCCACATAGCGCAGAACCACCAGAGTGTAGTGCCTGCTGCCGGTACTCACCTGCTTTTCAAACGAATACGCAATTGTAGCCCTGTTTGCTTCTGCTACGGATGTCTTGAATCTAGCCTAGGGACGCCCGCAAAACGCCACACAACGTGCCTAGCCGGCAGCTGGCTGATTCACATCTCGGCACCCTGACATGTCTGATTCGGCGGGATCTCCGATCTACATGGTAACTTGACTATACAGACCGACCCCAACCTGCGAACGGTTGATTCTGCCTTGCTTCTAGACTGCAACTATACCGGGGGTTGGCTATAATACCATCACGAGGCCGTTGAAGAGAGTTTGCTTTTCTAAGCCCACAAGGCACGATGCGCTCACCTCACCTCTGCCCACATACTACATAGGTGGGTACACAGTAGCTTGGCCTTGCTGGTCTTGGGCCGCTTTGCGAGAGGCAGCTCCAGATGGACAAAAATGAATCACACTGGAGGTGGTAGCACACGATTATGTTTCTTGATTCGGCGTTACACGCATGGGGACCGACGTCTGTGGCAGCCCTCTGTGACGCTTCCGTCATCACTATACTGAGGGCGCGGGACAGAGTCGAGTCATCATTGTTCTGCACTGCTCACAGCCCCCACGACTAATGATGCACGATTCCTCCTCGCTGCACGAGTTTGTGTGCAGGGGACTAGCGCCGTTCGAGAACGCTGAACTAGCGCAAATACGACAGCTGATTTAGAATTTTTGGCCTGACCTGGGTCCCTGGTTCCGCACCAATGGGATGCAAGCTTGAAAACATCGCTGACTCCTTGCTCATCTCTCACGACTTGCAAGGTACGATGAGGGCACGATGGGGAAAGGGGGAAACGGCTTCAAGACCGCGACCTTGACATCACCGCCTGTAAATGTGAATCGGACCACGACAGCTCTGTAGACCGGCTGAAGGCATCAAGGCCACGCCTGTCGCAAATACTCCCTTGCAGCGCGCAAGAGGACTCAGTACTGACAGGTCCAGTCACCCAGGGACTGCCCTGCCTATTTGATACTTGACAAACGGCATATTGATTGCCTGTACAACGGGCAAGCCCTTCCCCCTTGCACGGGAGTTGACAGCTCTGGATTGTCCTTATATGATGGAGCCTATAATGACGGGATGCTATTGTACCAGTGGTCAGCCTCAAACAGGGAACCTTACACGATTCAAGATGCTGGTGTTCTAGAACGATAGTTACGGCAGCTTGACCGCCGTTAAAACCCCGTGAATCGAAAGGAAGGGGACCTCAATCTCGGCTCTCGTCCCTTCCAGACGGGACCTACGGAAGCCAGGACAGTGCTCCACTGTGCCTGGTTGAAGAACCAGAAAAGTCTATACACAAAGCAAACCTACGGAGCTTTGATAACTTGACGTGTTAGTCGAGTCACAAGTTTCATTACTTGCTTTGCCTGACACAAGACTAAGATACAGATCAGAGACGACACCTAAGCGACGTAGAAAACACAGTAATAGGGGTCCAAACCGCCGGTGTAAGGCCCACAGACGAAGCCCACGATCATGAAAGCAAGACGGACACCTTCTCGCTACCTGGGCTAGATGCAGGCAGATACCTTCGTGAGTGAGAAGATGGCGTCCGGCAGCCATAGGGAACATCATAGTAGACGTCCATGACACAAGTGGCCTAGCGTTGCCAATTAGTGCTCAAGTGCCTAGCTGCAATTGGGCAGGAGAGCAAAGTAACCTCAACCTTGCAGCCGGCGTCGAGGACCTCGAGGCCTGGTGGCTTTTGGGGATTCATCACCGAGCCCATGGCGGCATTCGGCCCCTTTTGCCATGCCCTGGTCTATCCTGGGCACAATACCATCCTCCATTTCGCAGGCCTGCCGGGATTCTGCGACTTGTTGCAGTCCCCAGCCCGGCCATCTGCTTGGCACCCATGCGCCGTCCCCCTGTCCCCTTCTTTCTCCCTCGCTGGACCATGTGGACCACTGTCTCCATTTCCAATGCTTACCCCATTTTCCTCTCTCCCCCGCGAGAGACAACAGGTCCCACTTCGTAATCTGAGCCGAAGGGGAAGAGAGGCCAGGGACGCATGTACCTTCAGCGCCTGGTAACCCCAGTCGCTCACTAGCCACCTCCACACCCGTTCCAATTGCAGAGATCATCCTCGGCGGCTTGGAAGGGTAGGGGACCACAAATACTGCACGATGTCTGTCCAGGGCGACCCTCACCCACGTTACTTCCGTCTCCTCTGGACTCTAGGCCATGTCATACTATTAGTACCTTGAACGTCCATCCAGTTGCCTGTCAACCCAGACCAGCTCAGGTACATGCAAGTCTTCAAGATATACTATTCAACAAGCGATCGAGTGTGGCCGATGATGCCCGAGCCGACGACAGCTGAACAGCCTCTAACGTATTGCTGAGAGGTCCGCGTCACCGAGCAAGGCTCACCTGCCGATTTCGTCCAGTGTTATCCAGACACTGCTTAGACTGCATCCGCCAGCAGCGACAGCAGCCACGCCGACTTAGGAATGCTTGTTTCGACTTATGAACCGATGAGCATGAGTGTAGCGCCTCTTCCTGGAGTCCATCCAGTCGCCATGTCGCGGCCGCAGGTGGGCATAGAACGACTGCCCACCCGCCGCATGAGCAATGAGCCTCGCGAGTCTATGAACTGCAAATCGTGTCGGAAGCGGAAGGTTCGTAGTTAACCTCGAGATCCCGTTCCCGCCCCCGAGTCCCAATTACCCGGTCCATCGCTGTCGGTCTGCCCTGCAGAAATTAACGTTTGAACTGTAGATTAAATGCAATAGATTACGGCCGTCGTGCGAGGCCTGTCAAGTTTTCCAATGCGCTTGCATTTATGGTATGTTAAACTGTCTGAATGCTTTGACTTATACTGCAACCATTCGAAATGGAGTGGTTACGTGGGGTGGCAGGAGCTGATTTGTTGCCTTTTTCTCATCCATACAGATGCCGTGCCGAAGAAACGAGGACCCAAAACCGACGTGCTGGAGGCCTTGCTGAAGAGGGTTGACGGATTGGAGCAAAAGCTGAAGGAGAAGAAATCTGATGCATCACCGACAACTGAGGAGGCTCCTCCGCTGTCTGCAACTACGGAAAGCGAGTCGCCAAATGGCATAGCACCGGAACAAGAGGAAGGAGCCCAAGCAACGGCCGAATCAAAGGCCAAACGTCCGCTCTTGGAGGGCCCGCGCGTCAACGACGTGGCCGAAGAGACTGCCGTTTATTCTCCGACCGTTGCCAGCGAGCCGTCTCCTGGTGTTCAAGTGGAAGCTCTGCTTGACACCTACTTCAGCCGGTTTCACGCCAAACCATACCATATTCTCGACGAGTCCACTGTCCGCCAAAGGCTGCAATTGAGTCAACTACCTCCTTATCTGGTGCATGCCATCTACGCCGTTGCCGCCAGGTACGATCAATTCTGCATATGGCTCATACCGCACTCACTAACATTCTACAGGTATACTCCTCATCCAAGTGGTTACCAATCCGCCGTGCAACTGAGTGAGGAATATGCCTCGCAATCAAGGAGGGAGATAGATACGGATGAGCCGTCCGTTGACGCCCTTCAAGCCTTGCTCTTGCTCGTCACTGCTTTCACCGCAGCGGGCAAGGGCAAGAAGGCCTACATGCTGCTCAGTACGTTACGGTCCCATTTTCCTCACTTTGAATGACATTCTCACTAACGCGTCACAGCAAACGCGGTCGGAATGGCGATGGCGCTGGAACTACATCGTGAGGTAGAGCAAAACGCCCGCATCACACCAGTGGAACGCGAGATGAGACGCCGTCTTTTCTGGACTTGTTACTTACTTGACAGGTTCATGGCGTGCGGATCCAAACGTCCATCTCTTGTTGGCGACAAGACAATCCTGCTACGTTTGCCATATTGGTCCCCCAGCCCAGCAGCTTTGCCTATCGAGGGCGAGTTCTTCCAAAGCGATTCGAACCTCCAGAATTTTCAAGGCAGCGGTAGAAAGTGTCAGGGAAGCAGCGGTATGCTCATCGACATCAGCCGCATATTGGGCATAACGAATCGATATCTGGCAGCTGGTGGCGTCAAGGGCGACTCCCACTTTCCCTGGCACTCCCTATCCAACCTCTCAAAAATTCGTCAGCATCTCGATGTCTGGGCTTCAGGTACTGATGACGTCTTCTCGAGTGTCGACGCACTGTTCGGACAACCCGACTCAACAGTACTGGTCATTAGCAAGCTAATCTATCACCTCATCCATTGTCTGGTGTATAGACCATTCATACCAATCGACCTAGCGGAACTGGCTGGCACAGGCCAGCATCAATCTTGGCAGATCGAAGCAACCAACATGTGCTTCTTACACGCCAATGCTATTGCTGAACTGGTGGAACTCGGAAAACAGACGGCGACTGTTGAATGGCCAGCCTTTGTTGGATATTGCATCTGCACAGCGGGGACGGTACACATCCACGGTGCCCACTACAATAAGATCGGCGCAAACGAGATGACAGCATTTGCATCTTCGGCAGACTTCTTGTCACGGGAGATGCAACAGTTGAGCGAGCTTCGCTACGCCTGGGCTAGTGTCCAACACCAACGCGAGACTCTACAGGGCATCTATAACGCCCATGCGGAATTGGTCAAGAGCGTGGCAAACAACCCTATGCGGCACTCGCCAGTCTTTCACCTAGAAGATTTCTTCGACAGATACTCCAACATTGGCGGCCCAGGTGGGCAATGCTTCACTTTCGACCCTGCGAATTTGAGCCTGTCGGATGTCATCGTCGACTTTGCAACAGACACATACACTGGCCATGATCTATATGCACCTAGAAATACTCTCGACCAAGGGACCGAGAGACCAATGTTGAAGCGCAAGAATACCGCAACTAGTCTGGGCCGCAAGAGACCGGATATGCGGAGCCTTGCACCCATCCTCAAGCCGATGCACCCGCCGGCTCCTGGATTACCTACGCCAGCACATCACTCGTATGCTACGGGCCATAATACGGGCATGATGCTCCAGAGCCCGAGATCTCTGCCCTCCAATGGCGAGCAGCTAGGACATCACCACGGCCAACAACTACACTCAAATGCTCACGACGCGGTGGAAGACGCCGCAGCCAAGGCTGCTGCTGCCGCGGCGGCGGCAGCAGGGTTCTCAATTACGCCTCCGCAACCTGCACATCAGATGTCAAATATGCCAGCCACACCCTTCTCTCCACAATATAATTTCGCGACACTATCTGGGAACACTCCGAGGCCAAGCGGGCACAGTGGAGACATGAATATTGGGTTCGACCCAATGTTCGGCACCATCCCAACCAACGCCTTCTCCTCTCCGGCGGCGTGGCATGGAGATGAAGAGCGGAGACTGCCTCCTATTGCGCCAAGTCCGGGAGCTGCCAGTCATAGTGGAAGTGCCGGAACTGGTCCTGGCGAGGAGAAGGATCCATTCTTGGGCCTTCTGGAGCAACTAGCGGAGAGTGAGAATGCTCAGGGGCAGGGGATTGACTTGGATTTCTTCCTTGCCGGAGCGCAAGGTTGAGATACGGTAGCGCGCGCCTTGGATGTAACTTCACTTCTCACCGAGTGACCTGTGGGTCACTGATTCTTGCATACTTTATTTTTAGCGGTTCGGCGTTGACATCAGCTGGGAGATCTGGGCAGCACAAGTTTCCGGGGAGCATTGCATGGGTAATGGGTGTCATCGGGAGGAAAGCATCTGATCTATTTAGCGCGGTGTTCATATTGGGAGCGTTAACTTGCAATTTCTCGGAATCTGAGGCTATGAACGGACATGTACGACATGTACCCTACGGGTTCTAGCTGAGAATCCAGATAGCCACGGGCAACAAAAGGGGAACTACAATGAAAATCCATTAGAGGATTGCTGCCAAAGCTGAAGATCATCTGTGATTCTGGTATCCTTTACTGATGTGAAACAGAGATTGAATCAACGGCGGCCTTGGTAGAATGCCCTCGGTTGTCGTCAAGGTCAAGGATCAAGCGACTGGAGCTCGTACTAAATTATATCCAACGGACACCAGCGGAGCACTGGAAAGTGACGTGCGGACACGGATAGTTACCCATTTACCAGGAAACCGCATCTACTTCATCTAGGTGGATATGATGTGACCTCATCACTTAGAAAGGCAAAAAAAACCTTTGAACCGACAAAAGCACGTCCCCGGTCTTGCTAATTCGACTAAACCACGGTTCCGGCTTTCAAGGTACGGGGAAAATCAACAGTCAGACGAGACAGGGCTTTGGACCAAGTCCCGGGTCCCAGGGAGCGAGCCTCGGTACCCAGCAGAAGACCGACTTACACAAACGTCCGGTAGCGGTGAGAGCGGGTCTAACTTAGCACATCGGCGCAAGCCGCGCACGCGGCATAGCGTATTCTGTGCTTTTGCTCGCTACTGTACTTGGGGCGCCGGGGCCCCCAGTCCCAAAACACTCTTCGTGAAGACGACGACCCTTTCATTCTCTGTCATGTGTGACGACAGAGGCAATCAAACGCGAAAGCAAACCAGATGGCAAGCTGACTAGCCACTCAGAAGGGGAATATGAGGGTGTATTAATGCCCAGTATCCGGGTTAGCTCCCCAGGAACCAAAAGCAAGTCGGCTGGGCGGGCCGCCTGCGGGCAGTGCGTCCGAAAGTCTTTTTTGGGGTAGGTACATGGCGAGTTGGGGAAACGCAACGGCCCTTGGTGTAGATCAGCCCCCTGTCAGAAGTTGGGACGAGACGTGTTGGAGAGGCGCTTGGGAAAACGAAGTTTCTTGGGTGGGCCGGAGGGTGATTGGGTACTTTTCTCCCAGTACCTAGCTAGGTAGGGGTTTGAGGCTGACTACTGTACGTAAGTGGTCCTTCGTTCCCCCAAACCCTTCCCGTACGGCCGCTTTGCCAAATCTTGTCGTCCACGTCCGAGTAGGTGTTTGGAGAGGTTCGGCAGTTGAGTGCACGGGATGGGCGTGGCTTTGCTAGAGACAGCTGCGTGGCTTGCTGGGACCCTGCAAGGCTCTGCGAAGAAAGTTAGTACATGCGATGCGGGTGGCTTGCTCGTGTGATCAGTCACTTTCGGCCGCCGTGAGCTCGTTCCGACTTGCAACCCCCAGCCTCGGAACTAGGACTGAGAAAGGTCCACCTTGCGATGAGGCGCTGCAACTCTCGATTCGCCAATGATAACGATGTTACTCACTGGCCTGTTTTTGAGCCTCAAAGACGCTGTTGTGTTACCTTAGGCTGCATGGACCAGCTTTCTCCTGTTAGCGCTGACTATAGCATTAGCAGATCTTATTATAAGCTATGATAGAACCTGAGGGTTGAAAGTGATACTCCAGTATCTTCGTCAACAATTTATATTGTTACGTTGCCCCATTCCTATAGCGAAACAGGTTTTTCTTAAAGCTTGTGTTGCAATCAGATCAAATGATAATTGTTCCCGAGACATCTGGATCAAGAATGCATATCAATCCCATGTTTGGGCAAAGGCCATCCCTTTTGGCAGCAGTATGGCCGTATCACCAGAAGAGCTTCCGCGCAGCGGACAGGGGAGGGGGGGGCAGGTTGACACGCCTGTTGTTTTCCTGAATGCAAACCAGTCTTGTTTAAGCTGGTTCCTGTAGAGTACATCGACAAGCTTCGGTAGACGGGGACGTACGAAAGACAACCATCGCCTGTAGCCCTTCAATACGAGCTAGACGGAGCCTGCACAATCGTTCTCCCGTGCCCAATTGCCCTGTAGCCTATGTAGGTGTACGGCAAGTGATCAGCCAGGGCACCAACCTCAAGTTACACAGATTAGCACCTCGCGTCCCAATGCTTGGGTGTCAGATGATAAGCAGTCAAAGCGAAGCCGCTGGGTACGCAAGAAGCAAGTTTACGCTCAGCCAACTTACTACGTTATCAGTCATATCGGCGCCAATAGGTTGCCACGCGGGTCTGAGGCATACCCTATCAGCCTTCGACGCCGCATTCTGGCACGCATGTGATGTAACAGAGCCATCGCTTAGTTACAAGTTGAATGCCTAGAGTCCATTTGCCGTCAGCTAGGGTGCCGTTCGTTCCGCTATCGATATCGTGTTGCATGTGGTATCTATGACCATCGTCTACAGGAAACTTGGACAGTGTATATGTTCTGACAATTATTGCGCGCGTGGGACAGAGCCCACCATGTTGCGGCGAGATCAATGATTCGAAGCGATATCGAAGCCAAGAGTGTGACGTTCGTAGGCAGCAATCACTCCAGAAGGTGTCCAGTATCAGGACTTCACGGTTCAACCTTTGAAGCAACGTGTCGCGGACAACGCCAAATCCATTTACTAGGATAACGTTACAGCTGAGTGCTGCTTCACCGGAGTGCACAACGAAAGTAGCTCCAAATCAAGAAGATGATAGGCATGATTTGAAGCAAGTGATATCGTTCCCTCTCTCAACTTCAAAATGGTTGAGCACACGTACGCTGCTGAGCAGGAGTTTCGAATATTGTGATCTTGGCAGAAAGGGGCTTACCAAACCCCCACGATCTGTACATCTCCGTTATGGCGACAGCATTCTAACCAAGCGCGATTCGATCTGCCAACATGGATGCAGATATCTACAGATGGCGGTGAAATCATGAGCCACTGTATTTGTGTTAGATAAAATGCACCTGTCGTCACTGTGATAGCCCGAATCCAGGCCTTCACGACTGATATGTGCAGGCACACCACCCTGCTCAACTGAAACACCAGTTTAGCTGCATGATTGACTCACATATGGCCAGAAGAAAAGCATCAACAGGGGACTTGCCCCAGTTTCATGAGCGTGGAAGGCTGAGTATTGAGGGAGAGATGAATTGTACCGGAAACGGCAGGTGGCATCCGGCCCGTGGCCTCGGGATGTCTTATCCCTAGACTGAACACGGGAAACGTGCTCGGCGACCATTATCACGTATCATTCGCCCAAGGTAGATGATTGTTTGGCGAGAGGCTTACAGATGCTTATAAACCTGCTTAGACTCTGTCTTCATGTTTCAGTCGCGTGGGGGTTGAGCTGGCGGACTGCAATCTCTAGGTCTGCTGTCATCGTCAAGTTGTAGGAATATGAACAGCATGCAAGAACATGTAACCACAGTATATTAGCAAATCTTTTACGGGAAGGTGTATTGAATTAACCACTTAGTTTCCAACCTGGAGACCTGCTTCGCTGGCTTCTTGCTTATGCAGCGAAACATAGACTCGATAACCTTCTGCAGTGTCGTCTTCTCGTCCTCTGAACCAACGAAATGTCAATGACTGCTAGTATCTGCGTTATCTAGTTGTATATAGAACCAGTGTGAAATTAATCACTAGATAACGGGCCACATACGCACAAGAAGCTCGCTTGTCAGTGGTAGCCGGGGAGTGTTGTTTGAAACTTCGAGTTGTGTCTCAAAGCACGAAATGCAAGTCAGAATGACACAGGAGGTACTCGGAAAGGTGGTTTGAGTAACACATTGTATTGGTTAATGTCGTAAATATGTGACTTGTTCTGTAGTATTCAGGTCTATTAACTCGCGAGCATGCCATTGATAAGTTCGTTGGGGAACCCCTATGTATTCATAACTAATTGCGTCCGGCGAGTTGTATCTAGGAATGACGAGAGATAAAAGGACTTAATTGGAAAAGCAACCCCATTACCATACTTTGTTTATAGCCGTGACACCTTTGTAACGCCAACCTGTCTTCTTGTGCACGTCATGTCGAAGTCCCTCCAGTCAATCTTCCTGGATGAAATATCGATATCTAGGCCCCGTAACTCCTGCAAACAAGACACACAACTACCATCCGAACTGCTCGCAATGAAGCTCGATAGATGGACCGTCCTTCGTGATGAGGCCTGCAGCTGTATTTCTCACGGCCTTCATGAGCCCATCGGGACCACATGCAGCGATCAGGATCCGTTTATCCCGTCCGGAAGACTTGACTGCTTCTTGAAGCAGCGCCACCACGTCTGGTCGTCCCTCCTCAACCGGCATATCGATAGAGCCCGTTGTGATAGTTCGACGACCCATGTGGCACATGACCGCTCTAAGGCCATCCTTCTCGGGATCTTCACCCGGAGGAACAATAGCTGGTAGGTCCTCGGGATGGACAAGCCTGCCCTCCTTTTCCAATTCAGATACCGGTGTCATGGGCGCTAGGTCTGCAGATGACATCGAACCCACGGTGGGCTGCAATGATTGCGTGGAGGGTTTCTCTGTGACGGCCGGGGTACTTGGTGCAGACCTCGTGGCGTGTACTTTCAGAGCAACCTTCGGGGCATGCGTATGCGTGCGTATCGCATTCAGATGATCAGCAAACCACGATAGATTATCTATAGGTAGTTAGCATGTTTGCCCAAGCCGTGGTTATGCGTATCATACCTCTCTCCTTAACAGTCCAAATAAAGTCGATCTGTTTATCTGAGGTTTCTGTCATCTTCGAAAGCATGTTTGATGCCAAGCCAAAGGTGAAGCTGGCTCCTGAACCACCCGCGACCAGCACCACCTTGTCGAAGTCGATAGGGTCGGGGAAAGTTCCGTAAGGGCCCTCAAGGGATACTCGTAGGCTAGCACCGGGATTCTTCAATGCGTATTTGTGGAGGTCCCTTGTGAAGCCACTATACGTGTTGACGATCAGTTCGGTCGGAGATGTCGCCACAATGGTGAACGGATGCGTTTCGAAGAGCCGGACCTTGGGAAGCCAGACAAAACAATGAGCACCAGGCCTGGACCTAGGCAGGGGCTTGCGTAAAAGTATCTGGGTTCCACCGTTGGGGAGCGGGTGAACTGTGGCCTCGTTGTTGATTCCGTTGTAAAGCAGTCGAGAAAAGCGAATGAGTCGGTCCAATGCCCAGATGCCTGCAGCTATGCAGGCAACCATCCCAACCTTTTCTGCCTCCAGCTCGGGGCGATGCAATGCCAAGGTTACAACCATCATCATGAATAGGACGATGTGGAAAACGTAGAACAGCTCGTACTGTAGCCTGCGTAATACTAGAGCCTCAACGCCGCTAGCGAACATCGCAAATCCCAGCACAATCCCAGCGGTGGTGAAGTCTTCGTGCAAAATGTCCCATCTCTGTTTCTGAATGAAGTAAACACAATATATCACGGAATGCAGGATCATGTATACAATGGTGGTATACCCCGCTATCTGGTGCAAAGGGTTGAGACGTTCGTATGAGTAGGAGGTCAGGATAGCCAACGGTGTATTCTTGAGTGCCAAGAACACAACGAAGGTAAAGTTGGCGGCTGCCATCCTAAAGACATCGTTAGTAGACTTCTCTCAGACAGCTAATCAAATTCCACATACCATCCGAATCTAGCCGCGAAGTTGGTTGGACCGCTGACGTCAATTCCGACAAAAGAAAGCACTACGTTAATAGCCACGTAGAGAAAGACAAGAATTCCATGTCCCATCGAGGTGAAACCAGGTAGTTTCCTAATGAAGACTCGTCGCGCTTGTCTGTTTGCTTGCTTTTAGTATCTCGACCGAATGGCCTGGACCGCAGACGTCTTACCTTGATATGCCTGCCAGAGGTGATAAGACATTGACCAATGTCTTTGGCAGCTTATTCTTGATAGCGAACAAGCGTACCCAGTGAGTGATGATGAAGATCGCTATGAGCCCACAGAGCGCAGCTGCATAGTATTCCGTCGCTAGCTCACTGGCCTGTTGTCTTGCCGCGAAGAATGGGTTAGAGCTTTTGGGTGCCATCGTCTGTACAGCTTGACACCAGAATGTGTCACAGTTCAAGGCAACGATGTTGATTTCAGAGAGTATGCAGTGATGGTTGGCCGAGAAGTCGTGGCATGGATTGTACTGCAGGAGTTGGCAGATAGGCGTCGTTAAGTACGAAACAGGCAATGGAAGCAGGGCCTCGCCAGTGAATATTGTGAAATAACTACCAGGTAGGTGTGAGGTGTGAGACCAATATCAACAGGTGTATAAAATTAGTGGCGTAATGACCAAACGCTTAATAAGAGGGCCCACGACCATCCTTTCAGGTCTTCTTGTGCATAGTGAGGCGTTCAGGTTCTACTACTGCATGGTTATCTCGGAGGCAGGCGAGCGAGGATGTTGCATCCAAAGTTGTATTGAGACGCCAGCCGCTGTTGAAGCGAAAGCCTGATATGGACTCCCATGCTCGATATGGGGATCTCCACCGGCATATCTGGTATTCGGGACCAAGCTTTCACGATTTTACAATCCACTATGGATGAGACCTGAGCAATGTATTTTTTGCAAGCCCTCCACGGCGGCAACCCACATGAGTGATTCAAGACCATAACACGTCTCAGATATTCGCCGGTAATGAGAGAACGTGGCAAAGTAAAAGTTAGAATAGTGACCCGTTATCATTGCATATCTATAATGCCACTTACCTAATGCGGTGATAGAGGCCGATTTTTTCGTTCTTCAAGCAAGATGCGCCGAGCAGCACGTCTTATGGCAACGAGAGCATGGGTTCCCCAGACTAACATGTTTGTCATACTGACAAAGCATGGTAACGATATTGCTTGCGCCAGCCTGGCAGTCACTTGGAACCGCGGTTACTTGGTATGCGTCAAGGCAGACGGGATGCGGAAACCATGTAACGAGGGTGTAACCTGGGTCCGCTACCCAAGACGGACTGAAACCGGTAGAAACCACTTTGGATAAAATCGGAGGCCATTTAGCCCTGGCCCGCCAGCTGACCAAGTACAAGCTCTGTGTCTCAATCTGGGAGACGTCTGGATGCGGGGGTCCCGAATTCGAACTGGGACAACCTGAATGAATAGATTGTCTGCATCTGCCACTCCTCGGCTCTGCTTCACGCAATGCAGACGTGGCAGGCCACATGAGTTTATCTCGACGTCCACCGAGGCATCTCGGGGGCGTACCGACGAGGCCTGCCAACACCAGCGTCACATCAAAACACTCGGCCGACTGCGGGCGTCCGAGGATATCTTCGCACGAGTCTGCATGGCTCAGGATTGTCGCTATAGCACGTCAGACAAGGTGGAATCCGCAGCCGCACGTGTGACGGTGAACGTGGACGTTCTAGGCCCATGCCACTGCCATTCGCCAAGTTCAGGGATGCGATAGGCGTGTGCATGTTCCTCGCGGTCGGTTCCTACATACCATGGTAGATCTTGGTGGCCCTCATCAGCCGGATCGCCGGCCTGTCAAAACTTAGTGTCGTGCTATAGCGGAACCCGATTTGTCGCAACAACCAGGTCAATCCTGGCCGTCGAGTGGAACGGGCCAATGAACATTCAGAGCCCGACTATCGCTACGCAAGCTGCCGTGAGCACCTGCTCAGGTAAGGCTAGGTGCCGAAAGGAGCCGCGAGTTTAAGATCGCTCCGCTCTGCCCGCGACTAGGAATAATGTCATTGTCCATTTTGAGAGAAATTGATCATTAGGCCACTGCAGAAAACGCAATGAGCATGCTTGGAGCTCATGATAGATACGTCGCACTGGGAATGGGGAGTGCCGGCTGACGAGTCTCGGCCTGGGTAGGAGACGGGACCCTTCTAACAGGGTGGCTTCTTAACCTGCCAAATCCGGGGTTCGGCTAGCATCTCTCGGGTCACCCAACGGCACTCACCACCGCACCCCTACAGGCCACACTTTCAGAGAGTTAAGGTTTTTCTTGGCTGCATCGTATCCAGAATTGTCACGGAAACTTTGTAAGCCTCAGTGATTGTCAACTCGTGTTCAGCTCAGCATCACATCTCTTCGCCACCGTTCAACCGTGAAGTTTTGATACTCGGGATCGACCCATCAGGAAACCAGCGACATTCAGCTTGTATCGACGGCAATGCACAATCTCTTGCAGGGTTAATGACATGGAATGAGTCGCATTTCTCTACCGTAACGTCGTAACAGGGTCTGCGATCAGCATGCCTCATCAAGCCCCAGTGAAATCCGACAACCAAAACCCTGGGTTATAGGCCAGACCACAGTAAGATCACGAGCAACGGGATTTATTCGTGGTAATTACATGCCCTCCGATCGCGATGACTCTTGGTACAAGTGCATCTCACAACGCTCACGAGAAGCCGCCAACACATCAACGCGTGCGATTCGTGGGAAGATTGGAGAGTATTGATCGTCCAGCTGACTTTGTCTGAAATCGACGGCCGCGCTAAGACGCACGAGATTGGACGACCCTAACGGCTACACACCTCACATCCTGGAGCCGAGTATGGTTTAATATAAATAACCTGTCTCCTTTTTTTGCGCTTGCCAATCTGCTTCAGTACAAGCCGAAACCTCGTTTACCACAGACTGGTAGGACTGCGACATAAATTCCCCGCATCTCGCATATTAACTGCAGTGGCTTCTGACCTCACATAACATCGGCAATCCAAGCGCATGCAGCAGCATGCCGGCTGTCGCTTATGTTGTTTTCGAAACGGTGCAGGTGGGCTCCATTCGCGAAACGCCTTGCAGTGCTGCATCCGCTTGGAGCGAGGCTTGAGCTGTGCCGTGGTCGAGGCTGAAGGCATTTCTTAAATGCCCGACCGCAACTGCCTATAGACAACGGTGTGCCAAGCATACCCAGAGTTGTCAGGTTTTTGGCTCCTTCGATCCCAGATGTAACGTGCGTGTCCACGAATTCTTTCATCTTCCAACCAAGAGCCGAACACCCCAAGTCAGTCCAAGACAACTTGCCGACGAATGTGTCTATTCCATTGCCGAGAGCTGGATAATTCTATTATAACCTGGATTTAAGATGTAGTTTTGGGAATTATACAGGTCCTTGCAAAGGAGAAATGGAAGTTGGCCTCTCTGTCTAAACCCAGGTCCGACATTGGCCCTAACACGAACCTCGATTTTACAACGAGTACGTAGTCAAAAACCGACTCTACGTGATAATATTCTCGGGAACCAGTTCACAGCCTCGTTTGACCATGTGGACAGAGGGCAAGATTTCCATGTCAAACTATCGCATTGATTTTGAAAATGCTCTTATGTCTATCTCCAACACTGAACGAACGAACTATCTAAACACTAGCCTTCGACCTGCATAATCAATGCCCTAGCAAGACGCTCGTTGATTAGCTCGGCAGAAGCGATTCCACGGTTCGCCATCTCGACCACCCTCTGGCGATGGCGCTCGACATCTTCAGGCTCCTGGGGCTCGTGCCTGCGGCGGTCGTCCAGCTCCCCCATGACCCTGTAGAGCTCCTGTTTGGCGTCTCGGAGTGAGTCCTCCAAGACGTCGATTTTTGGTTTAGACTCAGCTCGCTTGTTCATCTCGGCCCGTAGCCGCGCCCATTTCTTCTCCAACTGCCGCTGGATGAAGAATAGGTCGTCCCTTGTGAAGAGAGGCCCGCCGTCGTCGTCCCGATACTCCTTGCCCATGTCTCGCTGTGCTAAAGTCTGGTATGCTTCAGGGTCAATGACCCCACTGGTTAGCATCTCATCGTATGTCTCGAAGAGCAACTTTGCCGTCTGCTCTAGTCCTGGCTTGCGTCCCGCTTTCCCACCTGCGTCTCTCTGGTTTTCTTTGCACGCACGCAACTTGTCCTCGAGGTCGCTGATCTTCTGTCGTTGGGTGATTTGTTCCTCTTTGTACCTGATGAGCGTCTCGTTTGCCATCTGACCGTCTTCATCCTTTTCACTCTGGACCATCTCTAGCTCATGGCATTTGGATTGATGTTCAGCTGCGAGACGGGCATTCGAGCGCATCTGCTCCTCTGAGCCCTTCTCAAGCTCCTTTTTCTGTGACTCGAGTTCCTGGACCTGCTTCTTAAGTTTGTTGATCTCCGTGTCTTTTGTGGCCTGTGTCGATGTTTTGGTTTCCTCAATTTTCTTAACGCGTTCTTCGAGAGCTTCATTCTCGGACATCACCTCGCGAAGCTGATCTTCGAGCTCCTTGACTAAAGCCTCACCTGCTACTAGTTCTTCCTGTGTCTCCTGGAGACTCTCCTGCAAATCAACCGTGTCTTGTCCCGGGGGGTCTCTCTTCAGCTCGTCGATTTGCGTTTCCGCTGCTGCTAGTTGATCATCCTTGTCCTTGAGCAGCGCTTTTAAAGAACTGATTTCTGACTCAGTGATGGTGTCTGAGTCAGACTTCTCGAGCTCGGTGAGCTTGTTTGTCGCGTCGAGTAGTTCCGCCTTTTGTGCCTCGAGCTCATTCTGAAGACTGGAAATGTCCTCTTTTCTCTGACTCTCTGCCGCCCTTAATGTTGCGAGTTCCTTGTTGGCATCAGTTAACATCTCCTTCCAGTGCTCAGTCTCGTCGCTCTTGCCCGACGAATCTCCATCTAGTTTGGTCCGCGCTTCCTGCAGCTCATCGCTCTTGGCCTTGACTTCGATATCGTACTCCGTCAACTTCTTTATAGTTGCTTTTAGTTCCTCTCTTCTGCTCTGAAGCTGATCGTCAGACCCATGACCGGCCCCTAGCTTCATTTCCTCCTCCTTGACCTTGGTTTCCAGATCTTGTCGCTCCTTCGTGATTTCATCCAGCTTTTTCTGGCTTTCCTGAAGCTGACGTTGCAGATCTTGTAGTTCGACTGGAGTGCTCTGAGCGGTAGCCAGCTGTTTCTCCAGCTCAGTGATCCTGTCGTCGCGCCGAAGCAACTTCTCGGTCATCTGGGCATCGTGGTTCACCCGATCGCGAGCTACCCACTGGATAGTATCCTCATGCTCTGCAACAAGGCGGTTGAAAGCCGCCACAGGAACCTCAGTCTTCCCAGCCATATCAATCTTGAGTCCTTCCAGCCAGCCGCTAAGCTTAAAGTGGGTTTCCTCGATGCGTTGCCGTTCCTTGTCGGTAGCTGGCCGCCCGACAACACGCTCATACTGCTCCAGCGCATTTTTGACACGCTCCTCAATTGGATCTGCTCGTTGTCCATGCCGGTGTAGCGGATGTTCAAGCGACGCCATTTGTGCATTGTATCGGTCGATAACGGACCTGTCATTGGGATCGAATCCCTCTTCGGGCCTCGCGAAGATACTTTTAGGGGGCCCTGCCATGGCGATCTATATTGCAGGAGGCGCACTGATTTCGTCAGAGAATGGATAGTCTTCGTACAAGCAAAAGTCCTCGAGGCCTCATTAACAACTTGAGAACCCAAAATCTTTCTTGAGCTGGTGCTGATCACATACAGAATTGATGAAATGGCGAAAAGAATGAAAGAAAGTTAAGTGTGTATCTTGTAGGGTTTAGGTCTTACGGCGTCCAAACAAAGACTTTACAGGAATATTCATTATTGTCTCAAGGATCTCTAGGACAAAGGCCGAACGCAAGCGATCTAGCACAAAGTGCCTAGCCGAAACCTTCACTACAAAGATCTGGGCATTTCAGACGAGCTGCCTAAAGAGAAATATTGCAAATACCAATGAATAGCTAAGCTACAAGTCAGAAAACTGGTTGTGTCTCAAACCTGCCTGGTCGCTCTGGTATTTTCATGAACAACAACGGGAATTGACTGGCGCTTCATAATGGTTACATATTTTGAGTATATTGTTTCGAAGTCAGCCATCAATCTCACTCTAATCTTAATGGCTATTCGGTGCCAATTACCTGTCCATGATTGACCTTCTACTCAGATCTTGACTAGTTATAGAACGTGTACTTTATAATGACCAATACACTACGACTGATGACCCTGAACTTCATTTACAAGTCCAAAACTAATAGCACCATTGACTCTACGAAGCCCATCCACCGACTCTGTCCTTGAAGCACCCCCAAACCGAGTTAGGCCGACACTATCTCTCTCCCTCCTCTCTTCCTCATCGAGCCAGACCAACAAATCAAATAACTCAACGGCCTCGCGGTTCTGTCCTGCGACATCAAACTCATTAGTAAACCGCCCCATCTCCGCAATGGACCGGCCGAGGACCTCCGGGCTCTCATGTAGCCACCTGCCCTCTTCTTCTTCTTCTCCTTCTTCTTCTTCCCCTCCATCATGCTCCGGCTTTCCCGTTTTCTCCGCGTACGCGTAGATGCGGCCGAGCCGCCTCGCCAAGTCGACGACGCGCTGGCTGCGCGCGCGCCGGACGACGTCGTAGGCCCGCAGCGCCATGTCGGCCTGCCCGGCGGGGGACCGCACGCGCGCGAACACGGCCGTGAGGGCCGCGGCGTCCTCGAGCGCCTGGGCGGCGCCGTTGCCGGCGAATGGCAGGGAGGCGTGGGCGGCGTCGCCGACGACGGCGATGCGGCCGCGCGCGTAGAACGGCGCGTGGTCGTGGTCCGCGGGCTTCCAGGACGCCGACGGGTCGCGGACCACCAGCCGGATGATCTGCTGCGCCTCATCCGAGTAGTCGGTGTATTTGTCCGGGTTGAGTTTCGGCGGCTCAGAAGCGTCACGCGAGACGAGGTCCGGGTTGGACGCCCCTCGGACTGCAACGCCGGCGCTGAGACGGGTGCCCTTGTTCAGCGGTATCACGTTGACGTGGCCCCTGGGTCCGAGAAGGATGGGTACGGTACTGCACCACCTGGAGTCGATATGCTTCCGTGCCTCATCCATAGACACCATGGTCCGGTAAATAGTCCAGGCATCGTGGTTCTTCGGCGCCGTTGCCGGATGATCTGGTCCCAAGAGATAACTCCTTGTGAAGCTGTGGACGCCATCGGCACCGATGAGCACGTCGGCCTCAGCGCTTGTGCCGTCCTGGAAGCCGATGCTGATTTTCTGTCCGCCGTCCATTTCTCTGATAGAGGTGAGTCTCTTGCCGAAGACTACTGTTTCCTTCGGCAGACACGCGAAGAAGCCCTCCAGCAGATCGCTTCTTGCGACGCTCATCCTGCCCTTTGCGCGGCCCAGCTCTGCTACCTTCTGGCCTTTGTTCTTGCCTTGCGCCAGTATGATCTCAGTGGCCATCTCGATATCGGCATCTGCAGCCATGGACAACGCTTTCTCGAAGTAGGCATCCCTGAGTTCGGGTCCAATCAGTGACATCGCCGCGATGGCATTGCGGTGTAGAGCCAGGCCAGCCCCGACATCTTGGTATGAAGGGATGGACTCGTAGACGCGGACACTGATGTGAGTTTGCTTCACCAGGCCGGTGGCAAGTGCTAGGCCTGCTATACCGCCACCAGCGATGGCCACTGTGATAGTGGAGTGACCAATGTCTCCCATCCTGACAGATATTTCAAATGACTGTTTATCGAGGCTGAATGAAACGAAGATCCATCAGGCGTTAAGACAGTCTATGCCAACGAAGCAAAGTCGTTTGGAGCGTGGTACTACATTTAGAACTACGATTTCCCATGTCAGCATCAATGACAGTCAGCCCTTAGGAAGGTTAATATGCGAGCCACGTACAACGCAGACCTGGTGGACGTGTGTGTACCATGACATAGCCCTGAATTGGTAGCCACTAGGGGCTGACAGAAAGTCTCACTTGACGACTGAAGCTCGCCGTCCGAAGTCACGAATACTCAGCATTTTGTCTACAATAAGCCTCGGCACATAAGGTTTTGCCCGCGTACCCCAAGGTTTCGGCGTCCGAAAAAGGGTTCGGGTAATCTGAACAGTTGCCCCATCGTCTCAAAAGATTGCATATTCCGATACGGTTCAGGTACGATGCAGAGCCAAATTATTCGGTTAGTTTCATCATGTGTATTCAAAAGAATAAAAAAATAATAGATAATAATATCTCCGATTGTACGTAGTTGTTGCTGAACTCCATCCAGAACGCCGGGATCAATGCTTATTGGGAACAATCTAGTGTGAGCTTGACTGACCCTCTTTGCGCTTCTCGCTGGGGTGCTCCTCGTCACTGTCATCGCCGATGCTGTACCGCTCCTTGTTCATTTCTGTAGGCGTTGCCACGTTGAGGTCGTCCAGCTCGCTCTCGTCGAAGTCGCCTGCCTCCACATCACGGCCCGACCTCTTGTTGCGGAAGCTCTCGAGGCCGGTGTTGCCGCGAACTCTCTCGGCAGCTGCTGCTAGTCCTTGGTAGCCCTGAGTACGTCTCCGGCTTCTCCACATGCAGAAGCCCCAGACGGCAGCCCCAATAGCCACGATGGCCAAGACAAGTTCTCCAGACTTCTGATACGCAGCCCATTTGGCGTCTTCGAGCGCCTTGTCCTTTTGGGCCTGGTCGGATGCCGTGTTGTTGGTAGCACCTCCAACGGTGGTATCTGGGAGCTTCTCGCCGTCAAGCAGACTCTGGCCCGGTACACCACCGATGCCGCTAATATCCACGCCCAGGAACCTGTCGAGCATGTCCCGAGTGCGGCGAGGATAGTCAAATGGCACCATGTGGGACGAGTTGTAGAATAGCACGTAGGTCAGGTTTCTGGCCTGCTGCCAGAAACCAGCAGACTCGCCCTCAAAGGTCCAGTCCTGGCGCGGAGCCCAGTTGCCGGGAGAAACCTCAAATCCCTTGCCGCCATTCCACTGCATGTTGCTGATGAAGGCTTCAGTGCCAAGGTGGTTGCAAATGAGATCCTCAGCTCCCGAGAAGAGCAGCACGTCGACTTCTTTCAGGATATCGGGTAGCAGGCGAACTGAAGGCACAGAGTTCTGTGCCTTGAATGCAGCGCCTACAGCACCGTTGCACTCCTGCCAGCCTGTGCTCTTTGCCGAGTTGATGTGCAAGGCTGCAGTGACTTCGCTCTTGCGGAGGTACGGAGTAACACTTGTCAAGTCCGGAGGCCAGTTCATTCCACAGCTCGGGTAGGTGTCGGTCAGGCGAACGTCGTACATGTTTACACACTGGTTCTTGCCCCTGGAATCTTTGGGAAGGGTTTCAGCAGTCAACCGAAGGATCTCTTGCAGAATCTCTTCACAATCCGAGACATCGACGGCGTCCTTGGCGGAGGCGGCAATCTTCTGGTGGCAGACAGCTTTCTGGGCCTCGATTTTGTTGCCCTCGGTGGAGCCCTTCTTCACCAAACCCTTCTCGTAAGCAAATTGCAAGTAGGCGTCGTACTGCTCCGGGGGAGATATCCAGCCGTTTCCAATCAAGAGACCCTTCAAGTTCCAGGTGTGTTTGGTGGCGGGCTGCTTGTTGCGCTCGAGAATAGCCTTGGCGATGTAGGGAATGTGCTGGCCAGCAAAGGACTCGCCCGCGATGTAGATCTAGATGAAGTGTTGTGTGAGCGTGCGGTTTCATTGCAGGGGGGAAAAGATAAGGGCGCCTTACGTCGTCATGCTCATACTGAGGGAAGAGCTTGAACCACTTCTCGAGGAACGTAGTGAACTGGTTGGCCATCTCGTCGAGCTCCGAGACGTACTTGTTGGTGTCGACGTAGCTGAAGCCGGTGCCGACGGGGTTGTCGACGAATAGAAGGTTCGCAAACTCATGCCACGAGCCATTGTTGTACTCGAGATTATTCTCGTCCTTCAATCGGTAGGGGCCAATCTCCATCAACGCACCATCCTCGGAGCTGCAGCCGGGGCCACCGTTGAGCCAGATGACGGTGCGTTGTCGGTCGGCGATGTGCTGATTCTCGAAATGCCAGAAGAACAGGTTGCCGTTGCCGCTGCCTGCTGGGGTGACCTCTACGTGTCTGTCGGGCGGGAGAGACAAACGGTTAGCGACGCGATCCGAGATCTGAAACGTGGAGAGCTGGCCGCGACTTACCCAGCATGCATCTTGACCAGCGGACCAGCCGGAGCGCCAGGCAACGAGTGGACAAAGTAGTCGGCAGCCGTCATGTCGACGGCATTCGCAGTCGAGGTCCACGATGCCAACATGGCCAGCCCGGAGGCGGCGATGCGCACCGAGCTCCATGGGGGAGCCATGGCGACGCGGGTGTGACAGCAATGAGAGAAGGGGGCGACGAGGACGAGTGAGTACCCGCAGGCCCAAGGAGAGCGATGGTCTGGCTACAGCGTGGTCCTCGGCGGGTTGGCACGACTGTTGAAGGGGGTAGGAGAAAGAATAAAAAGAACAAGGAGAAAACAAGCAGCAGGCAATAATGTACAGGACGACAGCTGCTGACGGAGGATTCGATAAAGGACGTTCTCGTTCATCAAGCGTGAAGTGGCAGAAGTGGCCTCTCGGCCGCAGCTCAAAGCGGGTAGGCCCCACAATTGGCACAGGGCCACACGAGCCCCCCCGTTGCTGATTGGCCTGCTAAATCGGTACGCTGGACCCTGGAGCGAGCCGGCCCATCGGGGCTTACGTCTTTGCCTGCCAGGCCACGACGCAGCTGGAGCATTGCCCAGCTCCAGCTAAACAGCCCCTTGCCCCCAGGATACGGGGACGCTTCCAGGTTAGGTGCCTTGGGTGCTGTTCAACGTTGACCCCCTAAACCCACCCAAGTCTATCGCTAACAGTAGCGCAGTGCTTTGTGGGGATGGGGGTTCGGTCCCCATCCATGCCTGACGCCGCATAACATCGATCGATAGATCTCGATAGATAATGCATGACCCGTTCTAGTATCGTGGAGCACGAGCTGTTTCTAGTTCGACCAAACATCCATAGAGGTCAACTCCTCAGCGAGAGTTGAACGCTCCGGGACGAATGACTTGTCGTCTTTTGTTCGTCTTGGAAGACGACCAGCGTTCAATCTGTCAATCCCAAGTGTCTTCGTTATGTAGAGCAGCGAGAAGTGCTGGGTGACTACCTTACTGTACCTATTTCAGCAAGACCAAATTCTGTCGATTCGCCGGGAAGCATAGATTAGGCTTTGGCGAGCATATGGATTTATGGGCAAACGGCCTCTCCAAGTCCAGAGTCTACACCCGCATCCAATGTAGGCAGATAGCGCACGCACTACAGCGTTCCACATGCTGAAGCCAAACTCAACGGAAGGGGGTGAGATGAAAAGGTACTCTGGAGTATGTTCCAGTATTTGCACGGATGGAATCCTGTCTTCCAAGGCATTGCCGCAATTTGAAGCTTATTGAGGACATGATAGATTACATATTAGCGTCTATGAGATATTTCCTGACCGTTTGTCGTGAAATCCACCTCGAGATCTAAAATAGAGCAATGCCGATGCGAACGAACCTGGTACATGGCGTCGTTTCCGTTCCCTGATCTCCGATTACGGGCCATGAAAGATGAAAAAATGACAATATGACACTCCCCTTGAAAATGCCCTCTCGTCCGGACTTTTGCGACGCGCAACTCCACCCTTTTCCCCTTGGCTACCGGGACAACCACGGGGTGGGAAGGAGCCTAGATACATATGTCGTAGGAAGAGGATCATCGCCAGACTCATCTCGAGGCTTGCCACACCAAAAAGCCCTTCCCAGCCGAAATCAGCACTGAGTATCTCCATTCAGGAATAGGCGGCTTATTTAATAACATTTGGGGGCTGGCGGTTGGGACCTGATCTGGAATATGGTTGAGTGGGACATATTAGGTAGTCTTGGGTGATCGGGGTCGACGATTGTCCTCATCACTCGAGGGCCTGGAGCAACCGACCAGCTTGATTTCTCCGCCAACGCCTAAGTACCGGGAAACCTGTCTGTCCTCGCCTATAGTCTCGCCTTTCCGACTGGGGAGCTGATAGAATACACCTGTAAACATGCTGGGCGCACGGTTGGCGATGAAAACGAGGTTCCCCCCACCCCCAGTGCTGATCTCGTCGGTCAATGGTCTTCCAAACTCCAGACTCCTATACAATGTTTTGTCGTAGTCGTAATTGCCCGTGGCCCCAACAAGACGCCCATGAACGTCGTGTTCTGTATCCCAAGGTCGCAGCAGTATTTGTAACTCCCCATGCCTCCCGAGGGTGGGCACTGACATCGCATTACACACTACCCCTGGGCAGACCTGCATAAACCGGAGCGTAGGGGATCGTCCAAACCAAAGCCGGGAATCCTGTTCGTTACTCGTCGACTAGTACCCCTTCAGAGGACAGGCTCGCTGCCGTAAGGGGCGTCGTATATCGCGTTTATCGTTTGATCAACCACTTCGTCTCCCTCCTCCGAGGTTATAAAACCGCCCGCCGACAAGCTGCTGATCACATCTGCGATCCAGCTGAAGCGGGTGAATTCTGGGTCCTCGTTGTTGACTAGGGTCCCCATGATGGCATTCCGAAGTCGTGAATCACTAGCCGAGGCCACGGGCACAGCTGCGACAAAGAACTGGCGGAGATAATGAGGTCGCGAATGGGGAACCCCCGGGCTTGGGGTCACCTTGACCCAATACATGCCCGTGTGGCCCTCGAGCCGGAACGCAGTGCTCGTGGTGGCGCTGTCATCCGCAGCCAGGTAGAACTCGATCATTCGCGAGTCCTCAGTGTCTCGGGGGTATCCTCTGAAAATCAGGACCGTGAGGGTCTGGGTATAGGTTGCACTCTCGGCTACGCCATTACTGTCAAGGCGAGGCTCGCCGCCGATATGGTGTTGCGTGGTTCGTACACTTCCAACCGTTGTCGAGCTGGTCCCCATTGGTCTTCAACTGGAGGCAGTATGTATACAAACACAGCACCGGAATCATGAGTGGCAAATCAAGGATCTCTCCTGCCCCGACCACCGTCGGATCTCGCGTTCGGGCTGTAGCCTCGCTGCCGGTCTAAACGCTATACCTCCCTCGAAAGATTGCTCGGGTACACAGAAGTAAAGTCGCATTTGGTGTACAAGGTGAAAGATCGCCGCGGCTGGGGTGTATTGGTTTTGAATGTCAATCCGGCATGCTCGGCAATATTGGGGACTAGAATGGGGGTTTAACTGTGGTGGTGGTAGTGGTGGTGGGCGCACCGAGGACGTCGATCGCTTTCAAACATATGCACAGTCAACTCTAGCCGTCAACTGCATAATTGTACCCCGAAACCGCAGGCCGAGCCTTAAGGGAAAAGTCATACCATCCGCCCTCCTCGGGCATCGACTAGGCGGCCTCTGCTATAGGCCCTCGGGATATGCAACTGATCTACATGAGACCCTGTAACTACAGAAGGAACTGCTGGCTCCCCCACAAGCCTATCCGGCGAGCTTCCGGGCCTCTCGCCCGCAATCACCGTACCTGTCGACGCCCTGAAGAACCCTTAGAGAAGTCAGACGAACCTGTCAGGCGTATTTCCCTCCACCCTGCCGCCTGGCAGGGGAACAAACATTGCTCTAAGGCGTCCATCTGCATTTCATGCATGCATGACCCTGGTAGCCGAGGCTTGGGTGGACCGGTCTAGACCACTATCATAGTTCGACGATTGGGGCGCACAACGGGTGAGCTACATGAAAACTGCCTATCTTGGATTGCGGACACGATCACATCTTTTGTCTTCTTCTATGGACGTGTCAGAAGTCGTGGCTCCTTTGACGGGCATTTGACTGGGGTTTCGGTCGTGGTCTGATTTTGAGGCTTACTGGCAGCCGGTATGAAACATCCGGCACGTACCATAGTACAGAACCCATGAACCTGTCACATTTTCATATATCGAATGGGGTTGGCTCCTCGGTTCTCGGCGGAGGCTGTGTCGATCGCAGGCCACCTCGTATTTACCTTTCCTTGGCCTTTCTGGGACAGGATTCTGAACTCAGAGACAACAATTGGTCATGGGCCTGCAAATCAGTGACAATATAGGGAGTATATTTAAGTCAATTACTGTTAAGAGCATTACACGTGACTGCACGGAGCCTGGCTTGCTAGGCGTAACCACAACCATAAGAGCCGTCGTTCTCAACGAGGCTTGCACATGCCCACTGCCCAAATGTGTAACCATCCGGCAACATTGCAGATCTCTAGTAGCTCCGAACACGGCTCGCGACTCTTAACGCCCATTGGCCAAGACATTATATTGGACATTGAGGCTGACAGGAAAGCCATAAGCAATGTTTTGAAGGATGGAACCTAAACCAGTCCAATTGGTACCTTTGCAAGTCACTGAGTCTCGCTTTACTGCAGTCCGAGGGTTTGGAAACCTTATTGTATCACTGATCATGCCGACGCGACGCAGCAGCCAATCTGAAGCAGCCGTACCCTACTACGCTATCATGATGTCTAGGGTTACGCTGGGATGACCGCAGTGGATTTTGTACGTCGAAACCTGTTGCGCTCGGAGACCCTTACTCTTCCATGAGAAGATGATCAGCTGACATTCCAAAAGTTCAAGCCCTTTTCCAGGGTGGAAACTACCGTCAAGGCCATAGCTGGAATGAACAGACATTGCGTGGTCCGGTCCAGTTCCAGAGACGTTCATACCTGTCCGTAAAACAGTACCAAGCCACTCCGGTTTGACCTTGATGGATTACAGCGGCAGCTCATCAAGGGACGGTCACCTGAAAGGGGTTGGCAAGACTGGTCAGCAGCTTAGAAAGCAAACCCCGACAGCTCGAAACAGTTAGAGAAGTCACAGACGTACAGATACGACGTCTATCAATGCTGTGGCCGGTTATAACAAATATGCAGAGAGAACGGATGTCCTTGAGTCCTATTGTTAAGATGGAGTGGTTTGCTCCAATTCTGATGCCGTACGAGAACAACAGCTAAGGCACCCCTCCTCCCTCGACTTGGCAAACACATCTAACCCATGATGCGGACGACCCAATCGGTACAGGCACCGAGGAGAACTATCAACCCAGACTGGATGAGCGTGGCCAGGGATTAAAGCTGCAGATGGACTTCTATAGAGCAATGCGCCAGGTCTGGCAGTATTGAAAACGGTGACTCGTACTTGCAGATCCCCAAGTAGTCGGCGCAGGACGGCTCGTTCAGCAGGGATGCTCCCTTGATTTGCACGATGCCGCCTTCAGGCAGACATATATCCGCGGTGGACTATCGAGTCAATATTTGCTTGCTTCTTTCTGCCAGGACAGATCGCCCAGCAACTATGGCCACCAAAGGTCGCTATCCAACTGCATTCTTCACAACCACTCCGTTCCTTACAAGGATAGATGGCAAGCATGAATGTGCGCGTCGACAAGACCATCGCGAAAATTCCGATTCAAAAGCCCTTTTTGTTAGTCGAGCCCCTGCCATGTGGCGCGGGTAACTGCCAGCGTCGTCCGGCATACATATATTGCAGGTAGACGCTCAATCCCCAAGAGATTCCCATTTGCGTCCACACGGGTCTTCGCTCACGTCCTGATTGGGGTTTCAGGGCATGGAAATATTCTGTTTCTCCAGAAGAACACCCACTGCCTAAGCACATCAATTCCTACGCTATGCCTTTTTCCTTTAGTTTCGCTTTGGGTATAACGGGTACGCTCACTTGCGGACATCACTTTGACGTCGTTCTATAGCAACTCATTAGACGACTAACTTGAAACGCGAACCCACCAACTCCGGGTCCTTCACGAGCTTGATTAACGCGAGGGGGACTACTAAAATAACATAGCACCGAACACTTCTTCCCCCGTTCCGTTTGACATGACAATTGATCGCATGATAAGAGAGTACGCCACAAATCGTGAGACTCAATTATCACTAGTCGCAAAGATGTGGCAGTCAAGATTGAAATAGTACATGCATTAGAACTTATCTATTGTGGGATGTATTTGTAGTAATCATCCGGGCCTTCGGGCCTTTCCGTACCTCCGCGTCCCAATCTCCGTTCTCCTCGTTTACATTACAAAACACAGCCTCCCAACTTTGTATCTGGGCTGCATCGACGGGTTTCGACGTTCAGTCATATTCGGTAGTCATGCCCGCTATCTCTTCTCTCATGAAAAACTCGACTCCCCGTAACCCCAGGCCACGCGAACTTCTACTACTATGGAGTCGTCCGGGGGCTTTGCACGTAGGGATGTCAAAACTAAGAGAATGCTAGGCGGGCGGGGTGAGGGGAAAAAAAAAAAAGGTAGGACAACAGCTCGCTGTCGTGCGCTGCTCGATGGCAAGAACTGAATTTTTGCACCCTAATCAGGGTTGCTTCCGAAGACGCCCCTTATGCCTGCTGCTCGTAAGACCCCTTCTGATTATATGACACAATGAAATGAGATTTATGACACAAAAAGTGTTGTGAAGTTGATGTCGAATGTAGGGCGTGATGGCCGGGTATAGTTGAGGAAGGCCACCAACGACTATGGCAATGAGCAGATTGACAATGAACCCCACGAGGACAAAATGTAGCATCCATATGCAGAGAATACACAACCTCAAGGCTGCAGGCAGTTAGTACGGCCCTTGTCTTCAGGTGTGCAACACGATTGCTGCTTTTCAACATGTGCCACAAAGCCTGCCTTCATAATTCGTCGGCATCCACGCTGCCGTGTCGAATTTCCTCATTGCGGCGACGGTTTTGCGGCGGTCGAAGAGCCGAAACAATGCTCGCTATTGCGGATGCCTTAGGCTTAGAGCCCAGTTTCTTGGAGCTGGATCTTCCAGTGCCGTTCGGATCCGCGGGCGTTTTCTAGGCGCTCTGCGGTGTCGAGAGGAGCGTCATACCAGGACTTTTCTCAGGGTCAAAGTTTGGCTTGCGTGCAGATGCACTCTCAACCCGGGAAAGGCCCAATTTCTCCAGACCAGAGATAGCACTGTCGACTTCACCGAAAGAGATGCCAAGACCATTTTTCTTCTCTCCGTCACCGTCCTTCTCAGGTCCATCCTCGGCATTCTCGTCAAGGTTCATGAGCGCAGGTGGCCGCTGGCGCTGTTGCCTGGCCTTTGAAAGAGAGATGGTCTTTTGCTGGTATGTGGAGGTCATAGGCACAGTATCATCACGATCAATGGTCGCTTTCATCAGTGCAGCCATCCATGCGCGTCCTTGTTGAAGGTTGGGCACTGCGAAATAGTGGACCACGGGCTTTGTGAAGGTGACTGCCTTAGACAGGCCAGCACGTGGTGGTTGCAGCTTGAAGATGAACATGGAGTCATCCCCCTTCTGAAGGCCTTCGGCGTCACCGGCCGACGGAAGACTCGTGTCCGCAGGCGCCATCGGAGCATTGCTAGCGCCCGTGAGAGTGGCGTGCAATCCTGTGAGTTTCTCATCGTTGGCGGGCAATACCCGGTGAAACGAAATGTCGATGATGCCCTTCTCCTCTGTGTCGTCCTCTGAGTAGTAGTAGGCAAGGCGACGTCCCCTCAGCACGAAGAACCTCGGCTTCCACGTTGACATGATGTTGGCATTCCTCTTTCGCATCCAGCCGTGGAAATCGGCGTCCTTGATGGCCTCCTTAGGCCCTACGTTGGTAAGTCCCCGGGTGTAGGCGCTGGTTTCCTTTTTGCCCTTCTTTGGCGCTTTCCGAGCGGCTTGACTGCTGATGGTAGTTGACGATACAGGGCTTTTGGTATCCGGTGAGTCCAGCTCAAAGCTGGGACCACCAGATGGTGTGCTGGATCCAGTCCTGGAGGCGGGCGACTGGATCGGGGAGTCCTTGAAGCCGGCCCCTGCGAACTTGGCTCGCTCGTTGCCCGTCACAGCATCAGATATGGCTCGCAGACCACCGAAACCAGACATCTTGGCCGGTTTGGCGAGCCAATCACCGTTTCGAGTTGCCGGTCTCACGGGGGGTGCGGCCGCATCATCCAGCTTCGTCACGGTGGGCGGCGGGTAGTCCTTGGACGGCGGGACTGGCCGTACAGACTCGGTTGTAGCAGCTGAAGTCGTCCTCCTATGGGCACCGTAATACTTCTGTGCAGCGCCACCTCCGGATACCGAGTCCATGCTGCCGAATCTCGAGTGTCTCGACAGCGCAGTCGCGCTCCTCATACGCTGCTCATCGGTGTAGCTCGACTTCTGTGAGTGGCCAGAGATGGTGTCGCGCTTCTTAAGCGTGTTCCGCTTTCGCCCTTCTACTTCTGTGCCAGAAAAATAGCCACGGTCGAAGTCGAGTCCCAAATCGGCCCCTACGACTTCCTCGGAATTGTTGAGACCGGCGAAGCCAGAGGACGAAAGAGGGCGCTGGGAAAATGAACCAGACGCATTGTTCATAGTCCAATTGCGATCAAATGAGGGCTGCTTCTTGTGAGATACAGGGCCGGATTGGGGAAACGTGCCAGAGGCCGCGAGCTTGGGAGTGTTATTCACCAAAGTAGTGCCAGTGTACCGGTGATCTGTTGACGAATGGCGGCGTGAATGGTGCAGGTCTCTAACCGAGGCAGCCGACGGCCGTTTCACATGGCTAGGTCGACTCGGGCTGTCATTCAGATTTTTGGGTGAAACGGGGGTGATGGGGGAAACAGGATCCATCTTGGGTGTGGTCTGTGACAGTCGCCTGCCATCTCTGACCGTTGGCAGTTTCGTCAAGGTATTCGTCCGACTTCGCATCCTGCCCTCACTTCCCGCCTCGCTGCCGTAGGTCTGTGTTGTCCGCCGCCCAGATTGGCCGACACCATTCACCTCATCCTGAAGCGACTTGATTTTCTGCCAGGTTTTGAGCCTCCTCCCCACAGAACCCAGGTCAAATGCCTTGAGGAACAGGGATGACTGGTCCATGCCCAAGAGCACCTCGCCTGAGATTTCCTGGTCTCGAAACACCTCACAGTGCTTTTTCTCCACGCCTGAGGTGAACAGAAATTCAGCCACGTCATCAGCAGTCCATGCAACTACTTGCTCCCGGGTGTGCGCGTCTTCCTCCTCCTCATCGGTCTCCTCGCCTTGAATGTAGGATAGCCGGTCGTGCAGATGCGCACTGTACTCGCTACTTGAATCCGTGGCATGATGCAGGGCTCCGGTACTTGGGGTGGACTGCAGATCATTCATATGCTCGTCGATGACGGTCAAAGTCTCGTGTAAGACTGCGCTATCCTGGCCAGCGCCACTCATACGGCGAATTCCATTGTACGCAGCTGGACCGCTAGGTGTCTTGCTCACCAGGGGCGCAGACGGAGAGATGGGTGACGGTTCTGGCTTGACAGCATTGAGAGGAAGAATGGGTGCGGACTCGGCCTTGGAAGAGGTAGTCGTGTGTGAGGTGCTCGGCCGTCCGTCTGTGCTACTTGCTGCTATCGAGGGGACCTTGCTTAGGTCGGTTGATGATCCGTTGGTTGCTGCAGCTTCTTGGGATACTGGTTTCGGAGGGGGCGGCGGCGCTCCTGCCGTCGGTTGGATGCCCCTTGGGGCTGGTCGTGTGTAGACTGTAATGGCACATACATGTTAGACACCCGGTTCTTTCGGCTATCGACGCAGTGTGTGGTTTATCGCCCGCCTACCTTCAGGAAACAATCCGCTGTTCCCATTCACCATGTGACGACCCAGAAACCAGCCATCGCCGAACTCGTCGTCGCGCTCGATCAGTTCTACCCGATCACCTTTGGAGAGGCTGAGCTCATCGGAGCTTCGGGCTGTGAAGTCATCTGCAAGTAGCCACCTTTGTTAACGCACTTCTTTCTTCGGCGCCATGTTGTAGAGCAGCGCTGGGATGACATTGGCTGCGAGCCGTGATGGCGCCTGCTTCGAGGATGTCATGGCCAACTTGCCGTTTTCGCAGCAAACGCCATCGCGTCATCACGGCACTACCGGGACACCATAGTGCATGGGATCGGTCGGAGTTTACTCACGGATCACGACGAGAATGTCGCCCACCTCGGGCTTGGGTTGAAAACTTGCAGACGCCATGGCTCAAATCATTCGAAAGAAGAAGTAACTCGAGGGACTCCAGGCAGGAAAATCCGACGGTCGTCCAATATTCACGTGGTTGCGGCTCCCAAAATAAAAAAAAACTGGTGCCGAGGATCGCATGAATCTGTCAACGGAAGTCGCCCCAAGATCCAAATCGGGGGGTTCGACAGACGGGGATGCGCGTGCGCAGCTCTCGAAGGAGCAGAGACGGGGGTGTAGTTTTTTTTTTACCCTTTGGGGGGGTCCCAAACGCTGCTGGCCGACGCAGCGCACTCGCGGGCTGAGTCGCTAGTTCGGGTGAGAGTCTACGTCTCTGATTCGGTCAATGTTTCATCGGGCACGCAGAAGGCATCGAGGCCGGAAGTAGCGAAGGATGCGACCGCGCGGGATGCCGAGGGTGGGTGCGGGGATTTGCAAGTTGGTATATATATCGAAGTAAATCGATGTTGTCCTGGACGCGAGAAGACAGACGGGTTCGCGCTTTGCTGCCGGCGGTAGTGGGCTAAGGTTCAGTGGCAGCCGTCGGGGGGCGGCCGTGGCAGTCGGCGGGCCTGATGTCTTGTGTGAATGCGCGGGTGGGAGGTCGGTTGTCGTGGACAGGTTCGACACGTCCTCCAGCTCCAGCAGGCAGGTGGTCGGATCCAATTTCCGACTTGTTTTGTTGTGATGTCTCTGGCTGAGGTTTTAGATGCGGCCACTAGGCGGGCGGGCGGCGGCGGCGGCACTTGATGCTCCCCTTTCCCCTCCGGTTGCAGAGCTGTCACACAGGACACCTTTTTCTGCGGTACACGAACACCTGCCTCGTACGGTACGCCGCCGGCTGGCTGGCTGGCTGGCTGGCTGGGGAGGGTGTTGCAGCGTGCTCGCAGGGGCGGTTACTGTTTGGGCGCGCACGGCAAGACGCTGCTCACAAGCAATGCTACGAGCGACGTGGTGAGCACCGTTTGGCGTGGGAGTGACTGAATAGTAGGCGGAAAAGATTGGCACCGCTGCACTGGCTTCGAAGGGGGCAGAAGCGACAGTCAAAGTCAAGTCAAGTCAAGTCAAATCAAGCCCCAGTCCTAGACGGAGAACGGAGAGGCGCCGGCGTGGGCGTTGGGCCTGGGGCAGGGAGGGGCACTGGCACTGGCACTGGCACTGGGCTTGACTGGCACCGGCGTCACTGGCGCTGGCGATCAGGCTAACTAACTACAGTACACACCTTACCATAGTACTGCGTAACTAAACCGTAGATGAACAACGACGGCTGTGCCTGTCCAGTGCCTGCGCCTGCGGGTCCACCAGGTGATTGGAAGGGTACTTAACATATGCAGCCCCGTAGCCCGCTTCATTCACTTCAGGTGGGTGAGGGTTTGGGCCTCTGGGTCCTCTTTGGCCCTTGGTTCTGCTTGGGGAGGTCGCACGGGAGATGGGTGACGACGGAGATCGCTCGCCTCGCCCAACTAACTCAGATACGATACTTGGCCCAGCAAGGGCCTAGCAAATAGCGCCGGCCGTCCTGCGTCGTGCAGCTCCGTCCCCATTTATTGTGTCCAGAGCTGCCGAGCCCTGGTCCGTCTTTGCAGCCCAGACCCCAGAGAGTGCCTCGGAGTGCCATCTCTCGCGCGGCGGCATTCGATAAAACTTCCCACCCTGTGGAACTCTCCGCTGATCTAGCCGGGCGGATATACTTGATCCTTGGGGGGCGGCCCCAGCCAATCTAACGTACCTTGTCGGCGTGGACGCCAGCGATTGGGTGTGGCCGTGCTCACCACAGGAGCCAGATAGCGTAACCCTTTCCTAGCCTTCCATCCGACTCACTCACTCTTGACAGATGGTTGTCTACTGGGTCATACGCAGATTCGAAGATTCGAAGATTCGAGGACCGTTGTTGGCACAATGACAATCGTCCAAAGTTCGACAAGAATAGCAGCTCGAAGTGTGTGTTCGTATATGTGGGTGTGCATGTAAATCTGGCGAGCCAGAAATGCAGGTAATGCAGCCGTTGACGAAATGGGATTACAACGGAAGGCTCTCAGCGCCCCCCTCAGTCGCACAGCATGACTATAGGTTGGAACCAATCGGCCCATGTAGTTACGTACCTGTCCTGCTGTACTCACCTGCAAGTTTGTCCCCAGGCAACGTTTGGGTACCGAGTCCGGCAGGGCGTTACCCGCCTACGCCGGTGGCCGGTCATCTTGGGGTTCTGTCAGTCTTTTACTCGGGTCACCCGAAATCGAAACTTGTTCCGACTGATTCGGGGAACTGTACTGCTGTGTAGTTCACTATGGTTTGGTTGCTATGAATCTCGCAACCCACTAAAAATGCGAATAGTCAACCATTCAAACCAGCCCAAGAAATCCAGAAGCCTCTTTCCACTCAAGCACGCACTCTGGGGGTCAGGAGTCCACAAGGACCCTGGCTGCCCTGCACCTATCAGTCCCTGGCGAAAGACCTTATCGAGAAAAAGACATGGGATTTCAGATTCCAGAATTTCAGTGCCAAGGAACGGATCCAGCTACCCAAGCCCGTGTCTCGTCAGCCGCTCAAGGTTCGAGTTTGACACAACCTGGAGCGAGACGAGGAGCGAAATCAAAACCTTGAATGGCAAGCTTCTTCACAAAGGTCTCACCAGCCCTGCTGCTATCTCCGTGGCAACTTGCGTAATCCTCCCATTGCCATATGCACGCACCGAGCCAGGCAGGCCTGTAGGGAAGGTGGCCAACATAAGCGGTCTTGGATACAATTACCGGTGCAGCTGGCCCTGTGAGCGACGTTCTCTCCACGCCCACGAAGATTGTGCGAATAGCACACAGCAAATCGTCATTATTGTTGTCTTGCAAACCCTACCGTGGTATATATCGTTGGCAGTCTGTCGGGTCGCTGGGAGCCAAATACTTGAGGTCACGAGACCTCCTTGCGCATGTAGTGAAAGCCCCTCCGTGCTTTCACACACTTCTTCACATGCCGATGGTTCACAATTGACTCCGCGCTGCATCTTGCTCTCCTAAATGAGAACTCCAAAGAGCAGTTGCTGTGGCCAGTAGATGTCTACCGTGTATGGCAATGTACTTTGACATGGTACATATTCGAATGAATGCGAGTGGCCCCCACTTCCAAGTGAACGGACCAGAGCCAGACCAGGGCGCAATAAGGCAAGAAAATCATGGATATATTACTTGCGGCGGAGGAAGTCACCACGCAGTCTCGCCGTTTATACTGGCGGGGCTTTGGAGGCAATTTGTTTCCGTCGGGAAAGAATGTAGTGATCAATGTTGCGCTTGGCAAGTTCATCGTCTACATTCTGCAGTCCCGTCGCCCAAGGCTGCTGTACTGAAAGGGGAGTGGAAGAGAAGATTCGTGCCTAAAATTGGACACTGGCCGCATGTAAGTTAGGTGCCCAGGCAATTATAGTGCCAGATCCCGAAGGCCCGTTCAGCCAGGTTGCAAGTGCCCAGAGAATTTGGATGTATTGTATAGTTGAGATCAGTCCAAGAGGCAGGCTTGAGACGATTATCCATTTCTGATACATTTCTGATGAGAGACAAGGGGAAACGGTTCGCCCCCCGCTTGTACCTTCTCTCGTGTTGGCCCTCGCCGTCCATGCGTGCCACGACCTGAAGGTGCCGTGCTGAGTTTGCCGCACTGTCGTAGACTCGCAGTCTGCATGTCGCCCGTTTCAAACACACTCCTCCACCGAGCTTTTGGTCAGCTCAGATGTGACTCGGAGCATCACCAGCGTCAACAAGCCCAACGAGACGAGAGACAAACATCCAAGCGAATAAACAAGCGAGCAAGTGAGAGAGTGAGAGAGCGAGTTCAGCAGAAGAGGGCAGCACGTCCAGCCGCCTTCTCGGATGCATGTGGTTATTCGCTCATGTTGCGCCTTGTCCGACTTTCTTCTTTCTCCGCCTTGGCAAGATTATTGCCTCTTTGAGCCTCAGTCCAAGGTAAGCCGGACAGACTTGCTAAGGATCTCACCGGACTATACTGCTCACTAGCGGCCGCGACTTACGAGCTGCACATGCGTTATTTGACCGGCCTGTCTCCAGCCTGGGATGCACGACAGTCGTCGGCGCCTCAGCAAAACGCCGCGAGATCCCACCCCCTCCGTTGATCCTTGATCCTGCAGAGGGTGCGATGCGGCGCGGTTGAGTGGGATGGCGCCAGCGGGAACGGGAGGCCATCGCACTTCTTCGACGAGGGCCGCCTCGTCTGACGAACACCAGCTCCAGACGACCAACGACACGGTCAACCGCTTCCTGGGCGGCCGCCAGCGCTCGTGGATGACAACTGCGAAGCCGGTCAAGCCCACCCCTCGCCCACCGAACCGACCACCGAGAGAATCCCTGCCAGAACCGCAAGCCTTCAGGCCCAACGGTCAACGACCTCCTCAGCAGCAGCACTCAGCCTTGTCAACACATCTACTGTGGCCTCAATTGCCCGCCCCATCGGATCTGCTCTCTGTCGGAGCGCCGTCAGCCTCAGCGTAGGAAATCCTCCCTTGCTTCATCACTGTTGCGCCGCGCACGCGATGTCTAATCTCCGCCGCTTGGCCGTCTCACGCCACATGGGATTGAACTCTCGCTGACTTGAAAAGATCCTGCAGACCTTCGGCATCGGCTGTGCTGCCCTCTCCAGCCCCCAGCGACGAACCGAGCCCGGCAGCCTACAACCCGAGTGCAGGCGTGGGCCCAAACGATTTTAGCAGGAATAATCGGCCTGCGCCCGGGGCGACAACGACCGCGGCAGCGGCAGCAACATATGCTCCAGTCACTGAAGCGCATTTCTTACCAGTAGACGGAGCAGGGGCGACTTATACGGACGCACACTATACAGACGGAGACTACACCGAGCCTGCAGCTCGGGCTCCGGCACCGAGGGATACGGCAGTAGCGGATGGAACAGTAAATCCCCCGGAGGCTGATGCTGGCAGTCGCATATCGAGCGCATTCTCACCAGCATCACCAGCATCTTTTGCGCCGCATGGTCCTCCGCATCCGAACGCCCCCTCTCCCATTCCCATGACGGCAGCTCTGCCGCAGGCGCCACACGTGGATCCGGAACCGCCTGCAAAGCGGCGTCGCGTCGGACGGAACATGAGTGCAGCTTTTTTGCAGCATCTCCATGCTGCAGAGGTCATCGATAATCATGTTAGAACACAGGGAGGCGAGGACGCCTTGGAGATCAGTGTGGAAAGGCCTCGGTATCAGCTGCTTCGCGATGCATGTTTTGCTGGGGACCTCTTCTTCGTCGCTCTACACCAGGTCTTCTGCGCGTGGTCTAGCAGCAACAGAATAGTTCGTAAGTTACCAAAGTTTCGTCCTTTATCTGGCTTTGTGACATGTAGACGGCTGCTCAGGTCGAGGGAGCAAGGGGGGCAACCGAGCACAAGAGCACAAGAGCACGTGGGCGCGCGTCTCGCCTGGCCTCGTATCTGATTCTTTTCTTTGTCCTTGATGTCTTCCTCCAAGACATAATTGCTAACGTGAGGTTCTAGATAACCTTTGTGTAGAAGGGTTTCATGACACAAACCTCATAGACAATGCTTTTGGACTGATGGGCACAATCCTGAAGAGCAACAACAAACTGCGGTCTCAGCATGCTGCTTTTTTCATTAATTTCCCTGGGCCGCTGGATGAAATACTCCAAGAACACGACGTCTATGCCAGCACTATCCACCAGGTCCTCAACTTCCTAGTGAGGCTGTCGCAGCACTGGATGGTGGCGAGTCACGAACACAGGAGGCTTGGGTATCCCCTGCTTATGGACGAACTGTTGAGCACATTTGGGCTCCTCTCCAAGATACTTCAGTCCATCGTATTTAGAGCGTCGCGTAGGGCCTTGGGGGTTATGGACGGCATGGTTGGCGCTGAGATGGACGAACTCTTCAGGCAGGATCAAATGACACACCTGGACGGGAATGGTAACTTCGTTCCAAGAATGACCCAAGATTTTCATAAGGACCCTACCAACCGGCTTTTGATATCGCGTTTCCAGACGCTCATCGCTCAGACAAGAACAGCAAGCCAGGCCACACTCGCCTCCCAACAGCAGCCGCAGCAAACCCCCCAGCAACAGTATCAAACTCAGCAGCAGCAATATCAACAAACTATTCAGCACCAACATCAACAAGCCCCTCACCAGCAATATCAGCAAGTCCACCAGCAACAGCACAGGCAACAACCCCGTCCTAACGTGCGCCAGGTGGGTTCACAGGGGGTTTCCGCGCCGCCTTCACACCAATCCTCACCCACCACGACCTACCCGGGATCTGTGCCTACGCTTCCCAGCACAGGACAGGAAACCCACTCTCCTGTAAATCCGTACTCTCCTGTAGTTTCCAATGGGAATACGTTCACAACTGGCGGCAGCTTTGTACCTGCTCAATACCAGCATCCCTCGACGCATGTGCCAACAACAACTTCGGGCCATGCAAGCTCGCCTACACATCCATATCTCCCGAGCAACTCGCCAATTCAATCGCCAAACGCAAGCCAAGGCCAGCCCAATCAAATGCGAGTAACCAACACTCCTAACGGCGGCCAGTTCGTACAATCTCCCGTGAATGCTCCAGGTTATATGCAGCACCTGGGTCGACGCGCGTCCCAACAGTTTGTTTCAGTCCCTAGCACACGTTCACCACAAATGCAAACCTTCAACAGTGTTCCAACCCAACGGCACGGGTCGGGTTCTCCAGCTCAGAATTCTCAGAATCTTCTGAATACAGCAAACCAGGTGCCGCAGACACGAACACCAGGCCAAGCTTCTCCTGTCCTGCCAGCTGAGATGGCCTTCCAAGCGCCGCCTCAAGCTCAGCCGGGTCGCAATCCGATATCGAACTCCCTGACCACTGCTCAGAGCCCAGCCAATGGCATGTCGATGTTCGGGACTCCTCTCTCGGCTAACATCGCAAATGGACAGGCTTCAGCCGGACAGCAGATGCGAAACCAACAGAGGTTAGCTAATCAGCAGCTCTTGTATCAAATGAGTCAAATGCGACAGGGCATACGGCAGCCTCCTATCAATCGTCAAGCTCACCAAAGTAGCACTAATGGCAGCTCCATGGCAAATTTGATACGGGCTGACAACCGAATTGCGCAGTCACAGTATCCCGGTGACGCTTATGACAGGAAGTCTCTTGAGATGTCTCTTCACCAAGCACACTTACGAAGTCCAAGGAGGCTGCCGAGAAAACTTAATGAGCCGACGGAGAGATACTACCAGGCTGTGAAACGCCTTGCGCTACCAGCCACTCCGATCCCTCAACAACAGCGCCTTTACTCTTTGCAATTCTACATTCCTGATACGGAGCACATGAGTATTTCGCGCAACAAGCAGGTGCAAGGAGACTCTCTGCCAATCAACTTTTTCTGGGATGGGTCAATCCGTATGCGATTACGGACTTGTCTCATGAGGAGCAGTACTACGGATGTCCCGGAGAACGAGTGGGTACTCAGTGAAACTAGCTGGCCGGAGCATATCTATATGCAGCTCAACACAAACGTCCTGACCGTCAAGCGAAAACAGCATCATGCTAAGGACCAGCCAATTGAGATAGGTTCTTTCATTCGACGAGGCATCAATGAGCTCAAGATCTCCGTTCCTGTTCCTAAAGACCCCGCCCTGAGGGCTGTAGAAAAGAACAAGACGCCATTCATAGCTGTTGAGGTTATCGAGACCTTGAGCCAAAGCTCGATTTACGCACTTTCTAACCTTGGGACGGCCTCGATGGTACCCACGGAGGAAACACGAGCCAAGATTCAGAAACGCCTTGGCGGATCTTCGGACCCGGGCGACGACGAGATCGCAATGGTTGTAAGCGATCTCAGCATCAACCTGGCTGACCCCTTTAGCTACACTCTCTGGGCAATTCCGGTCCGGGGTAAAGACTGCACGCATTTGGAGTGCTTTGACCTCGAAACATGGCTCGAAACCCGCCCGAGAAAGAAATCTTGTATCTGTGGAGCGAAGAAGTCTTCAGACTGCAGCCGATGCCCGAAAGAGCCGTCGATGATCGATAAGTGGAAGTGTCCCCTATGTCAGGCCGACGCTCGTCCCTATAGCTTGCGTATCGATGGTTATCTTTCAGAGGTCAGGGAGCAGTTATTGGCGAGGAACCTGCAGAAGGTCAAAGAGATCAAAGTCTCAGCCGATGGATCCTGGCAGCCGGTCATTCCTGACGACGATAGTGACTTTGACAGTGACGATGATACCAGACCCAACGGGACAGCAGCCAAGAGACCTGGTCATCAGCTCACTCACCAGAGCTCCGCAGTTGAGGTTATCTATCTCGACGATGACTGATTCGACCCGGCAAATAAAACACCCAGGAGACACCACACCTTTGCATGCGCAGCTTATATCTGGCACGGTGTGTCAAGTTATTTGCGTCATCATTTCGGAGAAGAAATGCATAGCGCGTGACATTCTATGAGACATTCGTTTCGAAGCGAGATACCCCAGAATCGTTTGATTTAATTATTTCTAACCCATGATTTTCTGGGAGCAAGCAAGGCGTTCGCAAGGCATCTATGTGGCTTTCTATTCCTCACTTCAGCTTGGCATGTGCGATGGATACAGGGAAATGACTAAAGAGAAAACGGAGCTTTTTTTTTCACCCTTTCTTCTTTGACAATGGATGGCCAAGTCGGTTGCTCTTTCCTTTTCATATGCATCAGAATTGCACACGGAACTGTTAATAGCGATGGCTGTGAGCGTAGAACGAGGTAGAGATGGCTGTAACGATGGATATGAAGCATCAGGAGCTCACGAGGAACTTCTTGAGGCAATCGGGTACACAAAGCATTTTGTGGCACAAATGGCCCGCATTACATAGCCACCAACTCGAAAATTTAAAATGAACCATTTCCCGTTCTTAAAGCGTGTGACAAACCGGGCTATATATGGGTAAGGTCCCTGTAAGCTTTCGCGGTATCTCTACAGATGTTGCATCTACAGCTCTCCCAACATGTCCTGAACTTCATCGCCTACCCTATCAAACCATACCATGACCTTCTGGTCAATGATACTAGGCTCGATATATATTCCTAAGCTCTTCACTCGACCGTCATCCCCAATCCTGAACTCAGCCGGGACAGCTACGCCGAGCAGAGCAAAGACCTCCGAGGCACCCCAAGCCAGAAATTGTTCTCCAGACACCCATTCCAGCTCGATCGTAATATTTTCCAGCCTCCTCCAGTCCGCCCTCAACACCGGATCCTCGCGGTTCTTGACAAATGTGAACTCCCGCGGCGACTCTAAGCGAAGCTCTAGTCCTCTGAATCCATCGTTCCAATACCTGCCCGCGTAAGCCTTGAGCGGGAGGCTCCGCGGGATATCCGAGACGTTCGGGAACACCCTATCTCTGGAGGTTTTCCAAGCCTGGGCCATGGACTGAAGTTGCCTCTCCCCCTTCCCAGCGACATCCTCTCTCTGGCCGTCCTCAACCCCTAGAAAGTCGTCCATGAGCTTCATATACACCGCGTCTTCTGCCATCGTGCCGTATATAAACGAGTTGGACAAGAGCACAACTCCCCACTGTTCCTCGGGCATGAAGGCCATTCTCGTGCTGTAGCCGTTCACCGCCCCACTGTGCGTTACGAATTTGTGGCCACGGTAGTATGTCTCCTCCCAGCCCATGGCATAGAGGAGCGGGCTCATGTGCTCGAACGGACCTGGGCTGGTCGTGAGCATCAACGGCCTAGTGAGTGCCTCGAAATCCTTCTTCTCCAACGGCAGGCCCTTGCCGCCTTCCATGAAAGCCCGAACCCACTTCGCCACGTCCGACACGCTGCTGATGATCCCGCCTCCGCCGACCAGCTCGGTGTCCGTCCAGGGCTGGTGGTCCACGCTGGCCGTAAAAGGGTTATACGAGTACCCATACGCCAGCCTCGCGGTCCCTTGCCTGTCCGTGTCCAGAGCCTCGGTCAGGTTGATGACGGTCGAGTCCATGCCAAGGGGCCCCCAAATCGCCTCGCGGTGCACGTCGCCGATCCAGCGCCCGCTCAGCTTCTGTATCACCGCCTGGATGAGCATGTATCCCTGGTTGAAGTAGCGCCACTCCTGGCGCAACTCGGCGAAAGCGGGCAAGTGTCTCAGGCTTCTGATCAGGTCCCGCATGCCATAGCCCTCGCCGCCGTATGACAGATCGCAGCGCGGTAGGCCTAGACGGTGCGCCAGAGCGTCCTTCGGCGTTGCGTGGTGTGTTGCGTAGTCAGAGGGCAGGGCGAAATCTTCGCCCAATATCTCTCTGAGGGTTGAGTCGATACTCCAGCGGCGGTCTCCAGGATGGGCCTTGGTGTAGTTGTCCAGCGTGTAAAGCAGCGAGGCTGCGGTGAAAGATTTGGTGCATGATGCCAGGTAATAGAGCGTGTCAGGTGTAGCTGGTGTATCCGGTAGGACAGCATAGCCAAAGGACTGTTCTTCATTGTGAGATACCACTGCGGTCAAGATTTCGAGGGCTACACTCACATCAAGGTACGTCTCGTTTCCTTTCAATACTGCCACAGAAATGCTTGGGACATGGAAGCGATCCATGAGATCTTGGATATATCCACGCGTCTCCTGGTCTAAGCCATATTTAACAACGGGCCTGTCAGCAAGCCCCGCGCTGGTCAGATGCGCCTGCTGTACGTGCGCAGCGATACAGAGGCCGCACAACAGTAAAAAAGACACATTGTACAACAGAGATGGCATATCAACGATGGTGAAGAAGTACAAGGCTCCCTGGCTAGAAACTGTCGTCTAGCAGCGTCTGATTACTGTCTGGTCCATGGTCTAGTCAGGCATTGTTCTGTGTGGTGCATAGAGTAAGCTTGCGGCACAGCAAGTAGATAGTGCCGAGGCCCGCCAACGCTCTGACAACGCGCCTCAAGGACAGCGCAAGAGACGCAACTAAAGACTGCTGTTTATTTACATGTTCTCGCACCCCGGAATGTCCGGTATTTCCACGTCCACTGTTTCCCAGTGCCCTTCACGAGACTCTACCCAGCTCCTTGACGATAAGACGAATATCTCAATCTTCTCGAAATCGATAGCGTCGCCATATAACTCTTTAATCCGGGGCAACACGGCCTCTCCGCAAGCTGGACAGTCGTTGCCATTGATCAGTGCCTGGAATACTGAGAGATATTTCGAGGGCGTGTTTGTCGGAGTATATCTTCTGGCAGTGACACAGTCGCTGTGGTAACCAAAGGCAAGTTCATGTAATACGTGCGAGTAGATATATAGGATATGCGAGGGGTATAGGTTGAAGGGTCGGAATTTGCCCTTTCCAGTTTCCTGGGAATATCTTGACCAAGGATCCCGAGGCTTTTGATACCACAGACTAGGAGGGACGGCTCCGAGACTGATCTTGGACCCAAGAATATGTTCCTCAATATCGGAGAGGCGCACCGCGACGTAGCCTTTTCTTATTGGGTAGTCCGATGGAACCGACGTGAATTCGGAACCCTGACGGTACCCTTCTGAAATCTCGGGCAGGGCAACTAAGACGCAGTACTTGCGGCTGCTGAACTCAAAGAAGGGATTTGGAAAGACAGGAAGATCATCGTAGATGACACATTCAGGGAATTGTATGCCCTGACCAGGGTTCTCATCCTCCACCTTCCTCAAGGCTTCATTGAGCGTCTGAAAAGGTTTCCGCGGTCCTCCAAGACTACGGATCACACGCCTGCCAATCTCAAGGTCCACAATGTCATTCCTTGATATGTAATCATGCCATCTGCCCTTCTTCTGCTTGGAGATGGCGTCGTTCAGGGGAAATAAGTTTTCCAGAGCTATAGTGCGGCTGAGACGACAGACGTGTAGTGCAGCAGGGTGGTCTTCTGGGTCAGGAAAAGGAGGTATAGTGGGTATCCTCCCGTAGACTTTGCCTGGCTCCGGGGGCTTGGGAAATTCAAGGACTGGCCAGAGAGTGGTACTCCCTTCCCACGTAGATGTTCGTATCATGGTGGTGCTGGGCAAGGTGTGCTTCCAGATCTTGAGCTGAAGCTCCACGGGAAGAAGTGCGAACTGGTGGAAGTCCTTGCCTTGGAGGCTCAATCCAGAGACTTGGCCTTCGAGATATTCCACCGTTACCTTCGGTTCGGCTAGCTCGATATCTGGTGGCGGGCTGCTGCCCCGAAACCTCTCTCTGGATGGATACATTGTGGGCCTTGATCTCAAGCCCTCGATAGAGTGAGTGTAGCGACGTTCGAAGTCACGGTACGATGGGAGTACAGTACGTACAGCTTCGCTCCAAGACGATTATGCCCTGCCGGCGGGATGAGGCGCACCTGAACCCCACTGGTGAAGAAGGCGCCTGGTTGGGCACCTAATCTGTAGTGGGGCTCAAGGCTTTTGAAAACCCTAGCTTCGCTGTAGGGAACGCCACAGGCAATCTCAGGCACCTATTGGCCCATGTGAGGTCGCTGAGATGTCAGGACAACTTGCGACAGATATCCATATCATAGGACAGAAGACGTTCACCGGTATCTCTTTCTTTAAGTCTTCATGGGAATATCTACATATTAATCGTATGTCTTGTCTGTTGTGTACATGGTGGGGCTGTTCTATATCTCGTCCGCAGATGCAGGATTACGCCCAATGGCTTGCGCGTAGTTGACGTCTATAGACCTTCTTTTGCGAGCATGTCTGCTATATCCAGATAAAAAGCAATCGCATTGAATCTTGATGATTGTCAGTTCTCAAAACTTCCTTGAGCAGACCTCAGAAGTGTAAATAGTGTAACTTACGTAGGATCCTTCCCCAGCCAAAGTTTTCGCATCGTCCATCTTAGCCGGTTTGTCCAGTTGATCAGGTCGAGGTGGCTTACACCGACGAGGGTCCCTTTGTATTCGCCCCATCTGCTGGAGTTGACGCTCACCAGCCCATCATTGGGTCCTTCGGCGTCTTGCAGAATGCTGTGTGATTGACGAAAGGGACTCAGTAATGATGGCTGGTCCATCATGGCTCCGTAAGAGAAATATCGTACGTTGGCGTCATCGACTGTCTTGGGATTGAACTCCTTTGTGGCATACTCCCGTGTTAGTTGAGAGAATGCGCCGGTTGAGAACCCAACACCCTCCAGGATCTTATAAACGCTTGGCAACCGCTCGGCACCAATTTCATTGAAAACGAAGTCTGCAAAGGCGCTTCCATGGTGAGGCGTTGCAACCGTGACAAGAGAGCACACATCAACGTCCTTCGGTTGCAGGTGGGATATCATGTGTCTGGCATCCAAGCCGCCCATACTGTGAGCGATGATATTGACGCTCTTGCCCTGGGCTGCTTCGGCGATGTGTTGCCCTAGCTTTTCGGCCCGCTCCTCGATGCTCCCCGAGGGCGGCACAGCGGCAGTGATGACCTCGACACCATTTGCCTTGAGAGCGTCTGATATCCCACGCCAGTAATGGACTGAGGGCAACCAGCCTCCGGCTACCTGAAGTTCTGCAAACCCCAGAAGGCCGTGAGCCAAAACGATTGGGTTCTTTGGGGTGTCTGTGATGATGTTAGGATGCTAGGTACTCAGGCGGGTTGTTGACGTTGCGAACCATAATTCTCTCTGATTTGGGCATAATCATCCTGTATCTGCCGACCCAAATCTCTTAATCGGGGATCGCTCTCTGACTTATCGGAGTACCATCTGACCCTAAGGTGGTAGTCTGCCCTGTACGCCTTGGGCACATGGATGAGTGGCTGAGCATGGGTGGGATGAACTCGGCAGTGATGCGGTATACGCTTGATCAGGATCATTGCAACCTCAGTCTAGCCCGAAGGCGTCGGACTGCAGGGGACTCGGATTCTATAACATGCACGTTACCCTGGCGTGCAGTCTTGGTGGTCGTGTCACTCGGTGCGGTGACGAAGAACACAGCCTGGGAAATTCCACCCGCTCTCGCTTTCGGGATTTCAGCCTGACGTCACGAGCAGCCGTCGAAGCCCACGAGCCTGCAACCAACTGGTAGCAAGAGAGCTCGAATTTGAGCGTTGTGCTCTTATAGCCAGAATCGGGTCGTCGTGATACGGCCTCTCTGAGCCTTCTGCGCCCCAGACGCGACAGTGTGCCTCGAAATGTTGCTGATCTAAACTATCAGGGATCGTCCGTGACGTGAATGGCTGCAGCACTGCGGTGTCTTTGACCGTTGGTGATTTTGGGGGGGCAGACAGGGGTACCTGGGGGCGGAACCCCGGGTGCTGCGCCCGTGGGAGGTTCCGCCCAGCCATCCGCGCCTGGGCTGAACCTGGCTTGTCTGGCACTTCTTGCTCGGTTACCTAGGTAGACCTCAACCTGTCCACGGCCGCATTCGAGGCCGCAGACGATGTCCACGTTGCCCACCCTTCGTCCCCAAGCCCAGCTTATCACCGTTGCCGCTTCTTGCAGGGCCGCAATCATCCTCACAAGTCTAGTCTCTTTTGATCAAGACAGCTCATCGCTGCCCACTGCGCTATTGCAAGGTTGCCAGTCGTCCGCGATGCGCAGTCAAGCGCCGGCAGCTAACTGCATTCTGGGCCGGCAGCTCTGGTCGTAGGATTAAGCGCGATGCTCTCGTGAACGCCAGGGTTCTTGCAGCATTGCTCATATGCTCCACTTTAGTCGTTCGAGACTTGCGTGAAGGTAGCAGCACTGTTCACATGCCTTGCTGCCAACCGAGCTAACTACTTACACAGGCCTGCCGCGACGAAGTGGGACTTCTCCTCCGGTATTGGGCAAGCAATATCGATCTCGTCTGTCCCTCTCTGGCGCCTTGCAAGGAAGTCTTCCATATCCATATTGAGTCTGATTATACACGTATTAAGTGATAGGCATCTGGACCATTGCAACCAACATGACAGACAAGGCTATGATTGTGATAATGTATCATTGACTGAAGAGGTCAAGATCTACCGCATTTCTCGTGCCATATCATCGACACTGGCTCTGTGGATCAACAAGGAACCGCGTTTATGATGTATGCACGTCAAACAGGCTTCTTGACTTTGACCAAACAGACTCTACAGTTAGGCGCGTAAATTTGCAATTGTCAAAGTGATTGGTGGTGAAAAGCAGGGGTCTACTGGTCGACCCGGAGCACTGGGACGACTACTCACCAATGCCCGTCCCTCATTGGACAGCTACCTCTTGAGCAGATGACTACCAAAAGCATAACAGCAGGTGCCCCATAGCCTGTGGGGCAGTGTCATCCTCTCAGAGTAGTTTTCGAGAGTGGCCCTTGAGGCCGTGTCCAAGACCGGGTTGCACTATACTTTGTTTGCTCACATGCGGTAGCTTGAGCCCAAAGCTCCACTCAAAGCCGATCCTTTACTATAAGCAAGGTGAACAGGGAAGGCAACAACCAACAGGTAACACTGCATATGCAGACCACAGGGATACTGCTCAGCCATCCGACCAGTTGTAGAATGGAGATAGACAGAACCATCGGTTGATCTGGTCATGGGTAAATAACTCGGACCGGACCAGTCTTTCTATTCGGGATGTGTCGCTGGAGGACGAAGCGCCGCGGGGTTTTGCACCCGGATTTTCGGGCCCTGCCTACACATATACTATCGTATAAACGCGAAGGCCGCACGATTCATTCCCAAGACCTTCACTGCTTCTCGAGGGATCTGCCCTTGATCATTCATGTAAACAGTCCAGCAAAAATGGCCAGCTCAGGAGATTGCAGCAAGGACGGTTGTTACTACGGCTACCTTCAGTATGAACCTTCGCTGGCCGGCAATGCTCTATTGCTCGCACTATTTGCAGTTCTACTGCCGATCGCCTGCATTTTGTGCCATCGATACCACAGCAGCGTCTTCTCGACGATAGTCGCCACTGGCCTCTGCCTTGAGGTCATCGCGTATGCCAGTCGCCTACTACTTGCGACCCATGAAGATGGCGACAAAACCGAATTCGTCCTCTCCTACATTGCGACTATTCTGGCCCCTACAATCATATCACTCGCCATCTTCCGGCTTATGCCGCCAGTTGTGGCCGCGTACGGCGAACAGTTCCGCGCTTGGAGACCAAGTTGGCACAACGTCGTCTTCTATGCATTAACAGCCATCTGTGTGGTGTTGCAGGCAGTTGGAGGAGTCCTTTCGACAGTTCCAAATGATCGCGCTTTGGTGAGAGCCAACCTTCAGCAATGTATTCATGAAGTCACTAACACGTTTGTCGATAGAATGACACCGGGGTTCGAGTCCTTGTAGCCGGCTTTGCAGTTCACATATCGAGCCTTCTTATCTTTACACTTCTTGGATTTCGCTTCGCCCTGGCTGTTCGAGAGAGGAAAGGGGGCCTTGATACAAGTGGTGTTGCAGTATACAACAAAAAACGATTCAGTGCCTTTCTTTTTGGTACGTATGGAACTGCTAGCCTGCAAGTGACATTGTGCTAATACAGACAGGTTTGGGCATCGCCACGCTACTCCTCTCGACACGCACATTCTATCGCATGATCGCTATCTCTGAGGGGCTATCAAGTGCCCTCGCACAGAATGAGATCCTATTCCTTGTCCTCGATGGAGTGCTTGTGTTCATCGCCTCGGCTCTTATCATAGCACTATTCCCCGGGCGCATGCTCGGAGGCTCCTGGCGGGAACCCTTGACCCATAAGCGCAAGATGTCACAGAAGACTGTGAACAGACCTGCGCCCATTCAACTCCAGCAAGGCCAACAATATCGGGCGTCCTACAGTCCGAAATACAGACGCGTCAGTCTCAAATCGAGCAACAATGTGTCTCCGAGGTACTCTCCACGCTACTCGCCACGGCACTCACCGAGAAAGGCTGTCGTACCCCAGAGAAACGCAAACCTGGTGGACAGTAATGCCTTGTGGTAGTTCATTCGCAGCCCCCGCAGGGTAATTTCTGCAGGACAATATACCCTTTTAGATTGATGATGAGGAGTAAGGGGGTGGAAGGTTTGATTGCTTCTTCTGCGCGGCGTTCAAGGTTGTTTACTTGGGAGGCGTTACTTGTATTTCTGGCTTCGCTTCATCTTTAGGTGTTGAAGGTTACTTTGATTTTTTACAGCGAGTACTGGTGTTACGATCATGTCCGTTAGTCGCTCATTATAGACAAGACATCAGAATGCTTGGGGAGCCAAGGCAGATTGATATATTTCCACTATCACTTGCTCGTATCCTTTCCATAGTACTCTCGAAGCCACATGACCAGCGTATACATACACCGAGTTGCTTGTTGATCTCCTTTCACGACAAAAGTTGGAAGATGTCTGGTTACGTTGTGCCCATGAGAATACGGTGTTTCTGGCCGTTGATACGCTACGAGTCAATCCAGCAAAGGAGCGGTGAGGGTAAAACAAAGAATGCCTTTTGCAAGTTTTACGCGTTGCCACTGGTTTGAAATGCCGATTTAAGCGCGCTCCTCCACGGTGTTTATGGCATCGCAAGAGCAGGCCGCCCCCTAACCATCAGTTGCATATCCACTTCCGGGTACATCTACCGAACTTGATCCAAGATCGCTCTCAGTTGCCATGGACCTATCTCCCCCAGATCAGGGCTGATATGCAGCACCTATAGTGGAATGGGGTTCGTGAGGGCCACCGTCATATGGCCACAGGAACCAAGAGCCGCCATAATTCCACGTCAAAAGGTCTGCTCGAGGACTGCTTCCTTACCACAAAAGAAGCCAGTGCCTCCGTTCTCAACTCAGGGGGGTCCCTGTGCCGTACGGGTGGGTGGCCAGGGGTTATCGTTGAAGTAAGGGAGGGCAGATCGCTATTTAGACTTGGACTTGGACATTGGATTGGACGACTGTACCTTGTCTATCTATGAGAAATCAAGACCAATCAGATATCTAGGGATGACGTTTCCTCTGCTAGTTTCTACGTCGTGGCCAAAGACCAACCATTATTGCACCTATCCCCTGCTGATATTGGGTTGGCGCGTAGGGGAAGTGCAGACTTCGGCATTCTCTGATACCCAACAGGCAGTAACGTACCAACAGCAAACCGGAACATCAGACTAGGCATGGACTGTAGTCCAGACCAGACACCCACCAGGATGTCCACAAGATACTTTGTTGTTTCCCTGTTCAGCATGCTTTGGTGTTCACCTTGCAGGTCGTATCAGTAGAAGTACCTGATTAGGACTGCCTGAGTAATTGACGTGTGCCCTACATTGACTCATATGGCCATTTACTTTAACGGCAACCGAGATAACGATCGGTCTTGGTTTCCACTCATTCACGATGCAGTTGATTCTCATAGACTAGTCTACGATTGACCACCTCATGCATCTATCGTAGATTTTGCATGCTACTGTGGCTTCTCTATACAGGATCAACCCCGGGACTGTAAATCTTAGCATTTCGTAAACAGGTATACTGTGTAGAGCGGCCTTTGACAAGCACCGAATCTTCCTTCCTCGCCATGAAGAGTCCAAGGCTTCATACATCAATTGTTACAAATCTGCCAAATTTCAATATACCGGTTCATATTCCCTTGTGTTCTTTGACCATCGATACCACATGTCGCCGTCCTGGGGCTCAAGATCTCACATTGGGCCTCAGTGTTCACAGTTCATCTGTCGCAATTTACTGGGCTAGCATTTACCGGGCTAGCCGAGGGCCGGATCTTGTTGTCTGGCAAGTAGACCTTGAACCGACAACATCTGAACAGCGACTCGGTTCTATTTGGCCATTGTTAACTTTGAACGGTAGTTTCCATGAAAGGAGGTGAATCTATGGGATTATGGGCCAGGAACGAGACATTGACCGTCAGATATATAGATAGGTCCATGGGAAGTTACACTATCCATTCATGTTTTGACTCCGTAGATGCACTACACGGGGTGCCGCCTTCTGGATACAGGACATCTGTGGTCTCCAGAGAACCTTTCAGGGGCGTTTCAGGGGCGAGTGGCCGAGGACAAAGGGACAGTATATTCCTGAGGCAAATATATGTTCCATTTGTAAACGTCTGTTCTACTTCACCAGGCAACGAGGTTCTTCTACGGGTGGCCCTAGGCACCACGTCAACCTTGCTTTGTCGGTATCCAGACGCGTACTTCAACCTGCTCGCGTGGCTGCTCGTAGCAATCGCCTCGCCGAAGCTCAGTACCTGGCAGCACAGTCGCTTTAATTCGATTTAATACGTATGGTTGACCCTCTAGAATCACAAATCTTGGTTGTTTCTGAGTGTGCTCCTCATGACAAACATCATGCCGCAAGGAACGAAGCGTGTGCATTCGCCTGCACCTTACGAGCGTATCGTCAGGGCCAAGACTTCCGACGAAGAGATAGAGGGCATGGGCAATGCCCGGAACATCGCGATATTGCCGGTTGAAGAGATCAAATCTGAGCTGAAGGGCGACGTAAATGTGCAAGCACCTTCGGTAAGAAAATCCACCCACGTCAACGTCCTGATCATAGACCAACTACCCCGTTAGGCTAATCAAAGCACACGTGCTGCTTGTTCCTACTGCAAGGAATTGTCTACAGAGAACGAAGAATTGAAATACGAGAACGCCAAGCTCATATCACGACTCCAAGGACTTACCGTATCCGAAGAGCTCGTCGTCAAAGCCGAGCAGCCGGATCGCTCTCCTGACGGCGACCCAGACGAGGAGGCCGATGCCGAGGTCAAGAGACTCGCGGCCCAGAACGGCGGGCTGACGCAGACGGTGGTGTCGCTGAGGCTCGCCTTGAATCGACAGGTGACAGAGCACAAGGCGCGGGAGGATCTGAATTGCCGCATCTACGAGCAGTGGCTGGAGGTGCGCAGCACGTCGATGCAGACCAAGCTCAACGAGCAGCTGGCGGCCAAGACCCAGGAGATGGAGCAGCGCGGCCAGGAGCGCGAGATAGCCCTGGCCGAGAAGGAGGGCCAGCTCGAGGCGCTGTCCGAGAAGCACCAAGCGGAGGTCCTGAAGAACCAGAGATATAGAGACCGTCTCCGGGATGCCGAGTGGCACAACAGGCTCTTGCGCGAGGATTACAAAGCGCTCGGAAGAGCTCATCGACGCAATGCAGATCGTCTCATGGCCCCGGCATCCGACACCTTGACCCGTATGGATGAAGAAATGGAGGAGCTGCACCGGGAGTTGCAGCATTTACTGTCTCCATATGACAGAAGAGATAGGGGTGGTCGCCGATGACCACGGACGCGGAGTTGGACATGAGAATCCTATCTCGGTTGGATGAGCGAGGGACAAGTCTGGAGAGCAACGTCAGAGAAGAAGTCAGAAAAAAGCCGAGCGCGGTCATGATGTAGTGTTTTTCATTTCATTTCATTTCACTTGCTTGTAGATGTAGTCAGATAGCAGCAGGGCCTCTTCTGACCATGCTATGGTTTAGTATGAATCTATACGCTGTGTGCACATGTTTCCCCCGGTTGCAATAATTTACCCTTACAACTGAATATCGTTATTCAGCAATCTGACCTCCTCTCCAGGTTTGAAGGCAGGCATTCCCAGATACGGACATCCGTCGCATCTGAAAGCGTCTCCTAGAGAGCAGTTGCCGCACGACCCAACTTTACCCTGTACTGTGAAATCAACCTCATTTAAATCATCAGCACCAAGCTTTAGCGACTTGAGCTTGGCGTCTGCATCCTCTCTCTTCGCGGCGTCTTCGGCAGCAATCTTCTCGGCCAGACCACATGTACAGTCCTTGCAAGCGCGCCGCCTCTTGCCCACCTTCGGCACACACTCAGCAGCTGGACGATCAGTCAGTGGATGGTTCAATGTGAGTTGTCCGCGGAATGCGACTTACGGATTGCGAGGGGCTTGTTCAAGTCCTCCTCCGTCAAAAGGGTATCTTCATCAATAATATCGTCGTCGTCGTCGTCCACATCAAAATCATCGCTAAAATCCACAAAGCCAACGCCTGCCGGCTTTGAAACAGGCGGCGCCATGCTCAGCTTGGCATCTGCACCATTTGACTGGTTCACCGTCACACTCGAAACCGCGGGGCCTGCTGCACTCTTCTTCTTGTTCTTCCCAAACGACAACTTGAGAGGGACGACCGCCTCCTCGTCCTCGGCCTTGGTGAACCCGTCCGGGCCGGCTACAAGACCAGCAAGGACAGCCTCGCGTGCGTCGGCGCCCTCACTCGCTTGTCCCAACGTGCCGTCCTGTGCCTGCAGCTTGCCTCCGACCTTCAGACTCGGCACGATCCTTCCAAAGACATCTCGGTTCAGCAGGAGGGACGACTCGGAGCGAGTGCCGTCGGCATCTGTCAGGACGAGGATCAGATCGTATGTGGCTTGGGGGAGAGACACGAGGCCGGCGGATAGTCTGTCGAGCATCTGGAGATCTGTGACGGATCTGTCGTGGGCGGCGAGGACATCGCGCAGTTTCTCCTCGTGGCTTGCGATCGATGGCGGGGCCAGGACGAGGGTGCGGGCCGCCGAAGAGCCATTCTGGACCGACTTGGCGAACGGCGAGACGAAGTCGTCGCTGGTGTCGATGGTCACTGCAGAGGGCGACATGGTATGCAGCTGCAGGAATTTCTCCCAATAAGGTGGTCGTCGATGATGATGGGTGGCGACCGTGACCTTGTTCGCTGTTGTCGCAAAGTTGGCTTTGAGTGACTGATGGCGGGGCAGAGTCGGTAGATGGAGGGGCAAATTCAACGCTCGAGGCGCAACAGGATCGCGAACTTCCAACAGGGGGATACGAAAGAAGTCGTGGAGCTGGCAGCGAATGAGGTGGATTACAAATAAGGCAACGGACAATTCACGAGCGGAGATGTCTGGATTAGTCAAGATGCGGCTGTTGGGCTGCAAGGGCAGATAGAAAAAAAATTCGTCTACTAAGGCGGTTGATTACATATGCGTGGGAGCGTGAAGCGTCGTTCTCCGGCCAGGCCTTATCAGATCCGATCGCGGAGGGCAGCCTGCTCTGTCGGCGGGAGCGTCGCCGCTCGCTGCAGTGACGTGTGTTGCTTCGGGCTGGCGACTCGATTCCAGACTGGTCCCTTGGCCCAGAGCAATGTACAGTGTTGAGAGAGTCATGCTTTTTTGAACTAGCACGTTGCCGCTGGCCAAGTCTACAGCAAGTAGCTTTATGTACACGCCATCTGAACCAGGCAGGCCCTGTCCATTCCCGCAGTGCAATTGGAGGCGATCACTGACGCAGGCCGGGGTGGCTTGGGTGGGTCCGGGACCCTTCTTTCACTGACGGACGGATAGTGCCGGGGAGTTCGAGGCATAAACTACTATACATTTAAAATCTTATCACGACTTATTCAAACTACAGTATAACAGTTTACGGCACGGTATAATAGCCGTGCTTTACGAAACTGAGGCATCTGAGCCTTCGCATTGTCCCGCCCAATCTTTCGATAGTTCTCCACTCCGCCCACGGCCCGGATGATCTCTTCGGCATGCCCATCCCACCATGCGGAACAGCCTTCGATTGTCTCGTACGGATAATCGACGCTGAACAACACACGGTCGGCGCCAATCTGCTTCACCACGAACCGTAGCGTCTCTGTACAGAAATGGCCACTTGTGGTTACCCAGATGTTCTGCTTAGAGTAATCATAGATCGTCTTCTTGCACGTGACACCACCTTGTTCTTTCGCGATAGATTTCTTGACATCCTCGAACCAGTGATTGATACGCCAAAAGTCATATGGCAGATGCTCACCAAGGTGCCCGACAATGATTTTCAAGTCAGGAAATCTGTCGAAAACCCCGTTGCTGATGATGCCTCATGGAGTCCCAGTTGCTTAACGCAGCGATGCAGCTCTTGGCCTGCTTGCACAGGATCGTGCATAGACAACGCCGCGAATGCCCCTAGCTTGTTTAGGTGATCCCGAATCTAGGCATACGCCCAATCATTGGCTTCGGTCGCACGACGTTCGGCTTCTTTAGCGTTGTAGATACCCTGAATGCCAGGGACTGTCAACGAGACGATGGTGTACCCAATACCATATGTATCAGAGAGAGGGATGCGCTCGTTGCTGATGTCGCTGATTTGACGCATATACCGCTCTCGGTCTGACGAATTGATATAAAGAAGGGCTTCATGCTTGGACTTCTCCTCCATGCCAGCAATCTCATAAGCCTTTTTAAGAGCGATCTTTCCAAACATTTTGATAGTGTGGATTAAGACGATTATATATGTTAAAAGTTAAAGAATATGATAACACTACGAGCAAGAGTGTGCCGTGACGAATGTTGGACTGACTGTGCTTTGAAAAATGTAGAAGATAGCATTCTATCTCTGTGTGTATGTATGTGTTTCCTTTCGACACTTTACTCGTAGAGTTGGTTGGCCCGACATCATAGCCCGCGAAAAGTCAGGATACTCGCGTTTCGCGAGTATCATGCTGCGCGTTCTCGAAACTAACCGGAGGCTTACTGCTACACCGGAAATCCCGGAAATGTGAGGCCAATGACGACGGTTGTGAGAAGCACACTCGTACTTACTACCCGCAATGTGGACGAAGGCTATATACGTGGGGCCCGCAATGGTGCCATTATGTGGCTGCGTTATGGGTACGTTGTGGCCACCCACATTATGTGCACATTGTGTGCCCAATGGCCTAACAAGAAATGGGAAAGTCGACACTCGATGTTGTTGAACGAGGTCTTTACGAGGTGGTTAGTCTACAGGACAATGAATGGAGGTGGTCACGTGGGTAAGGGACTTCCCACATGCACTACGGGATTTCCTAGGTATTTGGAAATACCACGACTGGGAGGTGGGGAGGGGAGGGATACACACAACTACATACACAGTACGACGGACAATGCAATACACAGTTAACAAGACACCTCCAATCAATTACGCACCAGCTAGGTCACTGTGAACGACCATCCACCTGACTGTCTGATAGCACAGACCGATCCAGCGTTCGTCTAGTGCCGAGTCAGGGGCTTCAACAAATCTTGAACCCACTGCGCAACAGTGGCCAACCGCTGTGCACCCTTCAGCTGGCACCAGAACGGGGGCAACGGGACTAGGTCTGATGAATACTCTCAACCGTCCAGCCGTCCTCAAGTCCCCATCAGCTCGCATGGGCAGTGAGCGGCGGCCTGCAGGCAGCGCGTGAGCAGAAGTGGATTCTTCCCCGCATTCTCACGGCTTTTCTTGGCGGTCTCGAGCGGTACCTGAAGCTGGCCGACAGCGACGGGACCCACTGTGACATAATCCAGCGGCTTGGAGTTTCCAGGCATAGAAGCTGTCTGCGAGACAACAAACACCGATGCTGCCCCAGCTGACGTACGCCGTAAACCATCCGTTGGAATCCGTGCAGTCAATTGGATTCCTCGTGGGGACGTAACCACACAGGATAGAACGATGCAGTCGTCAACCTGCGGGACGAATGGCTGAATTGGCCCATTGGCGGCTTATGAACACTTGAGGTGATCCTTGCAGGGGTGGCCATGGCTGCGAAGGCGAACGCACCCTTGACGGACTATTCCAGCAGCTCTGAGTTGCGAGTCTCAGGCCCGGATCCCCAGCCGGGCGGCCATTGGGGAGCTCGAATCCCGTGATTCCAGCCTCTCTTGGGGACCAAGGTTTTCTCGTAGCTTCCGCCGAAGTCGCCATCCAGGCGCCCGGTGCAGCCGTAGGCGGGTAGGCCTCTCACGCGAGCTCTGAGACGAGATTGCCTGAGGTCACGCGACTGGGGGCCCGCCCGCGCAACCCCCAAACTTACGATTTCGGGATCATGCAATGACTGATCCCTTGGAAGGCCAATCAACCCGCTGGGGTTCCACGAGGCATCACGGCCGGCTGCCGCTGCAGATGCGACTTGGAAGTATTGCATGCAGGCCCGTGGCAGCAGGTTGCTACCAGGCGTGGCAGCATGTGGTCAGCCTGATGGATGCTTTAAATGCAGACCGGTCTCGCCATGTCATCTCCCATGATTCTCACCATACTGATGCATGCTACCCCAAACACACAAGCCCACCACCTCCGACTAACACCAAGTAACTACTTGAGTACTTCTCTAGTTACTTATTAGACTGCTGGAGGAGCTGCAGCTGGACTCACTTGATACCTACCTCCTCCCTCCAAGTGCCTACTTGCCTACCAATCCCAGACCCCACTTCCCCCATCCGTCCATTGACTTAACCTCCCTCCCCCCCATCATCAACCACCTCAAACGCCTGGTCGACATCCCTCCGTTCTACATCTCCAACCCAAACACATCCCTCCCAATCTCCAATTCATCAACCATCTTCTCTTCTTACATCAATCTTGAGTCACGTCCATCACCAACAACCACCTCGTTACACGTACCATCCACCAATCCATCAACAGTAAGTCAGACTAGCTCCAATACTCCCCCGTCCTCACCAGCTGCCCCGCATGATCACCTTGTGACGTCCTTTCTCCCCTTCCTCTCCCTATCTCACACCAGACCCACGTGATTGGCTCCGTCCTGTCCATGGTCAACCTTGATGCCATCCCATCTTTGCAATATGCTTGGGTTGCCAGCTTCAACCCAGGTCACACGTGTAAGCTCTTTTGGCTAACACTATATCCTACGCCACAGTGACTCGATCTCACAAGTACAACGAGAAGGACCACGCCGGCATTGCCGAAGGCACCGCCTTTCCCACGGACAACCTTCCCAAGTTCTTTGCCCAGAACGGCTTCGCTGGTGTTGATCCCAAGAAGACCAAGAAGAACGGTGGTGGTAGAGGCAACTGGTGAGCAACCCGTCACTGTGTTACATGCTAGTGCTTGCTGTCATTGCCGACGCTTGAACTGGCCCATGTGCCACGTGTTCCCATCTCATATAACTATGCAACTGTGTGCTAACTTGCCGTCAGGGGCAATCCTGGCGAGGAAATCGTTGATGAGCAATTCAAGTTCACCAACGAGCGTCGTCGGTCCAACAGCAGCGGCTACTCCAACCATCTCCATGACTTCAAGACCAAGTTCGAGATCAATGAGCCCGAGCCCGTCTTTGAGGAGAGCGTCCACGGCCCTGAGGCTGAGGATGACGAGAACCTCACCAAGACCGAGACTTCGTCCAGCGCCGGCAGCTCCATGGACGAGAAGAACAAGAACATGTAAACATAGCCTCGCAACGAGGCATAACATAAGTCCCCCAATATCTGTGACATAGGAACGACTGAATTTTTGCTCTGGGAAGCTGCCCTATATGGAAGGCATGCTGTGACGGCAGTCAGGTTTGGCATTGTTATGAGAAACGATGACGGTCTCCCTAGCGTTGAGGATTTGACGAGCACTCATGTTCACGGTGATCCGGGGGCATCACCTTTTGTAACATCATCGAATAGGCAATGGCTCTGGATGAATGAGACCCAATTGACCGTGTACCACAATCAAGATTTCTATGACCGCTGTGACAAGATATCTGAAACTTCTCGTGCAATGACCCGAAGCAAGCATGCACAAGCTCGAGTGTATTAATACATGTTATACTAATACATTTTCTGATATCAAAATGCAGTCACTAAAGTGCTGCCAGTCGTTTAGCTGTCTGGCGACTGCATCAAAGTTGGTGCAGCACTGCTAGATACAGAGCTTGTAGGACTTCAGAGGCTTTTGCTCGACTTTCGGGAATTGTTCGAACGCCAATCTCGCCGGCCTCTCCCGCTCGCCTTCCACCTTGAGCGTGAGTATCTTCAGGGCCCGTATCCTGAGGCCTCCCTGACGCGTCTTGTCCGACTTGACGGACTCAAGAAGGTACATTGCGTCGTCATTGGGTAGGTAGAAGATGACCGCAGAGGTCCGGAACGTCTCCTCTTCGTCCGACACCGTCACGCCATACAGGTCGGTGCGGTACCTGACCAAATCCTCGTCGAACGCGCCCAAGGTAATAGACTCCACGTCCCCAGGCACGATGACCCTCTTCAGGTGGCCCGCATGATCCTTGGCCTTGAACCACAACGGTCCGATGGTCCGCTGTGTCAGTGCCGCCATGTCCGCAGACCAGGGGAGCCCGACCCCTTGCCTGGTGAAGTCAGGCTCCCACACGGGCAGGAGCTGGCGCAGCCTCGGCGTGATCTTGGGCGCCATCGCGTCCTTATCCAGCTCCAGTGCCAGCACGTCGTCCGGTCCGGGTCCCGGTGACTCGGCCCTGGGTAACCATCCGGCGTCGGCGTGAGGCGGGACATGCAGACCCCGGCGCAGACCATCGACCAGCATCTCGGCGGCCAGAGGCGCCAGGGCATCCTGCAGCTGGGGCACCGTGCAAGCGTCCGGTATCCGGTACGCATTCCGCAGATGGGTCTGTGCCAAGACGGTACCGGCGTCAAAGTTGTGGTGGTCGAGAGTCTGCAGCGTCACGCCCGTGAACGGGCGCTGCCGCAGCAGCGTGTGGTGTAGCGGCGCGGGGCCCCGGAGATCTGGTAGCAGCGACGGGTGCATGTTGAGTCCGCCGTACTTGGCCGCTCCGAGCAGGCGGCGCGGCACGAAGAGCCCGAAGGAGACGGCTATTATTAGATTGGTGGCGGCTGGCATCTAACAGCGGTTCAGTACGGGAATGCCATCTTAAGCGGACGGAGCAGTACTTACGTCCCAGCCTGTGAACGTATCACGCTCATGGATGGGAAGACCGAGCTCAGTGGCTACGTCCCGGAGCAATGCTGCAGGGATCTATCAGTGGAAGTTCTACACATACTGCTTGCAGGTGAGGATTGAGGGCCAGGACTCACGATGTTGGATCTTCTTGTAGCCCCTGCCCACACGCTTGCCCGGACGCACCACCACATCGATGGACTCGACCAGGCTCGGATTCCTCACGTGTTCGGCGTGCAGGGCTCTGAGATTGGCGCAGCTGAACTCGTCTGACCCGCAGAAGAGTATACGGAGCGGATCCGAAGCCTTCGGCGGGCTGGCGTTGGACTTGAAGCGCTTGGCAATTGACCGGTCCCTAAATAGAGGTAAAAGCCACCTCTGGATGTTTGTGTGCTCCGTCCGTGGACGGACTGCTGAGAGCAACGGCTTGAGCTTGAGCTTCATCGTTCCTAGAATTATGGCCTCCTCACGAATGACCCATGTTACCGGCGCCAGACCACTCCAGCTTGGTGTGTGGTCGTGGAATCTGTTTGGCGCGACTGACGCGCCTCGGGTGAAGCTCAAAAAGTGATGGAATCCTTGTAGCCCCCGCTTCGGTATCTTGGTGGATTCGAGATTGAACACTCCTCGCTGAAATGAGTTGAAAGTTTCACGCGGATTTGATCTCAAATCATCTTCACATTTATCAGAACAAGCCCGTAAAGTCGTGGAGCAGATTTCCTACTTGTTTAGTTACCTAGCTACACATCACCTGCGTTAATGCAAGTTTATATCAAGTGTAAACTGGCCCGGTTACAGCGATGGCCCCATCTAAGACAGGGTAGCTAGAGCCCCGCCTACTGCATACGACCTTCTAGCAGGTGTGTGAGGTAAGGACTAATACCGCGATTGGAGTTATTGCCTGCAGCAAGATATTCGATGGTTTGACTTTTCTTTCGAACGTTGTTGCGAGATGTTTCCCCCCGATGGCATGGCGTCCTCTTCTGGATTGTCCACAGCCGTTATGGTAAGCCTCAAGTCCTGCTAGCAATCAGATGCATAGCTGCCTAATTGCCATCCATGATGTACTCCGTCTAGGAATACAAGCAACCCCTTCCGGTCGTCAATGAGACAGACGACTCATATAGTACTACTCCTAGAAGCGATCTGACCCGACTCAGTTACTGGCTAACCATTTCGTGTGTCACGGCAACAGCTGGCGCCTCTTCGACTGAAGGTTCTTTCACCAAGACAGAGATAGGACCTTGGCCGCCACCTGTCTACGACGTCAGCAATGTTGTGGTATCCATATTGGAAGGAATGATGTACACATCTCGGGGGCATAGCCACTGCAGCGCACGTTGCATTCGGAGTCATCCACCAGGCTCTCATGCGGCGGTATGCGATTGCCACAAAGACAATGCGTCCCATTTGTCAGCCCCAAAACCCACAGACCCATGTTGTCACATAAGTGAAGACATCGTCCGCGGGACTGAAATATATAAGGACCCATGTCTGTAAAACCCAGTGAGTCCAGGAAGCAGCCTACATAGCTGTAAGAAGCAGCACTCCCCATCGGGGCGGCAAGGCAGAGGGCAAGGAGCGTCAATACACGCATGATGATCAAGGGAAAGATAGCGAGGTGTATTTGCAAGTTGTTAGAGCTGTGAGGCAGAAACTATTTGTTTCGAAGTGGGATGGATATCCAGTAAGTAGCACAGTTGCTCCGCCACACCATGCCTAGCGCCCTTGTCGCATTTACGTCAGATTTCAGTCACGTGGGCTTGTTGAACTGAGCCGTAGGATTCTTGGAAACCGGTTCAAAGAAGACTGTGCTATACTAGAATGAGACAGTAGAAGCACCTTACGGCTCGGGTGACAAGTATGATTGGCTCATGTAGTAATTGGCACTGTCAATATCCGTCCTTCGACGTCTTACTGACCAGGTATCTTTTGAACGTCGGAAGTTAGAAATTCTAACAAGCGCACTAAATCAAACTCTCTATAACAAATGTTGAATGGGTCTACGAGACTCACCACTTTATACGTACTCTTCGCTTTGGCCAGCTCAAGCTTCGAGGGGTTCACGCTTCTCAGTCGAACAACGTCAAGTTTCTAGAAGTGAGGCGATTCGATAAGTCAAGACAAGTCTTGGGCGACATGTCCGTAGCTATCGAAGGCGGACGGCGCCTCGCTAGAGTGACGTATGTATCCATACCCACAGATACCTTTTGATGTTCGGCTGTGCCAGTATGATTAAGAAAACCATGTAGAACAAACTCCGAACCTACGTATCTAGCCACCATCTTAGCTCCGCTGATGCTGAGAAATGCCAGCTTTCTTGACAAAGTTCTTGACATCGTTCACTAGCAACTCTGGCTTCTCAACTGAGGCAAAATGGCCACCTTCCTCGTGCCTCTTTTCAAATACTACAGGGCCCAATGTCCGGCCCCACGAGCTGGGCATCACGACTACGTCCTGGGGGAAGTACGACAAGCCCATGGGAATGCGATTCCACTTCAGGTAGTCGCCTATAGGACGGTTCAACAGGCTGCCACCTTGTCCGTTGGTGGCGGCTTCGGGGTGCACGATTTCATAGTAAAGGTCAACACTTGCATCAGCGCCCGCCTCGCTGAAGTAGTAGATGCTGATCCAAGTGATGATCTCCTCGTCAGTCCACGGATAGTCATCGGACCAGTCGCGGAGCTTCTCGTAGATCCAGGCGAGTAGGGCGATGGGGCTATCAGCCAGGGCAAAGCCCAGAGTATGAGGCTTCGTGCTTTGGACCTGGTTGTAACCAGAGCCTTCTTTGCGGAACCACTGCGTACGTTCGAGACCGGCCTTCTCGGCCGCCGTATAATTCCCGATCAGGTACTGTAAGATCAACATCGGGGTCTTGAGCGGAGACGGAGGCGCAGCGAGTACAAAGTTGACATGGGACGCCAGGACGTGCTCCGGGTAAAGGAAACCCATCGCACGAGTGATGAAGAATCCCACGTCGCCGCCTTGAGTGACTAATAGTCCAGAAGATCAGCTTCAATGATTAATAGGAAGCTCTCACTGGCTACACACCATAGCTATTGTAACCAAGTTGTAGCATCAACTTATGGCACACCTCCGCATGCTGAGAGATTCCGAACCCTGGCTTCGAGGTCCGCTGCGAGAAACCGTAGTTGGGCAAGGAGGGAGCGACGACGTGGAAAGCCAGATTGCTATCGCCCGCTTTGGAGGACGTCAGTAGAGGCAAGATCTTGATAACCTCAAGGAAGCTTCCTGGCCCTGATTCGGAGAATTTGCATTAGTTACACATTTGGAACAGCGACATCCCGCAGGAAAGGTATCATTACAGCCATGGCAGAAGAGTAGAGGAATGCTGTTCGGGTTCTCGGCTTTTTGATGGACGAAGTGAATTTTCAAGGCATCTTCATGACCATCTACCGATATGGTCGTGGTGAATTGAGGTAGCTTGTTGATCTTGGCTTCAGCCTGCCGCCAATCGTAACTCGTCCAGAAGCTGGCTAGCCGCTTAATATCCTCAAGCGGCACGCCATACTCCCAATTGTTGGCGTTTGACGTTTCGCTTGGAAATGTCGCCAGTGAAAGCTTTGCCTTCAACCGTTCGATTGCCGAATCGGGGATGGCAACGTGGTATGGTTCAACGTTCGAGCTCATCGCTGTGAATTGCAAGAATGTATTGTCAAGAATTATCTGATAAAATGAGTGCAAGCAATGGTGGCTGGCTACTATGAAGCGGTGCAGAGCGGTGCACTGTCCCTGTGGTGTGTGTTTCCATCCCCGCATTTCGATTCTGTGGCTCCTCTCCCTTTCTTGACAACCCTGGTAACCGCTTCAAAGACAGGCGAACCTAAGACGATTATTGGTTAGTAACTGCATCAGTACTTTTTACGAAGGGAGGGCATTCAATCAAACCTTCGATGCTATACAGCCTTTTCCTTGTCAGTGCTGACTCGTTTCTTGTTCCTTGCACCGCGCAGCTTGGTAAACCATTCCTTGAGGATATTCAGGAAGGCAAGTATGCAGCAAATGAAAACAACCGCGAACCCGAGAGGAACTATTGAAAGACTGAGTTTCCACTAGCATGTATACGTGCCGGGAGAGACTTACAGAGATATTGGAGAACAAAACCCAATGTCAGTGTTGGAAAGTCCACAATTTGTATTGCAAAGAATGACGTGAGAAACGACAGCGGTGCCTAAGGCTTCATCAGTATAAGCATTCTAATACTTCTAGGGCTATCATACGAAGATGATTGTGACGACGGTGAAAGTCATGATGGCTCGGCTTTGCTTGCCGGATTCAATATTCTGGACGCTCAGAAAGTGCGCTTCTTCGGCATTGGTCTGTTTCTGCTTGAGGTCGAGAATATGGGAGAGCTGCACGGGTTAGCTCTGGATTTTGTTACACCGGATTCACTTAAGGAACACTTACTGCTTCTTGCGTCCGTGATGCAAATTGATCAAGCCTGGCGATATCCCCCAGACGGTTGGTAACAAGCATTGAAAAGATGCGAAACATGTAGGGATCTCTCGCCGCAGCTATTTGGGTTTCAAAGATCGTCCGAATCATGTTCAGCTCGTCACGAATGTCTTTGATATCATCAAGGAGCTTTATCTCCTCATTGATTGCATACCTCTCACTTTCACCACCACCAGCACCCCGGTCTCTAGCTTTCGTCAGGGAATCGGAGAAATTCCGAAATAGAGATGACTCTCGATTAGCCTACCAGATGGATCGTTAGCGCACCAGATATGTGGAAGCTCGTGGCAGTCAATCATCTTACAAGGTTTCCTATCGCATCCTCGTATATTTCCTGTGTCTGGGTCCACTTGTCTTTGTGTTTTGCCGGATCGAATATGATACCGGAACATTCGTTTGCAATGAGCTCCGCAAGATGTATACCGTTATCTATCTCGATATCCCAAGCCTTTGACATGATCCTTCTCTCGATCGCAGCTACTACGTCGGTCATGTTATACGTGTCGATGCTGCCATCGTTGACCCACCTGTGGGGGAAGCTTGTAATAACCGTATCTATTCACATCAATCATTACAATCTAATCTTATCCGAAATATTCAATAAGGTCTTAACTTACCATCTTTAAGAACCCATAACCATAGTTGATCAACCATCAACATGGGATAGTCGCAACTCTGGGCTGTTCCCATCGAGATGTTGCGTGGGCTGTGAATTTTGCCATGGCCTAGGAAATATTTGGATATGGTCTGGTCCTTGTCTCGAAGCTCCATATCTTCCGCACTTAGATTGAAGTAATAGAATTGATCCAAAGTCCTTCTGATATGCAGCGGATGCTCACGGTCCAGATAGTTTCGGAGAAGTTCTCTATATTTGTCTCCGCTGGGATATATCAGACTTTCGGACTTTGGTAAACTGTTGTCACCATTCTTGATCAAATGAATGGTATTTTTCAACATCAAGCGTTCTTTATCCATTCCCCAGTGCAGGTATGGTATCTAGCGTTTCTTGAGAAAGTGCAATGTAAAGTTTAGAGTATGGATTACTCACGACAAGCATTACTTTGCCTTGTTGTGATACTGTGGGGGGGAAGTTCCTGCAAACTGGTCGGAGGCACCGGCTGTAGAAGTGTTTCTCCGAATTTCGGACTCGATCACCCCAGAGTTTCGACCTCAGCAGGTTCGCCGTAGCTTCTGATGACCCAAGGCACTTGGTCATTAAGGCCTAGACTTGAAATTAGTTCTGCATTCCTCTGGATATCCAAACTTGAGTCAAACCTCGACCCATTCCATCTGTTCCTCAGTTAGTGAGTCAGTGATGCTCCAGGGAGCTTGAACACTCACATTGTTTTCCGGAAGGTGGATCCATCTCAGCAACTTGTCTCCACCCTTCGAAATACCTTGAGGTCTACCGTCCAGCATAAGTTCGTCGAAGCTGATATCTGGGCTCAGTATGCCATCAACCCGTACGGCTTTTGAATGGCATTTTTGAGATGGTCCAATCTCGACGATTCTTCCCCAAAATCTGTTGTCAACTCGCTTGCTCTCTGGTAAAGGCTTGTACATAAGTTGCACGTGACTCTGCAAGAGCTGCTTTAATTCCGGGCGAGCTCCCCTTAGCATTTCTGTCTCGAAAGAGGCGCCCTTTTCCAGAAGCAATTGTACCATATCCCTCCATCCAGCCTGGATAGCAAGATGTAGAACAGACGATTGATCAGCCGATCTAACATTGACATCTGCCCCATTATCGAGGAGGAGTCGTGCAACCTCACAGTATCCGTGGGTTGCCGCCCAGTGCAGGGGAGTTCTTTCTGATCCATCCCTGGCATTAACATCGGGTTTGTATCCGGTTTCAATAAGTACTTTAACAAGCTGAAGATACCCTGCTTCTGCAGCCATGTGCATCATCGTGAAATTGTCAGGCTGTGTTTCTGCCAAGCCATATTTGATCATCCAATACTTTGTGAACCACATGCTCCTGATTGTACTATTCTTCTTGAAGAAAGGGTTTTCAGCAAATATATCGTGGACATCCTGTACGGTTTGTGACGAAACGCTGCCGTGTCTCATCCAATACAATGTTGGGTACTGTAGAAGATCTGAGTTTCCACTGGGGGTCTTGCTCTCCTCTGCCAAGGTGTGACAAATATAGGCGAGACATCGAGTAGAAATACTCTTGTGCATGTCGGGTGTGTTTCCTTGGTGGATATTAGCCATGTTCACGGACGAAAACAGTGGTTCTCGGATGTTTTGGTTAACAAGGACAATGCCATGGTCGAGTCGAACTAAGGAGCGTTCAACGAGGAGCTGACATGCTTCATCCATCATCGACTTGTACCTGTCTTGACTGATTTTCAGCTCATAGATGTCTTCGAGGAGGATTGACAATGTCGATAGCGTCAAGGGAGAAAAGGATATCGCTACTAATGTCAGGATGTATTGCACCATCTTCTGAAGATCTGCTTGCGGACTACCCAACAACTGGCCCAGCAGTTGGTCAACAATGGTCGAGCGGCTCAATGGTGCAGTGTCTAGCATCCCGCGAACTTGTGAAGTTGTAGCATTCTCCAAAGAGTTGAGAGTAAGGCTGGGCAATATGAAAGATCCATTTGCTCTTTGAACTAGATTCCTTACCAAAGAGACTTTCGTATCCTCATCCAGGTGTAAACGACGAACACGTCTAGCGATAAACACTTCGATGTCGCTTTGCGATCTGGTGCTAATATCCAAATCGAAGCAACCAGAGAGCGCATCTTCTATGGCTTGCTGGTCGCGACTTATGATCATCCACTTGTCCCTCCGAGATGATATCTTGTGAGATTCCGTTTCGCCGAGAGTTTGCGAAGAGTTGAGACTTCTTGTAATGTCAAGTAGTGCCTCATCACACTCATCTAGTGCATCTATGATGAACAGTATTGGCTCAACCTCTGGATCCTCTATAATCTGCTGGACTGAGCGCCAGAGCAGGTTGTGGTCGTTGAAGAATTTGTCATTCGCCCCGGATTCTTGATACCATTGTATCACGTGCTTCACTAGGTCAGGCTGCTGTAACACAATTTGATGGATCAGGGACCCGAGAACTACTGATGCGCGTTTAGTGCCATGTTCCTGAAAGCTGGGAAAGTGGTACGCCAATGACTTGATCTTCTGCGTTTCCTCATCTTTTACTGCGTTTTGCATTTTCTGCACAAGGGACGCCACGAGTGTCGTTTTGCCACTTCCAGGTGGGCCGTGTATCCAGAGAACACGCGGCTGATCCTGCTCGTCAAGCCATTTTGTGATATCAGCCTGGGCCGCTTGGATGGCTTCTGGAGTCAAATCCCTTGTGAGATTATATAGATACAAGTTCTGCTGCTGGAAAGCGGAGAGCGAAACAAGACAGTGCCGGCCCTCTTCACTCATGCTCATCAGAGCGGCAGCAGAACTCTGCCCGGCCAATTTCAAATCTGATTTACTTAGTGCTTCTTTCGACAACTAAAATTTTGAGGTCAATCGGAATAAGAGTTACCTTTCATGAACTCTTGTAGATTTTCAGCAGCAACAGACCACTCAACAGGCGCGGCTGTAGCTGGATCAAAAATTATTGGATCATCCGTGAAGCTCTTGCCAGTAAACCCTTTGGCCACTGTTATTGTAACGTCGCATATTGCTTGAAAGGGTGTATTGTTCTGTCTTCGTATAAGCACCGCAGGTCTGAACAGTCGTGGTACAGCATCGCCGTCAGTCTCCCACATAACAAGACCTTTCGATCTGCCAGCTTTGTGAGATGACTGTGTGGAGCCATGAATGTGGCCAAAATGTGTCCGATCGTGCAGAATATCCACAACTTCAGGGCAAGGTTCGACAGAGTCAATAGCAGTGAACCGCATGCTGAACTGCACATGTTGAATTCCCTCTGGAGGTGCATGTACCTCCATCATGAGGAGCGAAGCGAGGTCACGGCTGCCGGAACCTATTCGGCCATGGAGGATTGAATGCATTTTCCAGCTGACGGAGCGTACATCGACTCGATTTTCTGGCTGTTCTAGATGCAATACTCGATCGAGGCTAGGACCAACTTCGTAGCCACTGATTGAAGCGGCTGAAGCTCTTCGAACCTCATAGATTGCGGGGTTGCTCCCAGCCATGATTGCTCGATATTCTACTCTTGGAATGATACTGAGGTGACTCAGACAGCGAGTACGTTATAACCTAGTCACGGTTAGTAGCAGATGCGCTACTAACTATTGGGTTGAAATATGATGCGATTTAGATTTCTTGAGAGGAGGTAACTTATCACACAGCGAAGGAAGAGTGAGGCTGAAAGCCATGCTGGGTCAGCTGAAGCGGTGCAACTACAACTATAAGTACTTGTTTGAAGGGCTAGGGCTATGCCAAGACTGTCCTACTTCACACAAATGACAACCTGTCGCATAACTCGGTCAATAGTTTATGCGCAGTTAACTCGTTGCTACAGGGATCATTGGCCAGCGTTATCCACGTGTGTATCGATTCCGATGCGAATCTTGTTGTGTATACGTCCGTTCACCAGGCAGTCCAAGATCAGTTCCTGCAGCAAAAGCAGGCAGGCGGTTTCGACGTGGTCAGAGTGGTCAGAGTGGCGGACATAGGGTGAAGATACCCGCCCTAGCCAGTCTAGAGCGTTGAGATTGTGCATCAAAGATCATCGTGGCATAGTATACATTAGTTAATTGGAAGAGTTTTCAAGGTGGTCGAAATCTTCTGGGGGCATCTCTCAGTGCTCTCTCTACTGGTGAAGCAAGTGCGTAAGTAGTTTCACGTAGTGGATCAAATAAGCTTAACGCGCGGACAGTGAATGCAGTAAAGCGGTGCCGCTATTTCAGCGAAGTTGCTGTACCGAAGCTCGGCAGCGATAAGCGATAAGGCCCGATGACATCGTTCCTGCATGTCCCGCAACCTGCGACAGCGACGGCAACGACGCGTGGGATAACGGGGCTTAGCAGAATCCAAGGAAAACTGGCCACCGTCGAACTGCGTTTGCCTCCCGGCGCTTCCATACTGAAATAAGCCGGATGTGCTGTTTCAAGTCAAACATGAATTCCAGCCCTCACTGATACTGCAAGTTGGAAGCCTGAAGAGCCCTTCCGGCCAACAAAGTCGGCAGTAAGCCCGCCGAACTAGCCGCGACCTAATTCACCTCACGAACGCCAAGTGACATAGGGCAGCTATTCTGAGTTTTGGGTACAAGATTTCTCTCGTTACACATACCGAAGTAATTTGACGTCGATATCCATCCGTTCAGCGTCGCGGTCAAAGCAGACCATCTCTCCAGACGGCATCATGTCGATACGGATCGCACTTGATGCCGCCCCCGAGTTTTATACGAACCTGGACTTCGTGGAGGGGCGCGTCATCCTGGGCCTAAACAGGCCAGAGAATATCGGCAATATTGTTGTCAAACTCGAGGGCGAGTGCAAGACCGCCGTCACACTTAGCGAGAGAGACCCGAATCTTCCTCGCGCTCCGGGGGCACACGATTTTGTTACGGAAACACACAAGCTGCTCTACCTCGTTGAGCAGGTGTACCCCGATGCGCGGTCTGCAGCCTCCATGGCCGTTGGCGCCATGCCTGGCGTGCTGTTTCCCGGCCAGCACGAATTTCGCTTCAAGTTCAAGGTGCCTCTGAACAATATCTGCGGGAATCCGAATGCGATGGCGGCGCTCAACGGCATCGGCGGTGTTGGAGGGGCTGGCAACTCGGGGTTTCTTGGCTTTGGTGGATTCCGCACCATGGATGGCAGCAAGCAGTTGATGCTGCAGCACGTGCGAACCACACTCCCACCATCGGTGACAGGGTTTCCAAGAAAAGCAGAAGTCCGTTATTACATCAAGGTCACCATTCAAAGACCAGGCTTTTTCAAGGAGAATTGGAGATATCAGATCGGTCTAAAATTTCTTCCAGTCGAGCCCCCTCGTCCGACTCTGACCGGGCAAGAGGCATTTGCCAGGCGGCCCTTTCTCTTCAAACCTAGAACTCCCGGGACTATGAAAAGGAAAAGCTCCTTCTTTGGTTCAAAAAGCAATCAGACAGACACAGAGAATCAGGTCCCCCCTTCGTTCGAGGTTTCGGCACGACTCCCACATCCTACCATTCTGACCTGCAATAAGCCTATGCCGTTACGCTTAATAGCCAAGAAACTCGCTGCGTCGCAGGAGCAGGTCTACTTGACCTCCATCGAGGTCGCCCTCATAGGATATACAAATATCCGGGTGTACGATCATCAGCATGCCGAAGTGACTCGATGGATCGTAAGCTCCGCCAACAACCTGGCAATACCTGTGGGAAACCCTGCAGATGCTGTGGACACGGAAACCGTGCTTCCAGACCACCTGTGGGCGCACCAACCATTACCAAACACTGTCGCTCCGTCGTTCACGGCCTGCAACCTCTCTCGCAGTTATGAGCTTGAAGTCCGACTCAGTCTAAGCTGGGGGCTTCCAAACAAAAGCGGCAAGGCCAGCGCACCTTATCCGCAAGTTATATTTCTACCCCTGAAAATGTCCAAGGTCGAGATCTTCTCCGGCATTCATCCTCCCAAAGAATTACTGCAGCCCGCAAGGAAAAGGCCGCAGGCTCCGCCTCTTCCACCGCGGACAGCCACTGCTTCTTCCACTGCACCGCCGTCTGACCCCCTCTACCCGCCACAACTAGGACCTACAAATGCTCCGCAACCCGACGATGCACCTCCCAGCTACGACGAGGCCATGGCACAAGACATCACCGCACCTCAGGAGAGACCGGCCTATAGCGGCGTGACGGCTGAGAATGATCCTAGCATAGTGCCTCCTGAGAAGTCTGGGTTACACTAGAGATAGTTCGCGGGAAAGGCAAGGAATGTCTACCCCATTGACGGTATTGGGTTTTGGTAGGAATGCATCTTAAAGGTGCAATATGCTCCCAGGCACTGTGGAGTTTGGAAACGATAGAGGATACCCTTTTACTTTGATTTACATTCTCCAAGTTTCAAATAGATATACCTTATGCAAACGGTTCTTCGAGTATTGCTCATGCTGGTAGGGATGCTGGTGGATCACAGCGCCCCCTGTCTAAACAAGGCTGGCTTATGACATGGAGAGGTTAGTTGTCGTCAATGTATCCAAGCGTTATCAAGTCTCAAGCGAGCAGGACGCAATTACGTACAAAAATTGATAAGAGAAAGCTCTTCGTAACTTGTCTGAGCACTTGTTTCTAAGGGTACTTCAGAGGGGAGGACTACTAATTGACATGAAGCACAAAACCCTAAACAAGTTGTTCCCACCCACCAAGCGGATACCAACAGGAATTTGTTCGCTTGTCCATACAAGAAGCTCGCATCGCCCACAGGGCATAGTAGGCCAACCCGAAGGCTCCCAAGCCTGGCAGTCTTGCTTAGATACATAGACTTCTGTCGAGGCCCTGTCTTGGTTGTGTTAGGCTGATCATGGTCCATGATAGCTCGATGATTGTCCATAACAGTCCAACGAATATATATTATAATTCGTTAAATGCTATTAATAACGCGATAATGCGTTATGGTTTTTCAATGAATATTTACGGCTCGATGATGGTATAACATATTCAGGGGGTTCTACTGGACCGGGCAGCCCCCGCTTCGGCTTCGTCGGCGGCCTTCCATTCGGCTTCGTCGGCAGCCTCCCCTTCGGCTTCCTCGGCGGATGCGGTTCTGGATTTAATTTGATTATCAATCCCCGAGGTTGTGCAGCTTCGTCGCCTAAGCGTCCGTTAGTCCCGACATAGAGTGCGCTTCAATATGTTCCCTTACAGCTGCGTGAGTAACCGTCGTCGGTGATAGTCCTGGTGCACCTTCCGTCCCCGGACATATATCTCGGAACCATTGTCCCACAAGACTCATCGACCTGTTGGACACTTATTAATAGATTGAATCAAGGAGGAGACAGCTTGAGCGTCTCTCAGTTACGTTTATTTGATCCAGAAAGCTAAGGGTTTCTCTCTCGATTGCAAATCCTTATCTCTATAACTATCTTTGTTGCTCTCTCCGTCTGTCTGGCAGCGCTGCCCAACATGCTCGGCCACAGGGATCACTACGAGGCTGCACTACAGCCAAGGCAGAATATGGACGAAGGTCAGCCTCGACTGCTACGTCTCCTCTGCATGATGATGTGGCATGTTTTCCGGTCTTTCATTGGCTGAGGTTGCACTTACCAAGATGTCCTCCAGCGGGGCGCTTCCTTTTTCAGTGATGAGAAAGAAAAGAAAAAGGTGCAGAAGAGAGTGCACCACACGACTCTGACTGATACTGGCCTTGGGCTTTCCCAAGTTTGCAGGTTCATCATGTTTCGAGAGGACAAGGCAGAAAGGGAGGGAACTTCTTCCCCCCCCCCGGCCCTCCCTTCCCAAAAAAAAAAAAGAGTGGATCTGAAGCCTAATCTTGCGGCAATAATCAACTCCCTGATTACTAAAAGTCATTGGGCGTGGAAGAGCGAGCTGCCTGATGCCTGTTGAGTTGCAGCAAGTCGTTGGGGACAGTGGAGTTGCTGAAGAGACTCCGACACGACTAGAAGCCCGCCTCTATCCTTGGTAGGGCAGTGAACAGCGGTGGTATAGAGACGGTGCTGACTCGATGTATGAACAGGAAATATCTAGGCTACAAGAGCTTCGCCTCCGCTTTCGCTATTGACCCTGACTTCTTTGCGGTACGAAGATTCGATCGCTTACATGCGCGAGCGATCTTGACACTCCAAGCACAACTTGTGGAGCTTGAGTGTAAACTCGATGAACTTGACAAGAGATACAGTGCGAAGAGTTGCAAGGTCAGAGTAGTGAACGGCGAATTTCAAGAAGTTGTGGAAACGACCAATAACTCAAGTGTATCGGATGACGCTGGCGAGACTTTGGTTGATATAAACAATGGCAGCGTTAGGGTTGACATTCCTGAAAGAGCCAGTCTGGTCAAATCGATCACTTTGAAATTGGCAGAATATGGTAAGTACCCCTGAGTATCTTCAGCGAGATTTGAAGGTGATTATTGCCGGGCCAGATCGAGCCTTGTTAGACTACGCCTCCGTTCTTGCCCTGGGGTCGGCGCCGTCTAGGAATGTTCAAAACATCAAGGTCTGGCTACAGGAGAATCCCGGGGCGATTGTCAAGCGGGAGGCGAGCTTTATCGAGCATCAATACGAACTGGTGGCCATTACGCCCTCGAAATCGCCTCTTCGCCGGTGGTTTGAGGCCTACGTCCTGTTCCCGACCCGCAAGTCCTTGGCTTGGTTTCGAAAGACGCCCCATCCGAGTTTACGCCCAGAAGCCCACCTCGACGTCCACCTCACGAGTAATGATGCCATCGACGTCTTTGCGGCGGCAACCATCTTCCTGGCTGTTGCCGTGATGCTGATAATGCCCCTGTGGATCTTGCAGGCCCTAACACAGTTAAAATGGAAGCTAGTGGTTATCACTGTGTTCATCGTCGTATGCCTTGCTTTTCTCAGTGTGGCAGCGGTGGGAAATTCGTTGGGGAGAATCGGGGCCACGGCTGGGTAAGTCACACCTATTAACATATTCAGGAAGTTGGTTGATGATCTCTTGAAGCTATGCGGCTGTTCTCGTTGTTTTTCTTCAGTTCGGCAATAATACCTAGGCCAGAGGGGATTCGGGCCAAATCCTGGGATTCGGTGTGGAGATAGATGAAGAGTCAATATTATAACGTCCTTCACAGACTCCTATATGATTAGAACACTGGCAAATAGCGATGGACACTTGGAAGGGGCACGTCTCGAGGGATCGGGACGAAGCTTATTATCGCACTCATAACAGTAAGAATGAAAGATCGCTTCGACGTTCAATCACCTCACATCAAATGCCATCACAATGCATGATACTCAGAGTATGTTGCAGTAACCACGAAGAAAGGCAATGCCTTTCTTATCATATTGACATACAGCTATCAGAACAGCCTGACCGAAAGATGGATCGTTTACGCCGGCCACATTTGGGGGAACCCCCCACCGTAGGGCAACTATGGGAGTAGATGATGTGACGCCACCGACCAGGCTCCCCCCTGGTCAAACTGTCCGTTGCACTCCGTGAAAAAATCCCAACAAGAAATACCACACACAAGTGCCATTGGGGCCAGACACTGATTACGATAGATGGGACGCTGGAAGGACTTCGAATGTGTAGTTCAATGCCCCACCAGCGCCCCTGCGGATGAGTGGAGAACACGAGCTTAGACCTCGTCCTCGAGGAACCGGTAGGCGAACTTGAAATCCGCCTTTCTTCGGTTCATCCTGCCATCGCTTGTTAGCATACGTCGACACCAGAAGAGAAGGATCGCAGGTGCGGATTGCAGCTGGTCCATCAACGGGATGAAGAGTAAACTTACCAGGTCGATTCGTAGTCAAAGAAGCGGTAGGTGCCCTGCTCGAACTCTTCCGTAATTGACTTGGGCTCTTCGTGTCTCTGGAACCAGGTTTGATACTGCTTGTGGAATCTCCAGCTCTGATCCTTCAGTGCCTTGGCCGCCAGGTACTGTTGGTATGTCCCTTGCTTATAGTAAAAGACATAGAATAGCGTGTCGGGATCGATGCGGGAGTACAACCGCGGGTCGTCAAAGATCGCCAATGGCTCCTGGGGATACTGGGATGCGGAAGAATACCTCTGATCTGGCTTGTATTTCCTCGGTGCCTCTGCGTCTGCAATAGCCGGCGTTTGGCTCTGCGACACCTCCATCATTCTTAGATGTGACGGCGAGTTCACTGGTAATGAGCGCTTCTTTGTGACTTCGAAGGATTCTACAAGATCCTGCAGGGATGCTGGTAGATGGTACACGCACTCCTCCTCCTTCTCATCTGTGCCAGTCGCCGACTTGACGCCGTTGGCAATACCATTCGTTTGCGGTGCTGTGAATCATTGTTAGCTTTGGGGCTAATGTGGGTAGTTAGAAACAAGTACCTTTTGAAGACTCGGCAGCCTCGGCCTCCCTTGCGGCCTTTGCTGCTGCCTTTGCTGCCGCCTTCTCTGCCTTCTTTGATATCGGGCCAGGCGTCGCGCTCGGAGCCGGCTCGGGGGCCTTGGTCTCGACGGTACCAGAGGCGGCAGATTTAGGTTCTGAGGGTGCCGGTTGTATGGAGGCAATACTGGGCGAGCTTGTCGCACTCGTCCGCGAGGTTTGCGAAGTGGGCAAGGGTGAGATACCAGGAGGCGGCGCCACAGGTTGCGATCCAGGCGGCGGAGGTAAGGGGGCGATGCCGAGGTTGTTCTTTTCGCTGGCTGCTGCTGCGGCAGCGGCGGAGGCATACTTGAGGCCTTCCCCGGCGGGACGTGACGGTAATGAGGCAGGCTTCATCGAGGCAGCACTCGCCGTGCTGCCATTTGGTGTAGTGGCCAGAGGGTTGTTCAGGGTCGCGAGAGTCGGCAGCGGTGACTTGAGTTGCGCGGATGGTCTTCGTGCGGCGGGCGGTGTTGGTTCGGCAGCGGGTTTCGCCTTGGGGGGCAAACTTGCCGGTCTCTCCACCTCGGCGGCCTCCTCCTGTATGGATTGAGTATCTTGTGACGATACGCGGTCGCCCTCGTGGTTCATGCCGAAGACCTCCTCGTCCTCTTGCAGATCCAGCTCATCGTACATCTCCTCGTCCTCCATGAAGTCGTCGTTCTGGCCGTCCGTCACGTAGTACCGGATGCTCTCGTCGAGGGCCATGACGTCGTCTGCCTCAACACCTCCGTTCTCGAGGGACCGCCTGATAAGCTCCATTTTCGATATATGCCACTTATGCCGCTCGATGACGTGTTCGAGGGAGGCGATGCGCTCCGCCTTGTCCCGCTGGTTCTTTCCCTTCTTCATGGTGGCTTGTATGCCCTCGGCCTCGGCCTCCAGGGTCTCGATCTGCAGCTCTAGCTCCTCGACCTGTGTGGACAGGAAATCGCTGGCCTCCACCTTTGCCTGCTCCTTGGGATCTAACTTGGCCTGGGCGGATAAGCCCTCCTTGGAGTAGGCCTTTGTCTTCATGGCCTTCTCGACGGCCTTGAAGCGCTCCATTTGCTACAGGAGAAAATCAACAGGTCAGCAGGGGGAAGAGGACATGGGTGACTGCATGCCCGCCAATTCATGGATGGTCACAAACCGTCTCGATCAGTTTCCGCTGCTCTATGAGCGGTGCTTTGTCCTTGATGTCATTGCTAGCGGCCCAGGTCTTGATCTGATCGCGCAGGCGCTGGAGCTTCTTGATCTCGCGCTTGAGGTTGTCCTCGAGCTTCTCCTTCTGGGCCGGGTTATTCGACTGCTCTATCTTCTCGTAGATGGCGTCGAACTCGGCCATGCCCTCGGCGACCTTCTTGAAGCACTTGTCGACTTCTTGTTGGAGCTTCCGTTGCGCCATGATGGAAAGCTGTGATGGGTTGGACGGGTGGTGTGAAGGGTATCTATCAGAGGATGCGGGCGTGTTCTCGCAGGCCAGGCGCGAGAGGGAGAGAGGAAATCGGGATCGCGATGGCGGCGGCGATGGTGACGGCGACGTCGATCAGATGTCGGTCGAAGGAAGGATGCGGTGGTGATGATGTCGATTGTCGGGTGCGATCGAAGGGCGCCGGCGACCTTTGAGAGGCAGCTGGGGGCCTGCTTGATTCAGGTGCGTGGGCTGTCCGGAGACGTCAAATCTGGGGATGGATGGGATGGATCGCGCCTCCCTTCGTTTGCTCGAGGGACGAATGAGGCCAAGGCTCGGTCGCTCATCCGTGTGCGCAGGCCGAGGGTGGAAAAATGTTGCTTCCGCTGGGACGAGAGCACGCGGTGGGTGCTCCGGATCTCTGGATAGGTGGTGGTGGTTGTGGTGGGCGGGTTGCGTTCTCAATGGTGGTGGAAATCGAAATCATACATCCCGGACGGGCATGGCCAGTCGACTGCAGAAGGCGGAAGGCTGAAGGCTGAAGGCTTAGCTGGTCAGAGAATGAAGGCGAAGCTCCGCGACGGCTGCTGCTGCTGCTGCTCTGGCGTGGTAGCGGCTGCTACAGTGGGCAGGCCGGCAGGCTGGCAGGCTAGGCGACCGGCTGGGGGCGATGGGGGCCAAAGGGCGGCTGCCGGGGCACACTGCACGGCTGAGGCTGTGGACTGTGGGCTGGGCTACCTACCTAGGTATGGTATGGGGCTGGCTTGGCTGGAGGCTCTGGCTGGTGTGTACCGGCCCGAGTTGGATGATAAAGTGCTTCCGTGTACGACCCGGCTATCGCATCTCCCGTTGCTCGACTCACATTACACTTATGGGAATCCGTCGGTATTCTATCTGGTGCCTTACAGAAAGAAGCCGTAGATCCCTTACTCATGGGCCCTGTGCGGCTGTGTAATCGCGAAACTTAGTCCCCTAACCCACATCCACACAAGATACTTCGGCACCTCCAGCCGCCAGCACTGCTACCTAATGTACGTAGGTACTGCAAGTTGCCAAATTGGTACAGTAAAGCACTCAAACGGGCACGCTGCTCCCAATTGCGAACTGCATGGATCGGCATCACATGACCCCTTTCCTATACGGTTGATTCGTCGTCGGTCCCTTACCAAAGGCCAGCAAGGCATCGGGGTCGTGATAGCCTGCCCGATCGCATGGTTATGAGCCGTGGTAGGTCGACAGGCGGTTGGTTGATTCATCCGTCTGTCGTGTCATAGGATGACTGGGTCCTCTGCCCACGCCGGCGCCTCCACCACGGCCAGCCGCCTATCTATCGCCTAATTTTGCAGCTCATGCAGCCCAAGCAGCCGCCCTGTCCTGTTCAGCGCATAGCCTTTGCAACATAGCGAATGCTTAGGGAACAACCGCCAAAATGAAAGGTGAGTGATGTCCATATCCCCTCAGGCCCCCCCTCCCCACCCGTTTAAGTTTAGTCTGTTTATTCATTCGTGCTGCATTATATAGCGATACTTCAGCGCGTGCTGTCGGCTTCTGTCACGGTGGACAAGGAGGTCGTCTCCTCCATCGGCAAAGGCGTACTGGTCTTTGCTGCCGTGGCGCCCGGCGACACGGAGAAGGAGATTGATTCCCTGGCCGCCAAGGTCCTCAAGATGAAGTTGTGGGACGACGATGCTGGTGGTAGAGTACGGCGTCCATTCCTGGCTCCCTGAGTTTGCGTTTGCCTCCGTCACAATTCAGGGGAGATGATATCTGACAGATTGTAATCCTAGTGGAAGAAGAGCGTGCAGGATATCGGCGGTGAAGTTCTATGCGGTAAGCTGCATCTGATATCTGTCATCCAGTGGATCGCAGCCTGACGATCTTATCCAGTCTCGCAGTTCACCCTCCTGGCATCTACCAAGAAGGGAGCAAAGCCGGATTTCCACGGTGCCATGGGTGGGGAAGAAGCCAAGAGATTATACCAGTACTTCTTTGACAAGGTGCAAACGGGTTATAATCCTGAAAAGGTCAAGAACGGCGTCTTCCAGGCCATGATGGAGGTCGCGCTCGTGAACGACGGTCCGGTAGGTCACCCATCTGGACAATATTCAGGCTTCGAACTGACTGACCATGTCTCAGGTCACTCTCGAGTTGAATGCCACGCCGCCACCGCCAAAGGCACCTGCTTCATAATGGAAGTGAACAGTTTTCTTAGACCTGACATTAGATGTAGACTAACGTATAGACATGGATCAGTTCAGTAGTACGACTATTATTGAATGAGAGGGAGGGTATCGACAGGAAAATCTAGATGCTTATCGAATCAACCACTAATAACCCATTAGAGCGCCCTGTGCTCCTAGATTTCAAAATGCAAATAAAACTCCTCATGCCCATGGCGAGACCGTCTCGGTCGGGTATACGTAATGCTAAAGGAACGAAAAGGGGGCAGTCCTCTACCAACTCCACTCGTATGAATGACCTCTGCTGTCAATCTGCGGGTTCTCTCAAAATGCGCCATCCCATAAAATGCTGCTTTCCTTCACTTCGTTCTCTGATTCACCTTGCGGCTGCGCCTCTTGGCAACGACCTCGGGGTCCCACGTTCCCGAGAAGAGGTCCTCGCATTCGTCCTCGTCCTCGGAATCGAAGACGATGACGTCCTTGTCCGCGGACGCGTGCAGCTGCTCGGACTCGAGCCCGAACTCGGGCATCTCGGAGACGGCGACGTCCTCCCACGTCCTGTAGTCGACGACCCGCTGCGTCTCGAGGATGAACTTGCCCACCTTGTATTTCTGCGCCTCCTCCTTGGCGTCGACGTACTTCCAGCCCACCTTGGCGTGGCAGACCGCACACGTTATGTCGGCCACGACGTGGGATCCGGTCACAAGCAACCGAGTCTCGGGCTTCCCTACTCTGATGTTGACCAGATCCCCCGTATTCTTGCCCCGGGGGAAGTGATCTGGCGCCGAGACCAGATATGCCCTTCCGTATCGGCCCGTGAAGCCTTTGCTGACGATCTGGGACGCGAAGGCGAGGTCTGACGAGCACGTGGAGCAGCGGATGGTATCGGGCTGTGTCCGTGCGAGCTTGGTAGTCTCTAGACCCTGCTTGGAGGCCCGGTGTTTGTCCTTCGAGAAGGAGAAACGGGAGGGGAGGTAGGAGGGTGACGGCGGGCACTCGGCGAGGCTCGACCGCGGCGAGTCGCTCGGTGATGTGCTCAGGGAGGGAACGGCATTTTCGTTCGGCAGGCTTCCAAAGCTCTCCGACGAGAGAGAGCTCTGTCTTCGCCTTCCAAAGGGGATGTTGAAGCTCGGTAGTAGGTAGACGGGGAATCTCGGCGCCGGGCCGCCGGCGGTGGTGCTCTCGCTGGCCATGGCAGCTGGATCAGGTTATGGCAGGTTGAATAGAGTAGTACTCCGTGTGCAAGTGTAGGGTTAATAAAGGCCCTCTTCCGGAATCATTCAAGGGCGGCTGTCACAGATGCTGCCCGACTCCAAGCCGAATCTCGGGTAACACGGTCGGTGTGCCAGTGTGCTTATAATATATGCAGACTGACGAGGGCATCAGAAGGAAGTCATGGATTAAGGTACAGAGTCGTCAGCGGCGTGGAAGGGAAAGGAGGAAGGATGCATCGCAGTCACATCTTTCCGCTATACCGGGAAGCACATGCAGGACCGGCGGGTATTTGAAGGGAATAGTCGAGTGATCAACGCCTCTGCATACTGTTCCCGTGGACATCGCATCATGCTGCCAGCCCAGCTAGTCCGTGTAGGTGCGGGTGGCTTATCAGCCCATCCACCCCCCATCTGCCCGCCTGCCCATCTGCCCATCTGCCCACCTGCCACCGCGGGCCCCCATGGCACAGTTCCACTGACAGCAAGAGCCCATAAGCTTTTATCGATACCCGACCCAAGCGGGAAATGGGGAAACCCTGCATGGATGTGACAGCGGGCTGGCGGGGCTGCCCACTAGCCGTCACCCTGCAGAACGCCGTGAGTGCCGGCTCTCCAGCGAGACGCACTACCGAGCATGCCGTGGGGCGGGATCGCTCGGCTTTAATCCTATCGAGTCATTCCGCCCCCGTTTGTGCTGATAGGGGATAACTGGCCGCTATTGCGAACAGTTCTCCGTGCTGAATCAAACGAAGAGTATGCCTGAGTATTAGTAGTGTTCAGAAGGATATAAATCTTTTCGCCATGAGCAAGATCTCTGCGTTATACGCGTTGTTTCCCGAAACGCGCATGCTGCGATCGCGGTCCTGTTGTCGGCAGCCGCAGTGCGTCCGGACGCAAAGTTAGGTTTTACTGGATACTTTATACTACCTGAGGTAGAATTCGCAGATGTGGACTGATTCGAAGACTCTGATTTGCCGGGCTGTGTCATCGGTGTTACACAGCAGGCAAAGAGAAGATTAATCTCTCGTATTGGGATTCTGGCAGATATCAAACACCTTGCCATCGCACTCATTACAGCTGACTTCCCAACCCTATAGTAGCTCAAGACACAACCATGCCGCATATAAATGCACGGGGCGAAGGCCTCTTTTGAACCATAACTTATTATAATGGTGAGAATTAAATGTATGCCGTAAGCCTTGACTTCATTACGTTCGAATACATGGTTCTGTGCTTCGAGAGCAGAAAATGCGACGAGGGCGAAGTCAAATCGCGTTCCATCCTAAAGCGCTCTCTCAACGGATTTCCATTATGTCTTGATTCCACCAACGCCAACGTATATACTAATGAAGCATCCTTAAACGGTTTGAAATGCGCATAGGCCCTGCTCTTCTGGCCGTCTAGGGAAACTTGCAACAATATCCTCCCAGTGGCCGGGACAATCGCCACCACGGATCACAGCACGAACCATTATGTCATAAGCCTTGCTGTATCATTTACAGAGATTTCAGATGAGGAATGTTTCCAAAAAAAAAAAAAAATATGATATAAAAAAGGTCCGGGGATGGATCAAATTGCGAGACTGAAGAGCGAGGAAGAATAATAAGATAGACGGCACAATGAGACGCAGAGTGAAGAGTCCAACATGTCGTGTAAGTCCCAGATGGGCGAGCTTGAGAATTTATGGAATAACTTATATTGTGACTCTGCAAAAATATATTGTGATAGTATACTTACCCAAGCGGCTCACACAAGTCTATTTCTGCTGACTGAGGATCATTCGAGGCAGCCACTGCGAGCTGAGCCTCGCAGCGAGCTAATTAATCACTTGATCTGAAGGAAAAGAGGATAAATAAATGAAAATGTAGGCAGTGAAACGCAATGTGCCGCTGTGAAAGCTGCCACTCCCCACATCAGATGCTACAGCGTTTGGCCCTTGAAGTTGTACAGCCGAGGTACCTTTCACTAGGTACGAAATTATATGTATATATGCTGCGTCTTCATAAGAAAGTATACTAGAAGATTATTATATACATTGTGGTATGATCAGTATAGGTTGACTGGCCACCGAGTGCATGGTAGTAATTTCAGACTTGGCTGTGGCCATGTTCGCACTTCGGATATCATACTAGATTGACAACCTAGACTTTACCCAATCTGTATTCATGAGGTATCTCAGTTGCTCACCACCAAGATTTCTTTGAACACCCTTGCAAACGTGCAGATACAGCTGATATGTTGGCTAAGAGTGTGGCATCTACACGGTTTACGTACGAAAAGATGTGTAACTGCTATTATAGAGCGTGAATGCTTGACTGTAGGTGATTCAGTCCGCATATTTCAAATCTAAATCCAAACGTGTTCGAAGACCATTACTGCGGTAATGTGGACACTTTTCAGGCGTTCACTCGCCGTGGTTGGCCTGTTATAGGCATACAGACTTTCATCAACGCCAATGGAAACCCGAAACAAAATTGCATCAGACTTGCCTTGCCGATCGTTCCTACAGTTGGGACAATTCCCCAACTCAGCACTGTGCCGCAGTGTTGTGAGGTAACCCATCGTCGTGGGACATCGGTATCAGGGATACGAGACGCTCAGCATCAAGTAGACATCATTCTCTCTATATGGCATCCAGGGGACACTAACAGCTCTCGCGACCTTTGTCTCACCTCTCAACGCTTCGTCCTATTAAGGTCCGGGCTGAGTCACTACGTGTTGTCTCGTTGATTATAGTTTCAAGGTGATTTGCGGGGGGAGGGTTTTTTTTTTTTTTCCCCCAGCCTTTCGACATAGCCTCTCAAACTGAGAACGGCACCACCCAGTCAAGCAAGCTGATGAAGTTTGGAAGTAGTAAAAGCCACGCCAATGTTCCTTCCAATCAAAGTGAGGAACTAATCGCTTTTCGGGATGTGAAGACCCTGTAGACTTGGGAACTCCAGATGTGAAAGCATGCACAGATGCTTCGTGAGGAAGGTTGCTTGAAAATGCCCCAAGTTGGCTGTTTCGCAAGTGAAGAGGAAGCATGCAAGTTATTGGGCCTTTTAAAGCTCACGACATTCTGGCATCGAAGCTTCAGTAGTGCAGCATGTGTCAGCACCCGAGCAGGCCTTGCTGCATGTAGTATCTCCATCTCTATTCGGGCAGCGCATCCTATTCCTACTGGACATGAGCCAATAGAGGAATCCAATTGATTATTTTCCAAGTTATCGGCATGTCCCAATGTGCTCCAACCATACTCAATTGAAGAAATGCAGCGAATGGGACACTGGAGAATTGGGCATGTGGCACTCGGCAGCGGCGGGTTGCAGGTTTCAGGTGGGGTCACACGTGAAGGAGGCGCTAAGGCACACACCAACGCCACCTAGGGAATGGCCCTGTTGCCCCCCAAAGCCCACCGTTAGCCCCGCCCGTTTCCAGACCCACGGGCCTTTGTGGCCCATGCCAAAAGTCACTAGAAATTTCTCCTCATCTCGCTCGTTCGACTGTCGGGCTGACTTCTGACTCCTCCTCTCACCGTCCTGCCACGAACACCCACCCGTCAAGGCTCCGACACTCTCAAGACTCCCTGCGCGCGCATCAATCCAAAGAACACCAACTGCCTGCCTCTTCACCAGTCTTTGGACTGCTCGACCCGTCAATCGCCTCTCAAACCGCAATTCTGTCGAACGCACGCATTTCTTGCCACCTCACCGTCGAGTCCTCGGACTAGCCTCAGCCTCAGCCATCCTTACCGAATCACTTCCCCGACGACAACAACCCTGGAGTTCATCGCTAGTCATGGCGCCAATGAAAAACAGTAGTAATAATTTAAATAGTAGTAGCTATGGCGAGGCCATGGTTCGCCAGGCCAATGTCCTCGCCAGCTGCTACGTTGTCGACCCTACCGCCGCCCTGAAGGGCTTCCACTACTGCACTACCCTCGCTGCAGGGGCAGAGTGGTATTCCTGAGGTTCCTATCTCAGGACTACCATCCCCTCCGTCAAGTCCCCCCCTCGCGGCCATCACCCAAGACAACGAGCTCGCTCTGACGCCCAAGAAGAAGCGCAGCTCCGCCGCCAACAGCAGCGCCAACAACAACAATAACCGCCGCAGCCGCCGAGGGGGGGCAACACTCCAGATCAGGGAAGAATGTGAGAGATTCTTTTGTGACACCATGAAAGCCGTGTTCCAGGTTGAGGGGAACATGGCCGGTAGTGGCTCCAGCCTGACGGGTGTTTACTACAACACACCACCACCTACCGACTATCCCACGCCGCCGTCCTCTTTCTCGAGCGCCGATGGCTTCATGAAGCCCGCCATCGCCGCCAACCAGTGGATGGAGTTCTGGGATTACGCGGGAGGTGCAAGTTTCCGAGCCTTTGTGTCTGAGGAAGACGCCGAGAGGACACTCTTTGCCTTCTTTGACGTGGGACTGCTTGGCCGAGATCTGAAGCAAGCGTGAGTGCCATTGCCATTGCCATTGTTGTCATCATGCCTGCCCGAAAGACACGAACTAACCGCCAGAGATAGCTTGATTGCCTTCATTGAACTCGCCGAAGGTCCCCTTGATTGCTCTCAAGTGGTCATCTGCCTGGACAGACTGATTCCCAAAGATGACGCAAAAGCCCTGATGCGCAGCTTCCAATGGGTCGGCTTCGAACTGACCACATTGGATCACTGGGCCAAGGGATTCGACGTAACCAGCGATAAGTGGTTGTTCATGGCCATGGACGTCTAAACAAAAATCGATTTCTGTTCTGCTTCGTTCGGGAGTTCCGGGAGTTGCGGTTTCACACACGATCCGACGTCTTCACTGTCCTGCCTGCTTTACGTATTTCGCGTCTGCGTCTTTTTCTCAGTTCAGTTCGTCCCATTTGTCAGTTCTTTCGTTCCCGGAGTAAGGAGGGAATGCTCAGCTTCTGTTCGCAGCAGCTTACCGGCGCCTGGATCGCATGGCATAAGGGGCACGGCTGCATGGTCCAAATTGTTTCTGAGCACGGCGTTTTCTTACTCGATTCCAAACGGCTGCATTTGGGCAAAGCATTCCGAGCGTATCATTGGGAAAGCGGACACGGGAGATGGGAAAAGTTGAGTGTTCTCAAAATCAGTCTCCTGTTTTTCTGCATTGCCATTTCGAGACACGTAGGTTGCAAAACCACATCTAGTTTCTTGTTCGGAAAACGTTTCATTGCTTTTAGGGGGTTTTTGGGGAGAAATTCGGTCTGAGAAGAAAAAGCTCTAAATGTGGTCATGAAATACACATGGGTTCTCTCAAATTCAACGCCTCTATCCCAGCCATGTGATACCGCAAATGTGACCTAGATCGCCAAACCCCCTTTTCTACCTCTAATCCTGGCATTAGTAGACTGCGAACCCGGTCCCCCCCCCCTCTCCCTATCTAGGCACGCACCTAGGGAGGGAGTCCATCCCTTTTTACCTGAGACTTGTACTCCAGATAGCCCAGAGTTCCGTCACCCTACAAGACCCTCCTACAGGTCTCCCTCGAACTGCCTCACCTCCAGGCCCTTCTCCTGCAGGTAGTCCTTGACCTGCTTGACCGTGTACTCCTCGCGGTGGAAGATGCCGGCGCCCAGGGCGGCGTCGGTGCGGGTCTTGGCAAAGACCTCCTCGAAGTGGGCCGGGTTGCCGGCGCCGCTGGAGGCGATGACGGGGATGCGCACGGCGTCCTTGACCTGGGTGACGAGCTCGAGGTCGAAGCCGCTGTTGGTGCCGTCCTTGTCGATGCAGTTGAGCAGGAGCTCGCCGGCGCCCATGGCCTCGACGGCCTGGGCCAGCTCGACCACGTCCATGTCGCGCGTCTCGCGGCCGCCCTTGATCGTGCACGCGTACCAGCAGTACTCCTCGCCCTTGGGGCCCGGGAAGGCCGTCTTGACGCAGGCGTGGCGCGTGGCGTCGAGCTTGGGCACGTAGACGCGCTTGGGGTCGACCGAGACCACGACGGCCTGGTTGCCGTACGCCCGGCTGATCTGCTCGATGGCCGTGTTGCCGAACAGCTTCTTGCCGACGGCCTGGTACTCCTCCGCCGCCAGCACGGCGTCCGACCCGATCGACACCTTGTCCGCGCCGGACTTGAAGTACATGGTCGCAATCTCGAGCGCCGAGACCTTGGTGCCGTCCGTGTCCACCGTGTCGCGGATGCCGCCGCCGATCGTCAGGGGCACGAAGACGGTCTCGGATGTGCGGCGCAGAATCTCGAGCATGGGCACATCGGCCAGTGGGCAGTCTCGGAAAGACGTAATGTTCAGGAACGTCACCTCGTCGGCGCCTTGCTCGTAGTACCGCTTTGCAAGTTCCACGGGCTTGCCAAGGTTCCGGACGTTGCGATCCGAAGACTTGTCACGCACATCGTATTGGTCGCCCTTCGTGACGACGAGGTCTCCCTGGTCGTTTGTCCGCACATCCAGACATGCGATCACACGTCTTGTCAGGCCCCCCGTGGGTGCCGAACTGGCCACCGTCTGTCCCAACGTCTTGGCACCATCCCCAGTCAGGAACGACTTGAGCAACCGCAGGCCAGCAACACCACTCTTTTCCGGGTGGAATTGCGTCGCTAACACGTTATCCTTGGCAACAGCGCCGACAAAAGTCTCGCCTCCGTAGGTGCCCGTCGCGACTGTCCAGCCCTGGCCCTCCAGCTCCCCTGGCACATACGGATACTTGTAGCTGTGGACGTAGTAATATTTGCTCTCCGACCTCAGATCGTATAGGCTCTTGCTGCTCGAATTGGCGCTGTTCCAGCCGATGTGCGGGACGGCCTTTTGCGAGTCGTCGAAGCGGTCGAGGTTGCCCTTGATCAGCCCAAGGCCCGGAATCCCCGGGTCCTCCACCGAGCCGGCAAATATGGCTTGGAGGCCCACGCATATGCCCATGAACGGCTTGCCGGCGGCGATGTGCGCTTGGATGGCGGGCAGGAAGCCGGCGGACGAGAGCTGTGAGAGGCAGTGGCCGAAGTGGCCGACGCCCGGCAGGATCAGCTTGTCGGCATTGGCGACCTCGGCCGGCGTCCGCACCCAGGAGACTGTGTAGCCGCACTTCTCGATCGCGTTGACCAGGGAGCGCACGTTGCCGGCGACGTAGTCGAGGAGGTAGACGGTTGACATGGCGGCGGCTGGCGGGGCTTGCCCTTGTGCTAGGTGGGGAACTGGGAGAGGCAGGCCGATCGCCTGAAGTGAATGAAGAGTCCAATGGTATTTGGTTGTATGGAAGGTAGGATAGGTTCCGGTTTCGTCCAGTGTACGAGGTTCGCGATGATTATTTATAGCCGGGCCCTGGTCTGCAGGTCGACGTCTTGAGCTGCTGCTGTGAGTCAATCGCGCTGGGATTTTGCGAGTTGGAGGGGTAGTCAGTCACTGAACTGCCCCGCTACCGCAAGAAATCTGGCAGGCCGATCTGGGGACCCACGGCCAACGCCTCCAGCTGCCGTTCAGTTAACTTGGGGCGTTCTGCCGCTAGTGACCGCCCGGGACCCTTGGGGGACAGCCTGAGCCCCAGGGCCTTGGCGAACTGATGTCCGCCGCCAAGCTACCGGATGGACTGCAGCTCAACTTCGCAGGTAGTTAACTAAGCTGTATGAAGCTGTTCCGTGGACGTCGATGTATATCCCAACGGACCACGCGCGATATCCGGCCACATTCCGTCAACCCCTCTGGTGAAATGTGAGCAGCTGCACCCTCATTTGATGAGGACGCCATCGCCGTATACTCAATAAAACTGCTCACCACGGCCTACTCTGCGGCTTCATTCGTCTTTCACCGTCAGAATGGCTAGCTCTCGGGCGCCGCCAGCCAGCTCTGCCATGGTGCATGCAAGCAAGCACGGCCAGCACGACGACGACGGTGATTCGGATTGGGAGTATGAGTATTCCACTACGGAGACTGAGGTACTTGGTCGTGGCGCTGGATTTGACTAGTTCATGGCTTACCTTTTGCAGACGTATTATGTGACTTTGGATATCTCCAAAGCAGATTTCATCACGCGTCATCAGGCTTCGGTTCCCAGTGGACGTGGCGGCTACAAGGAACAGGTACTTGGGGACGTCTTTACTCAGACCAGAAATGCAGACGACGACATGGGAGCCTCCGATGATGGTGAAGGCGAAAACGAGCAGAGGCACGACGGGTCATCCCAGCCTGATCCCTACGGGCTTGACGAGTTTCAAATTTTAGAGTTGCATTCGAGCCATCCGTTGATCTCCTTTCGGGGACGTGTTTACGAGGGCCAATGGTCAAGGAATGTTGGAACCGAGCTGCTGTTCACGCAGCACGACGAGAAGCGCCCGCTGCCCGTCTTGCGACATCTCGAGGATGGCATTGACCTGCTTGCGGCCAGCTCAGCCCGGATTATGCTTACGGAGAAAAGCGTCAAGCCTACAAACGGCCATCCCGGCGAACTTGTGACGGGCGGAAGACTTGATGACGATGAATCGTTCTCTGGAGACCGGAACGCTGTTGTACCCGAGCCTGATCCCGGAGCATCAGCAGAGAGATATGCGCAAGGAGATTTCTTGGCCAAGCTGATAGCCCTTAAGAAGCGCAAGGGAGAAACCGACGACGTGACGGTCGTCGCGCGCCTGAATGATGCGGACAAGCGGCCTAGCAAACCGAAGCCAAAGACATCCAAACGGAAAGCGTCTGAAGACGAGACTGCGGAGAGACCGGCTCGAGGAGGAGGTAACGGACGAGCCCGAGCGCGTGGGCGTGCTCGTGCTCGTGGTCGAGCAAGGGGCGCGGCACGTCGATCACGTGGCCAGCGTCTTGCAGGCTCAGAGGACAGGCTTACACCTGACGTCGCTACCGAGGATGCTGATGAATCTCAGTCAACTCCACGCACATGGGCTGGCGACGAAGGGGTCACGAACGTACGAGCCAAGGGTGATGATCGGAGAGACGACGACGGTGTAGAGTCAGAGGAATCCGAGGACAGCCAAGCGAGCTACGTAGACGAGGGGTCTGGAGATGAGATGGATGTGGATTGAGGTTGGCAACACTATGCTTGCCAAGATTTTGATCACAACTGAAGATATCGTTGTATCAAAACCCGCGTCGCACACAGGCAATATCCGCCTCATTTGAGCCTGCCTTGTAAGTGTTTTCACTCGGCAACGTTGGAGTGGCGTCTTGTCTAACCCATGTAGACTGACTTGATATGCGCAACAGGGCCGCCCTAGCTGAGTTTCCAAGCGGATACTTAATACGATGACAGCAGCCTACACCTAGCAGCATCGCATGCTGTGTACGACTTATTTAAATATGACCTAGACCCAACCTACGATAACAATAACATATGAGATTAGAGGCAAACAAACTGTAGGTTTACCGAAAAAGATGCCACGGTACTTTGTCGTCCGAGGATCCAGAATGGACAGATGAGCGAGTGATGGACTTGATACAGGACTGGTCTCAACAAGTCCGCGAACCTAATTTGCAAGGGCAAGTATGAGATTGTTGCCCAGTAGGATCGGAAAGACAGCCCCGGTAATTTGACCTTTGTCATGGGCTATCTCGCATGTGGCAGCTTCCATTGGACTGAGGCACCGGATGGGCAAAGAAGTAACAACCCCCTCGTCTACAAAGCTAAAAGGATAAAGCTGAGTATTGGCTTCCATGTAAGAGGATCGTATAGCAGCACGACCTGGCGCAAATGGTAATGCCTTATATGACCCTTGTAGCAACGGGTGTTCGATAATAAATGGAGGCCCTCACGCTGCACTTACAATACGTTCACCAGTCTCTGTCGCTCGGGTTGGTTATAATGAGACGAATGATCTCAGCTTTGGTGGCCCCTGATTTGCAAAAGGCTCTGTAAGCATGGTTAACAAAGCCTCGTCTGGATTGAACGCCTTTGGATTGACTGTGGTGATGCTTCGGATAGCATCACAAACTTCCGAGCTTACAGTAACACTGGGAAGCGCAATGGCGTTCCTATCAAGTTGATCCACCCTCATTTAGGTTTTTATCTTGAAAGTCCGAGGAAAGCAACACTTTAGGAAGTTAAACTGAAAGACCACTGCAATTTAGCGATGAATCGAAAATGTCGCCAACACCTTGAGATGTTAGGGTCTTCAGCGACTTTGGTGCTGTGGGGTTCCTTCTGTGCCATGGTGTCCCTAGGTATAGGCCATGTTCTTACTTCAAGGAGTTAAAGCCTTCGGCCCCTGCCGCTCCAGGTGGGCGGTGCAAGCTTAAAGACACATGTGCATACTTCGTACCCGGGCGACGATCCGCATCCCTTGTAACCTCGTGTTAACTCTGGCTTGCAGCCACCTCACCGCACCATTTGAATTGTTCTGTCCTGAATTTCTTTGAGGTCGCCACCCACATCACCCCGAGGCATTGGATGCAAGATGCCTATCACCCTCGTTGCCTTTGACCTTGACGGCACGCTGGCCGAGAGCAAGCAGCCCTTGCTGGACTCCATGGGCGAGGCGTTGGCCGATTTGCTAGACGTCGCTCACGTCGCTGTGATATCCGGCGGTGATTGGCCGCAGTTCGAGAAGCAGGTGGCCAGCCGCCTACCGCCGCGCGCCGACATCCCGAAGCTGTGGCTCATGCCAACCACTGGTACTAAACTCTACACCCACCGTGACGGGAAATGGAATGTCGTCTATGCCGAGCTGTTCAGCGACGAGGCAAAGAAGCAGATTTTGACCGCCTTTGATGCCTCCCTCGAGGCAACCGGCTTCACGCCCGAAAAGACATGGGGCGAGCGCATCGAAGACCGCGGTAGCCAGATCACCTTCTCCGCCCTGGGCCAGCAAGCTCCCCCTGCCGAGAAGCACGTCTGGGACCCCGACTTTGCAAAGCGCAAGGTCATCCAGGCAGATCTCAAGAAACGTTTGCCAGATCTCTCCATTAACATGGGCGGCGCCACCTCGATTGATATCACCCAGAAGGGTGTCGACAAGGGGTATGGGCTCAAAAAGCTCCGCGACGCAAGCAGTATTCCTCTTGAGCAGATGCTGTTTATTGGCGACGCTATCTTCCCAGGCGGCAACGACTACCCTGCCAAGGAGCTCGGCTTGAAGACGGTGCGTGTCAAGGACCCCAACGGGACACTGGCCGCTATTGCTGGCATTGTTGCGTGCCTTTCATAGAGCCGCCGCGTATCCATTTCTTGAACTTGGTTTCTTAGTGGCAAAATATCACTGGAAGTAGATATTATAGAGGAAATCACCGTCATGTTTGGGCTTCGACTTCTGACGCCCAGCAGAGTACGTCATTGTGTGGCATCAAAAAGACTGGCGAATAGATCATGGCACATATGTAGACTCAGCAGAGTATCTTTTAGAGCCAAACCCTGAGGAAATCATTCCCTTATATGTACCACATTCTCGTATCTCGGCGACAAGCTAGACTTGTCAAAGTAGGGGGGTACACAGCAGGTACCATTATGACAGGGATTCACCCGACGGTCAAGTTGTGCGATGTCGCCATTGCCCTGTGTCTACTCTGGTTAATCGAGCACACGAGCACTGTGCACCTCGGGTGAGACGACGAAGGTGACTACTGCCTTAGAATAGGTGGCCAGTCCACTGCGACTGCTACGATTGTAAGTGTTGACCGCCAGATACGTTAAGTAATTCGAACGCAGCAGGCATGGAGTGTGTGCGTCCATGATGCTGACTAGAAATAAGGCTATTAGGCAATCTGCTACTTACCTTGAAGAAGATAGAGGATTGCAAATGGGTCAAAGCTACACAGGCCAAGACATGAAGAAACGACACCGCTTGGAACTGCTTGGTATTATGTGTACATTGAGGTGGCCAAGCTGCTTCTGGGGTAGGAAGCAGAGTGAGTACTGATTGATAACACCCGAGCCGGGTCCACTCTATTGTAGTTCACGTTATAGACACAGTAACGCAGCCGAATTCTCTATCGAGAGTGGCGTTGAAATCGACGTTGTAAACGGCCATGGCCGGGTGGCTCTGCCATGGGCTGCCACAGTGCGTTGCGTTGCTCAGCTGGTTCCTCAAAATACACATTTCAAATTGAGACATGGAATGCTCACGTCCCCTGGTAAGAACTAGTCTCCATTCGCTAAGCAAGCTACGTAATCAAAGATATACCATATTACTACATAGTACGCTCGGACATTGCCTTTAGCTTTAGGTCACGCACACATGCCTCCTGAAGCCCGCGCCGATCGCATGAGTATGAAGCAATTCGCCACGCCGTACGACGGATCTGCTATTAGTTTTTATAGAAGCGTTGCAGCCGAGGAAGCTAGTTATGGAGGGAGAGCTGGAAGACGAGAGCACAGATTGACATATTATAACTCATAGTATACTTTGAGAATAGCTACACGCGAGAACCACTACTCGGTGCCTTGAAATCCCAGGTGAAGTGACCAGGCAAGTCTTGGGATGAAGCGTGTGATTGGGGGCTCTCGAAGGAGCACACCTAGCGACTGGAGCAATCAAGAACCTGAAATTTCGACATTGCCTCGGGTGAATTACAGGGATCTAGTCACACAGTCCCTGTTGTGATAAATACGAAGTACTTCTGCATCGATTTTAGCTTTCCAGGATGGCATAGCGTGCGACCCACCCTCTTGGCCTGGGGTAACAGCAGCCGGGTCCCCACAAGATCGACACATTGTCAGCCAATCATATTCTTAAATGGCCAGGAACGATTGCTTCTTTAGGGGCGCCATGTTACCATCCTTCCCACGCTCCAATCAGAGCACGACGCTTTCGTTAACGGGCGTCCCGGGGGGCCTCAAGGATATCTATGCGGGGAGAGCCACAAGTCTGGGGTATTAAGGTGATCTCATCCCGAGAACCGTACACATGTGAAAGCCCTTCTCGGCTGGGAATGGAGGGTAATAAAACACTTGCATCAGGCCCTGTCATCCCAGCGAGCTGACGTCTCCGCTGTTGTTACTCCCCGGTTCTGTCCTCTCTCTCCGTGTGCTGTTGTATCAAGCTTTATCAACCGTTCCGTGTGGACCATTCTGCTCTGTGCGGCTCTCTTAGCATCAAAGGAAGACCTACACGTGGCAGGTCTGCAGTGACTATTGAGGAAGTCTCACAGTTTCGATTCAAGAAGGCAACAGCAAGCGTTACAATGAAGTCGATAGTAGCACTCGGTGCCTTCGTTGGCGCCGCTGTTGCTCAAAACTGCGCTGCAGTGGCCATCACGGCGATTCCGGCTTGTGCCCAAAGCTGTTTCTTGAGCGGTGCGCCGTCAATTGGGTGCGGCGGCACAGACTTCGCCTGTCAGTGCGACAAAGAAGCTGCTTTATACGCTGCTGTCGAAGGATGCGTGTCATCAGGGTGTCCAGAACCAAGTTTCCAAGCCGTGATCGATGGTGCTTCATCGGGTAGGTGACTTTCAACCTGGCACGGAAGGAGATGGAGGGGTGGTACTTGGTCAAACATCATGCCATTTCGAAGAAATTGAGACCAGCTGCCTGTTTCTACATCATTGCTAGGCACATCACTTACTAACTCCGTCGTGCAGTCTGTGCCTGCGCCTCGGGCATCGTTGTTGCCACCACCACGGACACCAAGGGCGCCGTTACGACAGCAACATCAACGCCTTCGACGGCAGTCGGCAGCACGGTCATCAGTTATACCACCTCTGCCACCGGTACTACTGTAGCCCCAACCGCAACTACTGGCAGCACGGGGGCTACCTACAACACCTCCCCAACAACTTCGGCACCAACCGGCGGCGCCTCCACCTCCCGAACGGCGGTGACTTCTGTCTCCACCGCCGGTGCAGTCCCAACATATAGGGCTGCTCTCGGACTTGTTGGAGGAGTTGCCGCCGCAGCCATGTTGATGTAACTCAATGATATTTCCCTTATAGACATGGTGGGTGGGTGTCAGTGAAGGATAACCCAAGACAAGCCAGTTCTAACTCTTAATAATGGAACGATATTGGACCAAACTTTCAATTCTATAATAGATAGTTGATTTGAGCTCAATGTGGGGCTATTTCGCGTTGGTCGTCGTGGCGACCTTACTGTTGTTCTACATGTTCAGGTTCAAAAGACGTCTCACCGAGTTAGGTGCCAGCGACCTGGAGACTTCACCTGCTACGGGCCACGCGCAGTCAAGACAAGCAGTCCACACAAGCGAAGCCTGGTGTTTACGTCGGTCGGGGATGACGGGAGGGCATTTCGCTTTATTGCCAAAGGGAAACAATATCAAGGAGGGGAATCGGGGTCCTACCAAGTCTGTCCAACGCACTGGATTAGGAGGAAACTGGGAACTGAACCGAATTGATGAAACATATCTCTCTGGATTGGATCTGCTACCTCACGAGTCTTGGAGGTCATCAAATAATAGGAATAGAGAAGAAGAGAAAGGTTAATCCCCGTTTACCGTTCCACAGTGGCACAAGAGGCTTTACGCTGCGGACAGTCTACAATCCTTCTGGACGTCCATGCTCACAGACACTCCAGTGAAGCGTCTCTTATGAATAATAAAGGCTAGTTCTCTCTGCTAGGAGGATGAATCAGTCTGTTGGGATCCCGCATTTTCCCATCGTCGCAATCAGGGCATCTCGACTCCACCGTTGAGCACACAGATCCGGCTCCCAGGCAACGACGAGGCAATACTTGGCTCAAGCACTGTCCGTAAACATTATACAGCTCCTAACTTCCAGAAAACACACCAACGCGGGAAAGCACCCCTCACTACGTGATTTCTGTGGTATGAATTAGGGGCTTTCATGAAGTTGTGAACTGATCACGTGCGAGATACAATTTAAGATACGAGCGCGATAGTACGTGTGATGTGTTTTGATAACTGAGGGTTCAGTACACAGACTGCAAGTCAGAGAGCCCCAAACTGGTTCTCGTGTATCTTTGGGATATTCGGCATTGAGTGGACTGGAATCGAAAGAATGCACGCCTCCTTCGCAAGGCTCCTTTTCAGGCTTAATCACTTCCCTGCCCCCATGTTCAAGGCAGTTTCTCACGGGAGAAACCGCCATAACAACTCAAATGTATCCAAAGGCAGTACTTGGACAGGAATGGAGCACAAAGGGGCTTACTGGTGATAGGTACAACCGGAGCGTTTTCTGGACCTGGGTTTGGGGGGCGGCCAACCCCGAGAAGAGTATCCAAGCTTTAAGACGATTGGATGAAGACAAACCAATTAGCAGCGACCGTGATTGGTTTGAGAGAGACTTTGCTAGGATCGTGTAACTGCGCAAGTATGTAAAGCGACTACGACTATTTGGCCCCCACCCTAAGATATAGACAATCACTATGCAGCAGCTGCATCTTGTCTTCCTTGCACCATGAAATTGCATGCCTAAGAAAACGTGGCACCAGTCTCATGTGGTTGTTCCTGGCCAATGAATATATATGAAGCGGCTGCATGGCTGCCCAACGAGCGACGTCAAGAGTATATGTATTGGCTGTATACTGAGTCGCCAAAACGTGAGATAGCGTTTAAATCTCACCGAATCTCCAGATCTACATCATATCCGCAGGTCTATTGAGTCATCCTCTTACTTGGCGGTTGTCGGCGTTGCGGCTTTGCAAGCTCAGTCTTACACAGCCATGATCTTGGCAGCCTCGAGCTCGTCTACTTTCAAAGGTGGGCCGGTGGGTTTCCACGCAATCGAGCGATCGTGCTCAGACTGAGACCACGCGGCAGATGGAATCAGACTGTGGAAACTAAGCACATTTATTACGTTCCCAGCGAGTGGTCACACCAGTTCCTGGGGATGTTCCTGGGGATGAATCCGCGCCGCAGGGCGGATTTCCGCCAAAGAGAGGCCGCTGAAGGGCTGTGATTACTATGGTACCCAAGTCGTCGAAGACCAGTGCCGGGACGAGCCGCATGCATCCTCATCGTATTACAAAAAGTGGAGGGCACCACATGTCGCAAATAACCTTTGGAACTCCTGCATCGAGGCGGATCAAGGTTTCCTTCCTTCCGCGTTCTCGAGCGTAAGCAACAAACAGGCAAACACGTGGTGTGCTGGCAAGGCGTCTCGCGGGGCGAACTGGTTTGCCCGTCCGAACACCTGGAGCACAGACTCCGCTCCAGGGAATGACAGACGTCTCTTGCCGCGATGTGACTTTGTCGTGCGATTTGACGATGCCAGGACTGGGGCTGGCCAGAGAGCTGCCGCACCGCACAGCACAGCGCAGGGGGGGGCTGAGAGCGCTGTGTTTAGGCAGCGACCCAATCACAGCGTACCATGCGTGTGCACGGCCTGGGTCATGACGAGTAGTATCGCGAAGCTGGCAGTGCGGAACCGGCGCATTTGGACGTCCCAAGACGCTGCCTATGCATATCTGCCTCAAAATCCCTTGCATGCACTCGCGACTGGGTCTCACAGCCGTGACGTCTTGCAATAAGGCGCAGCATCCCGGGTGGCTATCTGCTGAGACCTTTTGCCGGGAGGATCCCGCACTCGGAGCGACATCAAGGTTATCCAACGGCAGCTCGCCAATGCGGAGGCGCATAGTCCCTCCACCCTCTCAAGCTTACTGTCCTCCGCAACCTGTCGTTAACCTACCAACAGTAAGCCAGCCCTATTTTCCAACCGATGAGCCGGGACCCATGAGACCTCCCTCTGGCATGTGCGTCTTCCTGGTTGTGACAGGACTCTTCTAAGGCAGGCGAAAAAAGACGGTGCGTCTCGACGCCATGTTTTCGAGTTTTTTGTTATCCTACTCCGAGCGCTCGAGGCTCACCGAACAGGCCTAATCTGGCGAACCGGAGCTCTGGCATGCGCCTGAATACGTATGTAGGCATTTTGAGCCCCTAATCGCAATCGGCATGGTCTGGCGCTCGATCTCGGATCTGATAGGTGGTCTCGGTGAGGCAGTGTTATAGTCTACCCTAAAAGCCCAAGCATCTCGGTGTACGCTACTAGTCTGGAGCCTTTTGTAACTCGTGGATGCTTGAACCCTGGACGCACGTTTCAATAAACGTCCACACAGGCTCGGCTCGTCTGAAACTGACGGGCTTCCTGCATCAGCATACCCGCCTCAGCAAGGTTCTTGTTGATCATATCTTATAATCAGCCATGCCATATCAGAAAAACATGTAAACGCCTCTGATGCATCTCCGCCTCGTTTAAAGAGAAAATTGCACTTTCAGCCTTGCTTTTCCTTATCTGTACGGAGCTAAATGCCGGAGTGACACTTATAACAGCATCTCCAAGCCCTGTTTGTTTGACTCTGGATGACCCCCTTCTCGAAGCAAGGAAGTTGCTTTTAGATTCTGCAAGAACTGTCAGTCACCGGGCTTCACTGCTATTTTGTCCTACCACACCGCAACCACGTCAACCCACGCGAGTGGACATATATGTTCCTGTCCGAAAGGGCGGTTTGCTTCTCATACACGTCCTGCTTAGTACTACACCGGGCATCGGGCAAAAGATAGGCTGCTCCTAGCAGCATAATCAGCTCTATAACTGTGCGTGTTCACCTTCTTTCACGATAAAACCGGGTTACCAACACCGGTGCGCAATACGCCAGTCGAACTGAACAGCTCAGCCCGTCCCAGTCGGGCTAGCCATCCGGTCAATCATTAGACATGCATCCCACTGAGGCTTCTTCTTATGAGGCTTACTTCTACTCTGCAGAAGATAGCTCCAGCAACCAAAGGTCGCCACCGTGCTCAAGTCAAGGCCAGGGCATGAGCCGGGGCTTTTCCAGTGATTCGCACAGCTCGGCATCAACGTACGGAAACGTGTCGCCCGCAACCCCTGGACTAACGGAAGGCATGTCGAGTTACTACTCCTCCTCATACGGAAATACCAATATGAGTGCAGAGGACAGTTACTACCTGGAGTCTTCTGAATACTCTGGCGAATACTCAGAATATCAATCCCCTGAGGGTTCCAATACCTGGTGCGCTACAAACGACTTCGCCACGCCGACTGGATATTACAGCCAGGATTGCAACTATCAAGACCAGAGCACCAGCTATGTTGTTTCATCCGATCCCGCAACCATGACTTATGTAACCGCGGGTGACGAAGTGTGAGTATCTTAGAAGATGCCCGGCAACCACAGATGATCCTAACAGCCTCCCTCTAGGCCTCGAACCCCAACAACATCTGGCCTTGCCACCGGTTACGAGCCCCCGAGCGGATACCATGTATGTCTTGTATCTGGATGCGACACCCAGATCATGTTTAAGCGCAAAGCAGACCTACAGCGGCACTACGAGCACAAGCACAAACCGGACAATCAGAAAGACCAATTCTTTTGTGACTATTCCAAATGCCAACGCAGCAGCGAGGCTTTCCACCGGATGGACCATTTCCGGGATCACTACCGTGATTTCCACAACGAGGACCTGCCCCGCAAGAACGGCGAGAAGTCGGATTGGTATCAGAACCGCAAAGGCAAGGTCTCCAAGAACTGGTGGCGATGTACCAAGTGCCTACGCCGCATCCGCATCGATGAGCACGGATGGGACTGCACCTCTTGCAACTCGCACTGCGACACTGCAAGACGAAACATTCGAGGATACGCTTAAGCCGACCTTTGGGGATTGACGATGCACTCGGCTCTTACACGTCATTTGGGGTCCAGGCCAGCATGCATGACGCTCGAGGGCCACAACCGTCAGGCCTTGTCTACTCTCCGGGCCCTCTTCCCCCCCTTTCTCTTACCTCCCAGGGCTCCAGAAGCACTGGAAATCTATTGCCATCATCGGTGTTGATTGCTATGATATTTCATTTCGTTCATCGCCTTTCACCGCCCATCCCCATGACAGAGACGAGGCTCCGGCCCCAGCAAAAAAAAAGATCACAGCCCTTCTGTTCTTCTGTTCAGCTCTCGCAGGCTATCTCATTATTTCACGTGGAGTTTTTTGGTGTAAATGGTTGGTTGGTTGTCCGTTGGTCCGCACGATTCTGTGCAACTCTGCACCTTGGGTCACACCACAGTGAGGCCCGCTCAGGTGCTTCTTGGCGTATTTTGATTACCAGCCTTCCCTAGGGGCTGTGTGCATGTTCAACGACGCTTTGGATTCTGGAAAGGTTACACTCTGCACGCATGATTTTTGGGGAAAGGTGGCGCAGGGCTAGACGGTCGTTCAGCAAGCGGCAGGCATTCTAATAATCTGGAAAAACCCCAACCCCAACCCCCTGGCAAAATCCCTCTGATTCGCCAAAGCGCACTGCTATACGCCTACGGCTAGGACTGCGCATTGGCGATATATCGAGTACTCACAGAGGAAGCCGGCACCGCGCGATTCGAGGGAGTGCATCGTCGCTCGTTCTCTTCCTTGGAGGTGCCGCTACGTTGGTTGAGCTCCTACGCTGCATTGCGCGTACGTGGGCGTGGATGGACAAGACGGACCCGCGACTGGCAGGCCCAATGGCCTGAGCGGAAATGGCTGGGGATGAAGGGGGGAAGAGAGAGAGACTAATGCATGCTGCTGCACTGCTCTACTTTTGTAAGAATTATTGTTGACAGGAGGTAACGCTCCTCGCATCCTCGTATGATGGGATGCAACTGAGCGCCTGCAGGCCAAGTTGGGGGCTTTGCCGCGCGCCAGAGTTCAGTTGAGCAAAAGTTGGGAGGTTTTCTGTTAGAATGATTCAGATAGCTCACAGCTGATTTGCTTGCCAGTTTAGAAATCAAATCACGTCAAACTTATAGTCAGACTGTGCCCGGCTCTTACATAATTAAGAGCGTTCGCAACTGAATACCCACTGGAGCACCCACAGAGCCGATTAGCTTCCGGAATGCGGACTGCATAGTCGGCAATCCACCCAGCAGGGACTCACTAGGTAATTACTGTGTACTCCACAGAGTTTCCCATTCCCAAACCCAGCGCTTGTGACAGCGTGGGCTCGGGCCGTTGAAGCACGTCCACCGCGCATTCACTGGCGCCAACCTTGGAGGCGGCATTTTTTGCTTCTTCTAACACGAGACCGACGTATGAATCTTTGACGCACCTGTCACATGCTTGGCATGATTCAGGCACAGTACATGCTTCCGCTGAAGAATCACCTGAAGTCATCGAGCTGTCATAAAAGCATGTCCCGTAACTAATCACGGGCGACTGAGCGGAATAAGTTCCAGCGACAGTCTTCTCGGGGGTCGACAGTGTCACCGAGGCTTCGGCCGAGCACCCGTTCCGGCTAGACCACAACCCCACAAGCCGTCATGCCATTGTCGTCGTGCTCTGCGACTCGCTCTCGAATTCCCCCGTCAGACCCTTGGACTGGCCACCCATCCCATTGGCATGCCATCCTCCTGGCCTCTCGCTAACAGCAGCTTGGCTGGCTCGCATCATCCGGGCCTTCTGCTCTCCGCAAATCGGCAGAATGTGGGGAGATAGAGATCCCTGGCGGCGCGTGCTGCTCCCCTCTTTTAGCCTCGAAGATTCTGCCATTTCTAACCGCGAGGACGGACTCATCGCCAGGTCTTGCTTGCATTGACTGTGACTGTCGACCCTTGAACGCCTGCATCACCCCCTCAGACCCTCGTGTGACGCAGTTCCTGTCCTGCCATATAACCATATAACCGTCTGGGGAAAGCCACACGGGCGCGCCAAAAGGGACCTTGTGTTACCCTGATCTCACTTGCCGCCAGTGTCCTGAACACTTCCTTTTCCACGATCCCTTGGGACGCAGCGTCATTTTTTTGTCCGCATAACTGGAGTCGTCAATTGGTTTCATCGCGCCGCACTCGAGCTGCCCTCCGACAGCTCCTCAAGTCCCGTCACAGCTTACCGAAGTGGTGAGCCGCTTATCTAATAGGCAGCTCTCCGCGCCCAATCTGCATACATACCCCGAAACTAGCTACCCGGTTTCTCCCTCGGCACTCAGGCTGTCGTCTGCCCCGAGTATACCTTTTTAGCTTCCTTTCGGTATAAGAGAGCCCCGGTGCCCTTCCCGACCCGTACCGCCCAACATGAACACCTTTGCCGCCTCCGCCGCCCGCTCCATTCGGCCAACGACTTTCTCACGATCTGCACGGCCAGCCCTCCGTCCTGCCTTCAGCGCCGCTACTAGACCTGCCGCCCCGGTCGCATTCTTCCACCACACCAGACAGAACATGGCGCAGAAGATCAAGGTCAAGAATCCCGTCGTGGAGCTCGACGGCGATGAGATGACCCGTGTCATCTGGCAGGACATCAAGGACAAGTTCATCACCCCCTACCTCGACATCGACCTCAAGTACTATGATCTCGGCCTGCCCTACCGTGACGAGACCAACGACCAGGTCACCCTCGACGCTGCCGAGGCCATCAAGAAGTACTCCGTAGGTGTCAAGTGCGCCACCATCACCCCTGACGAGGCGCGTGTGGAGGAGTTCAAACTGAAGCAGAGTAAGCAGTCCTTTTTGTTCTATCTCACAGCGTATAGCCATCTTCTTTCATGCGTTGCCGTCTTACGTGCATCCGTGTTCCTGCGCCTCGCCCAATGGCCCAAAGCGCCTTGCAGTAGTCCCGCGTGTAGCTCATGCAGTCCCGAACCCACGGCGTCGCATTGCTTTTCGGCCTACAACTTGACTGACGCCTCTCCCTCCTGCATAGTGTGGTTGTCTCCCAACGGCACCATCCGTAACGCCCTGGGCGGCACTGTGTTCCGCGAGCCGATCGTCATTCCCCGCATCCCTCGTCTGGTACAGGGATGGAAGAAGCCCATCATCATCGGCAGACACGCCTTTGGTGACCAGTACCGTGCCAAGGACAAGGTCATCCCCGGCCCCGGCAAGCTGTCCATGGTCTACACCCCCGAGGGTGGCAAGCCCGAGGAGATCGAGGTCTTCCAGTTCAAGAACGGCGGCGGTGTCGCCCAGACCCAGTACAACACCGACGAGAGCATCGAGGGTTTCGCCCACGCCAGCTTCAAGCTGGCTCTCGACAAGAGCCTGCCCCTGTACATGAGCACCAAGAACACCATCCTTAAGAAGTACGATGGCCGCTTCAAGGACATCTTCCAGGAGCTCTACGACACCACCTACAAGAAGGAGTTCGAGGCCAAGAACATCTGGTACGAGCACCGCCTCATCGATGATATGGTTGCCCAGATGATCAAGAGCAGCGGTGGTTACATCATGGCTCTCAAGAGTAAGTTGTGCTCATCTCACAGAAGAAATCCCTGAAAATGCTAACACCTCGCCCCCAAAGACTACGACGGTGATGTCCAGTCCGACATTGTCGCTCAAGGTTTCGGTTCTCTTGGTCTCATGACCTCGGTCCTCATTACTCCTGACGGCAAGACCTTCGAGTCCGAGGCCGCCCACGGAACCGTCACCCGCCACTTCCGTGAGCACCAGAAGGGCAACGAGACCTCGACCAACCCCATCGCTTCCATCTTCGCCTGGACCCGCGGTCTGATCCAGCGTGGCAAGCTCGACGAGACCCCCGAGCTGGTTGCCTTCGCCGAGAGCCTCGAGCAGGCCTGTATCGACACTGTGGACCAGGACGGCATCATGACCAAGGATCTGGCCCTCGCCTGCGGCAAGAGCGGCCGTGAGGACTACGTCACCACCACCGAGTACCTGAATGCCGTCGAGAGGCGGATGAAGAGCATCCTGAAGGAGAAGTTGTAAGAGAGAGAACGTAGTTGTACGATGATACCATGCGTAGAGTGATGTAGAGCGGGAGAAGAGAAAGGGAAAGTCCTTGGTCTATTTTGGGTAGTTCATTGTCTGACTGGTCTCTGCATAACCTCGTAAAACGTTGCATTCTCGGTTGACTCCAAGAACTGTAGATAGATCCCTTACATTGGCAAATATGAGCCCTAAACTCTACGCATTCCATGAACTTGGCGCGATGCAAATTTTGTGCGGTTTGTTGAAGGCTCAAAGCGGGGTTTTAACACGCACTGAAACCTTGCAACTCTGACTTGTCCCTAGTTTGAATTTAAGATAGTCACTGGCGTGCTTCAGTCATTGACATGATTCCAGTATTGGCAAAAATCCAAGAACAATTATGAACTGGTCTATCTGAACAGGCTGCTGGACCTTTGTGTACGATCTGATCGTTGTCCCATTTCCCAACCTCGAATAGCTCTGATATTGGGAGCTGTACTGTGCAAAGCACTTGGCTACACCAGACGCGCTAGTGAAGTATACAGACAAAATGGAGCGGTAGTTGAAGAATAAAGCATGGCTTGTAAACTGTGGTGTGTCGAGGTTGCGATGCGTATGGTGGAAAGGCTAGAAACCTGTCCGCTTTGTGTAGGTTATTTACTTAGACACTTTAGACAGCATAACTATCGCATATGGTAGAAAGTTTCCATATCATCGTTGTTCTCTATTATTGAAAAAGCCTCCTCTCCGGGCAGCCTCCGGTAGTTCGGTTGGCCGGTTCTTACCTTCGCCGCTCGATTTCCACAGGAGCTGTGCCTGTTCACACCAGCGAAAATGTTTTAGAAAACCATCCCGCGCATATACTTTGTCGCGAGCCTCGAATGCCCAGTCGTCGCACCTAGAGCTGATGATCTCCTTTTCGAGAGCAAGTTGACACCCAGCACACGATATGCCGTATTCAACTCTGCCGGTTCGTTTATCGTGATATGGAAGCGCGCACGACCCCATAAAGTTATACTTTTTATCTCGATCCGAGTTCACTGGCTGGGCCTGCGCTAGTGTATCTGGTTGCTGTCCGAAAAGCAATTGGGCCTGATGAAGAGAAACGACGGTAACGCGAGATTTGCATGCAGATTCGTTCATCGAATATATTCCAGGTAAAGTCTTAAATGACCTCAGTTGGTTTGATTCGGCCTTGATCAAATGGAATTGCTTTCGGACAGCGGCAAGAGTTCGCACTTGAGTTTCCGGAGCGCCTTGGAGGCATAAAAAACAGCACCGATTCCAGGTAAGAAGGGATATAAACCCACCGAAGTCGCCGCAAAGAGTGCAAGCCTTGGTACATAGTGCGTCGTAGAAATCGAACAAAGAAACGCCAATAGCAAGTCGTGTTCGTAGCAAGGCGCAGAAGAGGTTCAGACCATATGAGACGGCCATCTGATATTGCTTGAGAGAATCAACCGTTTGTCGTGATAGAACATTTGTTTGTCGAAAGTTGAATAAAGAACGCATATCTAGACGTAACAATACGCCATGCAAGAGCTCGAGTGGTAGGCGATCGAGGGGGCCGAGTCCCGCAATGGAAATTCTCCAGGAGGTCGCTGTTGAAGGACGCATGTCAACGTGTTTGCGAGGCGAGAACCACACCACGGAGCGACAGTAGTCTTTCCGATGGTAGGCAGCGGTCCGAACAATGGCTTCGGCCTCTTCCTCGCGATAATGGTGTTCGGTCACGGAACGACTTCCGCGACGCATAAGGTCAGCCATTGTCGAATTTTATCGGCTCTTGCATTATGATGCGCACAACTCGTCGAACTCGGCAACGGCAGCGGCTGTCCGAGATATGGATATTCAATGCAACACTCTCTCTAGGCGGCGCTGCATTTAGCTTGTCTCCACAGTCAGGACTCGCCTTGGACTGATGAACAGAGAAGCCAGCGACACTGCGAGCTCGGCTGTTGTTTGGTAATTCATGAATTGAAAGCTTGAAATTCGCAGCAGCAAAGCGGAGGGTCAGGAGTAGATAGACGACCAAGGGTACTGGACGCGACGCGCTGATCCGCGTTTAGGCGTGGTTTCTGCCGCCCCTGACCGTCTGCAATGTCCACCCTCACCGAAGCGATCCCGATTTCCTGCCATAGCAAATGAAGATGACGGAAGCTGCGGATTCTCTGTTCTCGGGACATCGGAGAGGAAAGAGAAGCATACAATTGCTTCTTCGCATCATCTGCACATGGAATTAATAGCTTTCCTGGAGTTCTGTGCTGCTCTTCTTGCCAGTGTAACACGTATTGACCTAGTCACATATTTGGTCTTCGAGGAGAGAAAGTATAACATAATTCCGTGCTCGTTTTCCGAAGAGTTATTCGAATATAAGGCTTTCCGCGTCGTGCAGGCGCATGATAGCAAGGCACCCCACTCTACCACAGTGTCATAGGGATGGGAAGCGACCCCAAGAGCAAGAAAATTACGAGAGTCTCTTGAGTGACTTCAGATTTAGACCTCACAGGATATTTCTTTCCATCGCTAGGCAAGCAGGAGAGCTCGGTAACGCTCGATGTCTGTCGACTGGGCGAGTCTCGCTACGAGGAGGTGACCCCTCATCAATATGCCGTTGGCCCAACAGCATGCACACCTCTACGAAGACGGGAAATCGAACAACACATCTGACCCTGCACCTCCGTGCACAATTGATCCGACATTTGCAGACGTTATAGCAGAGCTCTTTCTGAAAGTCGAAGAGTTCCCCACAAATTCTCAATCACTGCCGACGACATCAGGCACGCATAATTGGCTGACCGGACAAGAAGTAGAGAAAACGGCGACCTGACCTGAAAGTTACTTATAATAAACGTACACCATGGGAAAGGGGTGTCGATTGGCCGTCAGCAAGACTACTTAAAGGCTATGGAATATGAGCTTCGTCTTGAAAAGAGGCACTCAAGGGTCGCTGGCTGTTTAACTCCATAGAAACCTGTGTGCCGTCACACCTCAATGGTTGCTTTCAGAAATTTGTGCACATGTAGTAGTCGTTCTTGGCCTGTTCAATCTTGACATTGAGTATATCTCAAATGCTCGACAAGTAATACGCGATGATGTATAACATCGATCGAGACTATCCATGTGTGTGTCACGAACTCATTCGAATCGCAGAGTCTCCCTTACTTCGACGTCTAGGACAACCTGTCTCAGACCAAGGATCCCCGCCATCCTGGTCTTGACTTCTTTTGCGGCCGTGGCAACAACTCAAAGGGCAACTATCAACATTTGGGCTGCAACGAGTGTCCTCGTGCCGTCGGCCACTGAGATGAGTGCGCGATCCACCTCCCGCCGCGGGCGCAGCCGCATGATATGCTGTACGCCAGACAACTCGTCAATTCTAGCTCATCTCACCCGCAATTACAGGGCCTTCGAAGGCGTGAAAATTGCTACAATCAAAAGAAACCACCATCCTCAGATGAGCTTGCTTGTCGCTTGTCACGGCACTGGGTACAAATGGCCAACTAATGGAAGCCAAACATCAAGAGCTTTTCCAATGTCAATGACGGCCGCAGTTAACCTGTTGAAGGGAGACGTTCTAAACATTCATGAGCAAGCTGAATTTATGTGGATAAGGTCCGGCTTATATACAATATGAAGTTGCCCTTCGACCGCACAGCATCGCACTACGGCCTTCGCAGCCAATAAGCTTCCGCGAGAGAGGCCTGAGCCTCCTAACAAAGATATTTACAAGAAGTGCCAAGTGGCGGGATCGCTTAGAGAGTCTGACCAGCGGTCTTGGGGATGGTGCTGGCAATGGAGCCAGAGCCGAGAGCCTTAATGGTGTCGTAAGGGAACGAGCTGGCGGACAGGGTACCCTTGGGGGCCGAGTTCTCAGAACTGCCGAGGTCGACATCGTCAAGGACAGCGTAGCCGGTGGTGTCAGAGTCGGCAGACTCCACGGCCTTGGTGGCGCAGTTGACGAAGGCAGAGCTCTGGATGAAGACCTGGGCGCCCATGCGGGTGTTGACACCGGTGCCCTTGGCACCCTCCCAGAGCTGGTTGATGATGTGGACGTTTCCGAAGCGGACAGAGGGCTGACGGCTGTTGATGTTGGAGAAGTAGTTGTTGGCGTAGGTAACGTGCAGGGTGCCGGTGTCCTCATCCGCGTTGCTGTCGGAGTGGCCGACCAGGGAGGCCTTGAAGTGGTCGTGCAGGTGGGTGTTAGAGATGGTTACCCACTCAGCAGCGTGAGTGACATCCAGGAGACCGTCGTAGTAGTCCTTGTCGTGGTCAAGGTCTGAGGACAGGTCGCAGTGGTCGACCCAAACGTTCTTGGCGGCTTGGATACCAATAGCGTCACCGTTCTCAGCGAGGACCTTCGTCAACTTCAGGTTACGGAGGATGACGTTGTTAACACCCTTAACGTAGAGACCGACACCCTCGATAGCTTTTCCATGTTAGATTTGGTCCCTACTTTAATATCATCCGTAAACTTACAGCTGCCAGATTCACCGTAGATGGTCTTGTCAGAGCCAACACGGATCTTGGCGGCACCAGAGATAGCGCCGGAGACAATGATGGTGTAAGGGTCCTTGCTCTCGGCGTACTTCGTTAAGCTGGCGAGATCCTTGACGGTGACGGTCTCACCGGCTGCACCACCAGTAGTACCGCCGTTTTGAGTGCAGTATCCAATGGAGCAGGCATCGGTGGCAGCACGGCTGGCGATGGCATTGCGAATGTTGGTAGGAGAGGCGGCGGCAAGGGTTGCCAGAAGCGCAGCAGCGGCGGTAAACTTCATTTTGAAAAGCTTGGTCAAATAACTCGCGACTTGCGCTGAGTGTTAAGGAATGTGATTAATGACTTGGAAAAAGCAAAAAGAAGGAATGAAGGTCAACTGTGAGTTAGTCCAAGAAACCACATACAGTAGGTGGCCGGTCAAGAACGTCTTATAGATATCATGAAGATGACATTGATCCATAGCCGAGAGGCTCTAGCCCCAGAAAATCCGCCATTTTAGGCACATTGTTCCACCACTCAGGACGTTTGCGGGGATCACAGCAGGGCCCTCACCATCTTTGATGAGCGTAAGGGTATAAAGTGGATCTGCCAAGATCTCAGAGATATACTTATAACGTCCGCAAAAGGCAAGGCTCACTAAAACAGCATGATGTGGAAACATGCGCCAGTAAAAAGCTCGAAACGGATGACCTGTTGACGAGTGACCATGCAGTGATTCACCTTAGCGCCGGCCAGGTGTACGAATGCACCCCCTTTGCGGCTGATGCGCGCGGAAATATGTGTAGACTGCCGGGCCACTTGATGGAAATAGCGTCTTCAGGTAGATGAGCTTACCAGGTTTTTGGGTGAAATGTCAGGAAAGTCTGCCGAGAAGTCTAGGATTTAGAGTCTTGGCATCCAGTCTTAGTGAGCTGAGACCCCTGCCTTACCTGCATGCAGACAACATTGTGGAATATGGACCCATTATAACGGGTAGGGGGATGTTTCTGAAACCATTCTCATTAGTCTCCGTCAATAGGTACGTCGGTGCGATCCGAGTTTGCCGTGCTGAAAGTTCGGACGATGGCGAACAAAAAAAAAATGGAGTTAAGCCTCAAGTTGGATGGCGTTTAAGTTAGGTGCTGGTCTGGGAAGTTCTGGTTTCATCTTACTGTGAACTCTTGGTGGATCTACAATAGTGATTCCCAGTCAAGCCAGCCTTCTGAACCCTCTCGATGATCTATTCCGAATACGTGCTGCAGGCGTTCTCGACGAAGACAGGTGGAATATCACGCACCGGCCGATCTTCATGAGCCCCGGAACAATTCGTGTTAACCAGGAGCAGCAGACCATGTCATGTCTAGTCCTCAAATGCTGTAGTTAACTCTCATGACTATATGGTTTGCACCAGGTGTAAACTCTTGCGCTATGACAAAATACTCTGGATAGACCTCTATATCCCACTTCACAACTTTGGGTGTAATTCCGATTCCAGGACGGACGTGCTGGTGGCCCACGGATATGTGCCGCTCAACTCGGACTCAATCGGAACATAATCAAGTTTGATACCTTGACTGACAGTGTCAAGATAGTCCTTTGCGAACTTGAACTTACTAATGTGATCCAGTCCTGACTTGAGTGCTTGCTTCTCAAACATCTCTCTATGTCGTTTTGTCTCAAACGTCAGGAACTTGACATGCCAATAACCTCGACGGTACCAAGATTCAACAACGTCAAAACGTTGGTTTCGATATGCTGCAAACGCCTCGCCTAGAGCTATGGAGTCTGGAGCTGATTCTTGTTTCAGAAGGGCATGTAGATGATTGGCAAGACTTGCAGCCGATTCGATGCCAATATTGCCCCCAATGCTGTGAGGAATAACGTTAGCGGCGGCCCATAAATGGCAGCATCATACAAAACTAGACATTGTCTACTTAATGTACCATGTTGTCTTGGCATAGGTGGTGTATGCAAAATCTTACCCTAGATTCGGTGTAACCTAGACATGTGAGCAATGAATCAGATAACAGTACAGGCTCTTTCAACTCACCTTATGCACGGAGTCTCCAACGAGAACAACCCGACCTCTGCTCCAAGTCTTCGCAACACCTTGTTCAAGATATCGTAGCTCACCCAGGTCGCGACGCTCCCAAAGATCCGCAAAGGTGACCTCGCCAAAGACCTTCTCGTGTGAGTACAGCTGCATGAACTCTTGAGTATCGGCAGTCGTGAAACGTCGCCGGTCTTTTGTTGGCTGTTTTAGTTTGGCATATATGAAGTAGAACGTCCTGTCTCGACCTGTGAGGGTCTGAACGGCCCATCCGTCATGGTGGTTCTCAACAACTTCTCCATTTCTCATCCCGTCGATCCGTGGGCCATGGCCGTACAGACCCTGGATGATTGTCGTGAAGGGCATTGCCTCTACTTCTCCGGCGCTCATATCACTAAGGAGGTGTCGGACAGTGCTGTGCACACCATCGGCTCCAATGACAATTGAACCCTCGTCGACGGTACCATCTTCAAAGGCCACTGACACCCCTTGATCGTGCTCCTTGATTGACTTCAATGTCATTCCAGTGCGAATATGTTCTTCACGATCAGGGATCGAGTCTAGCAAGAGCTTCATCAAGCGGAATCGCTCAAAGAGCAGTATATTATATCCAAACCTACGACAGGCATTTGTATCAGTATTTGGGTCAGTACAGGCAGGTCAGTACCTTGGACTCACTTTTGGGACAAGATTTCGCTTGCATTGTCGCGCCAGCCCTTGTTTCCGCCTACCACATGCGCAGTGCCCAGCATTGGTTCCCCAATCTTGCATGCTTCCTCAAGTACTCCGAGCTGATGCAGGATACGCACAACATGAGGCATGACAGCAATTCCTGCACCTTCCCTGTCGACTATAGATTGACGACGCTCGTAGAGGGTGTAGTCAATGTCCGCCAAAGCCAACGCATGCGCCATGACCAAGCCCACGGGCCCTCCGCCGATGATGATGGCCTTGAACTTCGCCATGCTGTTCAAGCCTTGAATCTCGTTCCCACGGTGCGTTAATAGAATATCAAGTTCTGCACATACTAGGTAGAAAGGATCTCAAAGGGAGAGTCTGCTTCTATGCTCACGAGCCATGCGGCTGAACATGTGAGCGCTAATCGTGTTGGCAATTAGCGAGTTGTTGACTGCGGAGTTTACCGGTGAGTACCCGCTATTAGCCGGGGTTGAGTACGGCCTCGGCAAGATGCTATATACAAGTCAGATTGAGTTGTCTAACAAACTCTATTCTACGCTTCGTTCCTAAACTTGTCATTGAGTCTGCATCGCAAAACCTGGGGATCCCCAAGGCATGCAAATGCTGTGTCGAAAAGCTGATAACCATAGAGATTGGAAGCACCGCAGCTAGTACCTCAAGCCCTTGCAGGTTCACACTTCCAGTTGCAGTTACTATCGCGAATTGACACTTTGTTACGTGTGAGTGGATCTGTCCATTGATTGTTTGTAAACCTCTGTGAATACCTCACCGTGTCATTTTACCTCCGCACCCAATACGGACTGGGATCAAGCACACTCAGCAATGGCAGAAGTCATGTACTAGATAACTCCGGCGCCATCTCTCCCCTTCGGCTACGCAACTACTCACAGGACGCTGTCACTTCAAAGGTATTCCGCTGCCTGTAAGAACATCTACACCCCGCAGTAGCAACACCGCATGCCGTAGTGGGCATAAGCCCCAACAATGTACTTCTTGCAGAAGCGCTTGTCGCAGTTGCGGGCATCATGGCGTGTGTACTCGGTGGTGGCGGTCGCGATGCTGAATTTGGCCTTACCGCTTTTGGCCGGGAGCGGCTGGCCGTCGAGGGAATGCCCGCACACCTCGCACACGTTGAGCATGTAGAAGCAGCACTTGTCGAAGTCGCACGACGGCTCCTTGGCCTTGAGATCCTCGGCGTTCTTGTAGAAGACACGCTGGTAGTAGGGCAGCGAGCTTGTCGACATGGCACCAGCACCAACGACACCCACTGCCTGGGGTTTTATCCCAGCAGCCAACCAACCCGGATGCGTATCTGTACAGCCAGGGAGGGATGTGCGGGGATGCCGTAGTAGGCAGCCAGGGTCGTGTTGACAAACGTAAGCGCAGATCTGTGGATGTGATGTATACTGCGCAACTCGCCTTTAAGGTATGTTGTTATGTAAGTGCACTGCTAGTGTAAGGCAAAGCAGGGAAGCCTAATTGGCAGGTATATCGCACCCGTACTCATCTTCACTGCGGCTCTCATGTTTGCAACCATCTATACGCAGCTCCTGGGCGCGAAACATCTCTTCTAATACATGATGCCTTGAGAGACGACTCGGTTGGACGCGCCTCTGACCGGTCCAAACATCAACGGGGGCTTCGATCGCTATTGGGCTTGCCGGGGATACGTCATGTCCCCTCCCTTGAGACCTCGCGGTCAATGGCCATGACTTTGACGTCGAAAGAAATTCCCGCGTTACGGTGAAGCTGGCCATAGCCTGGCTGGCCAATGAGAGCTGGCCCGAGGCTCTTATTGGGCCAGAGCTCTGCACGTCGACGTTACATACCGAAGCTGTCGGTCGAGGCGCCGCAGCCGGGCCACATCTGCCAGTCGTGTCTCCAATGCATCGGGCGAGGTGCCATCCATGCAGTTCAAATATCATGCCGCGGGTTGGGCATCGTCCACCGGGCGGCCTGGGCTGTGGTGCGGAGTACAACTTGATTGGGGATCCAGGGTTACGGCGGCTGGTTCAGTACCGTGTGGTCCATTGCCTACCTAGAGATGCACGAAGAATGCGGGGATATGCATGAGCATTCTTGGAGAAGACGTGATAGATGCCGTAACCGATGCCGCAAAAGCTTTACACACTATTGGCCCGACCTCGTTTTGACGTGGCTATAGCCACCCGCATTTGCCCAACCCTGGTCGGTGCTTTGGTGTCGGGTTGTCCTTTTTTGACCTTCAAGGGCGTGTCACAACGTTACAAGGCACAGTGCGCAAGATTCTGCAATGGCCTGACATTTGTAGTTTGTGTTACACCTGGTACGATGCATCATGGTGGCCCCACGTCACTGGCAATGTCAGTAAGGTTTTCTCGAACCACAGGGAGATGAGGATCATGCCATAAGGCCAATCTCGGTACTCTCTTTGTGGCAATTAGACCTAATACAAGCAGTCGGCGTTCTAAGAGGAGATTTTGGTAAGTGTATCCCATGAAGTACGGGCCGGTATGAAACAACAAGAAACGGAAACGCGTATATTAGTGTCCAATAAGACTGGATCGATCCACGAATTGAGAATGGACACAAGTCTGGGCAAAGCGGGCTCAGTTATTTTCATGAGCCCAAGTCTTATTAGCTACCGCTCACCTTCGTTGACGTTATGAACGACGAATAATCTACCGAACCCAACTCTTTAAATAGCAATGTAGCACTATAATTAACGGAAGTAATATACCCGATATTTCAATTCTCTCTCGTCTCCTTTTTTTTTCTAGAAACCTATTCTGTTTTTTCTTGACTCCGCATCTACCTATAAGTGGAGCCTCTCACGGACAAGTGCCAAACAAAATCCTCGAAAGTATAATAAAGAACCCTGGCGCACCTTTTTATAGACCGTTACTACCCAAAAGAAATGATCTAAACCCCTCTTTTTAAGCGGCACCTCGTCCACCAGCTGCCTGTGCATTGACCGTGATCTCGGGCAGGGGCCTTCCCTTCTCCGTAGGTGGGGGGATGAACTTGATCTTGGTCAAGTAGCCCAGATACTTTCCTACATCCTCCCTGCTGATACCGTAACCGAAGCTTTCGTCTAACCCGGTCCACTTCTCGGCATCGGCCTTCAACACCGCCGCGGCGTTTCTGTCGTCCAGCTCGGGAGCGCGAGTGTTTGCTGGCAGGTCATTCATGCAGAAATGGAACAGTGGCATGAGAGCATGCTGTTCTTGATCCTTCTCCACGGCACCGGCAGAAACAAACTTCTCCAGCTCGGACTTCCAGGCATCGTAGCTGATTTCAGGGGCCTTGAAGCCATAGAACTCCAGAATGGACAAGTATTCGTTCATGCGAAGCCGGGGGTGCGCAGTCACGTGGACGACATGAACGCCGTTGGGAATAGGGTTCAGAGCAGCGGCGACAACAACACGAGCGACGTGGTTAACCGGAACAGAGTTCACTGTGTTGATGATGCGTGGGCGTGCCGACAGTTGCACGCAACCCTTCAGAATTCGGATCAGGAAATCATCGGTGTTGCAGACACCAGTGAGCATGTCGCCAAGAATGTATCCGGGTCGCACAACGGATCCGATAAGACCTCGCTTGCCTGCTTCCCGAACAAGCTGTTCTGATACCCACTTGGTTTGGCCGTAGCCCGTTCCAAGCCCTCTGCGGCTTCCTTGCATGTCATCACTCTCGTAGACGGCACCCTGACCAGTGCTGGTCTGCTCATCGGACAATTTGATGTAGTGATCCGTATCCAATGCACTTGTGGAGCTGACAAACGTGAAAGTCTTGGGCTTTCCTTCGTTACAGAGCTCCATAGCATCGAGGGTTGAGATAACGTTGGCAGTCATCATATCCTGGTATCTCTTGACCCAATGCACAGTAGCACCGTTGTGAATGACCGCATCTGCTTCCTTGCTCAGAGTCTTCCAAGTCTCGTCATCGAGGCCGAGCTTGGGCTTGGCTAGATCACCAATAACACAGCTCAGTCTCGACGACCACTCATCCTTCCATAGGCCATATGCTGCGAGGGAGCGCTTGAGACGGTCAAGCGCAGCTGTCGAGTCCTTTGCACCTCGCACGTGTGCAATGACCTTGACGCCGCGGCGTGTACGGTCCAAGATATCCTTGACAAGATACGAACCCAGGAAACCAGTGGCGCCAGTCAAGAAGATGGTGAGCTGCTCCGAAGCAGAGATCGCCTCCAAGTCTGCTGTCTGGTATTTCGCAGCTAGGCGGCCAGTCAATTCATCTAGCGATTTGGCGTAAGCCGGGTCACCCTCTTCGACGTCCTTGACCTCAACGCCATTGGCCTGCTGCTTGCGCTTCTCGATCTCGGCACTGAAACCACCCAGTGTCGAGGCCTCGTAGAGCTTGTTGATAGTAATATCCGCGCCCAACTCCTTTCGGACATTCAACAATAATTGCTGCGCCAGAAGACTGTGGCCACCGAGATCGAAGAAGTTGTCCTGTGATCGGATAGTCTTGGGGTTCAAACCAGGCACAATATCGGCCCATTTCTGTGCCACAGCTCGCTCTGTATCGGTAAAGGACTCCCAGTTCTTCAGGTCTTCCTCTGAAGCATCCTCGACACGCTCAGCAACATCAGGGAAAGGAAGGTTTGGCTTGTCGACCTTGCCATTGGGATTGAGTGGCAGCTTGTTGAGTACGATATAAATCGTTGGGACAGCGTAGGCCGGAAGACGGGTCTTCAGATGGTCTCGCACCTCCTTCTGCACCATTCTGTACTTCTTCAGGTAGATGGTCACGGAGCCCATTTCCATGCCCTCATCTTCGATATCCTCGAGGCCTTTGGCGGCGAGATAACGGCGCCATTCGGCTGCCTCGGGGACAATGTAGCTCACCAGTGTCTGCTCTTCGTTACGATCTCTCCGGACAAGAGTCTTACAGTCTCTGATGAGCGCGTTTTGGCTCAGGTTGCTGTCGATCTCATTGAGCTCGATTCTGAAGCCACGAATCTTGACTTGGTCGTCGGCCCTCCCAGTGCACTCGGCATCTCCAGACTCCAGGTACCGTCCAAGATCTCCTGTGCGGTACATTCGATCTCTAGGTCCCTTGTAGTACTTTCTCCACGGTTCATCCTTGGCGCTCTGCTTGTCCGCTTCCACCCACTTGTTCGCGTCGACGAACCAGTTCGTAACGAACTTCTTCTCGTTCAAAGTGGGATCCCCCAAGTACCCTTCAGCGAGGCCAGCAGCACGGACATAGATCTCTCCCGTCTCGCCAACGCCACACAGCTTGGTCGGATCCTCGCGGTTGACGATCAGAATCTGAGCACCCTCCATACCCTGACCAGCTGGGATCGCATCCTTACCCAGTCTGTCCAGGAAGTCGGCATCCTTTGCTCTGCTGGGGACTTCGAAGTAACTGACGGCTCTCTGCGTCTCGGTCGAGCCAAACATGTTCTGGATCGTGGCATTGATAGCAAGCCGCCTAAGAGTTCGACAGTCTCTGGTTGTAAGAACATCGCCGACGAAGAAAACTTGCTCCAGACTTGGGAACTCAGCGGTGGCACCGCCGACGAGGATTTGACCCATGGCAGGGGTCAAGTGAGTAACAGTCGGCTCAAACTCGCGGAACCACTCAGCAAGCTTCTCGTGTTGGATATCCTCCTTGGCAGGAACTAGCAACCTAGCACCGAGGAAGAGAGGCGTAAAGATATCTCTCTGGATGGGGTCGTGTGCCAGTCCGGAAAGCATGGTGAACCTGCTTTCCGACGTGAGGTTGAAGCGCTTGGACATCCAAGGGAAGTATCTCGCCAAGCTGTCGTGGCGGCCTAAGACGCCCTTGGGTCGACCTTCGCTTCCGGAAGTGAAAGAGAGAGTGGGGTTCGAATCAGGACCGACAATGACGGGCGGTGCAGTGGTCGCGGACTGTCTGGCCTTCTCGAACACATCCTTGCCGTCGACTTCGCCTCCCGTGAGCAAGCCTCCGTCATGAAGACGTAGCTCGGGGACTTCGGCCTTGAGCTGTAGTTCCTCGTCGATGTACTTCTGCACCAACGGGGCGAGCGTGCCGTTCTCGTCGGTTGCTCGGCCGATTCGGATCAGCGCGCGAGGTTGCGACACCTCGAGGTAGATCTTTTGTCTTGCTGGAGGATATGCAGGGTCGAGGACGGTCATGGTAGCTCCAGCCGCCTACAAGCAAGGTCAATTAGTTCTCTGCGGTGCCAACCATTGTGTAAGCTGCCTTACCAGGGTTCCCATCAAGCTGACGACGAGGTCGACCGAGCGATGCGCCCAGATCATGACCACGTCCCCGTTCGTAATACCCGCATCGTGGAGGTAGTGAGCGAGCGTGTTGACAGCCTCGGAGACCTCGCGGTAGGTGAAGCGCCTCTCGGGCGTGGTGGACGACTTGGTCTCGACGACGCAGATGCGGTCAGGGTTGGCCTCCGCTTGTCGGCGGAAAATCTCGTGAATCGCTCCAGCGTAGCCAGACCAGTTAAGGTCGGCAGTCGGGTCGGGTAATTGAGCCATTGCGAGATCTGTGTGACACTTCCTGCCTCTCAATTGGAACAAGGAGGCAGAAGATCGTGTGTTGTGGTGTTAGAAGAATCACGACCAACAGATTTGGTGCATGACGAAATTTTGGAGCTCCGACAGCGGGGGCCGAGAGTGACTCTTCTCTTCCAGGAGGAACTCGGTAGTGGGGGCGGGGCACACTATAGAATAATAGGTCGGCAGGTCGGGTTCCAAAAAAAGACTGCATCGGAGCAGGGGCTGCAGTCTAACTATGTAGTTAACAGGTTACCGAACTTAGCCACAGCGGATCACTTAATCAGCTTACAGAGGACGACATACCTGGGGCTATACTTTCCCTGCCTTAAGTATTCAAACGCTCCGACACTTCCTCCGACGCACGCCGTTGATCCTCCAAACCACGGCCATCCATGATCCTGACTCTTCAATTACACGTGTCATGTTTTCAGGATCCAAGAAGAAGCCACTTCAATTTGTGAGGTTTGACGTTAGGTTCACGATGCCCCCGGCCAAAGGAACTAGGTGCCACGCGTATGTTTCGAGTCCACTATAAATGTACCCGATTCACTTAGCTATACGACGATAAGGCAGAGCCATTGTCACTATTATGAATATATGAGACCCGGAATAACCAAGTAAGTAGAGAGCGTATGTCTTTGCAACTTCAACGAAGACGCTGGAACCAGGGAGAGGAGTCGTGGGGGCCGCTGATTTCTTCCGCTCTTTGTGCGATCCCTATTTTTTAGGTGTGTGAGGGGAGCTGTTCCACATTTCCTCCATTATATCGATCCGCCCAGCATAGGCTGCCAGATCATAGGCAAATCTGCAATAGGGGTGGCGACGACCACTCAATCGATGCGTCGCGCCATATCTAAGAGCACACGAACGACTTCTCTGTGCCCCCGTTGAATTGCCTTTCTCCCCAATCAATGTCGATTACAGGCTTTCCGCTTCTGATGCCAGTGATGTAGTCGAGCATCCATTGGATATATAATTTCTCGCTCGATCGGACACCCAGCCTTGTGCAATAAACTCCCAGACAGGCGACAAATGAACCTCCAATCGTTGCGTTAGACTATTCCAGATGACCTCCTCGACATCATCGCTGTATGTGGCATTATTGTTAATGGAACTCAGGAATTTGTAAAACAATAAAAACCGCCGCGCCACTTTCCAGCTCCTCATAGCTCCCGACGCTCTTTCAGCTGGTGGCAAGTGCAATAGTTCGCGAATTATTTCTTTTTCACATGATCTTGGTTTCATATTGAAATGCTAACAATACTCCTGTTGCATCGAAAGCAGTTTGGGTCGCTAAAAAGTTCTTGTCGCCGGGAACCTTCGGTATGATGAGCTTTTAGGGGAGCCTGAGCGCACCTTAGGTCTTTCGGTTAATACTGGTGCCCCAGGTTTGATAGGTGACGGTCCGGAGCTAAGTACGGCCCGAACCCGGCATAGGGCACTGCAACGACCTCGGGAGTCTATGGTGACTGCATCAACCGCCTAAGAAGCCCTTCATAGTATTGATTATTCTCAGCCTTGGAGCAGCATTGTCGGCCTCGAATATAGTGTTCTACAGAGTTGCAGTGGGAACGTCTTCGTTGGGATCGCCGCCGTCCAGACGACGGTCTGGAGGCATGCCTCCTCAGAGGTGACTCCATCTTCATGCGTATTGATAACCATACTCACAATAATTACAGCTGGCATCTGCTGTGCGTGATATCTCGGCTTGATGATATGTCGCCGCAGGCTATCTTCAGCTATAACGCAACAAGGTGATCAACATCTAGGGAGAGTGTGATTTTAATAATATCATTCGTAGTGGATGGATTATCACAGATGGGATCGACTGCCCTGCTTTACCAGGTTGCTCATGCTTGTAATATGTCATAATATAGACCTGCATGAGAATTAAACATTGCACAACTGGACACAGGCTCGAACCAGTCCTTCCGAATTATTGCAACTGATATTTTGCTATGCCCTGGGATTCGAGGCTCTCGAGATTTTTGAGGCTTTCGAGACTACAAGATGTCTTGAGAAAGATGGGCCTCTTCTTCGGTCACCTGTATGGGGAATTCTTGCAATTGTCGCACTGGCATGATCATATCCTCGCCAGTCTCTCTCCCAAGAAACCCAATTGTTGTATGATGATATCGCTAAACCCGAACCGCCACGTTCACTCGCTCGATCACTCAACCACATCACCATCCCACCCATCCAGATTAACCACACACGGCGACCTCCCACTCCTCACCACACAAAGCACCAGCTCATCGTCGCCGTCGTTGACCTCCTGGTGCTCCATGTAAGCAGGGATGAGGCAGAAGTCGCCGGGCTCGAGGCCGGCCCTCCGCCGGCCGCCCTCGGACACGATGGCGCCGCCAGAGCCGGCCGCGCAGAAGACGACCGTGTCCTGGGCGCCATGGTGGTGGACCGCAGACGCCGTGTGAGGGGCAGCCACCATGCGGCTGGCGCAGATACCGTCGCAGACGCCGGCGATGGCGTTGGCGCGCTGCATGCCCTCTGTCTGGCCGCCGGATACGGTCAGCGAGCTGCCCTTGGCGAGGCGGACGGGCTGGGATGGCTCTGGGTGTGAGGAAGGCATTATCGAAGGGCGGTGGTTAAGAAAGGGGGTTGAGTATAGGTGCACGCCTGATTGGATACAACTGCTGCGGGTATACAGTTTCGAGCTGTGGAATCCGTGTTTCTATATGCATTCATGTATGTTCGTGGTGATAGCTCCAGGATACCTCTCTTCAGGGAAACAGCAGGTCAGACATGATTGGGTACTGGGCATCTAGCTATGATGTCAGTGGTACGGCTACAGAGATGTGACTGCTAGCCCAAGGCGCTTCCTGGCCGTATATAGAACAATTGATGGACAACATTCCGGCTCAAGAACACATAATATCCAGGTCGCTTGCAAGTGATACCACTTCAGGCTCAACATAGGCAACATTGGTTCTTCTTCTCCCTGGTCTGCGAGGAAATGGGATAAGCAGCATAATTAGCGGATAATGTATGTGAACTCTGAGTAATACTTTCTGCTTTTAGTTTTCAAGTCATACACAGCATACCTGTCCATTTGTTGTTATGGGTGAGCCTAGCGGGCCAGCATCGCGGAGGTCTGATATGCAGAAATGGACAGGAGCCAGTATGGCCCCGCTTGGTCGAGTGAATGCCTCTAGCTAGAAGTAGACATGGAGCACAATTGGCTACCACTGTATACGCCTGACTCGCAATTTTACCAAGCAGATAGCAAGACTGACGAATCCACGAAGGTGAGAAGCCGCATGGTAGGCTGTTAGCTTACCAGGCTTGCTCTCCACGGTACGCCCAGTTCATCTAGGCGTCGTGTAGCATCACGCCTGTGAATCCTCTAGCTTCATTGACGGTAGTGTCACGTGGTGTATGGATTCTGCCAGAGTATGGGTGCCTGTAGAACCACTGTCTTCCTGGAGCTGGCTAAGGTGAGACTATACTAACAGGACTAGTATAGATCTGAACTCTACCCCACACGACGAAGCTGGCCAAAGCCAGTTATCAAGCCTCTCCCCAAACATATGATCAGCTGAGCAGGTGAAGCAGACTATCCGGCCATCGAGCTAGTGGACACGGACTGAGCTCCGTTAGGTCGTCCGGTCGTCTCCAACCCCGTTTGAGACGAAAGGTTTGCGGACGCAGATGTGGTTGGGGATGGTCGTCCAATGATGACACACTTACGATGCCCCGGGAATAAAGGAATGCGTCCCGACCAGTCGTTCTGTCGGATAGCTGCGTGTTGCCATCTGCCGTGTCTCTTAGCAACGCGCTACCCTCCTGCAGTAGGGCGGTAGGCTTCGTCGGTGGATGGCAGCCAAGAGGGATATCTACCAGACAGGACCCAAGGTGTAACTGGAGGCTTCAATTGACTTTGACTGGGCGCTGATAGCAGCACCACCAGCTCCTTGGAGGCTGCCGGTGCATCGTCATTAGATAGCTATCTGATCTTCTTCTTCGTATCAGCCCATTTGAGGAACCTAGAATGTGCGTTGTCGAGTGCTGGCAGCTCCCAGCAGATAGCCGTCGCCGACGTTGGGTTGGGCAATGGCGTAGGACGACGTCACAAATCCCTGCCAGCACCCGGGGCGTGACCTCTCGGGATACCTCCCGTTTCAAGGTGAGTTGTTTCGATACCGACAGCAAGGATCGCCAGGGCCCCCCAGGTCAAAGACGCATACTCCAAACTTTGGCAGATCACAGCACATATCGAGATTGTCTTGGTACCCCAGAGGTATTCAATGTCTCGAATCTAGTGTAAATCGCTTCCTGACTTGGGGGGCGTGGAACGTAGGACCCGTTTGCTGCTTTCGACCGAGGATAGCACAGCAAAGGCCAGGAAAGCCAAGGGACTTCCTTGAGCCATCCCTTGGATGATTATTCATCCCAATGCCATAGTTCCATGCACTGCTGCTACACAATGCTAGATTTGTGTGGGACCAACGAAGGGACGCTGCACCGGTATCAAACTCGGGCGCACACACCTACAATGGGCAGTCTCATGGTTCTCAGTCCGAAATTGCCATCGATGGACTTGCATTGACGTAGGCGTGGGAGTCTCTTCCTCGGGATTGATCCATGCTGTGATGCTGTGGAAACGAACAGACGGCGTGGAGCATGCTGGGGGTTCGTACACGGAGCGAGAGTGCGCAGTTGGTGTTTCAATGCTAGCGCGTGACGCTACGAACTTCTCCAAAGCTTCCATTGTTCGTCGGGCCCGTCAATCCAAACCCGACCCAAGCCAAGGCAGGCCGAAGAGCAGGCAGGCCTGACAGGGGAGGGAGGCCCGTACCCACGGCGACAATGCTTAAGACGGGCGTTAAGGACGAGGGATGGGCATCAACGACTGGCCCAGCTGGTCCGTAGGCCCTGGGCTGATTATCAAAACTTCACGGGCGGCCATGGCAACAAGGACAAGGGACAAGGAGAGCGAGGGAGAAGAGTCATCGCTGCCCAGCTTCCCCACCAACGGCATAACATCAACATGCAAGTGCATTTTGCCTTTGGCAGATCTCGGCAGCAGCGAGAGATTACTGGGGCCACCTGATGGAGGACCCTGATAATCTTCCGTATTGCCAGCTTTTAATAAGCAGGGAGAAGCCTTGGTTTCGAGCAATAATATGTTTTTGTTCCCTCTCCCCCTCTGTTCACAAGTAGACCGAAACAAACTCACGCATTGTCCAAAGGACATCGAAGCTCGCTCGTCCCTCACATTCACATTCACCTCCCTTTGAGTCAGGCGGGATAAGCAGGTCACTTGGAGAGCTAAGAATTTCACAAGGTCGATCAAGTGTCTGTCGATCAAAGGAGCCAATCAAGCCCCGATCGTGGCCCCCAGCTTGCCCGGCAATCCAAGAGCGGTACAAGCCGTCTACTCGACCTTGCCTGCAGTAGGTACCTCTCTTTTACCCAGGTAGTCACTGGCACTTAGTTACCCACATGCTCCCTGGCTCGCTAGCTACTGCTTCCGCAGTACCTACTTATCAGCTAGCTGCGCCATTGGTCCCCTCCAGGGACTTGGGCACCGCGCTGCACCACGCTGCACCACACTGCACCCAGGGCCACCCCTTCTAGACTGAACCTGGAACTGACTGACCTCAAGTTGCCCATCCCATTCCCCGCCCTCCTCCAAGCCAAACGGGCAGCACCTCTCCAACACCCCCCCGACTGACCACCACCACGACTGGCCCTTTTTCTGACCTCGCGAAATCGCCTGACAACCACACGACACACAGAGCCAACCCCCGACTTGCACAGCGACGACAACGACAGCCGCTCCAACTCGCCTCGGCCAACTCCGTCAGACTCGTGCGAGAGTCCCCGCCGCAGCCAACATGAACCCTCACCAGAAGAACAAGATCGATGTCAAGGTTGGTTGTCCTTCCTCACTGCCGCTTGTTCACTGCATGCCGCATATGGCCTGCCCCACGTCGCTTCCCTCCCCCCGAGCATTGCTGTATCTATATACACATACATGTACAGGCCCTCTCCTAGGGCTCAAACAGAGGAGAGATTAGAACCCCTTCTCTCTTGCCCCATATTCCTGCCCCCCAGAAACCATTGGCACAATTCCAAGCACACCACCATCACCGTCATGCTGAAGCTAAACCTCAACCTCCAGTCCCTCAGCCCGGACGAGCAGCGCCTCTTCCGCCTGTACGGCAAGCTGCCCAGCAAGTCGGACCACTTCGCCAAGCACCTGAAGGACCGCAAGTACTTTGACAGCGGCGACTACGCCATGTCCAAGGCCGGCAAGGGCGACAGCGTCGACACGGGCTCCGTCGGCTCCCAGCACCCGGTCCCCGAGAACATCCCCCACCTGTCCTCCCCCAACGGCGCCTCGTCCACCTCGGGTCTCAACGGCGGCCACCACGGCAGCATCTCGGCCGCCAGCGGCGTCGGCGTCGGCCCCGCCGGCTCCCCCGTCAAGGAGAGCAGCTTCCTCAACCGCGAGACGAGCGCCGACGACGCCGAGGAGAAGACGGAGAACAACGCCGCCCCCGCTGCGGACGGCCAGGCCGCCGAGGGCCAGGCCATCCCCATCCGCAGATAAAAGGCGGCCACGTCGCCGGACGCAAAGGATTGCGTCATGGCCAAATGGAATGAATGAACGAAACGAATTGGTTGCGTGGTTTAGTGAACAAAGCCTTTGGAAAGGGAGGACCAGGAAGCAAATCAAGTCAAGCCGAGCGCATAGGCCAGGAAACATGGCTGGACGCCGAATCTATGTGCTCTATATCCAGCCAGCTCCCGGGGTCTGTAACGCTTGTCGCTCGCCATGGGGAAACGTTGTGCCGCAGCGGTGCTGTAGACGACGGCTTCCGGGGTGGCACGTTTGCGGTGGTTTCTTACGATGATGACTATGAAGGGATCAGTTGTTCACGGCGTTTTAAAGGTGGCTTTCTGTTGTTGCCTGGGAACCAGGAGACGGGGGTAGTTGTCCTCTATCAAACACCCCCTGTCCCTCGTCATCGCGTCTGTTCCGGCTATTCTGTCGACTTTTCCAACCGAGTCGCTTTTTATTTTTTTTTATTTTTTGACTTGCGGGGATCTACTTTCGTCGTACATGTTTACTACCTGCTAGCCAGATTGCTAGAGTGAGGATATGATATACCGTTCAAAGTCACAGCTTGGGATTCTCCAAAGTATGCGACAAGTGATGTGATGTGCTCATGATTGATCTCGTGTCATTCATTCCCCTTTTTTGTCTAAACCATATATACCCAGGCCCAGTGTATCAACTTGGCTCTGCCAGGTTGTCGGCTTGCTTGTACCCTTCTCTATACAGAGTCGATCTACAGAGTCAAGGCCTTGACGGCCATGGCCTTGGCACCCTCGAAGGTCTTGTTGCCCCCAATGAAGCCCGAGGCGTGGATGAAGACACCGCCGGGGATGCCGGTGATGCCGTCGAGCTGCTCGTCACGGGCGCCCCTCCACGGCTCCGGCAGCGGCTTCCGGCTCTGGAACGAGTCCTTGGTGACGGGGACGGCCTGTATCCTCCACTTGGCGTCGGGCACGGGCTTCTCGGCGTAGAGCACGTACAGCACCTTCTTGTCGGTGCCCTCCTGCTCCTCCAGCGTGTACAGGTGGTCCTTCCACGGCACGCTCTGGCCCTCGAGCACCATGATGCGGCCCTCCGGGTCGTACTCGAGCCGCTTCTGGTACGCCTGGCGCACGATCTCGCGCGCCGGCAGCCAGGCCTGGGCGTAGTACTCGAGGTCGCGGGTGAACTCCTCGCCGATGCGGGCGCTGGCGGCGACGAAGCGCTCGTCCTCGGCGGCCTGGGCCTCCTGGGGGTCGCTGGGGACGGGGTCGTTCCAGTTGGGGTTCAGGCGGCCGACCATGGCGCCCAGGGTGAAGCCGCCCTCGCTGAAGCGCTTCTCCAGGCCGGCGGCCTCGAGGCCCTTGGCGTCGTAGGCCGAGATGCCGTTGTCGTGGGCGTCGAGGGCCTCGACGAAGGACTCGTAGATCTTGTTCCACAGGAGCCCGACCTCGTCGCTGTCCTCGGGCTTCTGCAGCTTCTGGGCGACCAGGCTGCGGCCGAAGTGCAGGTAGACCAGGCCGGCGCTGCTCAGCTTGGTGGGGCGGCCGGGGAAGGTGGTGGCAAAGGTGCGCTGGTGGTGGTCGTAGCGGTTGGCGGCGGCGTCGTACTCGCCGCCGACGTCGACGACGGTGTGGCAGGTGGCCAGCAGGGCCGGGTCGCGGGTGCGCACCAGGGCGGCGTCGGCGTAGGTGGGCAGCTGGCGCAGCATGTAGACGGCCAGGGCCTCGTCGGCGTGGAAGTGGCCGTTGTGCGTGCCGATGGTGATGCCGCCGTCGGTCTTGAGGCGTTTGGACGCGCTTTCGGCCATTCTGGTCAGGGTGCGCAGCATGCGATGTGGGAACAGGGTCGGGGGGGAGGCTGCGAAGGGTCTGGCTATGTATACCAGGCCGATTGTGTTGTTCAGTTCTGTTCCGTCGGAGGGGCTGAGGTGGGCAGGCTTGTAAAGTAGGCTACGGGTCTAGGTTGATTATAACATGAGGCTATCGCTATCTGATTTCTCTTCTTTCGGTCAATCCATTCGCCGCGGGGTTGATTGGTTCCTGGGAGCCAGAGCCCCAAAACGGCAGCTTAGGGGGTTTCCTTAGGGGGTGTCGGCGTGTGGTTAGCGTCGTGCCCGGCCGACCATGACGCTGGACTTGGGGGCCAGGTCTCTGGAACGCGACGCCTGCGGTGACTACAGTGCAGGTTGGCGGCCATGGCTGGGCATTGGCTTGGGTCAGGTCAGGTCAGCCTGGCCATAGTCAGAGCCACCGCCAGCAGCGAATGGCCTCGAAAAGTGAACGCGGCAACAAGGCTCTTCATCAACCCGCTCACCTGTCTTTTGTAGTTTTCCAACGGCCGGCGCAATCTTTCCATATTCCTCCCAGCTTTCTTGGGTTTTCATCATCCATTGACCAAGCACACGTCAGCGATAAATGACCGCGACCTCGTTTCTGCACTGTTGAGCTGCACATCGCCGACTTGCGCCAGTTGCCCCAACACGGACGCAGCAAGCTCGCCTCAGCACGCACGCGCACGCGCAACACGCCCTCCATCGCAATGGATGACCGGCAGATCAAGGCAGAGCCCGGTCTGCGGGACCACAGCAATGAGGATGCACGCGTCGCAGAGTCGAAGCCGCCCTACAAGTCCTACAAGAAGAAGTACCGGAAGATGCGCCTTCAGTTCGACCAGAGGGTCGGAGAGGGCGAGGACCTGCACAAGATGGAACAGAAGGCCATGCGCACCATCAAGCGTCTTGCCATCGAGAATGAGTACGTAGACACCCGCGATCGGATACCAAAAGCCCATTACTGATCGAGAGCTAGTCGTTTGATGGAGGTCCTGCTGGACATCAACGAATCGCCCCAGATCCCCCCGGAACGACGGGTGGTGCTGGATGCGGACAACGACGATGACACCGAAGATGAGGCAGACGCTTCAGAGAAGCCGTCCAAGTCCCTGAAGCGCCTCCTGAAGGAGGTTCCTCACCAGTCTTTCGCCGAGACAGCCGAGCGCTACCCCGAGACCCTGGAACAGCTCCAGCCCCAGGACCCAGATCTGTACCCAACAGCCTTTCTCAGCGCCGATGACATCGACAACTACCTTGCCGAAGTCGACATGCGCCTTGGTCTGAAGGCCAAACCTGCCATCCTGCCAGCCCCGACCCCACAGAAGGCCGCGGCCAACTTTGCTCTGCGCAACCCGACCAGCGTCTACAATTGGCTGCGCAGACATGCGCCCAAGACATTCCTTCAAGATCTTGAGAAGGAAAAGGACAAGGATAAGGACAAGGACCGTGATCACGACGACAAGGAGGGCGGCGGCGGCCACAAACGCAAGAGCGGTGCCACACGCGGCAACAAGAGACAGTCTGCTGCGAGCCGTAGGGAGGCTGGCGAGTCTATGGACTGGGAGGAGGAGGCCAACTACGACGACCAGCCTTTCGGCAGTGTCAGAGGCAAGAGGAAGCGTGACGATGACGGCGGCTACCGCCCCAAGGGGGGCTCAAGTCGCCCAACGAAGAGAAGGGCGCGCAAGTCAGGCCCGTGAGTTGACGGCAATGGAATATGTAAGATTTGGGCTCCAATATCGGCAGGGCAAGGGGCGTACGGCGTTCACGGCTAGAGAAGTCTGTAAAACACATCGAGCAGCATGTAATCATTGGCGTGTGGCCACCATTATTTCAGTGCGATGGACCTGGTTTCAGCATTCAGAAGAAGCCTACTCGGTCTTCTCGCCCATTTGATTTCGTAATGACTATTTCTCGTGACTAGATAAAAAAAATAAAAATAAAAAACACCTAGTCCTGGCCGCTGTTGGTGTTGTGCACGACCTTGGATACATACGGACACGCATACGTAGAGCTTCACCTCGATAGCACATCCACAAGCCGCGCTAAAAATGTAGCGACGACCTCAAAATTCTCAACCTCCCAACACCTACCTTGCTGCCCACCGAGAACACAGAATTGGTGAGTCAACGTGATTGACATCTCACTCAATCCATCTTATAAGAAAGCTCCATACTCACAACACATTCAGATTTTGACCCCAGTATCCCCTGTTGGCTCTCGATATAGTTCGTCCAGCTTCACCTGCAACAAGACGTCACTGGAGACTGACGCACCTAGCCAGAAGCCCTCTCGTGAACGCACCGTTCAGCTGGCAATTCAACCCAACTCAAAAGGCTCACCCTACAAACTCAGGAACATCTGAGGCAGACTTTGGATCACGCTTCGCCATTACAAGCCTCATCCGTCTAGATATAGCTAGCCAGCCACAATGCCCATCTCCAAGACCTACATAGTCGAGCACCTGGACCCGGAGCTGGGCCCGTGGTCCGAGCTGGAGTACATCGCCATCGCCAAGGAGACGGGCGAGGCCAAGAGCACCTTCGTGCTGTCGTCGCTGCCCGCCGACTTCCAGGTCCCCGACCAGCTGGCCGCCCAGCCCGCCTTCAAGGCCGAGCACCGCGGCGTCGAGGAGATGTACCCCGCTGGCAACGGCAAGGAGCGCGTCTGCCTGCTCGACCCGGCCGCCGAGAAGGACCTCAACCCGGACGACCGCGCCGAGTTCGACGTCTTTCTGTTCGGTGGCATCCTCGGTGAGTGAAAGTCCCCAGCCCGACCTTGGGGGCGGGGGGTAATGGGAGAAGGATCATGTAGCTAACGAATATACAGGAGATGACCCGCCTCGTGGTGCGTAGCTTTCAGTCTATAGTGTCTGAAGACGTTGACTCTTATACTAAGTGTGACCGCTGGCAGATCGCACCTCGGAACTCCGCAAGAAGGGCTTCACCGGCCGCAGACTGGGCCCGGTGCAAATGACGACCGATACCGCCGTCCGCGTGACACGCATGGTTATCGAAGAGCAGTGTGAGTTTTATTCTTGCCATCATTCTGCCCCTTGTACCCTCAGTAAAGTGCTGCGCATGCTGATCTGGTCTCCCAGATACTCTGAGCAAGGTCCCCTTCGTCGACCACCCGGATCTCAAGTTTAGCGAGCACGAGAGCACGCAGATGCCGTTCCGGTATGTGACGGACAAGGACGGGAAGCCAATTATGCCTGAGGTATGTGTTGTGTCTTGGGCCCCCTCATTTCAACAATGTGCATGCTCTGGAATGGTGAAGGTGCTGATAGTCATAAACAGGGCATGGTGGATCTCATCAAGAAGGACGCGGATAAGAGCATTGATGATTTGTTTTAGTTGCCGTACCTATATCAGACTGGTAGCGTTTATAATATGTCAGCTGCGAATTGTGACATGTACCAACTCCCTCAGGAAAAGTCTAGAGCCAGTCGTTAATGGGGATGATAAGATTAGTCAAAGATGTTCTGCGGTGCATATGCAGTAAAGCTGGTTCGCGGTTAGAGCCGACACAGTTCATGGCTATGGCCTGAGTCACTTTGTGAGGTTTCAGGATTTGATTTCATTTATTCATTTAATTTATTAGGAAAGAAGTGATCGAGAACTTTCGACACCACTCGAGTCCAACATAGGCCTTTGTCGTGCAGGGAGTCGAAGGCCTTTTGTTTGTTCAAGACTAGTTGGCGTATCAGCCGCCTCGAGCAGCCACTATGAAGCTGAATCGGGCCTGAGTTTCAGATTTGGGAAGAGGATTCAGCCGATGCCTTTAAGGCTTTCTTCTTCTCGGATTGAGACAATTTCTGCTTAAACTCGACTTGATACCTATTTTCAGGCCGTTCTTCGTATGTCGTTACTGCGCCAGCCTCCCGGGCCTTTTGTAGCGGATAATTGCCCCATATAAATAACTCTGGATTGGTAGGTACATCTGGGAGCGTAGAAACGTCTGTTAATTCGTCACCGGACATGTACAGGTGGACTGAAACATTGATCGTCATCATCTTTCTTCCGAGACGGAAAGTAATATGTGGGTGCGATATTGTTTCCAACTTTTCCCCAGTCCAAGTAAATGTACGACCAAGGATGTGGACGGGAGCCCTGATTCAGTTCAGCCTGGTTTCCCCTATTCCCCAGAAAATATGCATGCAACTTACATTATCCAGATATAACCGCATTCGTAGTCACGAGCAACCGACTTCGCCCGTTCCTCGATAGCCTCGAGTTGCTGCACAGTCCAGTCTCCGAAGTCCCAAAGCCAAATAATCTACGTAGAGCTGTAAGCGCCAATAATTTACCCAAGATATCAGCTACATGATCTGCACACCTTAGGATTCTGGATAGATCCATCCCCGATGACCCTCTTGGATTGGCGTGCTCCAGATTTCATACCTTCGCTCACGGGTCCCCCCCACGGGAAGTCCATCCCTGGGAGCAGCCGCAGGGTATCCCTGGGCCTCTTATCCTTCACGGTTTTCCGAATCATATTGCAAAGCTTCAGCTGGGGTTTCGTCCAAAGTTGATCTAACATTGACTGTTTTTACTAGTCAAACTTACAGAGTATATAGGTCTATATAATACTGTTGTAGCTCGTTCGGGCTTCATTCACGCACTCTTCCAGTCAAAGCTCTTTCTTCCATATAGAGCAAAGCCTACGTGTATCTCAAGGAGATTCTTTCACTGAAATAAGCTCCTTTAATGGGGGCGGTCATTCTTCCCTTTTTTCCGCGTGAAAGACAACTTTGCATCTTATTGATGAGTCGCGCCATCGTCGTAGCGGTGGCTGTTATTTGAGCACAAGGGCGTGCCGCTGATATCTCATCTGGAACTCGTCATTGGGGACAATATGAACTTTGTAATAATTATGCTCCATATGTCAACGCTGGCAAGCACATGAGTATCTTTTTGGAAATCATTATGTTGGATTCATCCTAGATTGCATTATACCTGATATCAAAGGTCCATCAGCAACAAATTGTAGTACCATCTCTGGGATCTTTCTATTAGCCATACTGGCAGCCATGCCAGGCTTATTCCTTTGTTCAATCGAGTTGCGGCAGAGGGTGTATCACACTGATGCCAAGCAATACCCTGCTTTCTTTGTCAACATTTCTAGACAACCGTTTCTAAGGCTATCAATACCGTAAACAGTTCCTTTGTCCGTTCAGTTCCCAGTGGCTGTGGTCTTTTCCCTCGTGATTCTGCTACTTAAGCGATTACCTACTGAACTTCCTGATATTGGAATGGTTGGCTGGGGTCGTAACAACAATCGCATAGAGCCATATCATCCGATTTTACATGTTTTATATATTTCAGCCCTGAGATCTGTTAGATTCCTCTAAGCCGCGACTGAACACAACATTAGAGATGCAGGACTTGAGAGAATCTTCACCGAAATCGACGGACTCTGCGGAGGGCCCGTGGGAGGAACATCCCACATCAAAAACGCTTGAGGAACCTGAGTCTGATGAACATGACTTTTTGAGAGGTCCAATGTATTATGAGATGGAAGGGACTAATTTTGAGGACACAGAGCAATACAAACCAGGAGGTCTCCATCCGATACACTTGGGTGACATTCTCGGTGGTCGCTTTGAGGTCATCACTAAGCTGGGCCAAGGAGGGTTCAGTACCGTGTGGCTCTGCTTAGACACACAAACTCACGCTTGGAGAGCCGTGAAGATTCTGGCAAGCCGCTTTTCAAACGAAAATGCACCAGACCTGAAGATCGTGGAATTACTTGAAAAAAGTGGTGCTCAGCCTGCCGATTGGGAAATGGCCCATATTCAGCTTCCAAAGGAGCACTTCTGGTTACAAGGCCCAAATGGTCGGCATTTATGTCTTGTCCTGCCCCTTCTTGGCCGGCCTATTAAATGCAGGAAGGAGCTTGGTCTGTCAGGTGCTGCTCTTGATATCGTCAAAGATCTGCTTCTTCAAGTCGCTAAAAGTCTGCAGTTCCTGCACCGAAGCAATATCGTGCACGGCGACCTCCGACCTGATAACATCCTTCTACAACTAGAGGACACTGGTGAAATCAGCAAAGAGGAGATGATTCAAATCATCGGGACACCTAGCGTAGAGGAAGTTGGTAGGCGCATAGATGAACTGCCAGGCCCTTACGCTCCAGAGTATCTTGTTGAGCCTGCTGATCTTTCGTCTCTTCCACACAAGAACGAGGTAGCCATCGTGGATTTTGGTATATCTTTCCACGTTGACAATCCTCCCAAATGCGTTGGGATACCCTCGACATATGCATCTCCAGAGGCGTCCCTCGGTCATCCCCCAGGAATAGGGACCGACTTGTGGGCTTATGCTTGCACAATACTGGACATGCGGCGAAGCTTGACGTTCTTTGGAGGTCTCTACATATGGGAATATCTGCAAAACTTGGAGCGCATTCTTGGCCCCTTGCCCGAACCGTTTCGAACTTGCTGCAGAACAAGATGGGAAAATGATGCGATATTTCGCCAACAAAAACCACGCCTCTTCGACGGCACTGATCCCAGCATACAAGTTGACGGAATCGAACCTTTGTTATTTGATTCTCTCGAAAAATTGCAATATTCTAGGGACTATGAAGCTAAGGATAGTCAGTATTCAGAGCCACTGATGGTCCACATCGGAAAGGACAAAGGCCGACATGTTATCGCAGAGACTGAGGACGGTGACCTGGATTTTTCTAACTCAGTCTGGGTGCCCGATACCATCGACCGTGAAGAAGTCATCATCCTGGCAGACCTTGCCAGGAAAGTCTTTAGATACGCTCCCGAACAGAGGATTGGGATTGATGAGATTATGCAACACGAGTGGTTCAAGTTCAATGATGCACAGCTGAACGATTCCGATTCCGAGAACATTGCGGTCAACAAATTCCCCATGTCGGAACAAGAGAAAATCAGTGATGAGTATGAGGATACCCCACTAGGAGCTGATGTCGGGGGCTTTGGTGCTACGTTGGGATCCATGGCTTCAGATGGTCCTGACAATCAAGAGTCATTCCCTTCTAGCCGCTACACGGCAGATGTTGAGTTGGCCCCAACCATCGCCAGTCTTGACGAAACTTTTTCCTATGACAAGGGGACAGAGACTGAAGAGACGTCTGCGGCTGATAGAGAAAGCATTTATCATTTTATAACCACAGAGGAGCGAGAAAGAGACGCAGCGGATAATCGACCGAGATTCGAGGACGTAGAAGAGTATCGGGAGGGTGGTTTTCATCCGATCCGTCCTAATGACGTACTTGGTAACCGTTTCGAAGTCATTGCGAAGCTCGGGCATGGCCGATTCGGCACCGTTTGGCTTTGCATAAATACAGAGAAAATTATATGGAGAGCAATCAAAGTCCTAGCCGCACGGTATTCCATGGAAGGCACTGCAGATATCAGGATAAGAGAGTGGCTCGAGGATGCTGGTGCCCAACCTACAGACTGGGAAGCATCACATTTACAATTGCCGAGGGAACATTTCTGGATCGAAGGGATCAACGGCCGCCACCTGGCCCTCGTTCTCCCCCTTTTCGGTCCAAGACTCAGTACCATCAGAACTGCAGAGCCGGCGACTATTAAGAAGCTACTTCTCCAGGCTTCACTTGGACTTCAATTTCTACACCACCATGGGGTCGGCCACGGAGACTTCAGAGCTGATAATCTCCTTCTACACCTTGAAGATACAAGCAGCCTCAGTATGGACCAAATGCAAGATCTACTCGGTCTACTCAACACAGAAGATGTTAGGAGACTTGACGGTGCACCCCCGGGACCGCGCGCTCCAGCATTCCTTGTTGAACCAGTAGACTTATCCAAGCTACCTGTTAAGAATGAGATTGCAATAGTCGGCTTCGAGTTGTCGTACCACGCCAAACAGCCCCGCAAGTACTTAGATATCCCCTTCAAGATTGCAGCCCCGGAAGCCATTCTCGGGTGTTATCCGGGCCTCAGCAGCGATGTGTGGGCACTGATATGTACTTTCGGGGATATGTTGGCTGATACGCTGACATTTGAAGACTTCGCGTCATACGTGCTTTCGTTGGAGGTAGCTTTAGGGCCCCTACCTCACCCGTACCGGAGAGAGTGTCTAAAGAAGTGGAGAACCGATGTTGATCTACAGTCAGCATGGCGCCATCTTTGCAGAGAAGATGAAACGTTGCCGGAGGGGGAGGTGCGGCCACTGTCGTGTTCATATCGACAACTGGTTCAATACAAGGAAAACTTCGCCGAGGAGAGCGGGTACATCGACTCCTTTGCAGCGAAGATCAGCGAAGGAGAGGTAGCTGACAGATTATCTCGGGACGAAGTTCTCATGTTCGCAAATCTTTGCAGCAAAGTGCTGAGATATGACCCGGATGAAAGGTTAACGATAGACGGGGTTATTCGACACGATTTGTTTAGAGGGATCGATATCCACAACACGCTACGAGTTAGGCCTTCGCCTGTTGAGAACAGGTCTATCGTAGAGCAGTCTATCAATCAAGTAGAAGGCCCGCATTCGGAGAAAGTGCCGGCGATAAAAGCAACCAGTATCTCAACATCCGGGCACCAAGTCCAACAAGGGATCAGAGGCTCGAAGGGTACTTTGCACGCGAAGGAGACGGGACAATCCCTCACGCCCGACCCAAAATCTGCGGACGACTTGCCTGCAGTTCAAACTACCAATATGATCAAACTGTTATTCGTAGGATTTGCGGCTTCCACGGCCATGTGCGCGCTGCTTGCCGCCCTGTTCTTCTTTGCTGCGAAAGCACACGAGACCTCATCGGCACAGAACGCATGTGCGCCTGGCTTCGTATATGCGCAGACCAGGAAATTGACAGACCAGACGACTTTTTTCGAAGGCGCTGTGACATTTCCCGGACAGGAAACGCTAGATGATGGAACTCAATGCCCCGTGTTTAGAGATTTGAACATTGACTCTGAGGTGAAGATCTTTAAAGGATGATGGGATATTTCTGGCTGCGGTGCGCTGCCGTACATAGTATCATTGAACAGGGTCTATATAAATTTGAGGATGTACATAAGCATCTTAAGTATTGATATTCCAAAAGCCATGAAATATGAATCAACGCAATACTCAAGAAGTACATAACTACCTCGTCAAGCCCCCATTTCCATCCACACCGAACAACCTGGTATTGCCCTGAGTCTTGCTACCCCGAAGCTTTCGATTGCGATATCTTGAAGCCCCCCAAGCAGCGGGTCTGGAAAACACCGGAGGGGTCGTACTTTTGTGCAGCAGCCTTGATCTTTGCCACATTCTCTTGACCTGCATATCTGAAAGGGTCCTGGCTGGCATCTGCGTAGTTGACGTATACCCAGTCGAGGTTCGTACCGTTCTTCCGAGTCAAAGAGTCAATCTGGTAATGCAATTCCTTGCATAGCGCATCTCCAATCTCAAACATTGATGCTTCTTTCACATGAACACCGGTCAAAACGAGCAGCGCGTCGTCCTCGATCCGGTCGAGACCCATGATGTTACCTCCAAGCTCGCGACCAAGTTTGCCGATGAAGCCAGGCATAGGTTGGAAGAGCGCCAGTGTCCAAAAGTCGCTGCTGCTGGGGAATTTTGACTTGAGCTTTTCCACCATCTCATTGTGCTTTACTACTATTTCTGCAACTGTGGCCTCGTTATTCTTGATAAGCGAAGTCAGCCAAGTAGTGCTACCGCTCGAATTAGCAAGTATTGGGAGTGGAAATTTTGGGATAACGGGGAGGAATCATGATTACATACTAATATCCATCAGGTTCTTCTGCATGTTTAGCACGGACGGCTACTGTAACCCTCTCGGTCGTGTCTACCATGGCGGGCAATCGGAGCCATTGCTCGAATGCCGCCGGCCTCTCGACTCCCTTAGTGTTAGACATGAATTGAAGGCAGACAATATCATTAAAGTCTGGTTGATAAGACCACCCTACGCCACAGTGATTTTCGGGTTGGCGTTGGAGATTGGCTGTGAAGTCTATCAGAGCCTTTATATGGATAGCCGTAGTTGACTTGTTCGTGAGACGCGTGCCGCCCCAAATGAGTGGCTCGACAAAGGTGAGCAAGTCAACCCTCGTCACGATACCGAAGTTGCCAGATGCCCCTTTGAGGACTTGATAGAGATCCGGGTTCTCCTCCCTGTTGGCTTGTACAATCCCTCCATCAGCAAGCACGACTTCGAAGTTGACGACTTGATTACAAGAGAATCCAAAGCGTGGAAGAAACCACTGCGAAATTTAGAAGTCAGCCAGCTTCTTGCAACAAAGGTAATGCACAGTCTTGACCTACAGATATGCCGCCACCGGTTAGGTAGCCCCCGACACCGACGTTGCCATCCCGGCCACCTGCTACTACAACACCATGCTTATCGAGTTCTTCATATACTTGAATCCATCGCGCTCCCGGTTGAATTGAAGCTATCTTCGTATCTTGGTTGTAGACGATCTCATTCATGGCACCGAGATCAACCGTCACACCATCGGCAATATTGCTGCCACCTGTCCAGACAGTATGACCGCCGCTGCGGACAGCGAATTTACAGTCTGGGCAACTAATAAGAGTTGTCAAAAGCCTGGACACCTCGTCCGAAGTCTTTGGCCGGACTATGAACCATGGACGGACGTGCTGGCTCTTAGACCAGTAACTTGCGATCCGCTCATCATACAGAGTGTCGCCTGGATGCACAATGAGGCTCCCGAGGCCAGCATCAGTGAGCTTTTCAATCTATATATGGTTGTTACATTAACGGCTTCTCTTAGATTCAACCTGTAGTCCGAATCAAGAAAAGAAACAAGGGCGCTCGAGGAGAACGTATGGTCAGACTCACTGCATCTAATCTTGCGTCTAAAGACATTTTTGACGTAATTCAATAAGACTTCAAACTGATCTTTCGGTGCTAAACTTTTATCTACATAATGAACTTGACCGATGGATATGGTCTTTGCTGCCTGTTGCCTGTTGCATGGTTTGTGTGCTGTTGGACTTCCCCTCACATCCCTAAGAGGATAAGACGATGGTGGCTCAGGGGTCAATGTGGGTCCCTCATCTTGCTTTCAAGCCTGCCGCAGCATCAAACTGCTCGTACTAAACTCATTTCTTCCAATAACCTAAGAGTCTTTCATAGGCTCCTTGGAGGAATATCATGAGAAATAACAAGCGCGGCCTATTTTTCGATACTTGGAGCGCGATCAAACCAGGCAAGTACGGTATCATGATCTCCCGAGGCCGTGTTATTGGGCAGGCAACAAAGACCACCCAACACCTCGTAGTGTGGTTTTTGAGAAATTTCTATATGTAATTGGAGTTCTGCCAGTGTTGATATCACCAATGGAGTATGTTGTTCCATCGCTAGAGCAGCCTCCAAACTATCTATTTTTGTTTTCTAGATGTATGCCTACGCTCAGTAGCGGACTCACTTACACCATAGCCGTTGATACGCTAGTGTCCGCTATGGGGAGTGAAGCACATCCAGATAGTGAGGTGATCATGTTTGCCTATATCACCGAGATTTTTCTTGAATTCGAGAATTCACAGAGGGGGATCTACCCAGCAGACGGTGATTTTGTGACAGCGAGACTGCAAATACGTGCAATATTAGCCCCAGGACGAACTTGATACGCATCGAAAGTCGCCCATATGATAAGCCAGCGACAGCTAATCTCCCCATTCAAATGCACATCTGTTATTAGGTTTTGTCCATTACCCTCTTTGATCTAATCTGTTCTCGTACCTCTGTTCTCGTACCTCTGTTACCTGTAGGCCCAGTGAATATGCAAACGACATGGCCGTGCCAAACTGTCGCTACGCCAATGAGATACAATCAGTAGAGATCGACATGTTAATAGAAATGTAGTCCGTGAAGCGATTTCAAACGATGGCGTACAAGCTAAGTATCAAAGCGATAACGATTCCTACTCTTGGCTGTTCATGTGCCCCTTACACGGTAGCGAATTACTGCTCTGCGTGGTTTTTCCCAAACGGTATTATGCGTGTTATCACGGACAGTATAGCCCCGACTTTATTTTACTCATCCATAGGGTATCTATCGTACAGTAAATATGCCGGACTATGTGACTATAGTACACATGGAACAGTTCTAGGTGCGTTGTTATGGGGCGTTGCTCGCTCAGCTTCTGGCCGCCAAGTACTTGCTGGAACACACACAGGTAGCACATTGATATTGAGATGAGACAGCTTTGGAACAGAGCAGTCAGGTTGAAGCTCATGGTTCTTGGCGCTACACTAGACCGGCTTCATAGGTACACATGTCATCGTCGATAGGCGAGGCTATGCCACAGAACAACTTCATCTTGATCACCGAGACTTTTGGTCCATCCAGTTGACACAAATGTAATCGGTATAAAGGGTTCGCCATCTCAGGAAGTGCCCCTACAGGAGCTCACTAAAGATATTTGTGGCAAGTCTAAAGGGATCAAGTTGGTTCAGGCCATAGTTTAGTCGCAAGGGATAAAACTGATCTGAGGAGCGAAGATAATTCGGAAGAACACCCGAAACTTCGCGACCGATTCGAATCCTTTCACAAAGTATCGTACTAGATGATGAGATCACAGTGCAGGTCCACGTGTGCCGCAGTGGACAAAAGTGTAGTCAACGGATGCTGACTATACCAACAAATCGCGGGATAGTACCCCGCTCCATGGGTTATAACACCCAGTTGGCCAAATGCCGGCAGTACCAAAGGCAAGACAAGCAGGCGTTATTAATCATGAGTCACACTGCCTCTGGCACTTAAACTTTCCATCCAGATGGAGTTTGCCAGTGAGGTCCGACTTTGGTCAAGCCACTTGTGAGCCGGTCAACGCATATACCGTGGGAGCCTCGGTGTGGCGGCGTCCTCCAATGGTTGTGATCCAACGCCCAGCCGACCTTCCAGAACCGGGATGTGCACTCGCCACGTCAACGATTTCAGTCGCGTGACCGTCTTCTGTATGGAAGAAGACCAAGAGAAAATCAGGTTCCGGCTTAAATAGCGCAACGTTGTTCCGTCGCGATTGGAGTTGCGCAAATGGACAAGTCTGCAGTGGATGCTGTGAGACCGCACCACACCCCCCGCACTAGCATCTCACACCGAGCAGCTGGGTATGGGGGAAACGGGCTCGACGAGTCTCGAAGAGGGTGCCGTCCTCATCCCATATGCATCGGTTCCATCCGGAGTAACTTGGCCGATTGGGACGCGGGAGGGTGGGATGGTTATTGCAAGGACCAGAAGACCTGCCCACTCACGTCTTGCCCCCGTACTCCTTCGCGCGGCGCCAGCCTATGGAAATCGCGGGTTCCTGCGCAGATGACCACCGGGTCTCCCAAGTGATCTCTCTGACATGTCAAAACCTATCACCTGGAATCCTCGACAAGATACCTAAGATGGAAGCGAGCCTTGCGAGCGATAATCGTTCCCATCTGCGGCCCGCGGCTTATGTCAGACGGGTCTGGTCAGAAATCGACACGACTAGACGCCAAGTGATACTCTGTTTCCAAGGTTGTGGACAGGCAGACGTGGTGCGACCGGTGTCCGAGAGTATTGTACAGCCGAAGTACAGCACGGTCGGCTCCTCCCGGCCGTCCGCTGTCGCTTTCGTCCTTTGGTCATAGGGAAGCTGGGTCCAGATTGCCATAGATGGAAACAGATCCACGTGTCAGCCTGGCTTGGCTCCTTAAAAGGACTCCTTTGAGAAACGTGGGGGAGCGACAAGCTCCTATGGCTCGGAAGGAGTCTACAATTCTGGAAGTCAGCCTCGTGAAGCAGCAAATAAGCCCTGTCAAGAACGCATCTGGCATCTTAGAATAGAAATCCAGTACTACGCCATGCTCTTACGGAGCATTCTGGTGGTATTCTAAAGTAGGCGATTAGAGATACCGACCATATAACCTGGAGCACAGCCGTGCAATATCCTGTATGTAGCTGAAGCGATAAACGTCTTGGGGTGCACGGGAGCGTGCCACGTTTCCGACTTGTCTCTTTTGGAGAGACATGACCGCCAGTGGACGATGCTTTGCTGCAGCGGGCAACTCGGTACAAGGCTGAGCGGGCTAGATTTCCTCCCGATTAGGTTACAGGTCGGCAGTGCTTGCATATATTTTAATGAAGCTGCATGCTGAGTATTGGAGTTGTCCCTTATGGGAACAACGTAATCCCTCACGGGCCACGAGGAATCTGTCTTGTCTCGTTTCCCTCCCGACGCAAACCTATGAAGATCTGACCTGTCTGCTCTAGCCTAGTCCAGCCGTGTCGGGTACCAACGTCTCAACAGTCAAGCTGAAACCTGAGGCAGACATAGCAACGAGAACAATGCTGGGTCTGGGTATGTTCGGCAGCCTAGATGACTCCCTTAAGCAGGTACCGCGGCCGTGGCCCACTCCCAAGACTCCCCATGTGGGAGGTGTTCCATACTCAAGGCGGTCGGGACAATGCCAGGCCTCTGGGCACTGACGAAGGCTGCCGGTGATGGGTGCCAAAGTGGGGAGGAAGTCGGCGAAGAATGTTTTGGAAGCAACGGTAAGGCAGTTGGAGCAGCATGGGTAACAGTCCACTAAGCCTTACTGAGTTTTAGTGCCTCCGTGGAGGAAATAGTCCGTCCGAGGCAACTTGCGGTCAATAAGAGGTACCGCGGTGAGACACCTGACACGGTACAGCGGCTGCGCGCCGTTTTCGTAGCCGGCAAGTCGCTTCTGACTAGTCCAGGTACACAGGATCCTTCTCTGGTCCTCATGCGTGCCCCAGCAAGCGTCCTCATCGTCTTCACGATGCGTCGATGACAGGTGGTGGCGATCCGAGTGCATAGCAAATCGACGGATGGATCGCTGCCTTGCAGCGTCCCGAGGTTGGAGCCGGCCATGTTGCATGCTCCTCTGCTTCGCACCTCGGGGGATCGGAAGCTGCTCGTTGCCAACCGTGTGACAGCACGATAGTATAGTACCATAGTATGTGCCGCGAGGATACGTACAGTAGCATCGTGGAGACGCAAGACTTTCCGGCAATCCGGCCATGGCGAAGGGCGCACTTACTCATCAGGAGCGTACCGTTTTTCTTTCGTGCTCTCGCAATCTCGTTATGGCCCCCTGTGCCCCCAGTGGTTGCACGCCTTAGCAGAACCAAAGGTTGGGAAGATATTGCCCATGGACAAGGTGGGCAGCGCACAACGCACAGCGCACCTGGCGCGTGAAACGGCACCTGAAGGAAGGCAAGCAAGCAGGGAAGGAAGGGAAGCGAGGCATGTTGATTTCTGGAGTTCTCCGCGAACGACTTCGACCGTATGCCGAATGTGGCTAGAGCTCTGGGGCATTCAGGACGTCTAGAATTGTAATGGCCCAGGAACAACCTGGGAGAAGGGGCTTTTTGGCCGTGAGAAGCGTGCGTGACTGGCTCCTGTTGATGACAATGACGAGATCAGCGGTTACTAACAGACTCTTCTTTGGACTTCCTCGCGGCTTGGATCCGGCTGGCTGGTGACAAGCCCACGATGGCTTCTTTGGGGCTAGAGCGCGGCATTGACCAAACCCACCTCAGAGCCCATCACGCATCACCTGGTGTGGCTTTGATTGAACAGGCTGATGAAGGACTGCCAACGCAGCAAACCCCCAAATCCGCATTGTGTGGGCCGTGAATAGACCATGTCATGCCAGGCCAGGCAGATGACGGGAGTCCCCTTGATCCCATTGCTTACACTGCATCTCATTTCTTACATTGCATCTCCGGCAGCGAGGTCCTCGGGCCTGGGTCTCTTTCTCGTAGCGCAGCCGTAAAGAAATGGCATCCGCGGCAACTGTAAGTTTAATGGGAGAGGTACCTTGGTACACAGGCTTGACAGCCACAGACCACAGGCGGGAGGCGCCCACAAAGCAACGTGCCCATGACTGACTGGCTGACTGACTGTGACTGTCAAAAGTGAGAATGGCCCGTTACCCAGAACATCCAAGGTCCGACTGATCCCAGCAGCGCTGGCCGCGACCCTTGCCTTGTTCCTTGCCCAACTTGCCGTGCTTCCATAACCCATCCACGGTCCACAGTGGCTGGCAAGCTGGGATTCGAGAAGAAAGGCGCTCTGTGTGTGTGTGTCTCTCTCTCTCAACAGCCCCGTCGGCGTTTTACAGACGCTGCCCAGGTGGTCCGCTGTGGTCTTTCACCCGTCAGATGGCATCCACGCTTCCTCTTTCTGCACGCACTCTGGCACACCACTCTCTCCCCACCGTCCCCGTACTAAAAAATCACCTAAATACATCATAGCCCCCAGGGACAGGACGGGACAAGCCAGGTCCCGAATTATTACCTACACTGCCCAATTTTCCTCCCCCTGGCATTTGGTTATTGTTGTTATGACTTTTCGGCTGGCCCTTCCCATAAACCCCCAGTCAAGTCGAGTGGCCCGTGGATCCGCCGTGTGTTTTGGACTGGGACTGCATCCAGTCTGCAGAGCTAGCTGATTGACGTACATACATACTGTACTTCCGGAGACCGACACACATACCTACATCCATCCATATCCATACATACACCCAGCCCGGGCTAGTCAAGGTAGTCGCTGCTTCGCTGCTGCCGCTGCCGCCCGCGTGTTGCTTGCTTCTCAACAACACCAACCCCGAACGGCCAAAAAAACAAACTCCACACTTGAACGTCATCCACCAGTCAACCACACAGCGACACGACACGACACTACCACAGTACACGCCTACCGCCAACACCCCCCGACACCGACATCTTGTTCCATCTGCGTCAACGCGCCCTCGAACCACATTTTCTGGCACTATTGACAGCTGTTCCAACCCTTACCCAACACACCCCCGGTCCTGCATCTCCCCCGGACTTCTTTGCGTCTCTTCCTCTCCCTTGGGGAAAAACTACCCAGCCCGAGCCATCCATCTGGTCGCACAGCAGGGAACCGCGGGCAGAGAGCCGTGGGACAAGAGCGGAGGAAACACCCAATCCCACGCTGTCGCGAGCACTTCGACACGCACATCCCACGTCGCCGGTCCACCTGTGGCTTCCACGTCGCATGCTGCAGCACCCGCCGTGCCAATATGGTCAACCGCTGTCCAACGCGGACCAGTCTTCCAAACTAAAACATTCCCCGTGAACCCGTGGCATGAGCTTTTGCGACTAGACGTGGCTGCTTTCTTCGCCAGGGTTCCGCATTTCCCGTCACCATGGAGAGGGCAGAGGCCGAGACTCTGCCTCGCCATGGCAGCGCCGGACTGGAAGCTAGCATCTCGAGTCTGAACTCTGTCGACCAAGAGACGTCGGCAACCTCCAGCGCAAACGTCGACACTCAACCGTCCCGGTGGACTTCCACGGCGACATCGTTGACCGCCTCGCCTCTGGTCTCGAGAGAAAACTCACCCACACGGTCTTACCCTAAATCCGGACGAACCAGCCGGTCGTCGACGACGAGATCGCGCAAGAACAGCTTCCAGGAACCCAGCCCTTCACGAACACGAGTGCACCCGCAAGTGTCCACTCCACGACAACAATTATCCGCAGCAACAACACCTACCTTGCCTCCCCCGCCCACCTCGGAACCCGTACTGCGCGCGCCTCAGCCCCAGAAGCCCTCCCTTGCAACTGAAGCTTCGAAGGACGCGCCGCGGTGGCCAGTGTCCCCCCGGCTCAAGTCACCACCACCAGCACTCAACCGCCCAAGTGCACCCCCACCGCGCAAGAATGATCAAGAGCCGCCGATGATAAATGTGCTCCGGGCTACCCCATCACCGCATCCACCACCGTCGGAGTCTCCCTTGCTGGTACCTTCGGATACCGAGGGAGACGAGACGCTTTCTACTGGCATGAGGACACCAGGAAGAGGACCCAGCGCCGGCTCATCCACATCGCAGCTGGAGACGGTCCAAGAAGTCAGCCAACCGAACACCCCTGGGCCCAATTTGGATCTGGCCTCGGAAAAGCTGGCGCAGTCGGGAGCCGCAGGAGGCCAGCCATCAAAGTCTGACGGTGCCGTCAACAAAATACTCAAGTCGGAAAATAATAGCGAGAGCGGAAGCGATAGCGGAAGCATCAAGACGCGCACGAGGAGGTCCAGTGCTGCTGGACCCCCTCCTACATTGCAAAACAGGCAGTCCAGCTCGGCCTTACGCTATGGAGGCAAAGGCCATACTTCTGGAGATGCATCGAAACATATCACAGTCGAGGAAGAGGAGGTCAACTCGGTACCGCGCGCGGCACTGGGACTGAACCCAGCCGCGCAGGGAGGGGCAGGGAATAGCCTGAAGACGAAACCAAGTTCCGAGACGATACGCCCCCGGAAGGAAAAGAAGAAGACGGCCCGAAAGGCGGTGCCGGCTACTTCTGGTACTGGTGAGAACTCAACCCTACTTGCAGCGAGACCAACGTCGCGACTTCGTCATAGCCGTTCGATAAGATCGATCTCATCATCGACATCTTGTCGTTCGCCGAGGAAGTTGCAGAGCGGCCAAGGGTCGTACGTTGAGGAATTCATGATACCACGGGCGCCCTCCAAGTTGTCGCGCACCCCAAGTATCACCGCCCATGTGACCAATTTGCTAACTGGAGGACCACGTGTAGCATCTTCAAAAGCAGATATCTTTGAAGCGAAAGTCGCCAGCGCTGTCGAGGAGAACAACTCGTCCGACTCGGACGAGACCTTCGTCTATGACTCCAACCCGCCAGATGCTAATGACAGGCCACGACGGTACCACTCTCGTACGCCGAGCGCGACGTCCATGGTCAGTCAGGTGGACCGCAACGGCTTGCGTTCAATTCACAGCGTCCTTGATAGTGGCCCTGTCAACCCGGCTATCAAGAAGAACATGAAGTTCGTGAACCCTTATAACAGCAACGGAGCTGAAAGCCTCGCAGGTGATGATGATGGCAAAGGTTCTGGCGGTCGTAGTAATGCAGGCTCGGGACGCGGCACAGCACGGCACCATCACCACGCTGGCCGCTGGGGTCGCAACAACAGCAACAACCACCTATCACTTTTCGACAACGAGTCCCCTTTCCCTGCTGCGGCACGCTCCAAGCTGCCTGGAAACACATCCAGGCAATCTTCTAATCCCCCCAGCCCGAGATTCCCTCCAGCACGGGGTGGGCTACATAATAGTAAGCGTCAAATGGCCATGGCTGGTTATGATATGGACGATACCACCACTACTACCGGAGCAGACGACGAGCGGACTCCATTGCTGCACATGAACGGCAACCGATCAACCAGGTCGAACCGGAGCAGACGCAACATGCTTCGAGGGGGGCGCATTGATGTGGAATCGCATGATTACCGTTCCAGACCATCCTTCTTGAACCGCTTTGCCAGCTGTTTGGTTCTCACAATAATGCTACTCCTGGTTATCATGGGGGCTGTTGGCTTCATGTTTGCGACTTCACAACCCCTGACGGACATCAAGCTCGTAAAGATTGGGAGTGTGCTTGCAAGCGAACAGGAGCTGATGATGGACATTACGGTCAAGGCCCACAATCCAAACATTGTTGTCGTTTCGATAGATTCTGCAGACCTGGAGGTCTTCGCGAAATCACCACACGCTGGTACGGACTCGGAGTGGTGGCGTCATCCCCACGACGGAGAGCTGGACATCCTGGACGACCCTCCAGATGACCAACCTGATGATTCACCTGATGACGGGAAATCACCAAATATGCGACTTGGCAACATTCTTGAGCTCGACAGTCCCCTGAGTTTTGAGGGATCCTTCTTCCAGACGGGCAACTCCATGTCTTCCGGCGAGTTACGTCTAGTTCGACCCGGAAACCAGACAGATGGCGGCACCGAACGCTGGGAGCGTATCCTGAACGATGAGTTCACCCTAATCCTGAAGGGGGTACTCAAATACACCCTACCTCTTAGTCAGAAGATAAGGAGCGTTACGATATCGGGCAAGACGACGGTGAAGCCCAATTCCGCAAACGACCCAGTCCTGAAGCCGAACGGGACGAATTTTGAAATCGGCATATCGTAGTCTGGCGGGTGACTCTGACCCGTCTTCCCTATGTGGCCCATTCATGATGTCATTTTTCTTTTCACTTTTTACGATTTGTATATTGAGCGAGCAACTGGCATTTTCAGGAGCCTGGGGCGTTGGACAACAAACTAGCTTTTGCATTGAAAAAGGAAGCGGGACTACCCCGTAACATCACACTGGAAGGCGCGGCGCAAAGATATGGAATACTGGGGATACAGGACTTCCGATGGACCACACGGCCACCACAACACAACATTCACGAATCTGCCTTACTCCTGCCACTCGCATCCGGCGGCTGTCATGTTACGATATCATTGATTCAAAAAGAGTGGGATACTCAGCTAGACATTCCATGGAGATGGCTACTTTACGAGCGGGCTGGACTGGACGAACCGTCACCGCATTTGCATAGGGATAAGGGTCACAAAACGCATAGCAAGGCAGAAAAGTAATGATTAAACAAGCTTGGAAGACCAAGATAGTGATACGTGGCTGAAGAAGACTACAATAGTCAAAAGAGCAACCGTTTGATGGGGGACTGGAGGTGACATCCTGACAAGACTATACGCGTCACAAACCCGCAATTATACTCGGGAAGCAACTTGTACTGGTAGACAACGGTCTGGACGAAACGCAGTCGTCTTAGTGGATAAATGATCAAAAATGGCTTTCAAGTCGACTTCCGTCTTGCTCATCTGATGATGTGTGCATATTTCAACTAGCAACTGCCTTCGGACACCTTTCCCTACAGCAAATCAAGGGTATATCCAAACCCAGCTCACTTTATGCAGGTTACATTTTTTTTTTCCAAAGTTAAAAATGATTCACATATTACGGAGCGATCCTCAATTGTGGTGTACCTCCAGCGCACCCTTCTCCCTGACTTCCTCGGCGCGTCTTTCGAGGTCGGCCGCCAAATCCGCCGAGTACGTGCTCCGGTCGGAGCCCGGCACGATCCAGGGCGCGTTGGTGAACAGGTAGTTCATCTCCTCGAGGGGCACGCGGCGCGTCTCGGGGAGGACGAGCCAGAAGAAGACGGCGTTGGTGAAGTTGCAGACGATGAAGAGGATGAAGTAGCGCCAGCCGCCGATGTTGGCAATGGCAATGTCCGTCACCTGCCCGATCATGGTGTTGAAGGCGAACGACGTCATGGTCGCGATCGACACGCCCTTGGACCGCGTGTGCGTGTCGAAAATCTCGGCCGGGATGATCCACGACAGCGGGCCACACGAGTAGCTGAACGAGATGTTGTACAGCCACGTCACGATGATGAAGCCCCAGCCGGCGCTGCCCGACCCGCTTCCGTTGGTCGGCGGGAATACGGCCAGCAGAATCGCGGCGATTAGGAACATGAGGCAGTTGACCAGGTTGCCGATGATCAGCGGCCAGCGGCGCCCGAAGCGGTCGATGGTCATGATACAGGCGGCCTGGGCCAGGAGCGCCAGGATACTGTTGATGGCCTGGTACTTGAGCGCCTCGTCCGTGCTGATGCCGATCTGCTTGAAGATGTTGACCGAGAAGTACTGGATCGCCGACACGCCTGTCATCTGGACGGACGCCTGCAGGGCGCAGGCCAGGAAGAGCCGCCGGAACGAGGATCGGTGGACGAAGAGCTCCTTGTAGCTCTTGGCCTCGTGCTCGCGGTCAAAGGAAATGGCTTCCTACAGTTGCAAAATGGTCAGAGGTTGAAACAACAACGGTGGGTCCGGGCGATATATCGACTTACCTGGATCTGAGCAAACTCGGCCTGCACCCAGGGGTCACTGGTATCGCCGTGAGAGTGCAGCTTGGCCAACGTCGCCAGGCCCTTCTCGGCCTGGTTGTGGTCGATAAGCCAGCGAGGGGACTCGGGGAACAGGAGAATCAGGGCGGCGAGGATCACGGCAGGCACCACCTGGATGCCCAAGGGAATGCGCCACTGGCGGTCGTCCAACAGGTTGTGGTTCGTTCCCCAGGTGATCCATCCGGCCATGAGAGCGCCGATGCCCAACATGAACTGCTGCAGCGCCGTGACTCTTCCGCGGATCGACGGGTGGGCAATCTCACCCTGGTAGACGGGGATGATCATGGTCAGGAAGCCAACGCCCAGGCCGGCGAAGGCGCGGCCGGCGTACAGGTAGCTGAGCGACTGAGCTGCCGTCTGCACGGCTCCACCGAGGATGAAGATGACAGCGCCGAGGAAGATGGTCCACCGACGCCCGAGGAGATCGCCGGCGGGACCCGCGAAGCCGGCGCCGAAGAAGGCACCGCCCGTGAAGAGCGACACGACGGCGCCGCTTTGGGCCGTGTTCGGGGCGAAGAGCTCATTGAAGTGTGTGCTGCCCACCACGCCGGCGATGACACCGAGATCATAACCGTACAGGGCAGAGCCCATGGAGGCAAAGATGCCGACCAGGAACTGGGGGAGCAATGGGGTTAGCAACGCCCGGCTATTCTCGAGACACGGGTGCCAGGTATCCACCGCTGTAAGCCACTCACCTGGTAAGTATGTGGCGACAACATCTTGACTGCTGCTGCCAAGTAGCAATCCTACTGCCCGAAGTTCGAACAATGGGGAGAAAGGCTCGGGGGTGAGCAACTAGGAGAGCCAAAGCGACGAGCGAGACAAGAAGCCGCGACGTCGTCTTCAGCGGCCATGTCACTCTATATATTGACCCCAACGACCAGACCCCGGGGCCACGGGCCGCCGAGGTGCTCTGCCTTGTTCTCCCAGTTGGACTTGGGTTTCTCCGCATCGTCGCACACGTGCTGCCGTTGGGGAAGAGGGTCCCATTGCGACGACACTGGGCAGCCCAGCCGCTCGGTTCGTGAAACTCTGCGATTGCACGGTATGCAAGGCGAGGTCTTGCGCCGGGACGCACGCAGTTGGTGGAATCTGCGGGCTCGCCCCGGACGCTACGCAGGGGTCGCTACAGGCGCGCCAATCGCTGACTATAGCGATGCCCTAGGGGAACCCCAGTCTGGGGATTTTGCGCTGTGGGGAGCCGGTATGGAGCCTTTCTCCACATCAGCCTTGGAGACGGAGCGAAGCGAGATTTTTCTGGGGATTGGAGCCGGCATGGCATGTTGTTCGTAAGACGTGTTGGTAAGTTTACGGATGTCAGTTCATGTGATGAGATGCGACGGGGTGGAGACGAGGGAGCCCAGGCAAACATAGTCAAGCCACTTGCTCTATATTATGGACCCAAAGTGCTTGCTCAGCAGCCTGTCACGATCATATGATCTGCTCATTCGCCCGGTTACGTCCCTAGACATTTATTTTCGTCCCAACTTCGGGCGAGATACTGTTTAGTACAAGAGTCGCCCTGTTCGAGTTACTGTTCACCTCGCCAAGCCAACCAGTCCAACAAATAGTTCAAATCTCCAGCGTGGATGTGTCCCTGTCGATGTCAGAACGGTGTAAAACGGAGTGAGTGGGTGGGTATATCCAGCGTTCCCGTCCCAGCCAAGACAAGGCCTTGAAGCTGAACCATGTTGAGCGGTGGTCGACTTGGTCCTGAAAGCTGTCAGGCCTCGGAACCGTGACAAGATTCGATGAGCACATTGCCTCCCGAGAGACAACGTCTGGCCTTGAAGAACCCTTACACGCACTTGGGAAACAGAGTCGAATAATCGATACTAGAGAACGCAGCCTTGAGACAAAACTAGTGCTATAGCTCGTGTAAGGGCTTCCAACGTACTTTTGAGACAAGCGGAGGGTGCTTTTCTTAACTGCATTCTACAATTCAGCCAGAAACTCTACCTAAACGTAGGTGCCAGATGAGAGGTATGCTCAAGCTGTGAGTTGAACGGCAGTGGACACCGATCTCACACCGTTGCTTTGGCATGTGCCGGATCCAGGGACAAGACCGAAACTTCAGGTTGTAGTTCAACATCGGCCAATATCGAATCCAAACAGTATGATGATACTGACGGGACAAGATATCAGGCTGAGGTTATGGTGGTGATTGAATCCGATGTCACCATACACGATAGGCAGTCTCTGAGGTACCTCATTTGATAGACATTTCCATTCCCAATTGCAAGCTATACTATTGACGAAGACTCCACTAAATCAAGACTTTGGTCTAGGGCCATTTCCAGGTTGCCGCTAGCAGTCACCATGCTTTGTTCCTGCTCATGTACATATGGTCATCTATCCCGAATCCACCACGCAGCACATGTCCCCCCGGTGTCTCGCATCTAGTGGAACTGGTCCTCGGTGACGCCCTTGCCCATGGCGCTGGTGGAGCTGATGCCGCCGGTGACCATCTTGAGCATCTCGTCGCTGTAGTTGGCGCCGCTCCACTTCTGGTGCTTGACGACGTCGACGCCGCCGTCCATCTCGGGCTCCTGGACCAGCTCGCCGTACGCGCGCATGCCGCTGGCCGCGTACGCCCGCGCGAACTGGTCGCTGATCAGCGCCGTCGTGTGCAGGCCCGCCAGCGTGATGAACTGCCAGCAGTACCCCAGCTTGGCCAGCCGCCGGATGTACGTCTCCTGCTCCGCCCGCGGCATGGCCGTCTTCCAGTTGAACGAGGGCGAGAGGTTGTACGCCAGCCTGAGAAAGCACGCATATGTGTTAGTCGATTGAGAGGTCGAAGCTTGGCTATATGCCCGCGGGAGAGGGGGAAGGACTCACTTCTGTTCGGGCCAGACGGCGTGTACGCCGTTGGCAAACTCTTGCGCCTGCTTGAAGTCGGGCAGCTTGCTCTCCATCCAGATGGCGTCGCAGTACGGCGCATAGGCAACGGCACGGTTGATGGCGCAGTCGCAGCCGCCCTTCAGGCGGTAGTAACCCTCGCGCGTCCGCGGGGCGTCCCAGTTGAAGTAGATGTCGACGTTGGTGATGCCGTGGGCAATGGCGCGGGCCTCGGCGTGGCTCTTGCCCTTGGCCTGGGAGAGGTATTGCTGCACCAGCTCCTTCTTGTTCGGGTACGCACCGGCATTGATCGTCTCAACGACGGCCTCATCGAAGCGCTGCAGGCCGGCCTTCTCCAGCCAGGCCTCCTCGATCTGCGAGAGCTGTTCTCCGTTCTTACCGGCCTGCTCGGCGGCGAAGATGAGGTCGTTCAGGGGTTGGAGGTTGGGGTTCGTAGAACCCATGATGAAGGCATGATCTCGAGGGTCGATTGTCGTCGTGATCAACGTGGCAGCTTCGGCATCAGTCCGGGCAACGGCGAGCAAGTCGGAGCCCATGATATCGGCTTGAGCACGGATGGCCACCAGACGGTTGATGTGCTCGCTGATGGGCACCAAGACCTTACCAGCCATGTGACCACACTTTTTTGTACCGGGTGCTTGATCTTCTATGTGAATACCGGCAGCACCACTCTCGATGAAGAGCTTGGTAAGCTTCATCACGGCTGTGAGGCCACCATGACCAGTATCGGCATCGGCAATGATCGGCCGGAGGTAGTCGATATTTTGTAGCTTCGTTCGCGCAGCCTTGGGCACGCTGACTCGTTCGTTTCTTTGTTTTCGGTCGTGGAAGAGCTGTGCCATGAAGAGGTGCTTGACCTTGTTCGGGACGGTAGTCTAACACGTATTAATGAGCGAGTCGTAATAGCCAATGGTATCATTCTGACTTACATATGGGTAATCAGCCAAATCAGGACCAGGCTCATCCGACGAGGAGGCGGTTGATGATGATTGCCAACCGGAAACGTAGACAGTATCCAAGTACTTCGCCATTTGGGTGACCATGGTAGGTTCCAAGCAGCCGTAAGTATAACTGGCATCACGGTTCTAGTACCATTAGTGTCGAGGGCCTTTGCTTGAAGCAATTGGTGAGAGTACATACCTTGAAGCGACCTTCCAGGATATTCCATAATTTCTTAGATTGCGTGTTGCTGGCATACTCAATCTTCAGGTGACCCCTCTTGGAGACAATCTGCTCCGCAGTAAACGGCCTCTTGGTGTATCTCCATCGCGAGTCGGTCCACCACTTCTTGACAGCTTCGACCTCCTTTGTGAACAGCTCGTCTTCAATGTTGGGGTCGATCCCAGGGTTGATCATGTTGTTGGAAGCCATGATGGAAGGAAGGGCAAACCAGTATACGGTTGTATATACAAGGAGGCGAGGGGTAGAGGAGGAAAGACCGTGAGGTAGAGCTATAAAATGTAGAGTATGCTTATCTATCCACTGGACGAAGCAGCTCAGGTGTGGGAGTATGTGTCGAGTAAGAAGAAAACCACAACAATCGTGAGAACTAGGAATCAAGAAACCTATTTCTTTACTAGGAAACGAGAATAGTCATAGTCAACTTCCAATGCTTCGGCCGTGGCAGCTGACGGTCCAAGTATCGGGAAAGATCGGTCGAGCGGGTATTGATCACGGTCCAAGGCCCATGCTTCCCACTGCCGCCAGGGGTGTGTGCCACCTAGTGTGACAATCCAATCCCATGTGCCAGGCCAGTAGTTCACGGCCATTTGAGTTTCGCAGTGGATTGGCACCTCGGCGTGCAGCCGTGGCAATGGCATCACCGCGTCTGGACAAGACCGGATCCGGCTCAAAGGCTTGTTAGTCAGGCAAAGCCAGGGCTAGCAGTTTGCCGTCATTGGCCGAGATGCCGAGAGAGTTACATGCCATTGGAGCGCCGATTGGAGCGCCGCCCACCCCGCATTATTGGGGAACGAGCCGGGGCAGCGCAACAAGAACGGTCGGGCATCTGGCACTTGACAGTGACGCATACTGCAACTATTGTATGTCATGCCTACGGCCCCTGCTATGGTGAATTTCGTGGCCAATGGCATTTTGAGATGGCATGTTCGTAATGAGGTTCTGGTCAACCTGGAAAGAAAGGCAGTGGCAGTGTGACAGGTCCAGCGGTTTCAAGAGGACCCCAGTGGCATTGTCAGCTCCCAGTGTATCGACACAGCAGTCTTATTCCCCGTGCCTGACTCGAAGCTTGTACCACTTCCACTGAAAATGTGGACATGTGAAAACGAGCCGAGTGTCTCACGCTTGTCCTCAGAGGTACCTACCAGTCAGCGCGGCAATGAGGACGCGCACAGGGCTGGGCCTGGCTGGATCGACAATTGCCCGAAGGGGTTAACAGGAGGCTCTGCTATTGGTCAATTTTGAGCCTCGGCTCTATGGTCGGTAGTGTCGTCACCGTGCTTCCACCAGAACAGTCATCCGTACTCGGTGCAGCCTCTGAGCTGGAGCACTTGTCACATGTACGCGATTCTGTGTTCAATCAAGACCCTTGACGTTGGTTATGGGGCATGACATATTGGGAACCATGATGTGCATTATAATGTGGCTGTCTGCCCTGGGCTCCATAATTGTCCTGCCTAAAGGTCCATAATCCCTAGTCACGCGTTGATAAGCTCCTTATATGAGAGTATCAACACATGCTTCAGTTGGTATTCTACAGGTGCCCTAGAAGTATCATTTGAGAGGCAGGCCTCCCTTGGCTGCGAACCGTTGCACTCAAGCAAATAAAAGCAGCTTGACAGCCTCGCGACTGGTGACCAGCAATTTTACACCACCCCTCCACACGATACCAAAGCACACTATGGTACAAGGCTTAATCCCAAACGGGGCCCGTGCATATCTACGGGAGAGCCTCAAGTAACTTCTCTTCTTTGAGCTGCTGAGCTCTTTCGAAGGACTCCCAAGGCGTCAAGGTTCCTAGTGCTCGTCTCTCCTCGGTGGTGACGAACTGAAGGCCGTATACATAACTGGCATTGACCCAGCCAAAGCTAAAAGAGCGCGTTAGCAAAAAGCGTTGGACACAGTCCGGTGATCGGAGCAGCCTACCCTTCCTTCGCAACACCCTTGAAGTCGAGTCCTTGATTTCCATACTCGGCGTCCACTCGATGAGGATCGACAGGTCGGGTCACGTCGTACTTCTCTACGACGACGCCGTTGAAGTCGAAAAATGCCTTGGTTATCATGTAAAGCCACTTGTAGGCTAATCTCTGAGCCAGGTCGTGATAGCCGTATCGGTAAAGACCGGTCCAAGCAAGCATTTGTTGCGGTGCCCAGCCATATGGATAGTCCCACTGTCGGTTGGGCCGTTCCAGGCTGATGGGGCCTCGAGATTCCTCCGTACCGGACAGAAGACCACCCTGTGCCTCAAACTTTGGCACAGCATTTTTCACCACTTTGGCAGCCTTCTCCGGGTCCGGAACTCCAGCCCACAGCGGCCAGAATGTGGTGCAGCTTTCATAGTTGGTTCGCTCCTGCTTCTTCGTGTCGTAGTCGAAATACATGCCTTGCTCCTCGCTCCACATGTATTTATGAATCGCTGCTCGGCGTCTCTTCCAGCGCCGATCCCAGATCGCTGAGGTTTCAACCTGGCCTGGCTGCATAGACCCACCGCACCATTCGGCAGGAATAGTCAACTTGTCTCCAAAGACACTTCGGATGGTTCGGGCAATGTCCATTTCGTACTTGTAGATGAGAGAGTTGAGATCAACAGTGGCAAGGTCTGCGCATATCTTCTCAAGGCGATAGGACGTATCGTGGCCGGACTCTCGAACAGCCCGATCATGGAGGAAGTAGTCATCAAGCTCCGGTTCCTTGACCTCACCGTAGTTGTAGGCTCTAATGAACTGCTCAAACGTCATGTTGTGCTTTTTGGCATAAGGTTCCAGAATATGGACGAAGTGAGAGGCCTCGGTCTCAGGAGGCACGCCCCATCCCTCGGGGCGGTATCTCGATAGTCCTGTCTGGCGATCCAGTCTAGGCTCGGCCATCCACACACAGTAATACTCTTTGATCGCTGCAAGGAAGGCAGTACGAAGAAAGTCGATAGCACCAGGCTCATGCTTGATTTTCTCGTAGACCCGCAATGCCATATCAGTCAGGAAAGGTGGCTGAGATCGACAGAGGTAGTATGACCGAGTTGCGTTGAGGATCTTGCCGTAATGCCTGATGCAGAAACAGAAATTCTGCACCATAGACTTGGCCAGGTCTACCCTGTCGTTTACAAGCAATCCGAGGGATTCCATGTAGCTGTCCCAGCCGTACAGCTCGTTGAACCGTCCTCCAGGAACAACGAACGGGAGGCCACGGAGTGTCTTCTCGCCTGTCACGGGGTCGGTGATGCTCTCCATTTCGACAGCTAGCAGTCCTGGCTTATCGTTCATATCTCGAACCAAGTGGGGAGTGATGATCTCGGGCAGCTGCACAACGTCCAGTCGAATCTTGGGACGATCTCGTGCTACCTTTTGATAGAACTCAAGCTGTTCGGGGGCTGCGTGGGGTACATAGATTCTTGGGCGGGGATCATCTGTCCAGTCCTTCGGATCTTTGGCTGCAACCTCGATGGTGGAGGCATCAATTCGTCGGGTCAAGCCATCCCAGAACTGGTCCTTGATCAAGCGAGACAGTCTGCTGACGGGATTCTCATTGAGCCTGCCAATGTCCAGAATCACTTCAGTACGGCCAAACTCCTTGGCCATGGATAGCTCCTGCAAAAGGTTGGACAGCATGTATGTGCCTCGGATTTCGAAGCGGTTGAGCCCTCCGGACTGCGCCGTGCGCAAGGAGATGACCTTCGGGCCGGTGTCTTCGATGGTGATCTGCATGTTCCTGTCGGTATCCTCCTGTTCCTGCAGCATCTCCAGCGTGTGGTCCACGTTGACGAGGAATTGACGCGAATGCGGTCTGCTTGACTCATCTGGCAGGGTTGGGTTAGAACGTATTGATAGCCGGTGCCGCGTTACACATACCGTGACTTCCTCGCCTATGCGGCTCTACTAAGCCCAGACGCTCGAATTGTTGTACTAGACCATTCTGATGCCATATTAGTCGACAAGTTCCTCCTTGAAACAGTTGGCTCGTTAAGACCAGGCTTACCTGGGAGTAGGTGCGGCTTCGGGCGTGGTAGCGGTTGGTATGTCTCGCATCGGAGTTGTAGTAAGTCTTCGCATCGTCGAACACGCCGAAATCTTCGTTGGAGCTGACACTGCCACCCTGCTGGTGACGAGACCTCGCCGCGGCGGCAGAGGGTTGCGCGGCCATGCGGATGCGTTTCCTAGACAGAATCCCTACCAGGCGGTTGGTGGATGGGATTACTGCAGCTTACGGTAGCTCCAGGATTCGGCGTCTCAGGATTGCGGGCGGCTCTTGCGATAGGGATCAAGATAGCCGGCCACTTGGTGCCCGCACAGCTATTCGCTACGGGAGGAAGTAGTCTTGCGGCTCAATCGCTTCTCGGCTCGTCGTGGTCGGACACGGAGTTACTTTGGGGAAAATAAAGTAGCGGGGGATTCGGATTCGGGTCCAGGTTCAGGGCGGGAGTAGAGAGGTCGAAGCTACTTGCACGACAGCTATCATGTCTCTGCCGCCCAGTCTCGGAGAAGGGATTGGGGTTGGGAGCTCGTCGTGTGTCGCACGTTGCCGCGGGAAGCCGTAGGTGTCACGCGACGATGTTTTTGTCAGGTCAACGGATCTTGGTCGTCTAATGGTTAGGACCTTGCGAAGACAAAGCTGACCGCCACCTGCACCGCGTGACGAGATACGGGTGCTGGAGGAGGGGCAGAAACGGGGTCCCTGGGGAATAAAGAACGGCTTGGAAAACGGTACTGGCTCGGGCTCGGGCTTGTGGAGGGTTCGGGCAGCACGACGCGTGTGAACGGGTGCTAGTGGAAGTATGTGCTCTACGAAATTCGGCTGCTTCACGATGGTTTACATATCGATGATCCGGCTGCACGCGATCACGACGTGGAAGAGCAGCTGCGGCGGCAGGAATGATATCATAGGCAAAAGTTGACGATTGCATCTGCAGAGGCGATGCGGCTGCCCATTGAACACTCCACTCTCGACACCCTAGTCCATCAGCGGTGGATTAAGACACAGTACCCAGGTAAGTCGGCCGGCAATTGTTTGGGACTGATCTGTGGAGCCCACAGCTGTGTGTACGAATGCTGAGAGTGAGCTCGTATCATGCAGCTGAGGCTCAGGGCGAAAGACTTTCGCGTCGGCGACAATGAAAAAAATGTATTGGATCTCTGGCCACAGCGCCTGGTGAGCGTGGACAGCATCTCTCACATCGTGCGAGTCCGGCCAGCACAACGGACCGTTGAACGTGGGGCTGCGGGCAAGCTTGTACAAATGACTCGCTCCACCACGGAGCCCATGATGATGAGATGTCCCTTTCCAATCCAGCAACGAAGATCCCCTTCGCGTCATTTCTATATCTCGTGGTCCCCTTTTCCCAAGCCGTTGTTTCGGCCCTAATGCAAGCACTTGAGAGTGTGCAACCCCCACCATGTCCCTCGAGCCAATGGTATCATCCTCATCCCGCGTTGGGGCACCCTCAATTCCCCAGCCAGGAGCTTTACTGGTCCATGTTGACTGTGCGGCTGCTGAGAAGAGCAAATCGGGTCAGCTTTGCTTGCTTCCTGGAATGCAGGCACTCATTGTTGGTACCGATTCCGGTAGCCTCCCCACGACATCTGGTAGCCGAGAACGCGTTCTGGCGCCGGTCCCAGACCGACCCGTATCTGCGGACCATGAGCGGACATGTACAATCTGCTGAAGGTTCACCGTGAAACACGGTACGTGGGATTTTGCGCTACGATGACCTGTCGGCATTGCGGCCGAGTTGTGTTAAACCAACTAGATTGGCTCTAAGACATGTCACATTCGGGCCAGGAGTCCACGTGGGGTTCCAAGCTGCAAAGTCTATCTGCGGAACGTATATGAAGGCCTGAGTCAAATTGGTACAAGCCACCAAGAGCCGCAATTGACCCTGCCGTGTCGCGTTATCCAATCAAATTGGCCATCTCTGTGCTGTTCTTAGACTTGCTCGCATCTCGTAGAGACAAGGCAGACCTAGTCAGAAGAGAAGCTGCTATAGCGAAACAGCGACGAGATGGTGCAGTCGACATTGTTGCTGCTAGCGTAGTTATCACGGCCTTGGTATGTATGTATAATCGGGCACAGCGAAGTTGATAGTATGACAATGGTGCATATACTGTTATGCGCTCTATAGAGATCAATCAACCCGTTTCGTAACCTTAGAAATTGAAATCTAATGTGAACGTTGTTGCTCGATATTATACTAGACTTTGTTGATAGCTTCTAAACACTACCCAGATAGTACATTCCTATACTTGATATGCCTTACCAAGTACGAAATAACGAAACTGGAACACAGCCTTCTAGATTCGCAGATCCGCAACGAACAGTAACTGGCACAACTGAACATATGCTCGGTTTCATAAGCCAGTGGTTGTTCACACAAGATGAGGTACATGATAGAGGGTTTGCCCTGCCTGTATGTTCAAAGTTTGCTCGCATGCCCTGACGCTGCAAGAGGGGAAAGAAGAACTCGATGCTCTCGGCGCAATTGTGGAGTTACCTGAGCCCGTGCGAAGGCTTTAGATACAGAGCTCTCCACATCAATGGATAGTGCTGTAAGACTTCACACTGCCAACTCTCCCTACAAAGTGCCAGACCTTGTCGAGATCTATACCCGAATAATGGTCGAGCCCAAATCTGTTATGGCAAAAAGCGCTCACACGGGACGATTCCCTTCTTGGAGGGCTTGCCTTGGAGTGAAGAGTGCATATCACCACATGGGCAGGTGTAAGTTACTGCTGGGGTATATGCTATTACGCGACACACGACGACTCCAGTCCATGGCTTTATCAATCCTAATTCGCCGCCTTTTGAGACATACTCGCAGTGTTTGGTATCTCGCTCAGAGCTATTAATATCACAACAGATTGTGGATGCGAACTGCCTACTAAATGTGTATATTGCATGAGTGCTGCATACATCAAGTACGGCTTGACACGTAGGGTGCGTGGCAAACTTGGGAAACTCGTGCGTTTCTAGAGACCTGGCCCAGAAGCGACCGCCAATGACTAAATGGCAAAGTAGAGTGGCTGGAGTGGTTGAGAAGATAAGCCCTTGCCCAGGCGATGACAGCCATGGGGAGTCATCCATGGGTAGATACCGAGGAGAATTCTCGGAGGCGGGCCTATTAGGACATAATATTGACTGAATGGCTGCATGCGCATCCCTGCCGTTGCAGCATTCCAACGCTGTGCGAACAAATAAAGCCTGCAGATAATGTGCTGCACGACCTTTCCAATGCAGACTGAGATCAATCGACTGATCGAGAACGTCATCCCTTGCTACATAACCTAAAACCTAATTGTTCGCAGAATGTCACCCTTGGCTCAGTGATGGTTACTTCCGCAGGCTCCGTTCTGAAGTAATTTCCCTCTCGGTTTGTCTGCTGGGTCGGCCACGTCGAAGCGACGCCTAGACGTGGAATTCTGCTCAATGCGGCTGGCTCTATCTCGCGCTGACACGACTGAACACCAGCAGTTTTGAGAGCTCTAAAAACAGGTATGGGGTCCCTTCGCTTAGGGCTCCTGCACTGGAGGGTGACTTTGGAGGGATCCAGAGAGGATTTGCGAGGCAAATTAGTTGGCCGCTCTAGAAAGCCTGGATGTTGAACAACTGCCGTCGCCATCGTCTGCTCTTCAGAAACCTTGACAGTGCGGTCGGGGACAACCATGAGGCTCAGGAGACAGTGTTGATCTTCAACAAGCAATCGATGCGAAGAGGGCGACTAAACTCTAATAAAAGAAAGCGCCCGTAGATCAACTAGCCTGGAAGATCCGGAAAGCCACCGACAGTTGTGCTAACGCTAGTGACGGGGCAGCACCCACCGTATCGGCGGGCTCTAACCGGATTCCTGTAAGCTTATCACATCCGCACCACGACCACGGCGCAACCAACCTCGTATTCTCAGGTCAAGCCATCCGAAAAGAAACGGCAAGTCTTCAACAGGCCGTCTGTCTCAGGCAGACCGCAATCTGTTCGAGCGCCCCATGCTGAACAATATGTTTGTCTTCTGCCTTGCCAATCTCTTTTACCCTATCTGGGCAAAGCCCACGACAAGTAACGGTAGTCTCTGGAATTAGGAATCACTCCGTTATATACTTACTGACCAAGACCCGAAAACGTGGCGCCAGTTCAAGGCTCGAACAGTCCCGGATCGGTTCCGGCTTTAGACAGCTCTCCTTTGCTAGAAGTTAGCCTCGAGTTCCCTTGTCTGATTCTTTTGTGCGTGGTTAAACTGTTGAAAGGCTGGGTCACCCGTTGTGGCCATGGTTGCTGGGGGGCGATTCCGCTATTGTTCGGCCAAGCCTACCGCACCTGCATGATGCAGCTACAGCCCCGGTATCAAGGAATGTGCACACCTTTATCCAACACTCTGAAACTCCTCTCCCGTGGAATGTCAGATTGATTGCTCCAGACTGATTGTTGCCCTTGATCAAGTCGTGAACTGACATGATTTCATGCTTCCGTTGAAATACTGTTCGGCTTTTATGGATACATAGTACGCTATCTAGAGCTGTAGAGCAGTTATTCCATTGTGAGGTGCCCGTATACCCGGACGTACAGCTCATCTGCATGCCTAGTGCGTTATCAGTACTCCTCCCGTATTCGGCAAAATTGATAGCCAGGGGTAGGCAGCCTCAAGTTCTGGATTCGTCGAGCAAGGTATCAGTGCAGCCTAAGCCAGTCTGCAAATTCCTTCTCAGGCGTTGCTCTTGTATCTGGTGGCTCAGGGCTCATAGAGTTGGTACCGCATCTGCAGAGTACCAGGATGGCCCTTCGCAACTCGACTTCTTTATTGACAGTGGGGGGAGCTGAAAGACTATCAGGCGTGATACAGCTTAACCGCCATCCTGGCTTGGTATCGATGCATGTCATAGCTCCATTTCTCACCAACTACCAATCGGCCTGTTGGCCTGAAATCAGCTCGGATCTCCTCAAAAGAATGCCAACCTGTGTCATCATGTACAATGCGTGTCTGGACCCGGACCACACTGCAGGGCGCCAATAGACTGGTCCAGTGGCTAGATCCCAGCCCGATGTTATGGTGTTCCGATAATAGAACTGGAGTAGTCGGTCTTACCAGTTAGGATTCCATGCCTCTGATCCTAAATTTTTCTTACAGCCCATTTTTGATCTCACTTACTCTTATGTTCACAAGGTGAACCATCTTCCATCTCAATTCCCCTTCCATGAGGGGCATCGTTCGCTGTTGTTGATAAGTGCTTTTGTCACTCGTTCAGATTTCCAGCACTTATCGCCATGGGATTCCTCAAGTCCTATCTTGCGCCCGGGCGGGCGAAGAAAGAAGAGGAGAAGCAAGGCCATAAAAAGAATTCGGGCGCCCAGGATGAAACGAATATGAAAGACATGACTTCCGCGTCGAAGAAGACTGCACAATACTCAAGAGGCACTCCTGTCGCGGGCTCGACACCGGGCGTGATAACACCTTCAAGCCAATACGGCTCTCGTCCAGCGTCGGTATACTCACGCCGCACATCTCTGTACCCACAAGGTGACTTCCGGAACTCGGCTCGAGACAGCTTGCTGGACGTGAAGGCCGATGTCATGTGCAATTGGCTTTACCAGCAACAGCTTGAGAAGCAGTATGCAACTGGCATGCTGCCCGGCGAAGGGGCAGTCATCAAGAAAGGTAGAAACGACTACGCCTGCTGCCCACCATTGCTTCGGAACATGCAAGGGAGTCTTTTTGAGATGGCTATGGAACTCAATGTCAGGGTGTGTTATGACTGCCGAGTGAGAGCTGCACGCCATTGTCTAACATGATTCTGCAGTGCGCCATGACCGTGAACACTCGAGTCATTAATGTCATTCTGAGCTCGAAGCGATCAACTTATGACTATATCCCCCTGCCAGACGGACTGCATTTGCAAGTGCTCCCGTCTATGCGCGATCTTCCAAGGTGCCAGAAGCACCACTTTGCCGCCTTCATTCAAGACGCCCAGATCCTCGTCGTTTGGGACGACGAACCCAAGAAGTTGCTACTCAGAGCTGAGGCCTTGGAACGACAGTTGATGACAATGATTTGGGGTACTGGTGGTGATGAAGACGAAGAGGAAGACGAGAAGGCGGCCGAGAAGAACGCGGTTGAAGTTGGCGTGTCTGCTGTTGACCTCGAGGCTGCTCTCGAGAAAGGAGTCCGAAAACTGAAGCTTACCAGTCCAATCACCGTCGCCTTGACCATAATGTTAACCATCGCCTGCCTAGGTTTGGGTATCCGAAATCTCGCCTACCAACTCGCCATCGACGGGTCCTATATTCGACTGGCACTAGTAGCCGCCATCCCGGCACAATTCTTCATCTCCCTTTTCTTCTTCCAGACCATTGTCACCAACATATTCCAAATCTTTGGTCCGATATCTGCCATCGACACGAACTCACGATTTTACTCCGGGGAGGCTCCAAAACGCCTGGACCGAAACTACTGCACGCTACCCCATGTCACTGTACAAATGCCAGTTTACAAGGAGGGTCTGAACGGAGTCATCCGGCCGACCATCAGCTCGCTGAAGCAGGCGATATCCACGTACGAAATGCAAGGCGGCTCCGCGAACATCTTCGTCAACGACGATGGTATGCAGCTGATCTCTGAGGAGCAAGCCGAAGCCCGGCGGGAGTTTTATGAAGAGAACAACATTGGATGGGTCGCGCGCCCTAAGCACAACCCCAAGCCGGCCGAAGGAGAGCAAGTCTTCTTGCGCCGTGGAAAGTTCAAGAAGGCCTCCAACATGAACTACGCGCTAATGGTTAGCAACCGTGTGGAGGACAAACTGTTGGAACTGCAGCGAGGCCCGACTTGGACTCAGGACGATGAAAATACTGCTTACCAGCAATGTCTCGAGGAGGTCATCCAACAGGATGAAGGGCGCACCTGGGCAGAGGGTAACATCCGAGTTGGTGATTACATCCTCATCATCGACTCAGATACTCGTGTGCCAGCAGACTGCTTACTGGACGCCGTCAGCGAAATGGAGCAGTCCCCGGAAGTTGCTATCTTGCAGTTCTCTTCTGGTGTTATGCAAGTCACAACATCGTTCTTCGAGAAGGGTGTCACCTGGTTTACCCAGCTCATCTACTCCGCCATCACATTCGCCGTTGCCCACGGAGATGCTTGCCCCTTTGTAGGCCACAACGCCATGCTGCGGTGGTCGGCACTGCAGGACGCGGTCGTGTACCAGGACGAGGATGGCTACGAGAAGTTCTGGTCCGAATCTCACGTGTCGGAGGACTTCGAAATCTCGCTGCAACTGCAAGTCAAGGGTTACACTCTGCGGTTCGCATCTTACACCGGCGATGGCTTCCAGGAGGGTGTCTCCTTGACGGTGTACGATGAACTGGCTCGGTGGGAGAAGTATGCGTACGGCTGCAACGAGCTTTTGTTTAACCCCCTCCGATACTGGATCACTCGTGGTCCGCTGACACCGTTGTTCCGCAAGTTCCTTTTCTCCTCCATCCCTCTGCCAAAGAAGGTGACTATCATGGCGTACATTGGTACTTACTATGCAATCGGCGCTGCCTGGCCCCTGACTGTCGCGAACTACTTCCTCTCTGGCTGGTTCTTCGGTCTTCTCGACAAATACTACCTCGACTCGTTTGCTATCTACATCTCAATCATTGTTGTTTTCACTGCTTTTGGCAACTTTGCCCTGGCAATTCTTCGATACCGTCTCAACCAACAGGGCCTTGTGGAAGCTAGTAAGTCCTTTCTTCGCCTCCCATATTGATAACGTACGCCAGGACTGACACATACCCCTTTCAGTCTGGAACAACATAAAATGGATCCCCATGATGTCGATCTTCCTGGGAGGCATCCAGTTGCACATCTCGCAGGCCCTCCTCTCGCACTTCTTCTCCATTGACATGAACTGGGGCGCTACAGCCAAGGAGCTGGAGGAGGTTAACTTTGTCGAGGAGATCCCACGCCTGTTCAAACGCTTCAAGGGCACCTTCGTGTTCTGCACCCTCATGACCGCCCTCATGGTCTGCGGCAATTTTGTGTTCCCCTGGCAATGGCGCATTACAGATTTTGCTGCCATCTGGCCTCTCGCCGCGTGTACCGTCAACCATTTCCTCCTGCCGGTAGCGCTGAACCCGGCGCTGATGGTGTTTGCATGGTAATTCAATATACCGGGCTGGAAACAAAGTTGCGCTCGCTCTTTGAGAAGGTGCTGGTAACAGGGAGACCAAGTACACGCACGCATATATCTAATGTCTTAATGAACTTTGGTGTTGGTATAGATTTGGAGCTCAACTATAGACTTTAGCTTTTACAATCCGAGGCATCCGAGAGAGATTATGATTACCCTTGGATGGGATGTTCCATTTGCAGCTACAATTCTCATATGCTTGGTTAGAAACATGAATACAATTCACGAGTAATGAAAGCTTCACGCCGGATATCGGAGGGTGCTGTATCGAGCTATAAGATGGTGAGGACCAGTCTTGTAGTATTATTAGAGTATTGTGATCTCCATGGGTTGGCCAGAGCAGCGATAGTTGACGCGGCCGATTGCACAACCCGTCGAGCCTTCCCACAGTGAGGTTACGATTGAGTGCGTGCTACGAAACCCAAAGGAGCCAGATGCAGCGCGGCGTAGAAACTGTTATGTAAATAGTCGCAAAGCCGAGTCACACCTACATAATAAGCTGCAGCTATTGACACCGGGAAAACGCCCCTCCAGTCTCAGCATCATCCAGAGGCGCTATGTCCCGCGTCACCTGCCATAGCAAAATAGCACTCCAGCAAGTAAAAGGCGATGCCAACCAGGGCTGGCTCTCCAGCGTTTCCCCACTCCCAATATAAGTGTCAATTATGCCCAGAGCCTAGAGGGCGCTGGCGGGTTGCAGCGGAGCTTTCTTTGGATCTGATAACGTTAGAGGGGTCGTAGCCATCCCAGCAAGCCTCCAAGCCTCCAATCCACCTGGCCCGAGATTCCCACTTACACGCCAACCTGCGACCTACCTCACACAGGCACGCTCCGGTTTAGGAGAGACAGAGGAACCGTGCTCCTTGTATTTCCCGTCGACCACGAGGTCTTTTCAGGAAGGGGATTGCAGCAGCGGTGGAAGCGGCGCGGCATTTCCAGATGTGTTCATAACTTCTGGCCTCCTTTGGTTCAAACCTCCGATTCTTTGTCTGTCGCTTCAAGCCGTTCCATCTACCTGTTTATCTATCTTATCTTACGTCACCTCTTTCGAGCTACGTATTGTGCCGTAACAACAACACACATCAAACCGCAATGGCCGTCTTCGTCGATCTCGACGAGGAGGAAGAACCGCCAACCGCCCAGCAGCAGAGGCAAGCGTACAACCATTATCATCATTTCGGCGCGAAGCCCGAGTGGAATGGCCAGACGCTGCAACATGCCCAGCCGGCCAATGGCGCAGATAAGGGCGGGCACCGGGAGGAGGACAAGGACAATGAAGCCCAACATCCTGAGCTCTCCAGCAGCACAACGACGGACAGCAATGGCTCGGAACCTCTCAACAAGACCGCGATGACGGAGGCTCTCGGATGCTATCCGTAGGCTGGCACCCATCCCCCCCCTTTGCCCCCTTCTGTCCTTCTCGTTCTGCCAATTGTCCCGACTCAAAACGAAAGCTCGCGCGGGTTTTCTGGCAAAGCCCGTCCGGAGCTGGAGTACTAACACGAGGGTAACCCGCAGAGTCGTCATGGCGATCGCCTCGTCCCTCGACCTCATCTCGCTCGACAACCTGTCGCGCACGTGCCGGCGCGCCCACGGGGCCCTGCTCCAGTACCGCGGCTCGCTCATCACCCACACCCTGCACTGCGTCAACGAGGACGTCGCCCTCGACCCCGACGACACGCTCCGGTACCGCGCCCGCGCCGGCAACTGGTTCTACATGGAGGATATCGGCCGGGCCGGCGGAAACTACAACGGCAAGAGCGGCCAGTGTGCCCGCGACATGGTCGCCGAGTGTCGGAGGTGTGCGAGGGTCGTTTGTCGGGTTCGTCTCCCCGCCGTCTTGCCCTTTGGGCGCTGTAGAGCTCTCGTGAGGGAGTCGGTCAAGGTATCCGCCGCTAACCTGTACCTCGCCAGAACTGTGCCATCAAACCGCCAGCACCAATTGTGCTCCGCGATAGACACCGCCGTCTCTGCATCCGCTGCACTAAAGCACCGCTTGGGGCTCTCGCCAAGCCGCGACTCAAGCCAGATACGCCTATTGATGCGGACTTGATGAAGCGTGCGATCTGCACATGCCAGAGCGAGGGTGTCTGGCTCTGCCAGCCCTGCGGGAGGAGTATACGCGGCGCAGACCATGAGTACCAGACGTGAGTGATTCCCAGACATATTTAGTGGCCATGTTTGGTATCAGACTGCGACTGGAGGCTGACGAGAAGCCCCAAAATAGGATATGGCGCTGGCGCAACCAGTACGGCGACGTGATCGGCGGGCTGGGCACGGGCATCGGCGACGGCGACCGCGGCGTCATCTGCGGGCGGGACGCCGAGTGCTGCGCGGCCAAGGAGCGCGAGCACGAGACGGACTGCGACGCCGCCGACGCGCGCGAGCATGTGCTGTCGAACCCGGGCACGCCGCCGCCCTCCAACCCGCACCCGTTCCAGTCGTGGGCGACGGCAAGTAGCAGCAGCAGCAGTAGCAGCGTCGCAACGCCGTCGCCGCCGTCGTCGCCCCCGGAGCACCACCACGAGCGCGGCCACACGCCGTCGCCGACGCAGCTGGGCCCGGGCTACACGCGGCACGAGATCGAGGGCATCGGCGGCGTCGTCAAGACCAAGCGGCTCAGCATGATCCGCGTCGGCGCCTGCGTGCCCGAGTGGGAGGACGAGAAGAACAAGGGCGAGATCCTGGGCCGCGAGATCAGCGGGCGGGCGAGGAGCTGGTGTGGGTGGTGCTGGAGGGCCATCCCCGGCAAGAAGGACTACGAGACCGGGGAGCCGGGCAAGGGGAGGAGTAGTCTTCCTACCGTCAAGGCATGAAACGAGAAATGGTAAAAATTAGTTGGGCAGGCACACCGTGCCACTTTATATCGTGGACCCGGTAGGCTCGTGGGCACATGCCCACATCAGGGAGGGAGTATCATGCAGGGCACTCACGGAGTATAGGAGTAATACCACGGACTGGTTTGAAATTTGATTTGATTATACAAAGGTCTTTGGCCTGCCGGTTGCTGGCAAGCCAGGTACAACAATATCTGGTGATGTACAGTGAAGGGGGATTGTGGTACCCGACAGCAGATGCCGTGCCTTTTTTGCTATGCCTTGTCTAAATGTATCTCCCAACGCCAAGTATGGCATAAGCCAGATGCTTTTTGGATACCCATCGGCCTTGCTCTGTTCTCGTCTCGCAGTCGAGAACTCTGTTATACACACACATGAAACACGTCTCGTACAAGTCGTCTTCCTCCGTCTCCTCCCTCCGGTCTCTCGTTTTGTCGTCGAGTCGCTTCATCTCGAACAGCCGTGGGCCCGCTTCCTGGAGATGGCGTGCGCATCCTAGCCATGGCGGTCGCGACGTTCGCGAGACTATAACTCGCCCCTGCCGAGCATGACCTTCCGCTTCTGCCTGTCCTCGCGCGCCTTAGTCCGAATCGGACCCCACCGGGCCTTGATGGCCTCGAGCCGCTCCTTTTCGCTTTGTCGGTGCTGGGGGTTGGCCCTGCAGCACATGAGCACGAAATAGTTGCTGCACTGGAACTTTTTGGCCAGCGCGAGGACGCTCCACGTTGCGGGATCGCTGCTACGCAGCGCCCGCATCTCCTCGATCTGCTCGGCCGTCACGTTGTGCTTGGGGGCCACGAAGGACGGCGTGCCGCCGACCTCGGGGGCGGACGGGGATGAGGCCGGGGCCGAGGCGCGCAGCAGCTGGGTCAGGTTCGCTTGCCGCCGCGGGTCGGTCTTGGGCAGGAACTTGAAGGGGGTGTGGTAGACGGAGGGCGCGGACGAGGGCGGGTTGAAGACTATGTGGTCGTCGGTTCCGTTGTCCAGAAAGGACGGGTGGGGGGCGATTTTGAGGGCCTTTTTTGTCCGGCGCGTCGTCGATTGTGACCGTATGCTCGTGAGGTTGACGGAAGCTGTGAGCCTCCGGAGAGGCTGGAGGACGGGTCGCTCCATCCTGGGATGGGGATGTATGTATGCACGGGTGTTCAGCCTTTGGGTAGGGTCGACGCCTCGGTGCTCAGTTCATCAAGTCCGGCAGGTCGAAAAGAACGATGGGGCGGAAATACGAAAGACAAGGACAGAATGTCGGATTGACCCAATTGCCGGACGTTGACGGTCGCGCAGCAAGGGTGGCTCGAATCGAAAGTGATTTTCACGGCGTCTCAGGAGCTTTTCCTGGCCATGATAGCTTCCCGTTCCATCGGCCCATACAAATTTCTGCGGAAGCATTGACGGCCCGGCGCTCGCTGGGTCACGTGTCATGATAGCTGCTCGTTGTCCAGTTCCACGCTAACTTCTTCCTTGGACTACGGTACCATAGGTTAGTAGTACCTTACGTCAGCCATCAGCTTCAGCTCGCTCTCTCTCCAGCTCTCCAGCCCCAGTCCACTTCCGGCGTCCGTCCCCCAAAGCAACCCCCCGACCGGGGCACCGAGTCAGGAGACTGCCAGTTCAGGCAAAGGCAGCAAGCGGTCGGGATCGACAGCAGTGCGACCCCCGACCGTCAGGCTCAACAACGAGCGAGTGCCCCTCCCTGTGACGTACCCCCTTGGTATACTCGACCGTTGGGTTCCAGTGGGATGATGGAATCAGAAACACACTCCTCCTTGAAGGAGTTGTCAGCTCCCAATGCAGCCCAAGTTCCGACTGCTCTTCCTCGTTGATGGGGGATTGCTGTGATCGCGACGCTGGCGGCGACGACGATGGATGCCAATCTGTCCCGTCTGGGCGACTTTCTCGGTAGTGCCGAGCTCCAGCGTCGTCCCAGCAAACCCCCCCAAGACGACGTCCAGCACCAAGTCTGGTTGGCCTGTCAGGTACCGTGTAAGTATTTGCGCTTCTTAGGGTACCCGACCACAGGAGAGGCATGGCATGGACCATGCTCCTTATTTAGGTTGCCATGGTAAGGACTGCTGCGTAATCAGGCGGTTTTGCATTATCGTCTAGTCTCGAATCCGATCGTCAGGGTTCAAAGTGGGATCCTCCTCACTCATCAGTTGACGATCGTGGCTCCTGGCTCGCGTGCCGTGAACAAGACGCCCAGGTCGCCAGGAGCAGCCCAAAGTTGGCCAGTGGCCGCTGCGCGGGGAGGCTTAAAACAGGCTGTGTAAGGCATTCTCTGCCACCCTATTCTTATTTTCAGCAACAGCAGATTGATTGCATTGATTTATGCGATGCGCCGTGCCGGGCCTGACCCAATCATTAGCCTCTGTCAAGGGTTGCCAATTGGGCCGGGTGGTCTTGTTTCCCACTGATAGCCGTGACCAACATTAAAGGGTCCTGGACTTGGAAACGGCCGTCCGTCCATGTCCAGGGACGAGGGGCCGCCGGTGGGCATTATTGGACGCAGCAAACAGGAATCTCGTCCCAAATGCCTCGAGGCCACCGTCATCTGGCCTGCACCGCGCGATACACATGTCTCTAAATAGCCCCGGCAACCCCCCAAGGTAACTAGGTGGCTCATAAGGAATATCTTCCCGTCATCTACGTGAGACGACATTACGCTGCCGCGCCCCCGACCCAAGCTCACGAGACTTGAGAAACAATCCCGCCAAGCGTTTGCTCCATCGCCTTCGTACTGCACTGCTTCCGCTTACTTTGCTTTGCCCATACCCATACCCATACCCATACCCAAATATCATCGTTTGGACTGTCCTCTTGGCCGTCCGCTATAGCACAGCAAACGTGGGAAAACATCAACCATCTTCATAACTCGTGATTGCGTTCTGTCTCGTATCCCCTCAGCAGCGAAATCTCCCGACGGGCAGGCTTGAAATCACCTCCCAGGATTGGTGGTCTCGTGCACCAAGCTTCGCGGAGTATCCGAACAGCCAACGCTACCCGTTGCCGCACGCCAGAAAAGACAAATTTACGTTCCAGATCCTTCCCATTGGTAGCTTGTTCGCTCGCGGTTCCGGAACTCTTGGAAGGGGCGTCAATCTCACGGCGGTGGTTCTATTAAGCTCCTGCGATTTCCCCCCAAACAACCTATATCTTCGTCATTCTCCCAGCCCACAATACGCCTGCGTGCCTGGGCCTACCTGGGTGCAATTGGACGTCGCGGACCTTCCCCTACGGCTCTGCAGTTTACGAGTGCTCACGAAACGCTCCCTGCCGAGCGCACTCACCACGCCTGGAGCCTCGAGAATACATCAGTCGCATCCATCCTTCTCAAGACAGAAGCCTCCCAGCAGCCTGGCACCTGCAGCTTGCAGAGCTTCCGCATTTAGCGTCCCAGTTGAGCGGTCGCCATCTTGAGCACATTCAGTAGCAAGGTACGTCTTCTCTGGCGTTAGTTTGAACGCACCAGCATGAGAAAGATAGAGAGAGAGGAATAATAGCGACGCCGTGCACCCGTACGACAGACTGCTGTTCTTCATTTACGTTACACACGCCCATTTGCCCGTTTCTCGCTCCCCCCCCTCCATACGAGTTGCCGCGCACAACGCCGTCTCGTTCCCCCACATTTGCTCGCTCACCGTCCCAATAGTGGAACTCCGACCCCCAGCTACTGCTAAGCTCCTTTAAAGACCTCCGTCGGGATCTAACCAGGCATCCAGGTATCTGTCAGGATTCCAGCGGCGAAAACAAGCCTCTTCCTCTCTCAAGACATATCTGCGATATTCTCTAGAACAGCCGACACAATGAGCCTCGCGCCGGCAGCAGATATACAGAAGCAGAGCTCAGCGCCGAGCCTGAGCGAGAAGACTTCAACCTCGGGATCCACACCGACCCTCAACGAGAAGGGGACCGACACCGATACGAAGGGCAAGAAGCGGAGTCTTTTCGGGTTCGGAAAGAAGAAGACTGAGGACAAGCCCAGTACAGCTTCTGCTGGGACACACCTCGCCTCCAAAGCCGAGTCGAGTCTTCCCAGTCCTCCGCACACACAGGACACTTCCCAGCTATCGTCGAGGCGATCGACACAGACGTCGCCCGGACCCATGGACGCATCACAGAGGATGCCGTCGTCTCCGGGCCGAGGGCGCTATTCTTCCACCTCCCCACGCCTTGCCTCGCCTGCCGGCTCGCAGATTTTCGAGCGAGATGTCCAAGAAAGCGCGGCTGTCATGCCCAATTCTCCGGCCATTCCCTCTCATATCCAGGTCGAGAACCACATCCCGCCGGCCCTTGATGCGACCTCGGAAGCCATCACCAACGACCACCTCAGCCCTGACAGTGTCGAGATTGTCACCCACGCCTCGCACCAGCCTGCTTCCGTGACGGTCACTGGCGCTTCCACCTACGAAACGCAGTCGAGCGCATCCTGGGTCGATGAGTTGCAGTCACTGGCTGAAAAGGAAGAAGCTGCGTCCAACTACGGCTCCTTGGACTCGGCCGATGTTCGGCGGTTGAGTTTCATCTCATTTGCAGATGTGGTCCAGGCAGAGCAAGGTGCACACGGTGTTGCGGCAAGCAGCCGGGATTCAATGCAGCTTGCCGGTTTGACGTCACTGTCTTCAAGCGGCATCAACCGCTCTCCTTCGCCGGTCAGATCACCCATCTCATCTCAGGGCCCCGAGACGTCTCCGCCCACGAGCAAGTCGGGGTCCATCAAGGGGCTGGATATGTCCCCCAGCCGAAAGCCGCTTGGCAGTCCGATCTCTGCTCAACACACCCTCGGAGCTGGCAGTGGCAGTGAATTGAACATCGAGACTATGTCACAGGCATTGCGACGCACTGGCAGTACCGATCTCAGCGCTGCACGGAGTTTACCCATCAGCCCTATCGAGGGTCCCCAGTGAAGATAACAAACACACGTTCTGTGGCACATCAAGAATTTGTCACAGTGCAACGTCTTTGGCTGCAGAACCCAAAACGTACAATTTTGAAGACTGAATTACAGGGAGCTCGAACTTGGGCAAATAGGAGTCGACAGGACATGGGCGTCCAGGATATGCTATTTTACAGGACCCGACAGGGTCGAATTTTCACTTCTCGAATATTTTTGGGCTTTTTGGGACGTTTGATTTGAACCTTTTCTCTCTTTTTTTTCTTCATTTCCCGCAAGGAGCAGAGGATAGCGACTACTATATTCCCCATTGAGCGCAAGACCGGACGGCCGAGACGGAGCGAGGGTGATGCGATAGGTTGGAGAGGAGAATCATGTTGTATATGTGGTACAGCCTGCCAGCAAAGCAGAAAGTAGGACAAGAAAGAGTATTTCTGCATGCAATCTAAATGGAAAACTTCAGTGACGCAACTCATGATTGATCCCTGGTGCTGCATGTTCGCACTATTGGCATCTTGACCACGGTGGAATTAGATGAGCTGCTCAGGGGTCATTCGACCGACTGGTTTTCCCATCCTAGGATGGGAAAAGCCAAAATCCCATGGGTCATTGCAAACCAAACACCTCCCATGGACTTTTTTCGATAGTCATTGCTAGCGAGAGGGCATCGAGATCCCTTCTGCCAGACCGCTGGTGAGCTATTCCCGGATGCTGCCAGTGGCGCCCTCTTCAGATATCCATTCACACATAGTGCACATAGATAAGGGATCGACGCGCCTCCACAAGCAGCTCTTCCAGGGGACGGTCCGAATCCATCAAACCTCGGACACTACTGGCTAGCTGGTTGAGCGCGCGTTCTTGCGAGCCTAAGGTTTTGCCCGGCCTTTTGGACTAACTAGCAGCCCACCCTTAGCCACCGCCACCATCTTTGAAGCTATCACCCTTCACATGCGTGCTAAAAGATGAAGCTAGCCAGAATGCTGCTGATAGGTGGCCTCGGGTTCGCGAACGCAGAGCTGAAGGATTGACCCGGGCTGCCAGCCAAGACACGACTATCTGCCCACATAGCTGACTCTCTAACGGCGGCTAGGGCTTGGGTTCCTGATTCATACACAGCCACTATGTATGGATGGAGCTGATGGGCAGAGCGGACCTCTAGGAAATAGCGACGAATTGCGTAATGCGTCATCGAGCTAGGTTGGTTATCTAGCATTGCTGGTACGCACTGTGTGAGTGAGTATACGTGCGTACACCATCCGGAGCCGTGATCCGTTCGTCTCCAGAATTCTTCGTCTAGCAGACCCGGAAATTCCGGGCCTCCCATAGTTCGACTTCAGCCGGTTGACAATCTCAGCCCTGACGACGACTAGCAGTCTATTCACATATTGAGCATGGAGCCCGTAAGCTGGCCAATGGTTGGACTCTGTAAATGGAATGTTATATTGAGGAGAGGGGGTGCTTATAGTTGATTCACAGGGGAACCGGCTTCTAAGCTGTATATATGCGGTATTCCCATTGATAAGGGTCCCCCTAATGAGCGGTCTTTAATTCATTTCTCCTGGCCTGCGTATCAGATTAGGTGGAAGCAATGTAGCGGTCTGTCAGTTTTTCACTGGCTCCTCGGCTGGCTGCACATATCTGGGAAATGCATTGGTTCAGAACCGGTCAAGAAGAAGAAAAGAAAAAAAAATTCACTTGCGTTCTACGGCCAGACAAAAGCAAGAGCCACCTAGCCCTAGATGTCGTTTTCTCTGCGTGTTGCCGGGGCCGACTTTCTGGAGTCGAAGCGGCGGCGCGCCTCGTCTAACCAGGCGCATGTCGAGCAACTAGTTTACGCGACATTGGCCTTGGAGAATCAAGGACCAAAAAGCAACTGGTTTCTCTCCCCCGGACTCACGATTTCTACTAGACACGACTAGCGATCCCCAGGACTGGGGACGGCGTAATCTCGCCGTGCCAGGCGCAATCTTCCGAGCGCTGACTTACTGCTTACATGGCCCGTGCAACGGGGGTGGACAATAGTCGGTTATGTTGGTTGCAGAAGAAAGCATCGTGAACTGCCTTCTGTACTTACCCTTGGACGCCATGCTGACACGGTGCGTGATTGCAGTACCGGCCACCTGGTTCCTCAGAGCTTCTAGCCATGCAAGAGATCGCAGGTAGCAGAAGTCACGTTTCGTGTGAGACTCGTCGCAATATGCAGGGACCTTGACGCACCTGATTGGCTGGCGACTGGAAACTAAGGTCGACCTGCCCATGCACCTAGGGACGCTGGCCTGGCTGGGGAATATGTATGTTTCGTTTAATTCCCGGAAAATAAAGCCATCTTCGCTGCTGCGATCTGTAGTTGGCTGGAGCTATCTTGTTCTATGTCAATCTTGTCTCGAGTGAACAGCTGCGCACAGGCTGGCGCAAGACGGGGACCCGGACTCTGGGAATTTTTGGTACGCAACACTTGCCTTGGTGGGCTTCGATCGTGGGAAATCGTGCTTGCAGTAGGTAGCATTAGTGATCCTTCGGGGTCTCGAGTCCCTGCAGGAATGGGTATGCGTGATCTACTATCTAGGGCATTTATGGAGCTTGCCAGGTTCTGGGTAAGCAAGCTCTGACTCCAACATCAACACAGTCCGTGTTGCTAAAGCTCGTGCACCTTCTCGCCAGGTACTTTCGTCGCTAGCTCGCTACGCGGGCACGATGTCTGATGGTGGTGGTCGTCGTCGTTGGTTGACATCAGGGCATTGACAAGACGGCACAGATGAAAGGGGGTGATCTTCCCACGATGTCTGACCCAAGATTCCTTGTACTGTGGAACGCAGAGAGCAGGACAGGGGTTTGGGCCTGGGACTTGTGGTCTCGGGAATATCGAATGGATACATATCAAGGTCTGGGGTTTCGGCAGGCAATGGAGATAACAGGAAAGTTTGACATTGCTGACAAAGGAGCCAAAGGCCCGGGTTGCGAAGAATGTCATGGCACGATTGTGAGATGAGAAAGCAAACAAGTAGTACTGGTTCTGGGCCTGGCCCGGGCACCGAGGCAGGGTACGGTAGTTGTCGTCCGAACTGATCTCCCAATTGAGTTTGGAGATGCAGGGTGGTCAACTCACAGCGCGCTGGCGGCCCTACCAACCTACCAACGTCGATGATCCTCATGCAAGGTACAGTCAAGAGTGCCGAATGCGCCGCCAGCGCAGGTACACCCATCAAACGGCCGAACAGAAGACGAACGTCGTCCAAATCTCTGGGGCGTACAAGGTTGCAAGGCCCATGGATGCCAGTGCACCGCTGCGCATGAGGTACGAGGACCAGGTTGTCCGCCCCTGGGCATTACGCCAGGTTGCGTGTCCAGCAGCGGCGACTATGTACACAAGCCAGACGGGACCGAACATCTCGTCGGTGTCGGTGCTTGAGTGGTTCCGCAAGACCGCGTGTGTAAGAAACCTGTGGTAGGCGTACCTGGGGGTCGTTGACGTGTTCGTAAAAGCCCTAGGAGCTGCATGATCTGATGATTTGGTTCTGTTTTTTTGCTTCGGTGTACAGTAGTAAGCTTTGATTCTGGAAATGAACACAAGCCTGGCTTATCTCCGTACGGGACACAAGGTGGTCTGTTGTACGTTGGTTGTTTCGTCTATCCTTTGCCGGCTTACCAAACGTTCGGGTTATTGGGTCATGAATGTAACAGCGGATCTCATCCGAAATGTTCTAGTTGGGAAGAACGGCACCAGTAACTCGGGACATGCTGACTGCTAGCTTTGGCTACTTCTTGTCCTATATCTTCCCCCCAATATCCATTTCGTCTGCCGTTACTGTCCATGTGTACTGTACTGTACATAGGCCTGATAGCACGGGCATAATATAGAGCAGGAGGGCTCGTGGCAAGCACTTGGTAGGTAAGGAGTGCCGTTGCTTGGAGCTTTCCTGAGGCCGGCCAAGAAAGCATCACATGGGATTCCAGGGCTGCTCAGCCGTCTTCCAACACTATTGAGTAGCATCCGGATGAGGTTTGGCACGGGCGTCTGCAGATGCCGAGATTTGCAGCGCACCGCGTTCTAACAACCGACAAAGAAACTTTTTCTCTTGTGCCAATTGGAGGTGCACGGGATCTGGGCCTCTGGGCACCCGCAATGGGACGACGGCGACCTGGGAGTGAGTATACTCCAGGACGGCGAGGGCGGGTGATCAGCACAGTACGGAAGCCGCCAGGCGACGCCCCCCCAGGGCTCCCCCAAGACCCAAAACCCGGTGGGCCCCTGTCGCCCGTCAGGCGATACCCTGTCGACTGCGGTACCATAGTACCATAGTACCATGGGTAGTGCCATAGTACACAGTAGACCGTAGCTCTGCCCCAAACTCCCAACCTGATGCTCGTCTCACGGTCTAACCTACATGTAGCAGGGTAACTTTAGTGTCTTCTCTTCTTGATTAGTCCCATCCATTCCTAGCTGTCCCTGCTTGCCCTGTATCTGTCCTGTCCGCTTTGCGTCAGTACATATGGGCGCTGCGGCCGCATGTGGTTGATTTGGGCCTCCGGATCCGCCTCAACTTACATACATACCTCTCTTGCTTTCCAACTATTTGCCTACCCTCCCCTCCCCTGCCCTGCCCTGCCCTGCCCTGACCTGTCCTGTCCCGTGTCAGCCAGCCAACGTTCCATGTAGACGACGAGGAGCGCAGCGCAGACGCAGACGCAGACGCAGATGCAAATGCCAGACAACCAGGACGGTGCTGCTGTTGCAACCGTGGTAGACTCTTGGCGTCGACCAGAGCCCCCCTGCAAGTGCCCTACTGCGATCCCATTATTGAGACAAGGTCATCTCCATCTGCCCCAGGTGCGAAATAAGCTGTCCTGTCCTGCGGCAGGCTAACTAGGACCTCGACCTGGATCTGGGCCGTCGTCCGTTTCGGTCGCCCTACTTTTGCTCTCGGGCGAAATTTGCTCCCAGCAGCTTTCCGTGCCAGGCCCAGAAGCACACGGTAACATCTAAACGTTGGGTAGACCTTCGGCCAGTCCCCGTCCGCCGTCCCAGTTCTTTGTTGCAGACGCCAGGAACAAGTTCGAACGGCTCCGGGTGTCACACAGCAAGCTATTGTGTCCATTCATCGTCCAGCCTCGACTCCCAGCAGCAAAGTAAAACTCCGACCTCTGCATCCGCGCCCGCGAGTCAACGGCCAGAACCAGGGCCCCCGCGCATCCTCCCCCTCTCTCTGCCTAAGCGATCCCGTCCCGACAAACAGGCATTTCCCTGGACACCTCTGCACAAAACCAAAACTTCTTGGAGTCCTGCCCCGTCCGACGGCTTCCGAGGCGCCCTCTTGCTCAAGTGAACTTGGCCCTGTGCTGTTCCACGTGCTGGAGACGACCGCCCGAGTTACGCAGCGCAGCCAGTGTCATGGTGGCAGCTGTTCGGGTATAGAGTCAGGATTTACCGTTACCAATTCTACTACAACTTGCTTTTCCTGCCGACCTACCAAGACCCATTCTTAGCCCCCAAGGGCCAACCGATGCGCATCCGACGCCGACGCTGACAGCAAGCTACCTGACCACATCGCGGCCGTGGGCCACACTCGACGAGCTCCTAGTATGCTGGTAGTCTCCCGATGGCAGCAGTTCTCGACCCCAAGAACGACACAGAAGGAAGACTACAGTGGTTCATGACGACGCATATCCACACCTCGTGAGCAGACTCGCAAATCTGGCTTGTCGGGATCCCACTGTTGCAAAAGTGGATGGCCGCGGCGCACATATACTGTATACCTAACAGCGAGCACGACATAGAGCTAGAGCTTCCTCCGACCTGTACGAACCCGCGCACGCCCAATGCGCAGCTTAAGTCCCTGCCATCGGTGTGAAAGTCAGCAAATCGAAAGATGATGGACGGGAGAGCCACAAACGGCGCCAGCGGCCAGGAGCGCCGAAGCGTCGACGCAGGTCGAGGCAAGGACAGAGACAGGGACGCTCGCACCGGTGCGGCCACGACCACGACCAATTCTAGGCCCGCCGCCAACGTGCAGAGCACTATCCGGACTGTTACACCCGAGTCCTCCGACAATGGTCGCGGCCCCATGGACACAAGCACGACACAAGCCTCACAGCCGTCCCGAGGTTATGGCACCACGTCGCCCCAGACCTCCCCCCGTTCCATACCTGGCGGAGAGCGACGGCGGCAGGGCGTTGTATTTAATGATGCCTTTGAGGGCTCAGGCGACAGCTCCGAGTCGAGTCCGCCCCAACAACAAAGGTCAGCCGTGAGACCTCGCACGCACACAATGGACGGGGCGCTCGCGTTACGCCAGCAAACAACTGCTTCGACCGTCGACAATCGGCACAGGGTGGGGTCGTTTTCCTCGTCAGGTTCCACGCCATTCAACGACATTGATGTTCGCCCTCGCGCCGCCGCGCTGGAATCCGTGGCGTACCAGCCTGCTGCCACCTCACGAGGTCCAGCTCCGGACCTAAAGGTCACCGTATCCTCCACCTCCACTTCTACGTCTACGTCCAAGCACGACAAGAGATCCTCGAATCGACGTCTGATAAAGCGCGCGTCCTCCCGCCCTACATCTCCTCTAGTTTCTCCTCCTCCCTCCGTCGACTCGCTTCCCCTCCCCATACCTACCGACGATGCCAATCAGGTGCTTCTGCTCATGAGGACGCTTTGTGGCCGAATGAAGGGAGAAGTTGAGTATCAGGGGGAGCCCAATGGGCCGTGGTATTCTGGCATTTGCTATATTGATGAAGAGCGAGGCAGCCTACTGTTTGATTCCGGCCAGAATGGGCCTTTCCATATCCCTCTTGTAGGAGACCTGCGAGGCTGCAGGGTGCTGCCCGCCAACTACCCGGAACATGGTGGTCAATGTTTGGAATTATTGAACCAGAAAATGGGCATCGAGCTGCTGCTCAAGCCACTGGTTGCCGAGGAATTTAACCTTTGGCTTGCTGCCCTGCTTTGCTGGCAACAAGTCCGGCCAACAGGAGTTCGGCTGCCCAGCGCAAAGGGAGGCAACCCGCCGCCAACCACCAGCCGAGCTGATATGCGAAGACGAGGATCGTCAGTCGCTGGCGCTGCGGCTTCGAAAGACGCCAATATCATAAAGGTTGGCAAGGTCATGTTGTGGGATAAGGGAACCGCGACATCGCCACGCGCCATAGTGAAGCGGCCATCCACGCGAGATTTGCGTGGTGCAACAACTGCTTGGGTCAGGGTCTCCTGTATATTGCAAGATAATGGCGAGTTTAAGCTCATGTCGGAAAACGACGTGACAGTGCTTTCCATTATAGAGCTCTCCCAGCTCTCTCGCTGCGCTATACAGCAACTCGACAAATCCGTCCTCGATGAGGACTACTGCATTGCCATTTTCCCAACCTACTCGTCCACATCAAGACAATTGTCCATCTTCAGACCTGTCTATATAGCGCTCGATTCGAGAGTTCTCTTCGAGGTTTGGTTCGTTCTACTTCGAGCATTCGCAGTACCAGACCTTTACGGGATAGAGTCGGCTACGGAGCAAGCCGTAGAAGTCACCAATTACGACAAAGAATTCGAGGGACAGATGTTCAGACTTGAAAAGACGATACAGGTCAGGGTCACGGAGGCGAAACTTCGACGCCTCGATCAAAGGTTCGAGCAACATGACAAGCATCACAAGAACGAGCGCGACCCCCTTATTGGAAACTATCTGGCTGAAGTCATCTTGGACGGCGAAGTTCGCGCACGCACCACCACCCAAACTGACACCAACAAACCTTTCTGGAGAGAAGCTGCGCAGTTCACTGAGCTTTCCACCTCGCTCCCATACTTATCCGTTGTGCTCAAAAGGGTTGACGGAAATCTTGATAGTTTCAGCCATCAGCTTCAGGCCTCGCTAGGGTTGTCCAAGACTGGCAATCTGACCGAGATCATGTGTGGTGCAGTTGACATTCCGTTGGACAAACTTGAGCGAGGTAAAGACCATGAGCAGTGGCATCAGATACATGACGAGAAGAATGAGTCGATTGGAAGCATGTTTGTTAAGGTCAACCATGAGGAGCTTGTCGTACTCATGTCTCAGGATTACCGTCCGATCTCTGATCTCTTGCACAAGTTCAGTCTTGGCCTGACCAGCCAGATCGCAGCGGCTATGCCACAGCAACTGCGGAGGCTCGCGGAAATGTTCATCAACATCTTCCAAGTATCCAACAGCTCCGTTCAGTGGTTGTTGGTCTTGGTTGAAGAAGAGATCGATGGTATCAGCGGGCAGAATAGCATGAAGAAAATGCGGTTCAGCCGAAGGTTGAAGTCGAATGACTCGAACAACTCGGCCAGCGACAGGGAGCTGCTTGTTCGTGATATGGGCAAATCATTGGCTGGCGAGGCCAATCTTCTTTTCCGTGGCAACACCCTGCTGACCCAAGCCTTGGAGTTTCACATGCGACGCCTGGGCAAGGAGTACTTGGAGGAGATACTCAGCGACAAGATCTTTGAGATCAACGAGCTCAATCCAGACTGTGAGGTTGATCCCAGCAGGATACAACACCACGATGATATCAACCAGCATTGGGTGCAGTTAATGCAGCTTACGACAGAAGTATGGGAATGTATTGCAGCGTCGGCAACAAAACTACCCGCGGAGCTTCGGCAGATACTCAAGTATATCCGCGCTGTCGCTGAAGATCGTTACGGCGACTTTCTCAGAACTGTCACATACACAAGCGTCTCGGGCTTCTTATTCCTGCGTTTCATCTGTCCAGCAATCCTCAATCCGAAGTTGTTCGGCCTACTACGCGACAACCCCCGCCCAAGAGCCCAGCGTACACTCACACTGATCGCCAAGGGTCTACAAGCGCTGGCAAACCTGTCAACGTTTGGCAAGAAGGAAAGTTGGATGGAGCCGATGAACAGATTTCTCAACATCCAGAGACAGCCCTTCAAGGACTTTGTCGACCAAATCTGTTCAATTCCTGCAGAGCGCGCTGCCACCCTGCTGCCTGCTACCTATACGACTCCCATCACTATTCTCGGTCGTCTATCTCCAGCATCGAGAGAAGGCTTTCCCGCGCTACCTTACCTCATTGACCATGCCAGGAACTTTGCTGCTCTCATCAAGCTGTGGTTGGAATGCCATCATGCCGCCGCTGCCGACTCGCACACCTTTGAGGGAGAACTTGCCGATTTCCACCATCTCTGCGTCAAGCTCCAGAAACGTTCAGATGAATGCATGGCTAAAGTTGAGGCTGTGCGTATGGCAGAGAGCGCATCGGTGGCGACCGACGATGTCGCTGACAGTCTAGAGAAGGCGTCTATAATGGATTCTGTCCATCTTGCCTACGGCAGTCCGTCAATTTGGGTGGACAACGATCCCTATCGCGCCCCTGGATCATCTGGCTCTGACATTGAAGGCAATGATCGGTCCATCTTCCGCGAACTCAAATTCGTTGGAGGCCGGGATGGCAATCCGCACCGGCAAGTTTCTGACAGCTCCGATATCTCGAACATTGGTGGCACGCTACGCCGCAATGGCAAGAAGCCGCGCGCTTTTCTTAGCGGGCTCATAGGCGGCAAGAAGGACAAGCATGGCAAAGGAGATTCGCACCACTCAGGCTCATCGACAGTTCGCGAAAGGAAGGACAAGGAGGATAGAGAGAGGAAAGGCTTCCTCGGCGGTCTAGCCGATGGCTGGCCGAGCAGTGAAAACTCGAAGCACTAGTACTTCTTTGGGTTGGAAATTCAGGCGAACCAGCCTGCATCACCTAGGCGGCACGCGAAGAGAAATGTTTTGAAGAAGCGGCGAGGTGTCATAGTATAATTGGCCCTTGCTTACAGGAGGGCTTGATGATGGGACACACAGAAAAGGCAAACGGGACGGAGGCGGACATGGCTTCTTGATGCAGCATCGTTTTGCATTGCCCTCTGTTTTCTGGACACAGCATCCAAAAGGCGCCGGAGGCAAACCCTTTTCGACATAGATGGCAGGAGTTACTTCAGCGAGTTGCATTTGCGGGGTGTTTCTTTGGACTCGCCCAGCTCGGTATATGATGTGGGAACGGCTATTTTACGACAATAGAAAGAGCATTGGACGAGTATCATAGTGTACGATGAACCGGGAGGGTCCGGCGTGGGGTGGCAAAGAGTCCTTTATACTTCATGAAGCCGATGCAGCGTGCTGGCATCGCGGAAAATATGCATTTTATACATACAATCGAATACCCTTTGATACTTCTGCAGACCTTTTTGGATGAATGCGACGTGACGGGACGGTATACTGACTCTCCTCCTCTGGACGACGGAGGTTGCTTTCTTGGAGATGCGGCGATATCCAGATAGTAACACGAAGCCCTGCCTTCAAACGTGGTGCATGCCGAGCTTGATTTCATTGAAATGAATATATGTGGCCTTGAAGACTAGTGGCAGTCTTACCAGCTAAGATCGTGACGACTCTCGAAGAACCGGCTCGGACTAAAGTGCCAGCCAGGTATCGAGCAAAGCAGTATTGGAGTTGTAGATGGAGCCTTGTTCGTTGTAGCTACATCTTATGCTTCGTGCTTTCACGATTGACGCCTCCGGGATTCGTTGATTACGCGGGCTCGGTCAGTATAGTCTTCTTGAGCTCGGGTGATTACAGGTTAACTATACCGTTATGGGCGCTGACAGACGCCCCCGAAACCTTGATACACTCAGGGTCGATCTTCTATCCTATGTCTTTTCTTGCAAGGCATTGCTGCGAATCCACTGCCATCGAAACATTCAAGATATCGTTGGAAATTGTCACCAGGCCACTGTTGTCTCCTCGCTACCCAAGGCAACTAGAAGAACAACTAGAAGTTATGTGCAGGGGGCAACTCGTACCGGGTCGAACTTCAGTCGTGATTGGGTAACAAGTACCCCTCGTTTCTGCGCCCCACGGCGGGGGACCCCTAGAAGTTTCTATGCAGACGAGGCTTCATTCAGCCCCCAGCTCCCGGGTGTTGGCATCTCCATCAAATAACTGCTACTGCTACCTGGAGATTGTCAGACTGGAATCTTCTGGGCACTACTCGGAGGCTATTCCTAGAGTTGCCATTCATTTCTTGTCTCACAACCTAGCCCTTCAATCCACAAGACTGGGCGCCCTTCTTTCACTAAATCACCCCGCCAACCACATCGCGATCCTGCGGCAGCTTTAAGCATCACCAATCTCTCTCCCAGACTAGGTTCCAATTGAGCTCGCGAAGCACGCCAACACATAGTACGCACGTATCTTCAACATGGCCGCCGAGACTCCCAAGCGCAGCAAGGTCTTCTTCGACGTCAAGATCGGCCCCAAGTCGGCTGGTCGCGTCACCTTCGAGCTGTACGATGACATCGTGCCCAAGACGGCTGACAACTTCCGCGCCCTCTGCACCGGCGAGAAGGGCCTGGGCAAGAGCGGCAAGCCCCTCCACTACAAGGGCAGCATCTTCCACCGTGTCATCAAGCAGTTCATGATCCAGGGTGGTGACTTCACCGAGGGCAATGGCACCGGCGGCGAGAGCATCTACGGCGAGAAGTTTGCCGACGAGAACTTCGAGGAGAAGCACGACCGCCCTTTCTTGCTGAGCATGGCCAACGCTGGACCTGGTAAGTCTTCTGGTTCCGGGCTTTCACCCAATTTCCATGCCTTCATAACGATAGACACTGATACGTTCCGTCCAATTCAGGCACCAACGGCTCGCAGTTCTTTGTCACCACCGTCGCAACCCCACACCTGGACGGCAAGCACGTCGTCTTCGGCGAGGTCCGCACCGGCAAGTCCATCATCCGACAGATCGAGAACACCCCTACTCAGGGCGGCGACAAGCCCACCCGCGACTGCATCATCGAGGACTGCGGTGAGCTGACCGGCGCCGCTGCCGAGGCTCTGGACTCGGACTCCAAGACTGCCGATGCCCTGGGCGATGCCTACGAGGACTTCCCTGAGGACTCGGATGACAAGCTCGACGCCCAGAAGGTTGCCAAGATTGCCTCCGACTGCAAGGAGTTCGGCAACAAGGCCTTCAAGAGCGGCGATGCCGCCTTGGCCCTGGACAAGTACCAGAAGGGTCTGCGATACCTTAACGAGGAGCCCGATCTTGACGACGCGTCCGACGAGGTCAAGAAGACCCTCGACTCGCTGCGCTTCGTGCTCAACAACAACTCCGCCATGATGAACCTGAAGCTGGAGTCCTGGGAGGACGCCGAGCGCGCCGCCACCAACGCCCTGGCCGTCAAGGGCACCACCGACGCCGAGAAGGGCAAGGCCTACTTCAGAAAGGGCCAGGCCCTCGTCAAGCTCAAGGACGAGGACGGCGCCATCAAGGCGTTCGAGGAGGCCAAGAAGCACGTGCCCGGCGATGCCGCCATCAGCAGGGAGCTGGAGGCTGTCAAGAAGGTCGCCGCCGCCCGGGTGGCCAAGGAGAAGTCCCAGTACAAGAAGTTCTTTGCGTAAGCGATGGATTGGTGTAGTGACACTCGGTGAGGGCCTTTGTGGCTAGTTTCATTTTGGAGTTCAGGGAAAGGGCATCTCAAGAGAAGCGTCGCCGTTTCGTGCAAGGCATATGTTCACGTGAAAACAGGTGTGGTAGATCTGAACTAGGGCCCGTGGCAACCATGTAGGGAAAACAATCAAAACATGTTAAAACAAAACCACTGAGGACACGAGCCCCTATTGCACTTTTCCGCCGTGACAATTCAACGTGTTTAAAATTGAGTCTTTCCATTTTCAAAATCCCTCATCTGAACTCTATTCTAGAGCGTTTACCACAGGACGATTTAGTTGGAATGCTCGTGATGCTAAAGTCTACCATAACTCCTCATAATAAAGCCCCGTGTCTGACCCTGCTTTGTTCAAGTGTTAGCGTTTACCTGCAATATGTATTTGAGGGTTCCTAATGAAAGTAGCCACTCACAGATTGGGGGAGGAGGGCATTATAGCGCTCAAGGTTAGTTGGCGTCCCATCCTCGCGGGTCCTAATATTGTTGAACTTGGATTTAGGACAGACCATTATGATGCGTATTTCCAGAAGGCTTACTAGCTGCCGCATTACAAGATGAACTGGTTCAGGGGGGGCTTCATCTTACAGCCCCCTAAATGCGTTCTTGCAAAATCCCTCCCGTTGCAAAATACTTTTGACGAGAGAGGTACAATGTAGACCCCCAACCCAATTGATTCCAGGTTCTCTAGTTGCTATTGGTATGTTGGTCGAAAACTTCCTTGTAATCCCAAGATCTAGACTTCGTTTGTAACTACGCAAGGCCGCCCGGACAGATACGACAATGTCTGGAAATTCCACTCAGGTGTTATTCATGAAAGGTACATTATGTCACTAGTTTCTTCCGCACACAGGCGCTATAAAGCAATATCATGGAAAAGTTATAGGGTCGACTATGGCATATTCTCTTTGTTGAAGTCGCGCAAGATAGCCTTCTACGCATGTTTCAAAGGACCCATCTGGGCGTTGCTGATGACTTATCGGGAACGCCTTTGAGACGTCAAGCTTGGAGGCGATTTGCCGACAAAGACGAGTCTCCTCCTAGACTCCTAGACTTCTACAGATTCTATAACATTTCCTTCCTCTTCATAGAAGTCAGCAGAGACACTCTCAAAATAAAGAAGACGGATTAAGGTTACCATATAGACCATCATGGATATGCAATCCCTCGCCGAACCACTAAACGAGGTACATGAGGAAGTTGATGAAGCACCTCCTTCAGATGATAACAAAAACGCCCTAGATGCTCATCGGAATCATGACAGGGAAGATAAGTCAGTACCAGGCGGCACAGTCCCAAAGCTTAACGGTCTGTCAAAAGCGGCTGAGTCTGAAGTGTACGATTGGTTTGCAGGCGATCCGTATGTACCCTGTGCTGGTTGTAGCCGGACTCCATTTCAAGCTCACTTCTACGACAAATACCGCAGCAATCACAAACTCTTCTATGTATGCCAAGATATAGGAGTCTGGTCGCTGGGATCTTAGGTGATTATAAAAGATCGACCTTTCGAAGCCGACAACATCGAGGCGGACAATATGAGGTTCTTTAAGCTGAAGACCACTATTCCCGTGCCAGCCGTCTTCCACGACTGGAAGGAAGAAGATGGTCGTTACATTCTGTTGCAAGAGAAGATCGAAGGGCTTCCGCTCCAAGAAGTCTGGAACGATCTTACGTTGGAGGACCACGAGCGCATTGCGAAGCAAGCAGCGAGACATATCTTTGAACTTCGCTCAGTGACGTCAGATAAGCTACAGAATGCCAAAGGGGCTGGGTGTCGCAACAATGGTCTCGTACCGAAGAGTACAGGACTCGTGGGTCCTTTGGCTTCAGATGATGAGCTGTGGTCTGCTATTTCCGGATCCCTTAGCCATGTGGATGCAGTCCTCAAGGACAAGCTGCGAGCTAAAATGCCCCGATCCAAGCCTTACACACTGACTCATGGGGACCTGACAAGTGTGAATATCATGGTCAAGGACGGAAATCTTTCTGGCTTCATCGACTTTGAGTATAGCGGTTATTACCCGCGCTGGTGGGAGTATGCCCGGCATGCCATGTGGTTCAGTGAAGAAGATAGGCAGTGGAAAGACCTGTTACGCAAGTACATGAGAGATCACGATGAGATGAATGAGGCCGGTAGTCGCTGGTGGAGGGCTTGCAACGCGCTTGCGAAGTATCCTGATAAGGACACCACACAGGAGAGACTGAAGGAACTGTTTGATGGAGAACTTGCATAGTTGACATGGATGACAAGATGAGGATACATTTCCAGGGGCTATGAGCAAATGAGATCCAGGTACTCAAAGGCCGATCGTCTTTCAAGAAGTAAAGCTTAACCTCAGTTGTACAGATTTCATTAACGCCATACTATCCTAAACACTAAGCCCTCCTCAATTAACTTAAGAGATGTGTATCTAGGGCTAAAATAACAACAGCACTATCTAGCCTGCGTAAAGTAAGAATTCATGGAACCGAGTCCTGCCTCAGCGAGCTCCTCTTCGAGCATTGTAAGTCTATGACGGGACCCCATTTGCTGGGCTCTTTCGATTGATTGTCGTATCAACTTTGCATCCACCATGCCTGTTTGCAGCAATAGTCCCGTAGTGGTCCGGTCGGTATGGCTTACAGCCACCATCAAAGGGGTTTCCCCGCCGACTGCTGTGGTGTTGACTTGTATGCCAATAATATTCAAAAGAATCTTCACAATATCCCTGCTCTTACTTCTCACTGCTATGTGAAGTGGCGTCTCCATTGCAGTGTTCATGTCATTGAACGACAGGGGCCGGGTTTGCAGCAGTGTTGCGAATAAATCAGCATATCCAAGTCGTGCTGCGAAATGCAGGACGCTGTTACCTTCAAGGTCGTGGCCGCCTGTATTGATGCTCGACATCTCCAAAAGACTGCCGGCCGCACTATGGTTGCCACATAGCAGCGCGAGGTGGAGCGGAGTTCTGTCTTTTTCATCGCGGACATTTGGGTTGGTACCAACATGTTCACGTAATGAACTCAATATGCCCCATGACTCATTGTTGTCGGAGAGTTGAATGATGGCCAGGTGTAAAGGGGTCCTTCCCTCCCCATTCTGCAGATTTACATCCACATCTCGACTCGATAGCAGTTCTTTCACTACTCCGAGGTGACCACGCCACACTGCATAGTGTAATGCCGCCCAGTTTCTGCAATCCTGTCGATTCATGTAAGATTGGTCCGGACTACGGCTCATGAGGGTTTTCACAGCCTCCGTATGGCCTTGAAAAGATGCAATTAGAAGCGGTGTTCTTCGATAGGTGTCCTCGCGACATAGTAACAGACTAGCATTTGCTCTCCTGGATTCGTGGTCGATCAACATGCCTACAACTTCTGAATGCCCTGCTCCACTCGCACAGTGTAACGATGTCAATCCTTCCTTGTCCTGAAGGGTGGCATCATAATTGTGATTCAGGCAAGATCTGACGGCTCCCTTATCCCCATTGTAAGAAGCAATGTGAAGAAGTGAGCGTCCAAAATAGTCGGGCGTTTTCAACGTCCCTTGTCCGAGGTATAACGGGAACTTGGAAGTATCGTTGCGATAGAGCTGAATGTGTAATGGAGTGCGGCGTAGGACGTCCCTTGCTCTCGGCTTTTTCTCGATAGTCTTCGCCTCCATCATGAAATTCGGGGAAGGAAGCAACTCATCGAATCCTGGATCGAGGGGCCTGAGATGTGGCTCCGTGTAGATAGAACTAAGCTTAACCTTCAGCTCTGAGCAGCATTGGACGTATCGTTGGGCATCCTCTTGGGTCAACCTGCTCGGGCCTTTCATCTCCAAGGCTTTGATAAGCAAGACACCATTTTCGAAGCTCGCTAAAAGGGTTGAGTACTCAGAAGTATCCTGTCCTTTTCCCAAGGGAGACCCGATATGTCCCAAAAGGGCTAACAGAGCATGCTCGATGCTGATCTTCGTTTTCGATATCATTAGTGTATGTATCTTGGATATTATCAATGCTCTTTCGTCGGCGAGGGCGCTCTCCAGGGTGGAAAACGGGCTGCATATCTTGCGTCGGTATAAATTCATCGTTTTGTAGAATCGGCCTTCAAATGTGCGGTGGGTCAAAATTGTTTCGTAGATCATGTTCGTCCAAGTGAGTCGAAGCATTCTAAGGTTCGTGTTAAAGATCTGCATGATGGATTCAGTACGAATGCGGCCTCTTACATATCTTCATAAAGACTCTCTGCATTTGCGGCCTCATTCCCTGGCTGCAGCCGGCTGATGGGGGCAAATGCAACAACAGACTGCTTTTCCCGATGCTGTGCGGTGCCATCTCTCGGGTGTGCAGAGACTGGTTCGGATGAAGGCAAATTTCGAATTTCCTTGACACTTTTGTTTTCCGAGCATTTGTACTTCTTCTCTATACAACGATCGCATTTCTGCGGCCATTCGCGCTGGGTTGGCAGACACTGTCGGTTGTATCTACAAGTCAACAAGAGCCTTACTTCCAGAAGGAACAAGACCCACACGAGGTTCGCGCGCCGCCAGAAGGGGCTTGTAAAACTTTATTCAGTGTTACTCACCTTTTGCTTGTCTCTTCTACATTGCGAGCATTTCTCAAAGTCAAGCTTTCTGCGCTTGTTCACTGGCTCCATGAAGTACTTTGATCTGGTTCATGAGAGTTCGCCGACACATGTCATGGTGGACTTCTAAGTATCAAAGAAGATTCTAACGCAGTTTGAAGCTGAAAGATCCGCAGCTGCGGCTGAAAGGCCACCCTTAATCAGCACGCCCCTCGATGGGACTTCCTCATGCCTTGCACATACACTTCTTTGAACTAGTAAAGGATTATTACGTCCTACACGGATAGCAGGGAGCGGTCTCTTACAATCGGTTCCAAATCGATTGACCACTGGCGTCCGCCAAATCACCACACCCTTACAACCCCCCCCCTTCCTTACCCACCTTCCTTTACCCCCCCCCCTTCCTTACAACAACCCCCCTGAGGAGAAGCCCGCTGGGACCATAGATAAAGCCAATGGCAACGTCCTTGGCTAACCGGTAACGAGCTAGGATCCTACGCCCGGCCGATGGGCTATTGCCGATGCGCTGGCACCAGCAAGCGTGCGAAAGTGCGATGATTGGTGGTGCTATGAGCTTGGTCGAACCTGGGTCGACCCTGAATCGAAACAGGCAGCGCACATGGCGTTACTGCACTACCCCTACATGAAGTTCATCGTTGGCCACCCAATTCACGGGTAGCCGATGGCGCACCTAATGGTCTGCCGAGCACGCCTGCGCACCTTCGCATCTACAACCAGGACAAAGCCCCGCTCCCAGTTACCGCATAACTTCCTGGTTTCGAGTAATTGATGTCCCGAAGCAAAAGCGGTGATCTCTTACTCTGCTAGGAATTGTAGTCAATTTCAGTCTATGAAAAAACAGACCAAGACTATATTTCTTAGTTCATTCAAATTAGGTCAGACGTATTTCCAGTATCTACCTAGGTATTTTAGACTGGTGGTACAAGCACGCGCGACAAGCACCTATCATGGGGTAACATAAGAACTACTGAAGTGTTTAGCCAATAGCGCACCTTTCGCACTAGAGGGGATCGCGAGGAGCGCGCTGGCGAGATCTATTCCCAAATTTCTGAGAAGTAACATAAGGCTGTGCGTGGTCAATTAAGGCTTAGCGATTCGCAAGAGACGTTCGGCATGTCCTTGATGCGAAGGCAGGCAAGGATTACCTCCTCACTCGCACCTATTCTACATTATCATCTTGCAATTTTCGGACTCAGCCTGGATTTACGCCATCCTAACCAATCACATGCTGAGTTGCGCCCAGATTGCCCCTTGCAAAGAGAAGCATTGAAACAGTCAACTATCGCCGAGTCCTAACTACCTAGAGTATTAAAGAAGGATCAACCCTCAAGCTTTACTACATCATTGACTCTACAAAGTTCAAGTCTCCCCGTAAACTCAATCATACTTTTCAAGCTCTGCGATTATGCTGTCAGACGAAGTCATTGTTGCCATAGCCTTGGGCCTCCCAGCTTTGCTGGTAGGCATATTGGCGCTTTGGGTTGCATACCTCACGTACAAAACGTCTCACCAGACGCCTTATAAATCAAGATCACCCACTTCGGAGCGTATCCCATCATGGCCTTTGCTGGATCGATCCACGACTATACCGGCGGTATCAGACCACCAGTTACCGGCTTTGCCAGGACACGCACGCCATCGTCTCTAGCCAGCCTCCTAGCTCCACCTCTCGGCTTTCAGCTGCCTATACCGGGTCTACTGGCAAAATCTAAACGTTCCAGCACCATACACATTCCTACAAGCTTCTATGCCCCTAGGATTGTCCTTAGACCCAACGACTACCCGCCCACGATATGAGAGTGCGTACTCTTACCCAACGGCCCCTAAGCAAGTGGCTATATAATTCGGCTGCCATCAATCTTTCTACTCCCATCTCGGACGCACTGCGACTTCCTTCTAAGCCTACATATAACCAAGCACATCACAAATCAACATAGTGCCACCATGATTATCATGAAAGATATCAGAACAATCTTCAGATATTGTCACCACCTTGACACGTCCAGCGAGCACGGCTTCATCGTAGTCGACTCTATCTGCCGCACTAATGCAGGCCCCCGTCGACAAACACTCAAAACAGTTACCAGCCGCTACATACAAAAATTGGCTCGGCTACGGCGTTGGTATTTCTTAGTTCTTTGTTATGCCCCAGGCGGAACTAAGTCGAAAATGGAGCACCGGACTGGAGATCGCTGGCGTGGTCGAATACAGCAGTCAATTTTTTTTATTTTCCCCTTTTCTTTCAAAGGGCATTGGCGTAGAATAATCACTAAAAATCAAGCATAACACTTCGTGGGCAATTACGGTATGGTTTACCGGACTAGTATATGGGTATCTTCTCGCTCAGGCAGCGGCTGCCATCATGGATTGGCCAGGAACGACAAGGTTTATACTTGGCGTAAGGGTCTTATACAAACATTCTCCTGGATTGAATTGATGGCTTCATTTCATCAAGGGCTTTACAGGAATCAGGATTGACCGTCATTGTGGCTATGGAGTATCTGTGAAAATTCGCTCGAGGGAGCCATTCCACTGGTGATGGTCTTGTGCATTGCATAGCCTTCTCCTTTGGGTAATATGAAGACCTCGACATAGCAGAAAACTCTCCAACACACATGTCGTAATATCTCACCTCCAAGAAGCTTTTGAATATCCGCCACTTGCAAGCTGCATTGATATCGTGCCTAGCACAGCCATCCCAGGTCACGCAATATGCTCCGCAATATTAACTTTCATTGCCAATTTGTCCTCTTCGCACGGGTTCCAGGGATCGCAGTCAGGCTGGCAAGAGGTTCCGCTCTCAGGAACGGTGCCAAACTCCAGGTACTCCTGCACGATCTTCTTGGAGCACTCGCTGGGAGTCGAGAGGGCGCAATGGCCAGTCGACTCCTGGACGACCCAGGCGGCGCCCGGGTGGTTTTCGGCCATGGCTACGGCGTTGCGCAGCGGCGTGACAGGGTCGAGCCGAGTCGAGAAGAAGAGCAGCGGCGCTGCGGGCCGGCCCTCGACGATGGAGGCGTCGTGCTCAGGCGTCGTGAACGGGCCCGTGAAGCGCCACTTGGGCCGGATGGCCAGGCCCGAGCATGCAAACCGGATCGTGGCCCAGTACCAGCCCAGGGTCTCAGACTGGCCCTTGAGCTCCTGGATGTAGTCCCTGAAGTATGGCAGACCCAGCTTGGTGGCATCCTCGCCGTCGCCGCACATGATGTTGTGGCTGGCGTCCTTGTCGCTGATGGTGGCGATGGTAGAGCTGTTTTGCAGCGAACAGACATCGTGGAGCTTGGGTCCCACTGAGTCGATGTCCTCGAGAAGGAGGGTATAGTTGCCTTCGAGAGCATCACTGAGGACTTGGCCCAGGCGAGCGAAGGATTTCAGGGGGTCGTACACAGGCCGGCGGAAGGCGGTCAAGATCTCGGTCGCAGAGATCACAACGATTCGCTTGTCGTTGAAGACCGAGATTGGTACGTCAGCCACCTGGGCTTTGAAATCATCGACTCGCGTCCTGAGATCCTCCCATTTGGAGTCAGATGGCTTCCTCAGTGCGCACTTGTCACCTGCCTCAAAGCACGATTCATAAAAGTACTCCACGATCTTCTCTGTATCTTGGAGATTCTTCAGCCAAGTCTATTCGACTGTTAGTTGGCTTCGGCGTTGGCAGATCTGCACTGGAAGTACTTACACCAGCCATGTAGTCATTGGCATTGGAAATTCCATCAATAATTAGTCGACCGACGCGACCTGGCTCCATCGACGCGAACGTGTTTCCCAATATACTGCCATATGAAAAGCCCCAGTATTGGATCCGAGGAACATCGGCTTTCCTCAGCTCCAAGCGCTTCTGTCCGTCACCACCATCAGTCGCCTCCGCCGACCGGCTTTCTGTGTCGCGCAGCTCATGGATCTCGTCCAGGATTGCCACCATATCTCTTACCACCGATGGCGTGGTCAGGAACGGCAGGATGGAGCCGTTCACTGCGCTGTCGGCGCACAACTTACCATAGGCCTGGGTCCTCGCCCAGTGCCTCTTCAGTGCATCCTCGCTCGCGTCCAGGGGCCCAATGGCCTTCTCCTGCAGCTCGGCGACGTCCCGGGTTGCGATGTCGCCGTAGCAGTCGGCCTTGGGGCTGGTGAAGCCGACGCCACGCGGGTCCCAGCTCAGGATCTCATAGGAGCGGTTGCCATCGGCGACGTCCTGGAGGATGTGGCCCTCGCGCAACAAGAAGCCAATGCCGGAGCCGCCAGGGCCACCCGGGTTGGTGAAGATGGTGCCGCCGAAGGCGGGGTCGTCGTCCGGGACCTTAGCCGGCAGCTTCGCGATGGCGACGGCGACGGTGTGCAGATTGGTGTCGTCGAGCCAGTCCAGCGGCACGACCAGTCTCGCGCACTGGAGCTCCTCGTAGCACGGGTGGTATTCCAGCTTACGGCTGGGCGTGATTGAATCCCAGTCGAAGTCATTGATACCTGCTGCTGCGGCTGCGAAGCCCGACAAGCCGAGCAGGCCAAGAAGCGAGAAAGATCTCATAGCCATATCTCTGGTGCTCTCAATGGGCGCAGTTGTTAATTGCTTCAACTCTCTCCTTCAGCCTCCGGGACAGCCACCAAGTTATGTCTCTCGTTGTAATAGAGTGGTGCAGTATATTAAGTTGTGAATAGTGCGGTCCCACCTCAGCTATTCCAAATTCAATGAGGTCAATTAAGTGGGTGTTATATAGCACGCTACCGGTAACTCTACCCGAATCAGCGCTGACGATTCGTCTCACTGTGCTGCCTGCAACTACCTAGGTGGGCCAGTACTATGTATGCTATGCCATTCCGAACCCCGAAAATATCGGGGTTCGCGCTAGCCCACCAATAATGCAACTCGATAGGCCGCCCTATTCTACAGGCTAGGCTGTTTGAAAGGGCTACAGGGCTGCTATGGCATGATTCTGCCACTTAAGTGTAGGCTAGAACCTGGCTCCGGTAGCAAGTCAGAGCCGTCCATATAGCAACTTGGAAGTCAAAGGGACCGATAAACCTAAGAGGATAGCGGTAAAGTTCATTCATCAACATCCTTCTGTGGAATTGAAGTGATATATACACGAAGCTAATAACCCACCCAAGCACTTCCCATGGTCCACCCAGGCAGACAAATGCACCAAGAGGACTGCCTACTACTTGACATACGACAAAAAGCTGTCCAGATCCGCACTCTGGACCTTGGACCATCCGGCCGTCTGGGCTCCGCCGTCCGTGAAGAACTTGGCCGCCGTCAGGTTGCCCTTGAGGCCCCATTCCAGCCACTGCACCGTCGCCGTGCCCCAGGCGCCGCCGTGCAGGGCAGTGAGCGTGCCCATGTGCCCGACGTTGTAGCTGCCGAACCACTTCGGGGTAGCGGTGATGTTGCCATAGTCCGCCAGGCCCTGTGTGTGTTGTTCAATCAGTACACCGAATCACCGACGTATTGGAGAAGGACAGAAAGCCCTCTTTGTGAGCGATCTTACATTGGCGTACGCAATGTCCCCCGTGTTCCCCAGGAAGTAGAAGACGGGCTTCTTGAGCTTGCTGGCCTGCGCCGCGTTGTTGCCTATGTACCCGGAGCTGAAGATGCCGATGATGTCGACGGCGGCGTTGCCGATGACGTCGTAGGCCTCGAGACCACCGCAGCTCCCACCGGCGGCCGCGATCTTCTTCGCGTCGACGTTGCCGTACGGGCCTGACGTGCCGGCCTGTGTTCCCACCCAGGTAATGGATTCGGTCATCAGGGCCGAGGTCGTGCTACCAGTGCCGCCCGGGGCGCCGGATGCTATGGCGATGAAGCCGTGGGAGGCGATCTCAATCAAGTAGCTGCGCTCTTGGAGGCCATCGGCGGCGCATCCTCCCTGTCCCCATACCAACACCGGCAGACTGACGTTGGCAGGTGGGTTGATGGGCCTGTAGATAGTATGCTTAGGGAGGCTGGTCTCTGTGAAGTAAGCCTGGGATACCCATTGTTAGTATACGTCCTCTATTGATTGGCGATGACTACTCGACGCACAGCTGGGTATGGCCCGGTACCGACATCGTCGGCTAAGGGGGCCGCAAGAGCCACAGAGGCCCCGGACAGGACCGTGAGCAGATAGCCGGAACACTTCATGATGTTTTTTTTGATATGTACTAACTCAACCGATCGACGGCGCATAGCCAGTGGGTCCGCCTCCGGCTTCTTATATAGTGGTCATCCTCTCGGCATTAGAAGCCCTTTCATTGGCAGATCTGGCTCCCGAAGATCGAGCCCGTCGATCGAAGATCTTGTTTCCAGAGATTCCCATTTCCAGAGATCGGGGTTGCATGCGGCTAGGCTGGGTATTATACCGCCAAGGCTGCAAAGACGACGGGCCGACCAGCGACAGGTTGGACAGCATGCTGTCCTATTGGTCATAGTTTCCACTTGCAGTAATAGTTGCGGACGTGCCGTTGCGGATAGAGTGGGAGTCAACGGGATTCTGAGTGGGGAAGGAACATTTAGCATCTATACTCTTGGAGAGATCTCCTCTTTTTATGTAATCTGGGTAAATGTCGACATGAACCGTAGCATTTGCCCAGAAATTCCCACAAACCACAGCCAGGTGTGCTACGATGACCTTCCATTGCACTATAGAAGAAGTCCAAAGGCAGAGTGAGCTTGTGTCATTGGATGATGGCGAAACCAAATACAAACCTGACTAATCGGAATGGTTTTTGAACAACACTGCTGGTCATGGGATGGATTAGGCTGATCCAGGTTTTCATTTTCGCTCTCTCAGATCCAGATCGTAATTCATTTATAGTGTAAAGCACCTGGGCGCCGTGGTCTTATATTCTAGTCAATTATATGCAGTTCATAGAACTCGTAGCCCTAGCCCGGGAACTCCCCTGAACTGGAAGAAGCAAAGTTTTCCTGGGGATCATCCTGAATAATCATACATAGAAAACACAGATTGATTGAACTCCGACACCAGAATGCACATTGCTAGTCGTCATCATGTCGTATCGCTTTCATACCCCGCTTCAAAATCCAACACAGAGAGTGGCGTGACGTGATATGGCTACTCTCCTCGGCCCCTATAGCTCCCCATCTTCTCAATCGAGGACATGATACCACTCCGCGCTCCCAAGCCAGCTACAGGCCGGGCGAGGCCTCCGCTCTTGGTACGCTGGTGGCCCAAGCCGCCGATCCGACTTTCGGTGTTTGGCTTCTTCATGGAGCCAGGTGCGCGAAGTCCGGATACGGCCGGCCGACTGATGCTGCTTCGGAAGGTGGTGGTGGTGGGCCCGGGGGTCTTCTTGGGCGTTGTACTAGGCCGCGCAGGCGACCGGGCGGGCGACCGGGTAGGCGACCGAGCTGGCGGGTCCGGCTGCTGAACAAAGCTGTGCTGCATCGACATCATCTCTTCAGCCAGCTGAACTAGCTCTCCCTTCTCGATACGCTCCTTCTCTAGCAGCTGGATCAACTCCTGATTGTCTTGCTTGACACTGTTGATCACAGCGCCGAGCTTCTGGACCTCAGCGTCCAATTGCTTGATGTGGGCGGAGTCCTTCGCGCCCTGTGCCTGGAGCGCCTCGTTGGCTTCAATCTGAGCGGGATCGACCTTTGTAATGGTAGCGTCGCGGCCGAGCTTCAGCTTTTCGTTGTCTTCATTGAGTTCCTCGATCTTGGCCTCCAGAGCTCGAACCCTCTTCTCCCATCGGTTCTGGTAGCTTTGCTTGAGTGCTGTGACCTTGGTCTCATGCTTGCTCTTGTACGCGGCGTGGAGTTCTCTGGCAACTCTCTCCACAGCGATCTCGACCTCGCGCGAGCCGGGGGCCTTGCCGTCCTTGCTGGGTGACTGGGAGTTACCTCCCTCGGCAGCGGCGTCCGAACTATTCTTACCAGCACGCATACCGGCCATCTTGGACTCAGCCTCCTGCGCCATGATCTCAGCAGCCTCGCGGCGCTTCTCACTCTCGTCGAGCTTCGATTCAAGCTCCTCCCGTTCCCGCCGTCCGACATGGATCTCGCTCTTCACTCTACGAAGCACGCCCTCCATATCTTGACAACGTTTCTCCCACGACTCCTTCTCCTCTGCCAAGCTGTCCTTGGCACATTGAGTCTCGCGAAGCTGCTCCGCAGACTGAGCGACACGCTTTTCGGCATCGGTGACAGCTGTCTTCAGGGAGTTGACCTCGGCCTCCTTACCCAGGAGCGAGGCCTTGAGGCCACTAATCTCGGACAAGAATTGTGACTTGAGGGTTTCAACCTCGCGTGCGGTTACAGTGGGGACGCTGCGTGGGGTAGGCAAAGGAGGAATGTCAAAGTCAAGTAGGTTGCCGTGGCGCTGGGGTGTATTGCTGGGTCTGTGGCCAGTAGTCTTGGCCGGGGATAAACGTGCCCTTCTCGAGGGTGATGGCGGGCCGTGGGAGTTTGATGTAAAGCCAGAGAGTTGATCAGTGAAATCCATCAGACTCGTTGTGTTCCCAGCATCTTGCATGGCCAAGGCCCGCGGTGTACGTGAAGGCGACGGGTCAGGTCTGGCTCGCTTGGTTGAAGGAGTCGAGCCAGTGTTGGCAAATCTGGTAGGGCTGTGGCCAATGCGCGCGAACATGGTCATGTTGGGAACAGCAGAGAAGGTGCTGAAGGTGCTGACCAAAGATGTGTTGTGGTCGGCAGGCTCGTCGTCGACGTCCATGTGTTGATGGTCGATGGTCATGGATGTGGCGTCGACGTCGTCTTCCCCATTCTCCAGCATGGAGGATTCATCCTCGAAGATCTGGATGGCCTTCTTCAGTCCCTCGTTGGCCTTCAGGGCCTCTTCCAGTGAAATCTCCTGCTCAATCACGACGGGCTTTTCAGGCAACTTCTCGGGAGACTTTTCGGGAGACTTCTCGGGGGATTTTGGCGGTGGCCTCTCAGGGGATGAACTGCCGGACGCGATCTTGACAGGGAAGCGCTTGTCGGGAGACATCTTGCGCGGGCTCTTGTGGACGCTGTCTTGCCGCGTTGGGGACCTCGGTCTTGACTCTGCGTCAAAGTTCTCGTCTCTCGGACTCAAGATGCGCAGGGGTGCAATCTCGTTGCCAGACAGGATTCTCGAGTGTCGGATCTTGGACGGTGACACATTCTCCTTGACGGAACTGTCGACCTTGGGCTCTTGCGTGTCTGATACAAAGGGAGAGCTCTGGGGGTCGTTGGCGTCGGATGATTCTGTGACATTCTCGTTTTGCTCGGTGGAGTGGTTGGCGTCGCCGTTATCGACGCGGTGGGTCGCGGTCGGCGTAGCGATATTTAGCATGGCGCTTGGCGTAGGAGACAGTGGTGATGCCATGGTCGGCATTCGCATTCGCAACGACAATGAGACTGGCTTCTGGTGCTCAATTGGAAGAACAGATTGGCATGTTCGTTCGAGCGATGTGATTGATATGAATGTCAAGAGCTGTGACCTTGTCGCTGCGAGTCGATATCACGAACATGTTATTGGGTGGTTGCTGGGCAACGCGGCGCCCCACCCCCAGCGACGTGGGCTTCCTGTGACCCAAGTTGCAGGCCGGCAGGCTGGCTCGAAGTCAGCTCGTTACCAGTCCCTGTCCTGCCCAGCCAACGGACGTCATCGTCGCCTCGAACATCCTTGAACCCGTTCCCACCGGCCCAGTGTCCATCTCGGTTGCTAAGGGGTTTAAGATGAGTCTAAAGCCCTCAATTATCCCCCAAGGAGGCATCCCTTGGAGTCGCGGCGAACCAATGCAGTGCGGCTCGGCCCTGTCTGCACCTTGGTGGAGACGATCCGGTCAGCCTCACCAGACTGTCTGCCCTTCAGTATCCAGCAGCGACGATGACTTTAAATTTCTATCGGCCCGTGACCATCGATTGGGATGGCAACAAGAATACTGTTTTGATGGCTGAAGTAGGGTCTCCCCGGATCTGAGTGGCTTCTCGTGACACTCGTTTTTCCTTTTCCTGGTTGTCTTGTACTGTAGGGTCATAGACACCATGTGGCGCACCGGAGTCCGGCCTAGCAACCCAACCTTCGGGGCTCTCTCGTATGGTTTTGCATCTATTTTACACTTTCCCGGACCTCCCGCGCTGGACTTCGGGAAGCCACGATGCGCCCCTTGAGATGTTCGGGCTGACCGTTTTCGGCCTTATTTAAGCACAAAGGAATGTCGTCGGTTGGCTCTGCCCATAACCTGGACAAAGGGGTCCTTGTCTACTGATGGCCAACTGACGAGAACACGGCCCCATCTCCGGACTTTTATTTATTTAATTCCAATGTCTCACGCGCACAAAGACGTGGGATAGTGAATAGTCCTCGTTCTTCACTGCATTGTATTGTTCTGTATTGCGTCTGTAAGATCGATATGAGTTGCACAACTACCTTGGCGCCGACAAGCTCCAAGAGTACCCTCCAGGTCAGGATACCATGGCTCCCTTGTGAGATATGGGTTCTAGTGATGGGCCACCTGGTCAACAACAAAGACTTCCCCGATGCTTGGTTTGCTTGTCGAAGGGCATCGCGTACTCTAAAGAGGGCAATTGAACTCGCCTTTCTGGGCGAAGCCCTGCCCGAGATCGAAATCAACCTCTCTCTCATCGGAAGCTTTGGTCGGAACTATGCTGAGGTGGCACGACTTGAGTTCAAGTGCTTCTCGGAGGACGGCAACCGTGTTCATTATGGAGAACCCGGTGCAGCAAAGACTGCCCTGCCACGCAGTCCACCATCATCAATCGACCATGAGCCATTGGCCGAAACAGAAAACACTAGTAGTGACTTTGGGAATCCGCCAATGTTGATCGAATGGGCCTCAAAGATATATATCTCGGTCTGTCGTGGGCCGACAAGTTATTACAGCTGGTCGGATGGGTATCGGGACCAGCTACGACACGTTTGGCTGAAACCAGGATCGGACAAGACAATGAGGGTGGTTGTGGATCACAAGAGACGAGAGGTGTCATTTTGCTGGAAACCGATGCTCACCGCGTTCTTCAGCAGGCTAAGCCAGCCTAAACAGGTGTCTAGGGAGGTACACTGGCTCAAGATGAATAGAGCTGCCGGCACAAGCACAGGTGGGAGTTCCTCTCGGGCTGAAGAAACCGATAACTTCAGGCGACTGAGTATCCAAGAGCCCGTCGGAGAATAGTATATACTAAGGATCCACTAAGATAAACAGTTTATAATAAAGAAGGATTATGCCAAATTTCAAAAAGCCAACGTCGTCTGCTCGGTAAACTCGGTAGGCCGCCCAAAAGTAACCTGCGCATTCCTGTCTCCCAGATCCATGACAATATTGAACAGAGTCTGCGTCAAGGTCCCGTCAATCTGCCGTCGATTGATCGATGACGGATACCCTTCGGTGTCCTTGAAGAGGTCGAAGATGGTGTCCGACGTTGGCTGAGCCAGCGTTGATGTAGTCCCCTGGATCCTCGCCAGCCGGAGTGGAGAGTCTGCCAGCCAAGGGGGCTCTTCCACATCGCCGTGCTCGAGCACGAGATGATTCGTGTGGCACACCCTGCCGTCTTGCATCGGCAGTTCCTTCACCCACTTGCTGGTGCACTCGAGGCCGACCGAGCCGGTCGCGTCCGCGATCAGGATGTGCCCGCTTCCGGCTACACCGGGGCCCTTGATGCGAGCTACCGCCTCGTCCCGCGAGTTCGACTCGAGCACCGTCCTCAGGGCGAAGTGTATAGGCAACTTGGATCGGTCGACACCGCGACACCGAATTGCATTCAAGCAGCACCCCACCCCCTGGGAGTTGAGCCCAATTTTGCCAATAATACCGGCCTCCGTCACCATGGCAATGTCTGGCGTCCCTGTACCGGGCTGCGAAATGTAGCAGATAATCAGGTTATGGCCCTGCTCGATCATCCAGTCCCAGTTCTGCGCCAGCCATGACTTTGTCTTGTCTCCCGTCAGCCAGGCCAGGCTCGTGCAGCCATCACTGGGGATATCGTCGACCTTCTTGCCGGCCGCGCTGCCGTCGGTGAACAGGCCGAAGTTGATCTCGGTGCGCACATTTAGCGCAAGGACGTCCAGGAACCCGAGCCCTGCACCCGACGCGATGCCTCGGATCTCATCCAGGTAGCGGGGCGCCAGCGTCTCCAGGGGCGCGACGTAACGCTGCGCTTCTTGCAGCACGTCGGGCCAGTCCAGGGCGCAGGTCTTTTGGAAGAGTGCGGCGTAGAAGGCGATGGACCCGCGAATTTGCTCCTTGGCGAGTCGGCCATGGGTCTCCCCGATCTTGAACACAGTGTCAGCTGCTGGCTACTGCTTGGTAAGTCAGGAGCTATCTGGTGTCGTCGGCTTACTTCACGGGGGGTTCCCGAGCAACGAACTTCGAGCATGTTTAGCGGAATCTCATGAAGTAGATAGAATTCAGTTTTGGACGGATGTAAAAGTCTCGACCGAATTATAGCATCGCGATAGAGTCAGCTAGAGTTTCCAGCCTGCTTTCGGGCTTCCTTGGAAGCATATAAGATCGGGACTACCGTCGGGAGCCCCGAATGCCCCGCACTTCTCCGGCCGCGGTGCCGGCGCTGACGACATAGTACGTGATCAACCATATCTGGGGCACGGAGGCCAGCTGCGTCTGGAAGCTAGATGACGCACGCGTGTGCCTGTTCTAGGCCGACACAGAGTTTCTACCACCGTACAGGAAGATACGGCCGCATAGCGCGGGTGCTCGTAACTTGGAGGGTTGTGTGTGTCGCTAGGTCACTTGCTGTACACGCATTCTTGTAAGATAAACTTAGAATGATAACATAGAATTGACGGCATTGCGGTCCAGAACGAGCGCATCTTCCATACCGGACAGAAGCGGACCGCTATCTGCTCCTTTTACCCTTACAATAGACTGGGAGATTGTAAGTGCTCCCGGTCGTAAGTGTTGCTAAACAATGCATGGACATGGCTTGTACATCTGTCCTGAACCTGCCCGTCTATGGAAGGCTGTAAGCAGTGCCCTTGCATGCAAAGCAGTTAACTGGAAGAAAATCAAATGAATTTAGGAAAATGGATAGGCCAAGACAGAAAGGTTTCAAACATGCTGATGCAGAACTGATACAGAGTTCTAGGTGCATAGAACCTGCAGGAGAAGAAGTGGAAGGTCGAGCTCCGGACTCAGAGCCGACTTGCGCCGTTGACTTGTGGACCCCACCTAGTTGATGGTTAGCACTGCCGTTTCTCCAAATTCAGCCTCTATCCGGCTCGCACGAGCCAATCAGAGCGGTTTCTTCAGGACCCTGAACCAGGGGAGCGCCAGCGGCTTGGGGAATTTCTTTGCAAGCTGTCCTCTAACCCGCGACGGCGCCCCAGTTCGACGACAAACCCACGACGACAGCACGGGGCCCTCTGATGACCCGCGGATCAATTGAGTGCGATCGATTCGACGTTGCAGCGATTTCCGGCCTCTGACAACCGCGACAGCAGAGGAACCCTTGACCGACGCAATTCACTCGATGCGGTAGCCGGCCACGCGGCCTAACTTCTCGGGTGCCTGCAGTGCGTTCGAGGCGCTTCGGGGTTCGCAGCACTGAACCCGAGCGACGCATTCCGCGACGGGCTGGCGGTACAGTATCTACCTAGACATCGAGGGGTATCCTACACCAGGACCGGCACGCCATGATGAACGGCTACGAGAAACACAGCTTTGACGACGAGCCCGAACCCGGCAGCTTTGTCAAGGCCTTCGATGCCTTTCGTAAGCCGCCCACGATCCTCCCTCCAGCTCTGTCGCATGCCTACACAGCTCCGTGTGCACCGTACCTAGGCAGTCACTAACCGCTCTCCTCTGCTTCACAGCCAAGTCGAAACCTCAGTATGTAACGCGCACCGCTGGCGGCGGCAAGTGGACCGTCGCCATGGCCCTCGTCTCCCTCGTCCTCGTCTGGGCCGAGCTGGGCACCTGGTGGCGGGGCACCGAGAACCACACCTTTGCCGTCGAGAAGGGCGTCGGCCACAGCATGCAGATCAACCTCGACATCGTGCTGCGCATGCAGTGCAAGGACCTGCACGTCAACGTCCAGGACGCCTCGGGCGACCGCATCCTCGCCGCCTCGAGGCTGCAGGAGGACGCCACCAACTGGGCCCAGTGGGTGGACAACAAGGGCGTCCACAAGCTGGGCAGGGACACCCACGGCAAGGTTGTCACCGGCGCCGGCTTCCACGACGAGGGCTTCGGCGAGGAGCACGTCCACGACATTGTTGCCCTGGGCAAGAAGAAGCCCAAGTGGAGCAAGACCCCCCGGATCTGGGGCCGCGGCCCTGCTGACAGTTGCCGCATCTACGGCAGCTTGGATCTCAACAAGGTGCAGGGTGATTTCCATATCACGGCCAGAGGTCACGGATATGCTGAGTTCGGCGAACATCTGGACCACAACGGTAAGTCCACGAGTTCCCATTGGCACCGGGGTGTTCCCCAATACTTAAGGCTCAGAAGACTAACGCATCTTGGTAGCATTCAATTTCTCCCACATTGTCAACGAGCTGTCCTTCGGGCCATTCTACCCCTCGCTCGTCAACCCTCTCGACCGCACCGTCAACGTGGCAGAAAACCACTTTCACAAGTTCCAGTACTTCATGTCCGTCGTGCCCACCGTCTACACGGTCGGCCACTCGCATTCCGCCTCCCGGACCATCTTCACGAACCAGTATGCCGTGACAGAACAGAGCCACCAGATCAACGAGCGCATGGTCCCCGGCATCTTCTTCAAGTACGACATTGAGCCTATACTTCTCACGGTCGAGGAGAGCCGCGACGGTTATCTGACCTTCTTGATCAAGGTCATCAACGTGCTCTCAGGAGTGCTGGTTGCCGGCCACTGGGGCTTCACGCTCAGCGACTGGGTCAAGGAGGTCATTGGCCGTAGGAGGAGACAACAGAGCCAGGGCATGATTGGCAACGAGAAGGGCTCGTATCACGACTGATATGGGAGCAGTATGCATAGAGTCAAAGGCGGGCGGGTTTCTTTGAATCGTTGATTCCTGGGTTAATCGGAGTTGGGGTTGCGTATCTGGTAAATAGTGACTGAATTGCAGTTGATTCCCCCATTTCTACCCCTGAATATTCGCACGGAAGCTTTCATATCCAAATGATTATAGCCGCTGCTCAGCAGAGACGCACTTCAAGTAACTTACGGTCCTACTAGCCATTAGACAATATGCAACCCTCGACCCATTGCACCCAGACCTTGCCCCGATACACTCCACGTCGTAGTCCAGATCCACCTCCCCGAACCCGACCATTGCGCTTGAGTAATGAGACCCCAGCATTAGCGACTTATCGATACCACCAGAGACCACGCTAGCTACCAGCAAGACGCCATGGTGAAGCCCTCGTCTCCACCACAACTCCATTCCGCAATCTCAATTTTCTTTTACAATATAATTCCCCCCTGAGCCAAAATTCACCATCACCACACAAGGAGAAGCAATTCGCATCTTTCCGATCGTGGCCCGATTGGCTCAGCGGTAGAGCGCCTCACTAGTAATGAGGAGGCGATCGGTTCAACTCCGATATTGGGCATCCTTTGATGTGTTTATCTTTTGCCTCATGTGAATACTTGCGACGTTGGCAAGCAGTATACAAAATTTCGGAAAACTTTAATTTTTGTTCCCCCACCCCACCCCCTCTTCACCCTTTCTACTTGCCTCAGTAGGAGACTTGGAGCACAGCACATAGCCGTCCTCTGGTTCAACAACATATGAGGCCTTCCACAGGGGCGTCTCAGCCGAGCCTCTATACGCGACTCACCAAGGAGTCAACGGAGACTGGCTCGCTCCATCACGTGGACGGAGCCGCCACAGCACATAAGCCTTTCGGATCACAGCGCAGCCACGTCCTCCCTAATTGCTGCCCAGAGGACTGTCGACGGCCAGGACCAAATGCGCGGCTCGGATGTTGCTGCGTCTACCACAGTATCGAGTCATGTGCAGCGAGCGCAGTCATATTAAACGTCTCCATCAAGCGGCCGCTTGTGGATGGTCCAAGATCCGGAATCCGCAGCTTAACCCATGCCAGCGCTGACAGCACACTACCAGCAGCAGTCCTAGGCGGTTGCAGTCTAGGACTTCCCCTGCAAAAGATTTTCTCGCCCATTCATCTACAGAGATGAGTTTGTTTATCATTTCAACCAATAGCTCGTATAACCCCAATCCAATTATCGAACGCCCCAAGGCCGCGATTTGGAGTCCTAGTCGTGGTTCGCTCGCAATGTACACCGCCAACGTGAATAGGAGAGCCACAGGCTATATTTAAGCTTACTCAGCCTTAAGATGAAGCTAATAACACTACCGGACATGATTAGTGGTGCTTTCGCTTTTGCTTCGCCTCCAGATAGGCCGCAGCCCAGCAGGGCCCAGCAGCCTTTTACTGGGCGCTCCAGCGATAGGCGTAAGATGCAGCGACGATCTCCCCAACCAGTCGCATGTTTAGCCCCGAAACAATGCCTGGCATTATCCACTGCCGAGAGGGAACAGACGATGCCAATCGTAGATGCTTTTCAGGCCCCGCCACAGCGGAAGGATCACCATGCTGGCAACCACTATGGCGGGTCTTAACGGGGGGACGGGATGGGGACTTGATCAAGAGCGCAGATCCCACCCCAGCTTTCTATCTGTCCTTTCGACTGCTTCCGACTTGCCGACTCTTTTTGGAAATCTGTGTTCTAACCCGTCAGTTTTTGTTTACTTCGGTCGGGCTGGTATGTGTCTGGCGCATGTATCAGTGACGTGAGTGCTGTAGCTTGTGTGGCTTTGCAGACTATAGGCCCGACTCCATCAAAACTACCTTTGCGCACCTACCCAGGTCCTGCCTGAGCGAGGGCGAGGACGGGCGACATGGACCGCTACAGCAACCTCGAGGTCCACTACAACCAGGACCCGAACAACGCCGCCAACCCACAATCACAACATCCGTCCCCGGATCACTCGAGCTTCCCAGAGGTCGTGCCGGCGGCGGACCAGCATAAGGAGGCGGCCGTGACTCCGGACCCCCAGGGTCAGTCCCAGAAGGAGTATATACCAGCGGCGAACCTCGCGCCCGAGGTCGTCGCTTCACATCAACATCAATACTATAATTCAGTCCCCCAAAATGAAGCCGCCTGGCAAAACACAGATGGCCACGCGGCAGCAGCCGCACCGGAGCGGAGGATATGTGGCCTACGGCGGCGTACTTTCTTCATAGCACTCGCCGTCGCCATCGTGGTCGTCATCGGCGTCGTCGTAGGAGCCGTGGCCGGGGTCCTGACCTCGCGGCAGAAGTCCGCCTCGGGACCGGACAACCCCGACTCGCCCCCGTCGTCCACAAACGTGAACGTGATGGACGTGTCGTCGCTGACGGCGTCCAACTGGACCGACTCCAAGGGGTTCACGCACCGGGCCGTCTTCTTCCAGGACCCGGCCAACGCGCTGATCGGGCGGCGGTGGGACTCGCAGAACCGGACGTGGGCGACGACCAACGTGACGGCCGTCATGGCCAACTCGGCGACGCACCTGGACCCGGCGCCCGGGACGGCGCTGGCGAGCGCCGCGCTCGACTGGCCCAACGCGTACCAGGTGCGCGTGCACTTCCTGGACCGGTCGGACCTGGTGCGCACGACCTTCGCCGACGACCCCGTCAACTGGCCCGACCGCTGGAAGAACGACACCATGAAGGACGCCAAGCTGCAGACGATCCACGCGTCGCGGCTGGCGGCGGCCTGGGAGCGCTGCGCCGACAAGAACTGCGTCGGCGTGTGGACCGTGGCGTACCAGGGTCCCAAGGGCGCCATCAACGTCGCCAACTACACCGACTGGACGACGTCGACCGTCGTGCTCGACTCCAACGTGGTCACGGGCAACACGGCGCTGGCGCTGGTGCCGCAGTACCGGGGCACGCAGGACAACATGGGCCTGCTCAGCCAGAGCTACAGCTCGGGGACGATGGGGAGTCTGCAGGTCACGGCGTATGACAACAAGACGTGGACCAAGAAGAGTGAGTTATTTTCCTGGGCGGGGAGGGGGACCAACGCATGGAGAAACGTTTCCAAACTGACTTGCACTTGCTATAGCGGCCGAGATCATCCCGGACCTCCCGCTCCCGGCCGAGTCGCAGCACGTGGCCGTGACGAAGTGGGGGAGTTGGTCCAAGACGCTGTCGTACACGTCGATGGCGGACGGGACGGTGAAGGGGAGCTGGTGGGACGGCCCTCAAGGGTCTACGGTGAACGCACTGTCGAGTATCCGGTTCGACGGGGGCCCGGCGACGGCCAACTTCAGCGCCATAGCGGCTACCCTGGATGCCATGTTTTACGGCATTATGGGCGACGAGGTACACGAGTATTCGGTGGATAGCTCGGATGCGGCGACGTTGCATTATGTTGGGAGGGTGTACCCCTAGGTCTAGGGCAGCGATTTGCATCAATCAGGAGTCAAGGTTGCATAGATTGGTTGGTATTGAATTTTGTAGCGTCACCGTGATATATACCCCTCGGGTGTCTGAGCGAGCAGGGGATAGACATGGCTCACTTCATTGTCGATGGAATCTCGTCGACATGGATAATTCGCAAGCCGTTCTAAACTGCGAGCCACGCACTGCCCGTATAATGTAGAATTCATGAAAGATCGCAATGAGGACGCTTTATTGCTGTATGAGAGATACGGGGTTGCAGAACACATCACAAATCACAAATCTCTCTGACCTCACTAACTGAAAGATTGTTCATGAAAGATCAAATTGAGCTACCTGAACTACCTGGCGAAGCAATCAAATATACCCATGGCGACCAATCTGGAGGGGTGTCTCATAAGTGAGTGAATCAGGGTCAGAATCTGACCAGAGTTTGCCAAACAGCGGCAAAGAAGAAACCCATGACGCCACAATGACAGAAAGAAATAGCAACACATAGTAACACACGTCGCGAGATATTTGCCCCAATGTCCAGCAGTCTCAAATCCGGAAGAAGTTAGTTCGCATACCAGCGCTTCGTAAGAGAGCCAGTCTTGTCACAAGAAGGTCTATTTCTTGTCCTCAAAGACGTATTCCTCATCAGATGCATCAAGGATATCGTACTCTTCGTCAGTCATGAAGCCATCGTCGGATTCTTCGGCCCAGTCCTCATCCTCAGCGCAGTCCTCGAAGTCATTGGCATTCTCCTGGACCGAAGGAGCCAAAGTATCAGTCTCGGTAGCGACCTCGAGCTCGCTCTCGGACTTGGGAACAAGGATGCTGGAAGCTGGCGACTCGTGGTCGAGCTTGGGGATGATCATGTGGCTCTTGCCCATTGCGGGGACCTCGGAATCCAGTAGTGACTCTTCCTGGTTGAATTCGTCCTTGACCTGCTGCGGGGCTTCTACGGCGACGTCACACCACAGCTTGTGGCCAAACTTGACGCCGTCGCGGGTGGTAAGACGCCAATACGAGATCACCTTGCCTTCACGCTCGGGGGTTCGCATCAAGACAGTGAAAGGGAATTCCTGACCGGGTTGGAGCTGGTTGTAGCAGATGGTCGACTCGGAGGCGGAGATGAGCTCGCGAACACCAGTAGGACGCGTGGGGTCAACGGCACCCATGTAGTCGCCACCTACAAACTTCACAGAGCACCCAGCGGGCCATGCAACCTTACCCTCATTGCGGAGGACCCAGGTCTGCTCGAAAGTGTGGTTAGGAGGCATGACAGTGCCATCCTCCACGGTGTCATGCTTGAACATGGCGACAAGATCGGGCTCCGCAGCTTGCTCCTTCTCTTGGGTCGGAGTGGCCAGCTCAGGCTCCATGACCTCCTTCTCAGAAAGCTCTTGCTGCGTCGGCTCCATCGCGGGCTGAACCTCAACAGGCTTGACATCAACCACAGTCTGGACGGGGTTCACAGCGATGTTCTCATTGGGAGAGGGAACTGTCTCTGTGGAACGAGTGCTAGTACGTTGAGGGAGTGAGGGGTATCCACCGAAGTTGCGGTCTCCCATGGTGGGTAGACGTTGTCCGTTCTCGTGCTCTCCAGTCGTACTCACACTCACGTGGCGGACCGGTGTCTTGAACTTGATCAAGGGGTGAGTCTTGTTGTGAGTGTTGGCGGGGCTAGCCTCGCAGCCAGCACAGAAATCCAGGTCGTGACAGACGGCACACTTGTAACGAACACCAACGATGTACCTCGATCCGGACTGCGTACTTGTGCAGAGAGGACCATCGCAGCAGATACCCGTGTGGATCGATCGAGACGATACTGACCTATGGACGGGATCTGAAAGAGGCTCGTAGATCGGGGCAAATCGGTGGTTCGCGTGGATGAAGCCCGCGTTCTGAACACAATCGGAGCAGTAGTCCCAGTCGGGGCAGTCCAGACACTTGTGGCGGACGCCTCTAATGTAGTTGTCACAACCATCGCAGATGGCGTTGTGGGTAGCGTTGCGGCCAGGGGTTAGACGCGCCGTGATGGAGCTGTCAAATACGGTGCCCGCCACAGCAGGGGCAAAGCTGTGCTTGGGGTGGTGGCCGTGCTGGTCCTTGGAAAAGCAAGTCTTGCACAGGTCGAAATCCTCACAAACATCGCAATGCAAGAACTCCTTCTCGGGGAACTCTTGGACGCAGCAGTTGCACGTCCGTGCCATGAACACGGGGCTCCATGCGTGAACGGCAGCCGCGACCCTCTCCGCAGACCTAATCGGCAGGCTGACTTCGGCCAGCGCAGGCGTGCTCTTCACAGTCTCGATGGGCTTCTTCTCACTCGAAGAACGGCTGGTCTTGGGCGCGATGTGAGTCGTGCTGTAGTTGATCTGACCATCCTGGATAGTTCTCTTGATAAGCCAGTGCTGATCGTTGTAGCATGAGATACCTTGGTTCACACAGTCCTGGCACAGGTCAAAGTCGCCGTCATCGCAGGTGGAGCAGTGGAAGTGGGCATCGGGAACCGCCTTGTCACAGCTGTTGCAGCAAACAGTGAAGGGCCGCCTGAAGCGACTGGAAAATGCCGGGCACTGTGGTGCCTTGGCCTCGTGAGGAGTTACAGTTGCTGCTGGTGCAACTTGAACCGGTGTTCGTGCCTGAGTTTGGCGCTCAGTTCCACGTGCCTCGCGAAGGAGGTCAGCAAAGGAAAGGGTGGAAGCGGTTTGTGAGAATCGGTAGCGAGGTCGGTCCATGGGTAAGGACTTGTCCAACGAGGAGGATTGCTCGGCGACAGGGTCCACAGTCACAAGCGGCTCAGCCGGAGATCCCTGGCCCAGGAAGTCAATAACCTCGACGCCGTTGGTGTCACGGCGAAGGTGGATCCTGGGCATGCCTTTGGCACGCCACTGCTTGATGAACTCGGGGAACTCGTCGGGGGTCTGGGGTGCAACGATCGTCTCAGACGACTCGGCAGGTGCAGGTGTGGAAGTCGAGGGTTCGGAGATCTGCGATGCCTCCTCGGGGGTTGAGGCTTCAGTGAATTTCTCCTGAGAGGATTCAGGCTCGTCCTCGACAGTGACAGGCTTGGGGCCTTTGTCCTCCTCGGGCTCGGTCTCGGTCGGGACGGGGGTAGAGACACGCAGCTTGAGCTTCTGCTTAGCCTTGGCGGCTCGGAATAGTTGCTTGTAGACCGACAGGTTGCCGGGTTCCAACATGACGTATGAAGCGGCGGAGTCGGAGTAGCGCTCGATGATGGTCTTGGTCCCGGCGGGGATGTGTAGGAAACCTCGGAGCTGTTTGGTACCTGCGTCAGCATTGCATGCTTCACTATGATATGGCAAAGTCGACGACGAGACGCTGATATATGGATCTTATCTGGGTACGTCTTGGGGGAGCCGGCCTAGGTCGACTCAAGGAACGCGAAAAGGCACAGATGGCGCTTTTCGTTGGACAAAGAGGGTGTCCAGGTTTGTTTGGTACTGACCTTGGTCTCCAGTGTGATGGCACCCAGCTCACGCAGAGGCAGCTTGAAGCGGCGGGTTACGCCATCGTAGCTGACCTTCAGCGTAATCGGAGTGTCGGGGGTGGCAGCCGACGACGCCATGTTGTCGACTTTCTGGCTGCAAATGTGTCCCGTCAGTAATCAGAAGTCCGGCAGAGAATGTGCGCGTGTAGCTGATGGACAGAGCGCTGCTCTGGAGAGTGGCAACGATGGATGTGTTGCGGGCGTTGTGTTGGAGGTGACGGGAGGAAGTGGCAGAAGGGAGGCAGTGTAGCGTTGCGTTTCAGCGCCGCGGGCGACGAAGGCAACCAAGGTAGGACGTACGTAGTGAATGCTAAAGTAGTCAGGTGAAGTGGAGGGAGCAGCAGCCAACCAAAGCTGGTGCTTATCAGTGGGTCGATCGTGCAGCTGGCGGTGAATGCGGAGCGCGCCTTATCTCGGCTCGGTCTGGGGAAAAGAGGCGTCTACTTACTGTACCGTCGATGTGTAAATGCTGGCGGATGGGGTGGGAGTGTTGATGCAGCAGGAGATGATGACGACGACAATAAAGTGGAAGAGGAGGAAGAGGGAGGATTGAGCTTCCCGAGGCTCTCGCCGCAGTTGATGAGTGAGGGAGAAGGAGGGGAAAAGAGCAAGCAGGTGGTCACGGTCCAGCGCCAGGCCCAGGTTCAGGTCCAGGTCCAGGTCAAGGTTGCGTTGCCTGAGTTGCAGTCTGGTCAAGTGGGTTGGGGCTGTCTGGTGTCTGGTGTCTGGGTGAACGTCACTGAGTGGCCAGCCGGTCGGTCGGTGGCTAAGGGCAGGGCTCTCAGGACACTCCGAGTCAATGGGGCACGGGGAGGGGTGAGGGGGGACAGGAAGGCTTTCCTAGCAGGGCAACGGGCTTCAGGTTGATGGGATGTACGTACCCTTTTGAATGCGACCTGCAGGCAGAAGTCAACCCTCGCAATCCATTCGTCGGTGGCGGCGGGACAAGGAAGGCGTGGGTGAGACGAAGCGGGGGACACAAGAGTTACCTACGACAAGAGCGGCGCCAGGGGGGCCCCAAAGTCCGCGGGTGTCTTCGTTAAGGCTCTAACCGCTGTACCGCGTCCCCAGGCAGTTGATCCCATGTGCCACTAACACCGGGCGGAGCTGCTCACACGCGAGAGGACATGTCAAGCGCGCATGTGTCTAGTTACGTAGGCCGGGATGCCTCGATTCGATTCATAAACCTATGGCGACCACGAGGCAAAAGAAGACGGTGGAAGGGCGGAGGCAATGGATGTCTCCCGTCCTGTCCTTGTCTCTTTTGACCGCAAGGCAAACACAGCTTACACAACACAGTTCTACGTTGAATCAAAGTAATCTATCTACATTTGTTTCCTCAGCTCACGGTGGCATTTTTACTGGGGCGCGAGTGGCGGCGGCGAGTGGCCATCTCGGCAGCCTTACCGAGATCGCGTCGAGCTTGCATTACCATACTCAGCGGTTGAAGACCTCTTCTCCTGTCTTGCTCTAACCGCTTTCTTGAATCCATAGGTCATCCTCAGCAGGGATTGCAAGCAAATTGATAGATCAGGAGAAAGCCAGAGTACGGCGCGAGGCAAAAAAAAATAAGCTCCATAGCTGCCTGCTCTCCAGGCATGATGTCGTGCTTGACTGGCTCATACCACGCCGCACACGGATTGGCTCGAGGCACGTCAGTCAGAGTAACCTTAGCTACCCGATCTCAAACAGCAGTGGTATGGGTGATGTCGGTCCTGAAGCTTGATAGGCTGTCGCCCACGTCTAACCGTGGGCGCCGGAGACTCGTACGACGTGACGATTCACGCAAAGCGACCAGCTGCAGAAGCAGATTCCCTCGCATGCCTCCTCCGAACTGGCAGAGATGGCGTCATGAGACACTGATGCCCTGGAGATACCGGACTCACATGCGCAGTGTCAAGCATAGACGGGTAGTTCACCCAGTCCCCTGAGGGGAGAAGGAGACGGGACCTGACCCTACCCATCGTAGTGTTGCTCAGGCTCTTTAATATTTCAAGGGAGCCTTGCGAGAACAAGCCTTGTTGAACATGGTAAGTGTGAGCATGCTCTCCTCAGCAATCTCGCCATGACTTTTACATACACCCAACGCAAGTCTACCAGTAGTTACGTTCAGGAAATAATCCCATCCTCAGCTCGCATGAATATGAAGAGGGAAGAACCAAAAGAAATGGCTCCAGGAGTTGCAAGAAATGAATCCCGATCATCTCTGACCTATTTCTCCTCGACCATGTTCTCGCGGCATGGAAGTCGTTTACCTAGATGCAACCATAGGGCCCCTCGAGTGTGTGCAATTCCGAGGTCTCTCGTTCACATTTATCTCACAGGCTTCAGCCCGATCAGTGCTGACGCCATGGAACTCGCCTGTTCAGCTTCCACTCTGGCTTACTGATGACGGTTACCACAGTAGAAGTCTAACATGTCACGGGTGAACGGTTACGTGTATCATAGTTGACGGATTACAAACGAATTGGAATGCGGGGGCTCGGCCGGTTATTCTGCTCCCCCTTCCCCGAAAACCGGATGGCTTCGTGTTGGAGCCGCTAGGCCACTGGCTGATGCGGCTCGAGGTTGTAGTTTCGTCTTAGCCTGCACTAGAGCAATTGAGCTCTCCATACTTCGGCTTTAAAGAGATGCCCACGGCAAGCCCACGATTACGGGAGTTCAAGCACAGGAGCAGGAAGCATCGTGCGAATATGTTCTGTTCCGCTCTGCGTATATGTATACAAGGCGGGCGGCCGTGTGCCAACCCATGTCAAGATGGCTCTGATGCCGCACTCCAGTAGCGAGCAGCCAGTGCGTGGTCGTCTGGGCAGATGTGGTTCGGTCAACCAGACTTGGAAGGCGGGGGGGTGTCGGCACCGGCAGGAGAAGACCGCGAGGGACGCTGTGCTCGAGGAACCGGCTATGGAGGGCAGTTATACGTGAATCCGTAGAGTGCCTCTTAGGGGATTGCCGATGCAAGGCAAGGCGCGTCCAGCAATCGCAGGTGAACTCGGCTTGTGCATTGTTTGTTTCGGCGACGATTGCTCGCTGCCAATGCCAGCTAGCGCCTCGGACACAATTGGCCGCGCTGCAACGCACGACAGCGCAGGCATAAAGGCAAGGAAGCCAGGCATCGACGATTTGATTGCATGTACGGGTTCGGATTCGGTCAATGCATGCGCGAGCGAGAGTCGGAAACTGGCTGGCGCTGCATTGTGGGAGGTAACTCGTCTCTCGACGGCATCGTCGCGAGCCGAGCTGGGCGCCTGGATGCGACAGAGACGTTGGGGATGGATGGTGATCCAGAAAAGTAAACAACTCCATTCCACAACAGAGTGATGGCAACATCCAAATGCACTGGCCATTCCTGCGCTGGCCCAATTGGCAGGCTCTGGTTCTGGATGCAGGCCACCCTGGACGGGCGAAATGTCAACACTTTGCTCGACACACCCTGGGCAGACCCCCATTGCCCAGGCTTGCCAGGCCATGAGCAGCCAGCCAGCCAGCCAGCCAGCTAAACTACCTCAAGCAGCCCTTGCAAGCGGCCGGGGCCAGTGGCGCGCCCGCGATCCCCATTTGCAACAGAGCGCCTTGGACTGGCGTCGTTTTTTTCTCGGCTGACACTTGCTCTCCTGCGTGTCTGGACCGGGCCTAAAGCTGCTGGCCGTCTCCGCCTCCGCCTGATGATTTTCAGACCTCCAACTCTCTACAGCTTCAAAAAAAATCCAACAGCCCCCTCCATCACCTAGGACACTATTCCCGTCGAAACCACCGCCTCGTGGGTTCGAGGTCAAGGTTGGCGTCATCGGGCACGGAGGTATATCTCTAGAACCTGTTGTTCCTTTCGCTTCCAGACCCTCCCTTCCGTCCTGCCTTGGGCCGTAATCTAGCCTGTCCACGGCTCTTTTGGGGGAAACTTGTAGGAGCACAAACAGAGGCAGAGAGGCTCTGGACACTGGGCATTGGGAACAGGCACAGAACAGGCACTTTGTTTTCTTTTCTGGCTTAATTGGGTTGCGTCAAGCTTCTCCCTCGACTTATTCTTCCCTTCGTTCGAGCACCGCGGGCGGTTCCACGCACGCCCGCCATCCCGAGCAGCTGTTCTTATCGAGGCACCCGCTGCACGCATTGCCCACGACCCTCCACGCCCGGCTTCCTGCAGAGACGGCACCGTCACGCATGAACTGCCTCTCCACATCCATCACGACGCCGACGGCGCGCGATTCTGCCATCAACTGACCTCCCTCGTCGCCATCTACGTGCATCGGCCATTCGCTCCTGTCAAGCGAAGCCATTCCACTCGGCCCTGGTGCTACCCACGGCCTGTAGAGCCGCACACGCACGCGCTTACATATACACACACACGCACGCACACACACACAGAGCTATGGCGGCCCCTCGACGAAGAAAGATGGTTGCCCGCCGCAGGGTTGATGATGACGGCGAGGATGACTTCGACCTCGACGACGACTCGCTCACCGAAGGCTCCGTAGCCTCGGACGACAATGACTTGGCAGATGATAGCGATACTAGCAATGTCGACGAGACATCCCCCACCTCCCCTGCCGTGCGCAAGGCACATGCTCGTGCCGCTAATGGCCACGCGAGGTCGGGCACCGCAAAAGCATCCGGCAGCTCTGGCAACGAGCCCAGGGGCAAGGCTGGCAAGGCAGCTCAGACAGCCGTTTCGGACACCGAGTTCATGTTAAACGGCCTGACCATCTCGGACAGGACGGAGACGGTTCAGGAGATGAACTTTGAGGATGCCACCACGGAGACCCAGGCCCAGCCTTCCACGCAAGCGGCGGCTCCTGTCATCGTGAGCTCCAGCTCGGCAGCCATGGACCAGCCACAGGATCACCCCCACGATCGACGACGCAAGGAGCACGATGAGTACAGGCGGAAACGGGATGAGGATCCGGCCTTCGTGCCCAACAGAGGGGCCTTCTTCATGCATGACCACAGACACGCTGGTCCATCTACCAATGGCTTCCGGCCGTTCGGCAGAGGAGGACGCGGCAGAGGCCGTGGTGGTGCTATCGGAGGGCCCTTTGCCCCGGCAAGGTGAGTTTCTTCCTCGCGGCCGTGGTGTTCCCCCCATAGTGTGGACGGGGAGTGTGCTAACCCTTTCGACAGCCATCAATTTTTCAACCCATCAGATCCAACAGTTAGTGCACCATGGGCTCACGACATGCACGAGACTGTTGCGGAACCTGCTCGGCCACCACGGCAGCCAATCCACCATCGTCCCACGGTTGATGATGGCCCGCCCAACGGCGACGGCTACATTCCTACGTGTGACATGAGCTCGACGCCCATCAACCGAACATTGTCTACGGAGAAGCGGATCGGCAACGTACAGATCAGGGTGTTTATCCCACCGCTAAAGACGCCCGTCGTGTTTTCGGCAATCCCGGTCAAGCAATACACCAAATTGCCCGATCACCGCCCACCCCTGCGACGAGACAAGCCTGTGCGGATCTCTCTACCCAACTTCCCACCTCGCTACATCTTCCCGGCTACGGACCGGTCGTTCATCTTCATCCCGCGAGCCTTGCGGCCGAATCAGCAGCGTCTGCGTGGCAAACCAAGATCTGGGCTCGGTTCCATTGGGGGCTTCTCGCGGAGAACGAGCGTGTTTGGCGGAAGCTATTACAATGGAAGCCATTACAACGGCAGCCAGTATTCCCCCAGTGTTGCTCTCAGCAGGCGTTCTTCGATTGCGCCGGATATGGGGCGGGACTTCCTCGTGTCGCCAACCGGCTCAGCGATCTCGCGCCCTCCCATGGCCATGGACGCCTCTCGGCCTGTGGTAAGGCTGCCACCACGCGCAGAGCCACAGGGGCCCAGTGTTGATGGTACATATGGAGATCGGGCTTCTGCTGTTGGCCAGACGGCTATTAACGACCTGCCCCAGCCGCAGACTTACCCTCTCCCGCAGAAACCGATGCAAGAGAACCAGCCCGCTGCTATTCCTATGCACCAACCACGGCCGCAGAAGACGGTGTCGGTCCAGAATATTGAATCACCAACCTTCCAGCAACAACAGTCACAGTCGTATCAGCAGGCTTTCCACCACCAGGTACCTGTGCAGGTGTCAAATGGCTTTGCTCACGACTCCCACGCTCGCCGCCCGTCGTACCCTTCACAGCACTCGACAGGCACCCCCTTGTCCCAGATTCCGGAACGTGCCATCCACGCAGCTCCATTCCAGCCCACGCACTTTTCGCAACAAGGCTACTATCCTCCTTACCAGATGATGCAGCAGCCGCCTCATCAAGGTTACTATTATCCAGGCGCAACCCCTTACTCTGCTGCAGCGCCTGCCTTTGTTCCTGGTAATCAGCAGGGCCCACCGCAAGGTGATGGTGCACAGCCAAACGGGCAGATGGCACCTAGTGCCAATCTAGTTGCACAAGAGGTCAACGGCATGGTATACTACTACGACGCTTCGCAACTACCACAGGTCCCACAGGTACCGCAGGTGCCCCAAGTTCCTACCTACCCGCCTTACTCAGCTCCCCAAGGGTATCCGGGGAACAACGGGGTCATGAGCCTCAATGGGGTGGTCACGCCCAGCCCAGACGGGTTTTACTACCCGCAACCCAACACTGTCTACTATCCTCAGTAGATCCGCTGCAACCGATAGCCGCTGCAATTGCATTACCTACCCTCTAATCACTTGCTTAATGCGGGTCCAACATGTTATTGCTTTACTCCAACTCCTAAAAAAGCCTTCCATTGGCATGTTGCATTAGCTGAAGAGCACAAGACTCCATCGCTCGCTTGCTCAGATCCAATACTCAGCTACTGCCCGCCTTCTTGGATTTTACTCTTGTCTTCTGCTGACTGTTTCAAAATGGGCCATTGTACTGGCGTTTGGTGGAGTTTCTGTTTACATCTGCTTTTTCACATCATATGCGGCGGAGTGGCAGAGGCGACATCAGTCGTAGGATTATTGCGGGAGAGGAGCTCGGTGGCGCACTGTCTAATTTTTAAGACACATGGCTGTTGAGGAGCAGTGGATCGGCGGATGTCATACATTGGTTAAAGAGGAGGCGGATAGCAGACGGACGGATAGTTTAGGTAATCCTTGGAGTAGGAGGTGACCTAGAATATTAACCTTATGCATTCCATCTTCATCTGGGTTCCTTTGACTTTGAGCAACCTGTGAAGGGGCAACGTTCTCTCGATTCCCGGGTTTTGGATGTGCAGCTGCATAAGATGGATCCGCGATGAACCAAACATAGGCTGAATATTAAAGGACTCGCGGTGAAAGGGAGAACCACCATGAGAATGAAGTAAACAACAAAAGGAAAGTTGATATCGAGTTCTGTTTCGGGTGAGCTGTTGAGCACTTGATTTGATTCTTTGGGAAGTAATGAATAGGAGAGCATGACGTTGGGCGTTGCTCCGTGCATGTTGGACCTGATGAAAATGTTGTAATTACAAACAGCTCGAGGCCTTGTCAAGCATAACGTGCTAGGATTTATGTCAGGGCTGTGCTTAATGCTAGTTCCCGTCGATATTGGCAGGGTCTTGTATGCAATATAGACCGGCTTGTAGCTTCTAGCTTCCAATACATCTATGTGGACCGTATTCTCCGCCAGCAGTGCATAATTGTACTATGTTCACTTACATGGGAAACGCTCAAGGTCTGATTCATCTGATTTCGACGTGTCGTCCTCAGACTCGTATTGCCATGCCGCATCGCTTTCCGACACGGGTTTCTACCCTCCAACACATCGAGCATCCAGGTTTGTTGAGTCTGATTTGCGCCTCCTGTGTATTCTGCGGGGGCCCTCTGGAGATATCCATTTGCGAGACGGAAGCTCGCATCCCATTCTGTATCACATAGGCTGGGGCCGACGGCGAGGCTACACGAAGCATAGGTAATCATTTGACATCAAACGCGCGGTTAGATGAAGCACGAGGAAAGGGAGCGGCGGTTTCCAACATGGGTTAGCACCTCTACTCGCTCTTCTTGGTTCCAGATACTACATTGACACCAAACGTCTTTGCCATTCTCTGCATATTACCTCGTTGCTTGTTTGATGGGATCCAAGGGTTCCTCATGCAGGTCTGGGAGGACTTGCCTTGGCATAGCCCCGGGTCGCCCAATGACGTTGTGTCCAGCGCCCGATTGGGCAAGCAGGGTTCCCGTAACACAGGTGGGACAACCACGAACGCGCAACACGATTGCGGACAATCGTCAAAACAAGCTCTTCTGCCAAGGCACGTCACACTCCTGGGTGACTTCCAGGAACTAGCCCTCCTTTATCAAGCACCTTCGACGGTCCATGATCGGCAAGGATCCAAGCGTTCTCCCGGCTAGGGCCAATGCATGGAGCGATAGGCAGTAGCCGCTTGCCGGGCTCCATTCAGGTCAAGCTTCTATTCCATGCGTTTATCTGGGTCAAGCAGATAGCTGCCGGGCCCACCCACGACGGGGGGATGCGTTGACAGACTCGATCTGCCGCTGCGCTGTCCATCCATGTCGACTAATCAACCCAGGATTCCCACTCTCTCCGCCATCCAACCAACACTGAACCATCATCTGTTCCGGGGTCCTGGAGCCCCGGGGTTCCCGGAAGTGGGAGCCCTCAATCTGAACTATTGGATGGCGTGTGCATTGGTGTAGTTTCTGGTGAGGCAAGATGACGAAGCTCAGAGAGGCAGCGACTATGTACAGTACAAAGCCGGCAGGGGAGCAACGTGGTACGAGTGGGCAGATGTGTCGTCATAACCGTTTCCTGGATGACAACCTTTGCGGTCCGTGATATCTCAATTCATGCAAGCAAGCAAGGCTTGTCTTTCGTGTTGAACAGGGCTCAGACGACTCCAATGAGTTGTTTGGGTACGAAGCAGTCTCAGAGTAAAGATGTCGCGGGGATGCCATTCCCCTCCTGAATCAACTAGATGAATTGTACGCAAACGGTTGCTCTCGGCATAGCTCAGCTCTGGAGCTTGTGTTCCCATCGACTGTATAGCAAACTAACATGAAGCTATCGGCGATCGGGTATTGGTGGAACCCTGCTCGCAACTATTGGGCAGCACCACCCACAGGCACAACAATCATCACATCACATGTAGAATGAACCAGTTGTCTAGTGGCATGTACCATAGCACGCGCCGGCTACCCTGGTCAACTCGTTCTCCCCATGTTCTGCTCGTCGCACCATACTTGCCGCAGCTTCTGATCAAAACAAGTTATTCCAAGGAGGCGACTGCAGGAACAAGATGTTGTGGATAGGCTGGTGGATGGTGCTTTCCTCATGTTCCACCATGGAGCAGGTCTTTGACCATCCGGCCATTCCATTCAAAAGCATGATCTCTCCCACCTGCGTTGCTCTTCTTGAACCCTCCATATTCCCCCAAACCGCGATCTCCCCCCTCCCCCCATTCTTGCTTGATACCAGTATTATTTGACTATATTTCAAAACTCTCATTTCTCTTACGACGCACTCCAGGATTGAACCCGAAGCCAACATGGAGTCTATCTTCGCTGCTCAGAACACCCTCCGTCAGAACCTTGGCTTGCAGAAGGTCAGGGCCATCCGCAACAAGAACTACAAAGCACATGGCACCAAGTCCTATGTTTACCTGCTCAACCGGTTCGGTTTCGAGCCCACACAGCCCGGGCCTTACTTCCACCAGAATAAGGTTGTCCAGCGTGGGCTGGTCCCACAGTCTTTCACCAAGGCAATTGGTGGTCGCGTCCGCCACGATCGAGTACTTGTGAAAAAGGTTGGCGACGGTGATCAGACTGGCGAGGTTACTGCCGAGGACCAGCAGAACGACTCCATGTAAGTGTGTCACTTAAGTCACCCCGTTGCAGTAACTTCATGCACCGTTACGGTACTAAATCAAGTTCAGGTACCTTTGTGAAGTTGGAATCGGCAGTCCTGCTCAGACCGTTAAGCTCGACTTTGACACCGGATCAGCCGACCTCTGGGTCTTTTCCACGGAACAGACCAAAGCCACTCAAAAGGGACACAATGTGTTTGATCCCAAGAAGTCCTCGACGTGGAAGAAGCTCTCCGGCAAGGCCTGGAAAATCTCTTATGGCGATGGCTCGAGTGCCTCAGGTGACGTTGGCACCGATACCGTGACTGTTGGCGGCCTCGCAATCGAGAATCAGGCCGTCGAGCTTGCCAAGACCATGTCCGACCAGTTTGCCCAGGGTTCTGGCGACGGGCTCTTGGGACTTGCCTTCAGCACCATCAACACTGTCACCTCAGGGGGTGAATCAGACCCCCAGCCCTCACCCGTGGAAAATATGATCACTCAAGAGGACATTCCTAAGGATGCTGAGCTCTTCACGTCGGCCTTCTACAGTGAAAGGGACGAGAAGAACGACTCTTTCTATACCTTCGGCTACATTGACCAAGACCTTGTCAAGGCATCTGGTGAGGATATCCACTGGACGGACATCGACAACTCCCAGGGCTTCTGGCAGTTCCCATCTGCATCTTACTCAGTCAACGGCAAATCCACAGAGGTTAACGGCAATACCGCCATTGCTGATACTGGCACGACTCTTGCTCTTGTTTCGGACGATGTGTGTAAGGCACTGTACGGGAGCATCGAGGGGGCCAAGTACGATTCAGCTAACCAGGGATGGGTCTTCCCAACTACTGTCAAGGCTAGCGACCTGCCCGACTTTAGCGTGGCAGTCGGTGACAAGGAGTTTGTAATCCAGAAGGAGGATCTAGCATTTGCCGCCGCCGGTAGTGGTTACTGGTATGGTGGAGTGCAAAGCCGTGGCACTATGGACTTCGACATCCTGGGTGACAGCTTTCTGAAGAGCGTATACGCTGTGAGTAACCCCTGCCTGTATCCCTTCGCTCTGTACCGACTCTAATACCTTCTCGACAGATCTGGGACCAAGGCAACAAGCGCTTCGGTGTCGTGCCGAAGATTGAGGCGACTCAGAACCTGGACGTTCCGGCTGACTCTGGGGCAGCTGGCCAGTAGGCTCTTGGTTACGACACAAATCGTAAGTTCAGGGTCCAACAGAAGGGACGACAACTTGAATAAGAGTTGAAACGGACGTCCCTGTGCTTCTCGCTAGACAGATTGAGACTGTTCACATCCTTATGAGCTACGAGGTTTTCGTTTTAGTAATTTGGATTATCTGACCATGGACTATAAACACATCCCCAGCTGACGGTAACACCATTGCATGTCTTGTGTCTCACTTCAAGCAATTATGTGCTGCTGTACGATGTCGATCACATATTTGCCATTGACTGTCTAACTGGCATGACCAAACCGTAAATCCAAGAGAGCTCTGGCTAGTCTCCCTTTGGCACCGATACCGGTCAAGTCGATAGTAATACAGGCGAGACGACTGAACAGACAGCTTGCGCGTGTTCGACCACTGGACATTACTGTAATAAGTTTTCCTTAGCCTTGGAAGGTCAAGACCGGCAAGCTTGTGCTCATTGGGGCATAAATATTGGGACACCTTCCAGAGGGTTTCAACCATTACTTCTCATTCCGAAGCGATTTGATCAATGGACCCATCGCGGCCCCCTTCCTTAGTTCAGTAAACATTTTCTCGTCGATCTCCGCACGCTCCTGGCACAAGGCGACTACTTGTTCTACCAGAGACGGCGGCGTCACGACAACGCCATCCTCGTCTGCAACCATGATGTCTCCGGGGTTGATCCACAGGTCGTTCTTGAACTGCAATGGCACGTTCACACGAGATGCGCGGGTGAATGTGTTGGATCCCAGAATGGAGTTCCCCCTCGCGAATACCTGGTAATTCGGCATCAGCTCAATAATTCAACCCTCACACAATTGGTGGCCAGTGGGATCCAACTTGCCGGAAATTCCATCTCCCGGTGTTCGCTGATATCTCTCATCCGTCCATCGATGACCACGCCCTGGGCACCGAGCCACTTAGCCCTAGTTGACATCAGGCCGCCCCAGCAGGCCGAGGGAACGTCCTTTGGCTGCTGAATGTACATGACCGACCCGTCCTCGTTGTGGTCAACGAAGTGCTTGTCGAGCTTGGGTGCAGAGGTATCGCTCATCGCGACCATCTGCACAGTCACCGCGGGGCCGAATACACGGCCGCTGGCGCCCGGCGAGAACATCTTGATCCCGTCGAGAAAGCCGCCGTAGGGATACTTGAGCTTGACCAGAGCATCGCCGATCTAGCTGGCTATCAGGGCTCCTGGCTCAGGTCTACGTATTGGGCAGGCGACTTACATCACACGATGTGAATCTGCGCAGACCTTGCATGGCGCGCGCCGAAGCCATGGTATTTGGATGGAGCGGGTTTATAGATACCGAACCAATTGATAGCCTCGGACTGAGTTATTGACTGGTGCGGTTGTCAATTGAATGTTGAATGTGGAAGCTCTAGGCGCAGCAGGCAAAGCCGTGGGGTTCCTCCGGGCTATGGAGTAGTAATCCCGGACCCACCAGGCACTGGAGAACGATCGTATCGACCGCCGAGACTTTAATTGGGAGACCTGAGTATAGTGTAAACCAGCTTGGATTATGAGATTTAATACGTAACTAAGCCCAACTACAAACAGGACCACGTATATTCGTGCCTAGTTCACCAACAACGCCATGATTGGCTATACCTTGTTCGGAACTTTGACAATCTGAAGGTCTACCTGTCGTCCACGACCGTTGTGTTTGATGTGCAATGCGCCGTCTGTATCCTGAACATACATGGGATGCTTTTGCCCCTGGAAATAGATGCTTCCCAAAACTTTTCGTCTGGGATGAAAGTGCAGGAGGTTCTGGTGCGAAGTATTCGAGAAGCGCTTGGCAGCTGGCAAACCCTCGCAAATTCCACGCAAGCTTGCCCACCAAGATTGTAACTTAAGGCAACGCCATGGTCGTAATACGTGGCAGCTGAAGGCTCAAAGAAGATAAGACTATTATTACGGAGTACATGCAGTTCGGATTGGCTCCTGTACCCTCAGGCGTTTCCGCCGCCGGGCAAGGGTGGAAGTGGGGCTCGCACCCAGAGCTGACCCGTCTGACCTCACCTCAGGATCGCGCCAGCCTCGTGGGAACTGTACATTATTTCACAATGAAGCATGTTTGCCTACTGACCCGGAGGTCGTCGCTGTGAGTTGAGAGTCTTTCTAAAGCTGACAACCGTCCCTGAGGCCGGGAAAGGCGTCACAAATTGCCGAACTGCAGGGCCGCGGCCTCTCTTTACGCTGACGATCATGGATCCCATCAGCGCCATCGGCGTTGCGTCAAGCATCTTGACGTTCGTGGAGTTCTCATCTAAGCTGATCAATGGCATCTACGAGGTGGCTGGTTCGGCAGATGGCACCACTGAAGACAATGTCCACATCGCCACTGTCATCCAGGATCTAGAAAACGTGACTGATGCTATAGAGGTCGATTTCAAGGGATCTTCCAAGCATGAGAAAGAGTTGGTTAAGCTTGCAAATAAGTGTGCCGCCCTGTCGCGCGATTTGCAGAAAATATTGAAGTCCATCAAGGTCAAGCATGGCAATGCGTCCTGGCAGACTATCAAGGCGGCCTGGAAGTCGGTCACCCGGAAGGACAAGATCCAGAGCCTGGAGAAGAGGATTAGTATGTATCGGAGCGAGTTGATACTTAGACTTCAGGTTCTACTTGTGTAAGTGCTACTGCGCCAAACGACCTCGAACTTGACAAGTTAACAGGTCATAGGGACCAAAACTCCCCAGTCAAGGCTCATCTCGACAGGATAAGCAAAGAGGGAGAATCACTAAAAAACTTGACATCAAAAAGGCTCAAGGAAACACAAGAAACTTTGGAAGAGGTCCTCACTCAGTTAAAGGCTGGTAGCGATTCACAATTAGAGCAGAACGATGCGCTCGCACAGATTCGCGACGAGCTGAAGAATCTAAAGGACATGTCAGAGTCGGCTGTTCAAGAGAACAGTGTATTGGAACGACTTTACTTCGCCGATCTATACTCCCGCGAAGACGCAGTGGCCGACCCAAGCGAGCATACTTTTCACTGGATCCTTGGACAAGCCCTGGACATTAATTCGGCGGCTGAAACAACGAGCATCGATGGTGACACCGAGAAACAAAATGATGCTCACGTGAGAGGAGGTGACGGCCATGAAGAAAACAAGGCAATGGAGCAGATAAGTGATACTGTTGGAGCCAATGACATCTCCAGTGATAATCCTCAAACGGGGTTGGAAAAACACGACCATGACGATATCAGCATGCCTGCGATCAACCACTTGGCAGTAGACGAGCCTCATTCGGAAACCCCAAATGACAGAGCACTTGGGACGTCGTTACCTGAGAGCGGGAAAATCGATGATACTCAACAATTCACGGACGGTTCATCTCAGGTAGCCACCGCAACCTCTCGCCCACCGTCCCCGCAACCGGCTTCTGGCGCAGGGTTGGATAATTCAATCTCCATCCACGACTCGCCGGAAAGGGCCGAGGAAGAAAGTCGACGTGGACAATTATCTCAAGATTTCTTGAAATTCCTTCGTGAGGATAACGGAACGTTCTTCATCAGTGGGAAGGCCGGTTCAGGGAAGTCAACATTGATGAGTAAGTTTCCTTCTCTTGTGTGTTGTATGCTTGTCTTTATGATATGTCCAACAACAGTGGTTTCGGACGTTAGGGGCTGCTCTAACTGACTGTGAATGAGCATTTAGAATTTCTTGGCTCCCCAGAAAATGCTGTCGTTCGCGATTCTCTGCAGCTGTGGGCTAGCGACCGCAAATTAGTATTCGTCTCACTATTTTTCTGGAGTGCTGGCTCAAGACTTCAGAGAAGCTTAGAGGGCTTCTACCGATCACTTCTCTCTCAAGTCCTTGGCCAATGTCCGGAGCTCGCCCACTACTTACTATCTACAGCTATTCCTTCGTCACCTTTGGGAAACCACCCGTTCAGACTTTCTGAACTGAAGCAAGCAATTTCGGAACTAAGCGCAATGAGATACCTACCCGGGTATCGTATATGCTTTCTCATCGACGGCGTCGATGAATATGAAGGCGACGTAATGGACCACTTGTACCTAGCCCGATACCTGCGTGCCTGGTCTCAGCACCCCAACGTAAAGATTTTGTGCAGCGGAAGACCTCATGCAGAGTTTCTGGATACCTTTAGTCAGTCTGGCAAAACTATTCAAATCCAAAATTTCACGAGACACGATATCTACGAGTTTGCATTCAAAACTCTCCAGGAAGAAAATCAGTTACGACCAGGTCCGCTGAAGCTATCGAACACCGACCTATCGGACCTTTCCCACGTGGTTGTTGACCTTGCAGAAGGTGTCTTCCTCTGGGCTTGCTTGGTTGTGCGTTTACTAGCTACGAAAATGGGTATCTACGAAAAGGAAAAATTGTTGAACCTTGTTGCGCAGACTCCTCGGCAATTGCACAAACTCTACGAAGAGATGTTAATGAAGGCGGACCAGTCAGGAAGACGCAAAGGGGATAAAATGCTGATGCTAACGCTTCATAATCCCCTCGACAAACCTCTGAATGCAATGACGTACTCCTGGTTGGATGAACTTGACGATCCGACGTTTCCTTTCTCTATGGAGCCTTATGGAATAAGTCAAACTGAGATACAGACTCGCCTGGATACTGTTCGACGTGAGCTCAGCGATCTGACTGCCGGGCTCTTAGAGATGAGGGAATATCCCCAAAGGTTTCAGCGCGATCTTGAGAAACCCAAGTTCCTCTTCTACAAGTACAGCGTGGAACCTTTTCATCGCACAGTGAAGGACTTCTTGGTCCAAGACTGGTTTGGAGGAGAGACGCACACGGCTGCTATGCAACCTATCACTCGAGAAGTCTACTTCAAGCTCACATTAGCTGAGTTAAAAGCGACAGTCTCGATGGAGTACTGGAATACTAGTCCTGAAGACCTTGAGCCTAGTCCGTGCTTTACGCACTTCTACAACAGGTATATTGACGAGTTTTCTTCCTTAGCAGGCTCCTCCCGAGGACCCCGTGGAACCGAGAAAACAACACAGGTCAACGATAATCTTATCGAGCAATTCGAGCAGGTAATACAGGCTTACCAGAGCTTGCTTGATAGAAATGGACAGGGGCATTTTCCTGCCCTTCCGACCGCAGGACACGTGTCTCTCGGTGATGATCATCACCGCCTGTTCAGCTCGACGATCGGGCCGTCGTTGGTGCATCTAGCTTGCCATGAAGAACACCCAGGGTATGCGTTGCGCCAGGTCGACATCTGCCGACATATCAGCGAAGTTGATTCCGCCGATAGGAGTTTGCTCCTAACTGCCTTTTACGAGTCCCACGTTGACGTAGCTTGTAAAGCCATCGACAAGGGTGCCAGCCTCAATGCTCAAGTCAACGTCAGGCTATACCACCCAGGTGAAGATGCCGAGAGCGGCGAGAAATATCGCAAGACAATTCAGAGCGTGTCACTCTGGTTGGTTATGTTGAGGGTTCTCATGCTCCGAATCTGCTATCTCAACGCCCCATTCAATTACGGCGGATGGGGCCGACCCGTGGACAGAATGGCCGCTATCTTGGCTTATGCTCTGCGCCATGGCGATAAGGTTGACACCGACATTGTCGTACTTCTCGCGATCGACGCTGATACCAGACCTACTACGCCTGGTAGTGAAAACTCGAATGGAGCCATAGCAGCTGATGAAGCAATACCACCACCGAGCCGGTCGAACACTGGGACCAGCGCAAGAGAAGGTATTCAAACTGCGAACGAGTCGAAGAATATACATTATATAGACCTCGAACAAGTAATAGATCTCTGGGTAGTAGGCAACGACGAGAACGACGAGGAGGACGGTACAGCGGACATCAACTTCCTAAGAGACCACCTGGTGGCGTCGATGCAAGGCTATTGGCGTTCGAATTTGGTGAAATTATGGAGAGGGGTTCCAGAGTGGATGATCACGCGGAAAAATACGTCGAGTAGTCTCGCCGGTGAGGCGAGAAGAAACTACCCGCGCGCTGATGTGAATCAGTACAGGAATGATTGGATCCTACATGGTGTAGTATCAAGTACCGAGAGCTTCGTTGGTGACTTTTGGGTGGCTCTCGCTTGAAACTTGAGAGTAACTCGATCTCATATTAGCCTGGTTGTTTCTGACGCTTGAGTGATGGGGTTGGTTTGGGTTGGGTTGGAGAGAATATACACCCACTTTAACGTATCACTCTTAACGACTCTTCTCCTCGTGTTCGGTGCTGTTATGCTGTAGCTATATAAATTGGGCCAGCTTGAAGTTATCATCATTCAAAGTGATGGAGGAGTCGAATCGTGTCTGTTTCAATGCCATGTAACACTATAAAATTCGGCCGCATTCCCACTGACGCTGCTCGGAAAGGGAACGGAACAACGGATTGTTGCACCCCAATAACTTCATGTGCCTTTGTAACGGCAGCTTCTTTGTGGTTTGCTTTACCCCATTTATTGAGTAAACAAGAACTTTGTTCCTATCCTGATGTCTGCTGTGCAAAGGCCTTTTTTTCAACAATATGGTTGTTGAATGGCTTGCTCAGCTATATAAAACCCTATTCTCTACTTCATCATCAATCCACAGAAACTGCCACAGATCAGACACTCAAGCGCAATGTCACCCCTTCAATCGAAAAATTGGCTTGGAGACCGGAAGGGTCACCACCTTGGTTGGACCAGGTTATACTTTCCTCATGATGGTATGCAGGGCGCAGACCAGGTGCCGGATGACAACTACGTGTGCGAATGCGACTCTGAAGAGCCCGGGTATAACCCCAACGCTTGTGATGAGGAGCTCTACAAGCCTGTGCAAGAGCCCTTCGTAGTCCCGCCACCTGTCATGGTCCCTTACAAGAAGCAGAAGCGCGGCGCTCCCGTAGGCCGCCGCGAGCTGTTTGACAAGCATCGAAACCACGCTCCAAGCCGGACCGGTGCCATTTTAAACGGTTCGGTTTGCGAGGCTATCTGCCTTGACGTGCCTTTTCGCTCCCAATGTTGCAAGGCTTATGTGACGAAAAGGGCCAAGAGTGCTAAGCGAAAGGTCGATGATGATTTGAAGGAGCAGGTTCGATCCTTCCAAGACGGAGATTTTGAGCTGGCAGAGGAGGAGATAGCCAAGGAATACCAGATAACCAAGGACGAAGCAGCCTTTGATAAAATTGTATGGTATACCAGTGGTTTGGACCAATGGTGCGATGAGGATGAGGATGATGATGACGATGGTTATTGGAGGACTTACACGCCTAGGATACGTCTATAGGTACCTTGTGTATACAAGGGACCCCCGTGGCTCGGCATGTACAGAGAGGCTTCTCAGATAAGCCGTTATTAGGGTGATCACGATTTATGGAATGTGCTATTCCTAAAGATAACAGACGTGCATCGATATACCAAATTCAATTTGGTACCAGTGACCGTGTGATCACTTGGAAGACCTAACCCATGTGGAACTTTATCAGTTCATGATCCAAATTAATTGATTATGCTCTATACCCTGGCACTTTGAAAGTGACAATCACGACGCGTAACTTGCACCACTATCGGAAAGCTTGTCGAATATACGCAGGAACTTAGGCTATCTATCGCAAGTGAGGGCAAGCTTGGTGCTTCGAAGTAGACCAGTTGCCAGCTACTGTCCATCTTCGGTCGGGCTATCTCGTTTCCAAGGTAGGTGGGTTGGTGTAGGGGGCGGCGGCCGCAGCAACGGGCTAACAGTCAACCCGCACGCCGGCACCTCCACACCAGGGAGCGTGCCTGTTTTCTACAACCAAACTATGGAGTCACAAGCAAAGATCAATCCGTAATGCAACTTTCTCCAGTATGTGCACTGCACTAAGGACACAAATGTGCAAACGTTGGTGGGAGAACCGTTGAAATGTTGTTCCATTTATAGGATAGGGTCATGTTCTCGTCCATTTGCTCATTTGACTTCTTTAAAGACCAGTCAGGTATCTTAGTCTTGGAATGTCGTGAAGTGAATGCACCTTATTAAGCGTTGCAAGCCGAACGATCACGAGCATGAGACCAAGTTGAGGGACGAAGTAGAGAGGCTAAAGAGAGGTGGCTAATAGTGGGGAATTGCCTGAGTTATTGTGGCCATGACTGTCGCTCCGACTACATAGGACGCATCAAAAGAAGAGATCAACACGGGGTGTTTGTGATCTTCGAACAAGAGAAAGCATGAGTCAAGAATAGACAAAGAGGGGGGGCGGCGGCTGGTAGATTGGTAAAAAGAAGGTGAGGCGGACGTTTGAGGCTCGAACGATTGGAGATAACCTCGGACAGGAGAGATGTGGACGTAATTTCAGAGATTAGAGTCGCCCGATGCACGATGTTGGGATTCAAACATGAGTGTGAGGATTAGCTAGTAAAGTCCTTTCAAGTGGCCTGTATGTTTTAGTGCCATTTGAATAAGATGCCGTTCACAAAACCAAGACTTGTGCGCGCTTTTGTCACAGTGATAAATGCCGTGTAGCTCTTACTAGACATATTGAAAACATGAGAAGGCCAGAATACCCATAGGAATCCATATATATGGTTGTTGCTAGGTTGATTTAAATACCAGCGTCAACTGGGTCCCTTCTGTTACCTATGGCAATCTTGCTGCACCGTTACTTAGTTACATTAGACGAAAAAGATTTGCGTCCCTGTCATGTATCGCCAAGACATACTTATCCCTTAGTAGTAACGATAGTACTTCTTACAGTTTAAGGCAGACACAAACCTTATAAAATCTGCAGCCTATTAGAAAGCAATCCAGACAAACGCATTAGAAAACCGGACACAGCGAAATCAGACGTACTCTGGGCCACAAGCTGCAACCAGATATGGCTGTGTCATGTGGAGTTATGAGGTACAGTAACTTGTATTGTGTTATTCAGTACTGCACTATGTTGACGAAGCAGGTATCTTTGTACCGGTGCCCGAGCAATCCTCGTACCTAGTGCTTCACTTGAAGTAGTACATCCAACATGTCCGGTTTTCTAGTACATCTCGCTGCCGCCTATTTTAGGAGCATATCTTCGTTGTAAACTCACTTCCACCTGGCAGAGAAACCGCGAGGTTCACGTTAAAGTGCACTGTTCTCTAGTACGTCTGTATAGAGGTTAAATGAGGGATGTATCAAAGTTAGAGATGATAGCTAACCCTCATGCTCGCCAGAGTGCGTTCACTAGTATTTGTGACCCGGATCAGCCCCTTATCTAAGCCACTTCTCCGAGGCCTTGACCGGAGGCTCGAGAGCATCAATTTCTGGAGCTTTGTGGCTTGGAACTCAAAACTGCACTCTTTTCAATCAAAACTTATTCAAAGAAATCAATACTGTGACCTGTTGGTTACCGCAAGCATTATAGAATTATTAGAATCTTGATTTGAATTTTCATCCCTCGTTCTGGTTAAGTATGAGCTTTTCCTATCGACAATCACGCTGTTTAATACGGGTGGCCCGGTTCACGTGCTGGTCCGATTCTGGGGTCCAGACGTTACAGTACTAGCTTCTCTGTTGTCTGTCCAGCGAATGGCTTGGCAATACTTGAGAGAGACTCATTTATTTTGCACTATGGTGTAACTGCAAAATTTTACTCTATCTGAAACATAACTTTGCAAAGCAAAATTTAACGCTTCTAGACGCTTGCTTCCTCCAAAGCTACTTTACAACTAGGCTCTAGCACCAAGGTCGCTGAAATGCCCCTTTGAAACATAGAGAGACCGAATACCACGGTAAGCTACATCTGCATCTGTTCACTGGTTAGCGGACTCCGTAGAGGTGAAGTCGAACCGTTCGACAAAGCAGGAGTCTTGGCTTGATAGATAGATCTGGTTTGAAAGAGCGAGCACCAGGCATCGTGGGCTCATTAAGTGAAGCATTCCCGTCATATCCTGTCTTGGCTTTATCTTGACTGTATGCACACTTAAAAATCATATGGCTTCCAGCGCTCATCTTGGAGAAGAACCAGCACCAACAACAGCATTTGCTTACTTCGCCCGCATCAATGTCGTCGCCCACTTCTAAATCATTAAACACCCTTCATTTCATGATCCTCTTCTATTCTCCATGGGCTCCTACCAAGTTCGATTACTTTGAGGTATTCAAGGCTGCCTGACCCCTGTCCATCCGCACCTATAAAAGCCAGACGTGCCCTGTTGGTTGACCTTCACGGTTCCCACCCCCATCCACCCCATTCACCCTCTATTCTCCTGCTTCTGCGCACTACAACTTTCAAGCGAGTAGCCCATTGACTCCAATCCCAAGCAAGATGGACCAACGACTGCCTCTTATTCTTGGTGCATCTATCATGGCCACACCGTCAACACTTCAGTTATGCCTTGCGATAGCTGTCATTGTTGTTTCTTGCAAAGTTGTTTCCTACGTTTTCATGTCCTGCATCACACTCTTTAGCACCGGAATGCTAGGTGAGGTTTCCGAAGAAGGTACGCGATCTCGTTCAGATATACTGACTGCTTGCGCTAGCTCAGCTACAGTCCTTACGAGCCTCGACCCCCGCCCCAGGGACTCAGTTATCTGCGAACCGAGAGCCAGCAGTCGCACCACCTGCACCACGACAGATGCAGCCGATAAGTCAACAAGCAGCTATGTCAGGCCCCGTCTGTGCATACCCATATAAACCTGGTAGTGACATTGATCGTCAGCATCCCTTCATAACTCGTACTTGCAACTTGAACTGATCATTGCCGATGCAGGCTTTTGGGTCGAATACGAAGGACAACGGGAGAAGAGATCTAAGTATTTCTATACACCACGCCCTTTGATGGCCTCTGAATGATGCGATGCTCGTCGCTTCCATCAAGTAACCGCACTGGGTTGCAAGTCAAAAATATGATCGCAAGAGTTTAGCTGCCATCAGTCCCGTTTGACTACATGGCATTTAAAAACGCCCGACCGGGACCCAGCTTCTCGGTCTCCGTAAAGGCAACGAGTGTAGAGGTTTCCCATCACAGAATGAACAACATGCTTTCAGATGAGGCGTCATTGATTTCCCTCCACATTGAAAACTTCTTCATTTCATCCTAAAAGAAAAGAGATTAAAAAAAAAAAAAAAGGCTTAAGGGTCGTTGGTTATAAGGAGACCAATACAGTTTCTTGAACTGATGTCAATGGTAGTGGAAGGCTAACAGACGTCTGCATTTGAGAAACGGAGCGTGGGTCTCTGTCGAAACTGGGTCATAGATGAGCCATGGGCAAAAGACAGAGCTAGCCTTTGTCTTAGCTGCCAAGCGCAATGCGGCCTCACGCGTGGGTTTGAAGTGTGTAGTAATGGTAACAAGATAGACTGGCTTTTATTTGCAACTCGCTCATTCCAAAACTTGCCTCAGTGTCTGTTATTAAGCAATTATTATTAGTTTGAAGTTTGCGCTTGATCTGAGCAACCCGCATTGAATCTGCCTCCGTAGCGAATTCGCGAGTGGCCTAGAGCTGTTGGTTGCCCACTCTTTTTACCTTGAGATCCTTGAACGTAGGCAAACGTGTTTGGTTTCCAATGCAATAGAACGCAAAAGGATATCCTGTTGGAGATTACGTTTCCACTTGACACCACGCGGGTTCGACTCTATTGGAGCGACGATTGCAGGTTGCGATAATAAGGCCCCAACACGCAGCAAGTGAAATATCACAGCGTGCCCCTTCCCCGGCGACCCCGACCCCCTGGGCGAACAAGGTTGGGGCTGTGATACCTCCAACTTCTCTGCAGTTCGATACTCTTCTGTGTCCCATCCAATCTACAGGCCATGATTAGCGCTCATGATTCATAGTATCGAACATTGTAAATTATTTTTGTACAAGAAATCGTAGACAAGCCTTCCCAGGATAGAGCGCCGTTCTGTTATCGGGCTGATCGAATGGGGTTAAAACGGCCAAGCCCATAGGCAGCCGGATCTTATCGTTGACTACGACAGACATGATTTGGCTTAAAGTACAGTGGCATGGACCTTCGACACCATTGCGGCTGAGATTTTTGGGCGGATTCTATCGCCCATCACCTGTAAAGTTTTCTTGACATCCGTAGTCGTGGGGTCTGTTTCAAATATTTTGGCAGGTTAGCTGAAATTATTCGTCCAACGTATCACTCGGTGATTGGCCTACACCTTCAGGTTGCCTGTTTCAGCAACATAGATTATGATTTCCGAACCTTACCAGTTTGGTCTTCATCTCTTCTTAAGATCGTCCGTGAATTCCAATCCTGCCGCTGAGCGCTACCTTCTGAGCAGTGTATGAGATGAGGGACTAGACTTTAGCATCGATCTAACCTAACAATCATGGGTGGGTGAAAGAACTAGTTCAAGGAAAACGTGGACAAGTTAATCAATACGAAGATTTATGACTAGCCTGGTCAGGAGTCCTAGATGTATGCACTAGGTTTACTTACGTTGATTTTTGATACTCGTTGATTGTCCTGAGGGTCAAAGGGCTAATAGTTGACGTTATAAACTTATTCGCCCTTCTTCAAATGTATAGTACAGATCATAATTCATGGCTTAGTGAGGCCGCTATTCGCAGAGCCTGTCATCACCGTAATCATGTCTTTTGTATTCCACGAAAGATTTCCAGTGAGCAGCGCTTGCACTTCGAAGAAAAAGTTCACTGTGTGAAGAGGAAGTCGTCAAGCACGTAGCAACGGAACAGCCTGCGTAACGTGGCGACAAAGAATGGAAGATGCGGCCACAACATCGAGACCGTTGGCTGACGCGTTTTCTTAGGATAACGGAGACCGGCTTCATTTGATATATATAAGCAACTACGGTCACTCTTTTCTCTAGCCGCCCCACGCGAGGCTGATAAATGACGCCAAACTCCAATTTTCGTATGGTTTTCCCTGTTATATTCATGTCCGGCCCCGTATAGAGCCTTAGAGAGGGAGCCTCTCATGCTTGAACCTCTTCTGGCCCTCACCCTCACCATACGCGGCCGTCACCTGACCAGCGCCCCGGATCTTGTACTTGTAGATCATCAGGCCCTCCAGGCCAACGGGGCCACGCGAGTGGATCTTGTTGGTGCTGATGCCGACCTCGGTGCCAAAGCCGTAGCGCATACCGTCGGCCAGGCGAGTCGGTGCGTTCCAGTAAACACCGGCTGCGTCAACGCTGGCCATGAAGCGCTCGGCGAGCTCGGATGACGACGTCATGATGGCGTCTGTGTGCTTGGACCCGTGGGTGTTGATGTGCACGATGGCCTCGTCGATGTCGCTCACGGTCTTGACGGCAAGATCCAGCGAGAGGAACTCGGTGTCGAAGTCGGCATCTTGAGCATCTACCAACTTCTCAGAGCTGGAGGCTGAGAGCTTGTTTGCCAGCGCTGCCTTGCTCTTCGCGTCACATCGCAACGTGACACCCTTCGCGATAAGAGCCTCGGCGGCAACGGGCAGTAGTGTTTCTAGGGCAGACTCCTGAACCAACAGGGTCTCCAGACTGTTGCAAGCGGCAGGGTAGCTGGTCTTTGAGTCAACGATGACATCTGCCGCCAGCTTTGGCTTGGCAGATTGCTCCAAAAAGATCGAGCAGAGGCCATCGGCGTGACCCAGGACGGGAATCTTGGTCGATGACTTGATGTACCGCACCAGCTCGTTTCCTCCCCGAGGAATGACAAGATCAATGTACTTGTCTAGGTCAAGCAGTTGCGGGATAACATCCCTGGTCGTGACGAGCTGGACGGCGCCATTTGGTACTTGCGTCTTGTCCAGCGCTTCTGAGATGACCTTGGAAATGGCAACGAAGGACTCTGTCGACTCTTTTCCACCTGTCTTGTAGTTAGTATCCCGGTCAAACAAGCATTGAAGTAAAGAAAGAATTTACCCTTCAAGATTGCCGCATTGCCCGACTTGACGGCCAATGAGGCAATGTTGGCAATGACTTCTGGCCGCGCCTCGAAAATGATCAACAGAACGCCAATGGGACAAGTGACTCGTTCCAATTCCAGGTTGTCATCCAGCTTTGTCCGGAGCGTGACCTTGCCGACTTAAACGTAGTCAGTGAGGCGGTGGTACAGCCAACGTCGGCGCATATGACTCACCAGGGTCATCGAGGTCCTGGACGTCCAGTATGCCCTTCAGCATGTCCTCCCACTTGCCCTTCTTGTTCAGATCCAGGCGCGCCACCAGGCTCTGGCTCAGCTCGCCGCTGGACGCAGCCTTCCGCGCGAGCTCCAGGTCCCGGGCGTTGGCGGCCAGGATCTCGTCGCGCGCCGCTGTGAGCCCGGCGTGGATGGCCGTGAGAGCGTCATTCCGCGCCGATGCCGGCAGTGTCGCCAGGATGTGGGAGGCGCTCTTGGCCGCCTTGGCCGCATCGGCGGGCGAAGCATTGGTCAGCGACATCTCGGGCGGTTTGGGTAGAGCGCAAAGAGGTGGCAGTTGAGCAAGACTTTTTGGTGATGGCCAAAGTTGACTCCCGCCCTAAAATTTTGGTGTTGGCTCCGAGAACCGCAATTACTCACTCAGCTTCTTAGTTACAAAGACTAGGCCGGAGGGTCACCTTGGGCAAATACTTCCCACCGCCGCCAAGCTGGTAAATCAGGAGATTTGAGTCTTTGTCTCTAAGTCAAGACAGATCTCCGACCTGGACTTTCACTCTTCACTTGTATAAACGCCGGTTCAGGGAGCGTTACTCGCGGGGTTCGAGCGCCGCGATGGAGTAGTACAAGCCCGGCAAGACCCACCTGCTTATGTACGCAGTATAGGAATCCCACCTTTACGGCGTAAAGGCTTTCGAGAACTTTCCCAGAGCACGACTTGATCATGAATAGATGCCTTTGTTATATGTATTATTGTTTCTTATCATATAAGTACAATGATTCGGGCAATTTGCACAGCTAAACTGGTCGCAATTGTGCCTGAGGTCGTCTTCGAAATCTGGGATTGAAAAAGATCTGCAGCCCAGGCGTCTTTTCGTTGGCCTGCGCAAGGCGGTTTTGTTCATTTTATTTATATACCAGCGTCTTTATCGTCCATCTCAGTAGAAACCCCAGTGACCCGCCTCGGTGCTCCTCAAGAAGTCACCGTAATATCCTACGAGCTCCCTGACAACCGAGGCGGCCATGATGCGCCGTATCCACAAGTCTCCGAACGAGCTATGCAGGGTATTTCAATCTGGCAAGATGCTCGTGTAAATGCTCAGCCAGCTTTCCTCAGTGAGTTATAGTGTTCCCCAAGCCCGTACCCGTGGCGGTAATACGCCAGCCATATCCGGCCCCTGTCGGACGGTGTACTCGACGGCTCGATGGTCTCTGTCCGGCCGTCCTGCAGCACCTTGATCTCGACCCCGTACACGTTCGCCAGCGCCATGAGCTCGAGCTGACCGCCCCACTCAGCCGTGTCCCTGATCTTGGCGATGTAGGCGTCGAAGTCCTCCTCCATGAAGGGCGCAAAGTCGTCACGGTGGCCGCGCATGTAGTCCGTGGCCCGCCGGCGCACGACCTTGTAGGGCAGCTGGCCCTTGGCCTCGGCCTCCGGCGCCAGCGCGGTGCCCTGCTGCGTCAGCTGGTCCGCGACGGCCGAGAATAGGCAGTGCCCGTCGGGCTGGATCTCCTTCTCGACGAGCCCGTTGGCCTTGAACTCCTTGAGCAGGTACGTCTTCTCGATCGCACGGTGGTCCGTCATGCCTTTAGCCTCTTCCTCGGCCGCTACGGCGGCAGCCTCTTGTTCAGCGGCGCGGCGGGCCATGCGCTCCTTCTGGCGGTTCCGTTTCTTCCCGGCTTGCTGTTGTTGGTCGTGGCTCGGCGGTGTCTCTGCGTTCGATATCGATGTGTTCTCGAGCTGTTCCGCCACGCCATTCACGGCTGGCGTGGTCGCCTCGGCCGCTTGGTCTTGTGTCGAGCCATTGATCTCGCCGTCGGACGCTGCATCGTCGCCAATGGGCTCCCCGCTGAGGGCTGCCAGCTCCTGCTCTTGTTGCTCCTTCAGCCGGCGCTCGAGCTCGGCGCACTCGTCGTTCACGCCCTTGCGCGTCTTCTTTGTCGCATTCTTCTTCTTGCTCGTTATGCGCCCCTGCAGATCCCGCTGCTCCTTGCGATGCCGCGCTTGCAGGGCTTCTAACGTTTCCATTATGTGTCGTGATGCAAACCAAGGCTCCCTGCCTTCTTTTCAGAGCCTTGACAAGGCTCCAAGGCTCGTATGCTGGAAAAGCTAAGAAAATCTGATTCGGGTATTGTCTCCGAGCGTTAGGTCTCTGGCAATTTTCCTGGCAGACGGCGATTCTTCCTGATGGATGGAGGGGCTCAGGGCGCCCAAGTGGCGCTTGGCGGGGTAATTGCACACCAAAAGTCCACGGGTTACAGGGGTTCGGGAGGACCCGCTGGCCCCGTCAAGACTGCAGATGCATGGAGCCTGTGTGACCTTCACAGGGGTTGATGGGAAGGTTACCTTTAGTCTTGGAAGGAAATCAGAGGCATTTGATAAGGGCTTTAGAGCAGAAGATTCCGAGTGTTGTGACGAAGATCATTGGATGCTTCAGTTGAGCTACCTAAGAAGTTGAAGATTACTCTATATACATGTAAAGTCTTCTCTTGACCTGAGAATGATGTACCGACACTGGCCTCGAGACCAGATTCCTTGATATTCTACCCAACCCTCGCCCCTAATCCTACATCGCTCGGGCGCTGACCCTCGTCAATCGGAGGGGAAAGACGGCGAGACCCTCATCTCCTCGAGAATGGGGTAGCCTAGAATGCGACGCAAGTAAACAGTGTGAAAGTGACTGACTCGAGCAGTATGTGTAAGACTCCATAGTTGTCTCAGATACCATGGGCCACAATGGTTTTGTGCTCCTGAACTCCGTGCCCAATGATAAACAAATCGCCTCAAATTTCAAAACGTGCAGAATCCTCGCAGGCTCGCAGGAAATGCTCGCACTAGGGGTATCGGGGTATCTCTCGCGCGCGCAAAGTGTTTTTTTGTTTCCTCCTTCAGTTCAAACTTGGCTTTGTGCCTCAGCCATCTCAAACCTAGAAACCCTTGAAAGGGTCATCACGGAAGTAGTCCTCCTCACCTCCGGTCCTGCTTCCTCCATGCCAGTCGTCCGTGCCGCGCGTGGTCCGCGAGTTGTAGCTATCCCGGTGCCTGCTGCGGCTTCGGCGACGACGGATCTCTTTGCTCCGTCTCCTCGCTCTATACCGAAGCTCCTCATGCTCGTCCGGGTACTCATTGACGCTCGGAAAAGCTAGTGGGCTAATGAACGCTTCCATGCGGACCGTGCCGATGGCCTCAAAGAAGTTGTTTCCGGGCCGTGATGACGCCTCTGACGTCCGCTGAGAACCGACTGTACTCATGGCCCAGGTGGATTGCCCCGAGTGGCCGTTGCTCGACCCTTGAGTGTATATGTCAGATATTCCAGCTGTGCCTACACTGTTGCTGGCATTGCTGTTGGTAGATGTGTGATATGAGCTTTGAATTGGTGAAGAGAAGCCACGGAAGGAAATCGGTGGTGGGATGTGACCGCCCGTGTTGCTCCTCTTACGTCCATGAAGAACCACCTGGTTGGCACGTTCGTGAACCCGTTCCATGGTCCGCTCTTGGTATCGAGGGACGAGTGGCGGCTCTGCCACATCCCGTGACAGGTCCCGCACGTGGCCTAGAACAGGAGCAAACGATTCGGGTCTGAATGTCGGCGCTTCTTCCAGTTGGTTGCCATGGGCAGGAGCCTCCGGTCGTACTGCCGCCGTACCCTTGCCCTTCTTCAGCATTATGGAGTCACGTATGCCAGGCTTCCTCGACTTGCTGGGCAGCGGCCCGAAATCAGGAGTGGGTGCCAGTTTCGCTGCCGTTGGCCCCAACGGAGGGGGTGCGGCGGGCGAGATCATGTCTGGAACTGCCTGTTGAGAATGGGCCAAGAATGCCAAAGATGTCAGCCACAAGTAGTGTCTCTCTGACGAGGTGGCAGTGAATTTGAGCGCTCGCTGCGGTGTTAAAATAAGAATGGAGCGGTTGAAGATCTGAGTGATCCCCTTGGGGGGCGGGTTGTCGTCCTTGACATCCAGCACCGACTGGATTGTTACTATGAAAAGTCAGTCATCGTTCTAAGTCGTCAATTAAGCTGCTCAAAACTTACGCTTACGTCCAGACTTGCCCATCAAGGCGCTTCCAGACACTGGCTGCTTGCTGCTCCACAAGATAGAGCGCTCATATGGCGCCAACCATACCCATCGCTTGTGACGGTCATTGCTCTCTTCGGCTTTCGTGTCGGCCATGCCGAATGATTTCCGTCTCCTTACATACTTGAACATCCATTCTCCCACCATGGTTTGAGCGATCGCATCTACGACGCTCGAGGCGGGTTGGGAGCTGGCAACTGAGTTCATGTTTGTGTTTTCAGTGTTGGCCGTGGTCGTCGAGGGCTGAGACCGATGACCTCGGTACCGTGGCGCTCTGTAATCGCGTCTCGGTGTGGTAATGTCGTTGTTCGGCAAAGGTGGCAGGCCAGGACTCCTAGGTGCTTCGTCGGACGGCGACATTGGAGGCGGAGAACGGCTTTGGCGGCGCAATCTCTGCTGGCGAGGTATAGCTGCGGCAGAGCGGGATTTGCGAATGCTATTTGATCTATGCGGCCCATATGGCCCAGATCTCATGCGGCGGTGCCAACTCTCTCCAACTCTAGTCGGGCTGTGCTGACCGTCACTGGGATTGCTAGAACTGAAAGGCGGTTTGCGCGAGCTTGCCCTGGTAGGAATCGGAAACGGCGGGTCTCGTTGGTCCGGTAGGCTAGGGCTTCGAGAGCGTCCCTGGTGAGACGCGATGCCGCTCTGGATCATTGCAGACTTCCGCATTGCTCCTGGCCGAGATGCCATTGGCTTGCTGATGGAAGGCTTACGGGTCACCGTGTCGCGCCCCTGAGCGAGATTGAAGCTGCTGTAAATCTCAGAGCTGCCCATCTGCCTCATAGAGCTTCGAGGTTCACGAGGAACTGAAGGGGCTGGGTCGATAGTCGACGTCGTCCCTGCAGATCCTCGCTGCCTATGGCGGCCAGCTTTCGACATCGGCGCAGATAATGCTGTTCGAAACTCCGAATCGCTGCCGTCACCATCCGCCAGATCGTCGGCATCATCCGAACTCCCCGCATCAAATCCAGCAAACAGACTGCTGATGCGATGTGGCCGTCTCATTGGGGCCCGATGGCTCGACAAAGGTCCATCATCGTTGTTACCAGGGTACGCATCGTGGGTTTCGATATCGTTATATCCTGGTGACGTCGGGGGCGACGAAGGTATGTCGTTAGTCAAACTTCGTTTTGTAGCCAAACGTCGGGGATTCCGCGCCGGTAGGTTCCCTGGAAGAGGCGTAAAACTATTCCCATTCCCACCCACAGTAGGCGCAGCGATATTTGGCGATGCCGGGCGAGATCGAATGGCAGATGGATGGAGATGAGGGGGCAGTTTATCGAGCCGCGTATCGACCCGGATTTCATCAGTCTGGACACCGGTGGACATCGTTGGAACTGCTTGGAGAATGGAAACCTGGCAGCCAAAGTCTTTAACATACTGAGGCAGTCGATGGGCATGTGGGGATGGGGGCCGACTGGTCGGTGGGTGTATACTGATGCTAGGAATTGTCAACTGCTCGACAGAACGGGGCCTCTCAGCGGGCGTGTTCTCCGTTTGTGTACCGGAGGTTACCATTTGAGCTGCATTAGGCTTAACCTCAACAGATGGCAACGAGACAACCTGAAGTGGCGTCACGGGTGTTCGAGGCGGGCTGAGTGGTGCTTCTAGCGTCTGTGACCCAGCAGAAACCATCAACTTCGATACGTTAGGTGGTTCAATAGGCGGCAGTTTGTTGATATGAACCCGCTTGCGGCTTTGGTTCGCCTCCCATTCACCACGATGCGGGCTTTCGAATTCTTGTGGCTTATCTGTCTTGACGATTGGTTCAGGCGTTGATGGTTTCACTGGAACCAGCTTGGGCGAAGGAGGTGGTGAGAACTGAATACCCGTATCCGTATACGTCGGCTTGGGTGCGGGCGGGTTCTCGTCGTCTTCCCGGATGCCGCCCTCGAGTCTGTCCAGAACAGACTGGTTCATGAACAGGCGTCCGCGAGCGACGCTTCCGGGCCGTATCTGACTGTCACTGCTCATGTTACGTCGATGAGCATGAGGCGCCGTTTTGGACATTGTGCTGTCTCGACTTTGGGTACGTCCGTGACCAAAGTATGATAGAGCACTCTGCCGCCCGTCCGGGTCTGTCTCGTACTCATCGTCGTCGTCGAAGTTAAGCTCGTCCGCAAGACTGTGACCATTCGCCTTGGTTGGAGCCACCGAATATCGTACGCTATTCGTGATACTCATTGACCTCATGCTAGCGGCATCATTGTCCTTTGTGGCATCCTCGAGTTCCGAATCTACACCCGTCTGTTGGCCCTTGGCTTGTGCAGCCTGGAAAGTGGACACCTCATCAAGAATGGCCTTCAACCGAGTATCCGCAACGTGCAGCTTCCTTTCATATTTCCGGCGCTCTTCTTCCCAATCATCTTTTTCCTTTGCCCACAAGGCGTGGACCCTTTGGGAGTCTTCCTCTTGGCTGCGAACCTTCTTCTGAGACACCTCAAGACGTTTCTTTGTCTCTGTGATGCCGTCAACAGCCTCATCACGCTCCCGGGCCAGCTCGCTGAGAGCCGACGACGTTCCACCCTCCAGCAAAGCCAATTGACGTTTCAGAGATCTGCTTTCCTTTGCAGTGTTGACTAGAGTGGCCTGGAGAGACTCCTGCTCCTCGCGCGTAGCATGTAGGGTTGCCTCAAGGCTGTCTATGAACTTGAGCTTGTCTTCCTGGTCCCTTCGTAAATTCAAGATTTCCGCAACCAAGTTTGCATGGAGAGTAGGCGTGAACCGACGCGGATCCAGGATGCTGATCGATTCGTCGATTGTCACGTCCTTCGAAGAGCGCTTCGAGTGTCTCTCGTTTCGCTCTGAGGGCAGGGGCGGGGGAGGAGATGATTTGATTCCAGGAGGCGTGACCGACCCCCGCGATCTCCTCGATCCTCTTGATGGCGTCCTGTAGGGCGTGGCGGACGGCGTGGGGAGCGCCGCCGCTGCGGCGCCGCTCAACTCGTCTTCAGTCTCCCAAGCAGCCATGGCTCCTGATCAGACGCACTCCCGTTGCCTACACCTTGGAGACAGCTAGGTTGACCTCAGCTGTACATGAAAGCAGAGTATCCCACTGAAGTCCAGGAGAATGCTGCTACTTAGGGCCCCTTTCAACCTTATCTAAGGAAAAGATGGAGACCGGTGCTTAACATAGGTCGTGTATACCCCTGCGCTGCGTGATCCGGGGTGCAAGATCACGGTATAGCTGCCGTCCGCGGCGACTGCCCCTGCGTATAGCACGCCTAGCCCCACCGTTAGCATTGGCCACCTTGGACAACGTATGAGGATTGCGAAGCTGTAGAAAGATGCAGGGGATGCGCTTGAACTTAATACAACTTACGACGTGGAAGATTATAGGGTGCTGCGGCGTAGTGCAAGCAGTGCCACCTTGAAAAAGGGGGATCCCAGATCAGTAATGCAACCTCAAACCAGCGGGCTCTCAGACTGCAATATTGCAGGGATCGTCAAGAGTCCCTAAACCAGGCTCGGCAGATTATTGGAATTCGGTATGGACACCGCGAAAGCAGCTCGCCCGAGGCGTATTCTTTGGGGCACCTTAAATCTCGATTGTTGCCAGAGTCAATCCGTGCACTATCAACGATGCCGTGAGTAAACACAGCTTTGACGCATCGTGGTCGCGGGGGAGGTCGCTATGGGTGTGGGTTCATGCGCCGGCAGGCATCCGTTGACTTTCGAAACTTGGAAGTGCTCGAGCCCTCGCGATGACCAGGAGGGAGCTGCGCGCAATGTGATAGGTATTTATATCAGGAGCGAATCGCAAGAGAGGATTGTATAACGTATCTGCGTCATGGGAGCGTTCGAGTTAGTGTTGCACCGGAATTGTATGCCTGGTCGTACAAGGTGAAGCTCCAAAGGTGAAGCTCCAATGAGCTTCCCGAACAGCGCCCGCAATAGAATACTCAGACACGAAAAAAGCAAAGAGTTAACTTACCAACGACAGTGGAGAATGTCTGACGAAGACAAAGGAGACGAAATGATCAATTTATCGAATTGATCTGAGCCCAATGGCTAAAACCTCAGCATCGGGTAAGTAGCAGAAACCTCAGATACTGGGAAAAGAGTTCCCCGGATCAGAATTCCCAAGTCACGTCGCGAGGAAACTCGCGCAACGTCAATAAAGAGGTAGACCACGGGTCGAAAGCTTGACGGCAGGGGAAAAAGGAACGAGGACGGATCTCGCAACTTCAAGCTGTGGTCAAAGCAGAAAAGGACATGCGCGGCGCCGCTACAAGTAATAACGAATACCCACTTCGACTGGCATCAGAGAACCGGGATGCGAGGGTGACAGGCATGCACCTACGAGGAGCGCGAGCACGGGGGACAAGGGCTCCGCAGGACACTAGCCAGTAGCCACGATTCTCGGCGAGCGTGGGGTTTGCGAATGTGCAGGTGTCACTGTGCCCTGCATTGGATCCCTGGAGGTCTCACGCAGTATCCCCGCCGCAGCGCCGATGGGGACCAAGGGACTGTATCCAAGTGGAAAGGAGTCGCGTCGTTCCCTGGGTTAGTCGTACGAATCGGGGAGGCAGGCCAACCGCTGGGCGTCTATCAGAGCAGTCTACAGCATCCCGCCCGCACTCATGCCAACCAGTGAGAGAATTGGCAGGGTGAAACGGTTCCGGATTGGTGGCAGACGCAGGTACAAGCGTCCAATTAGTTACTTAAGTGAGAGCGGAAGCGGGAAAAGGAGACCAAGCTTCAAGCTTCGAGCTTCGAGCTTCGATCAAATTGAGCGGCGGTTCACCTGCCAAAGCTCGACGGTGGCGCCCACTGCTCCGGACGGTCTGTTGAGTTGGCCCGCTGGGTCTATCAAGCAAGTAACTTAGGCAATTACTTAGTTTAGCGCAGACGAGACGAGCTTGGACAAGATCACCGGCAGCTCTACTCCTGGCTGGCTGACCAGCGACCCTTGGGCGATTAACGAACTTAGTGCCGGCCAAAGGCCGCTCGACCAGCTCTAGCAGAGCAACGACCGCTCTCCATCAGCCGCGGCGGACGCAACGGCCCAAGTTAACGCTTCCTGGTGGCGTCTCAGGGCGCAGCCAGGCTTGGGATCTTCAGATCACTGAACCAGCACGCTACTGTAACCCAGGGGTTTGGGATCGTACAACCGAGGGGACGGCTCATCAGTAATCAAGAAGAGGGGAGCGCCAGCGTCGGGTAACAGCGCCGTGGCTGTGGTCTTGCTGAACTAAGGCGCGGTATGTACGGGACTGTGTAGAAACGAATGGCACCTCGGGTTGAACCATGTACACTGTAGTAGTCGTCGTGAAGCGCAATCTCTCTTGCGCCGATCGTAGTCCTCAATGGGTTCGGCGGGCAGCTGAAATCCATCCCCGCTTCAAAGGTCAGCCCGCCCTCCTGGGGTTCTTCGACGATTAGAAAGAATACCCGGATCGGTCTGGATTCCGGGTCCTGTCGTAAGAAACTGGCCTTCTTCGAGTTTGTTACGAGTAGGGCTTAGTGGGCTGCTGCTTGCATGCAGCAGGTCTGATTCGCGTCTCCTTGTTGGGGGGCTTATACATAGGACTCGAGCGAGGTTACATCGCGGAAGCCAGACTTCGGGCTTCGGTCACGCTGGCGGGAGGCTAAGCCGCACCCTAAAATGGCCCAGACGACCGGTTCTCTAGCCGTTCACCTAGGACATCACATACTTTCTTGACCTGCGCGAGTAATTTCCAAACCGTTTTTTCATACAGCGGTGGCTGCATTGGGTCTGTTTCATAAATCATCCGAAGCACACAATGGACCAACAAGCGGAATTGTTAGCCTGCTCCGTTGAGCAGGGAGCCGGGTTGTTCAGTAACGGGATTGCACGTGTGATTTCTGCAGTACTAATAGCCCGAACAACTATAACTGGCCGGCCGTGCATTCACCTCGCCTACGATTGGCCTGGGAATGGTTAACTAAAGAAAGCTTCTGGTCTTGCATATGCCGTCGATATGAATGTCATAGCGGCAGCTTCCGGGCCTGCAGGCCACGCAGGCATGTTGGACCTCTCCAGGTTTCCTTTCCCAGTCCGTGATTGCCCCCCCTGGCCGATGAGCCATCCAATTTAACCTCATCACATCTACGGTGACACTCGTAACGCCTTGCAGGTCCGTCACAACACCCCTTGTCGGTGCTCGCCAGGCTTTGCTCAAGTCGCATCCAGAGGACGACAGCTTCCGAAGCGAAGGAAGCGAATGTGCCTAAACATATCGACTGCCTCAAGAGTCTTCGCAATACACCCACTGTCACCCAGCCCCATGCAGTCTTTCCTGTTGTAACAGCAGGGACTTGCGAGGACCAAGCAGTCGAGAGCAGACACTGTTACCTACCGCAAGTGTGATTGATGAGCTTCGTCGCAATTATATCATCCCGTGCCTCGCCAAGATCACCAACTTGAGTCAATCAGATCTTCGCCCAATCTTCTAAAGTTTGATTCGCAAGTGGTCCAGTCATAAGCCCTGACAGCACATGATCCCTGAGCCTCCGGGCCCCTGGGACCCACCGTCCCAGCTTGACGGGAAGTACGGGGGCTTCTGGGCCTTGTAATCTGAACAAGGCCGCGCTATCGATCGAGCCTGATGAGAATGGATATGGATCATTTGCTGAGCCGTTACACCTTGAGGACGATTGACGAGCAGGCTTCGTGTTCCGTTTCCGCCTTGCGACTCGTCAATTCTCACAGCCTTTATTTCCAACAGGCGGAAAACCCGGCTTGTGTCTGCCTTGGTTATCATGATTCGAAGTGACATTGACGATACAATACTCCGTTGAGGTCGCATCTCATCTTCATGTCAATTTCGGGTATCGCAACCTGGCCTGGCGAACTACCATCCGGCGGCCGGAATCGTTCGGTAGAAAACCCAGGGGGTTCCACGCTTGCGCGCAGGGCTCTCGATCGTACCTGGATCCTGACCCTGCTAGCTTCTTATCGTCAAATACTCAAGATAGTCTACTCATCTCTCCTACTTCTATTTCCAATCGAGCCAGTGCTCTAGATTTTGTAGGCCTGGTGCAATGCTATAGAGACTTCACATCTTGATTCGTCTCGCTATTCATCTGGCCATTGAACAGGCTCCATCCTGAATCAGATTTCCACTAGAGTTGCACCAATGGACGTGCCGTGGCGGCCCGCCCTGCTAGAGTCGCGCCGGTCTGGAACGGCTTTCATCCAGTGACCAACAAAGGCGCTTACGGGCCTGCTACTGGGAACCGTGACACTCCATTGTCCCTTCAAAGGTCCATGATGCCATGTAGTTTGGTCCTGATCAGAAACTCCATGAGTGATGAGCCAAACAAACGATCCGGTGGCCCCCCTGCTCAGAAGAGTTCATCCCGATGCAACCGTATGTCTTATTTCCGTGAAATCGTCCGAGATCTTGGTGCCCAACAGTCCATAGCAGGAGGCAACAAGAACCGAGCTTGAAATTGTTCAAGTGCCGTCTTTGGCTTCGCCTTGGTGCGCCGTGGGACCAGCGCGGAATAGAGCTACCTATGTGTCTGTGGGAAAGGATTCTGGGGCGAAAGTCGGACCATGTCGATCATGGTGCCACACTGCTGCAACTCCACGACTCGCGCTGCAGACTTCGGGTGCTGCTAAACAGCCTCGAGTGTCACTGCGCTATATGGTCTGCATTAAGCCGCTGTGGACAATTCTCACTCATGCCCGTCATTTATAAAGGTGCGGTACATGCAGCGCGCAGCTGGGGCACATTAGCTTGACGGATATCAAAGCCGGGTTTCGCAGAACATCTCTAGGTTATATTTCCGTAGCCTAGTATAGCTTGGTCAGCGGAAACACAACCGTCTTCTAGATTCCGGTCATTTAGTATTCAAGCCTGGCGCATGCATCATCAAATACTTTCATCGGCACAACCGCTGTCGAAGTGCTGAAGGTTCGGTCCACAAACTAATATGCTCCCTTGTTGCCAAGTGAAATGAGCGCCCGATGCGCAATTTGGATCTGTCGGTTTGTCAAAGCAGCAATACTCTGGAGGAGATATTTCGGCATTTCTTCCACCAATTGATACTAATTTGCAGCTTCAAGAATTGGACAGAGACAAGTCGAGGTGTCACAGTATAGGTGCTCACATCATCCATTCAGCTATAATTCATGGCCAAACTTGATATGCTAGACATTGAGAAGTGTGATTGGACTTGAAACAGAGAAACACCTCGGTTAATATCTGTTGCTACCTTGGACTTACCAGAAACCAAAGAAATAACCCAGTACATACAAGACTAGAAGCCACTTGATCATCCTAATGACTCCCTTCCTCGCCAACTGGGTGGGCGTGAGAGCCTGGCCGTATATGGAGTCATAATCATCGGGTTCATCGTTCATCACGCAATTAAATGGAGGCAGCCGTAGGTCCGACCAAATCCCACCAACAATATACAGGGCACCTATAATGATCATGAAGTAGGTGAAGTCGAACCAAGCAACGTTCTCCATGGTGACGTTCGAAGGATGTCCTGGGGTTGTTGGCGATCCTGCTGCCGCATCTCTTTCCTTTTGCTCTTGCTCTTCCTTCTCTAGCTGAAGGACGTGTTCGTCGACGGTACGCGCTGTCTGCAGGTCCCCGTACAGGTCAGCAAGTACTTCTCTGAATCTACTCACCTCTGGCAAGAGCTTTACGAGAGTTCTCGTGATAAAGTACCACTGCTCGTAGAAATAGCGGCCGTGCCCGCCGTCGACCTCAACTTCCAGAACTCGCCGCAGCAGACGATCCCGCGCGTCTTCGTACGCAAATATGCCCAGCCACGCGTGGGTCATCTCATGACCCAGTGTCAGTACCAGTTGAGGGAGTTCGAATAACGTACCGTCCCTGCGGGCGGAATATACGTCGATGGTGTTGAGATCAGGCCACCATCTGCCATACGTTATGCCCTCGACGGTGGGTTGCTGCGAGAGATACCGCAACGTGATGACCATCTTCTGCGGGTCCGGTCGCCACGGCTGTCCCGGTGCCATGAGAGACGGGTCAGGCTGTGGCACGGTAATGATACCGAAGAAGAACAATCGATCCAGCGCAGCGAGGTATGATGCTAACACTATCGACCTTCTGTTGTACGTCATGGACTCGAAGTTCAGCTTCAAGTCGTCCCTGAGCTTTCTAGTGAAGTTCTCTGTTTCGACCCCGTCAGGAGTGCCTCCTGCTAAGGAGTGATACTTGCTAACATTGAAAACATCCACAGCTTTCAGGTTGTAGCTCTCTTCACCTTTGTACTTCCACCAGTTGCGTCCGGCAAGATGCCAATGGGTATTCCAAAGAGCTCCTCTTGCCTTCAGCTTATCGATAACTTCCTGTTTCTGATGCGACATCGTTCAATAGGGATGAGTTAGAAATGAACCGGGTGGCAAGAACTGTATGTTTGCCAGAGTGATCACTATGTAAGATCGCGAACTGCCGAGCGAAGAACACCCTTGGGCTTGGGCGGACGCATGGCAGCTTTATCTGACGGCTCCTCAACTTCCACCAAAGGCATTGTTCGGGATTCCAATACAATGGGCTTGTAGAGGGTACAAGAGACATTCCATAGCACAATAAGCGTTGTTTCATCAGCACTATTTTCTTTATCGTCGTCGGAGAGACTCTTCCGGCGGCGAAGTACGGATGTAGCAGAGCAGCGTTGGGAGCATGGCGAATATTACTCTGCTGGTCACCCATGATATCGTGTCCACGACTGGCCTGCGCGCTTGAGTATACCGTGTTTACCATGTGCTGGCACCCGAAAGAGAAAGCTTTGCGATCCTCGTTGCGAATTGGGGCATCAGAAGTTGAAGTTGTCAAAACGACGAGCCACCAATATTGTGGCGTTCAAGTAACAGTACGCCTATTGTCGGTGGAGGTAGTGTCTCCAAAGATTTGGCGACGGAGAGACTTCAGCCTTGATATTTCCTGCAATGCCTATTCTATACGGCGAATGAGGACTCTATAGGAGGTGAGCCAATACCGATGTACCTCATAATTGGCTTATCATAATATGCAATATATCGGTCAAGTCTCTCATTCAAGTAATCAATGCATGGTACGCGGTTTGAGACTGGCTGGCTTGTCCGCTTTGTTTCATTTTCTCTTTCTCACCTTGACTGTTACTCGATACCTTCAGCCGGAGAGTTCATGTCTGCGCACTTTACATATATATATATATATATATAAAGACTTGTTGGGTGTACGCCTCTATCACAAGGTTCTAATCTATCCCAGCGTGGACAGGAATAGGTTGTCGCCTTGAAGTCTCCGTAGATCTTGACTACTCTTCCTATTCTTGATATCTCGAATTCATCATGTAAAGTAGACTGGCTTTGTCGGAGTCGCTTTCTATTGCGCCTTCGAACCTCGGCATATCTACTCTTGAGTCAGCTACCCTGTCCGGTGTGCCATTCACACCCTGACAGCCACAGGACTGCTTGCCCCTCGCCAAGCCTTCCCCCAGGCTTCCAGAACAAACCTTATCTACCTGTTTCCAACCACTATCCGCAATGTCAAACCCAAGCGGCCGACGGAAGTTCCGAACCTTAATCCTTCAATTGCCTCAGGATCGCGCTCGAGAGCTGCGGCTGATCGGAAGTAATCCGACCAAGGACGCATGGGGGGATACTTTTAGTCATCCCATCGCTTCCGATTCCTATCGGGTGGTCCGTGGAAGGACATCGATATGATCTCATACAGCTCATATAGCATTAGAGTTGGACATCGCAGCAGCCCTTGATCCGTAGTTGCAAGGATGGCCGAATCTAGACAACGTCCAAAAAAGAACTACCTACCTCATGAGGGGCATGCTCGCCAAAACCCGTTGCTAAGCTCAGGCAGCATGGGTATACACGGTAGTCAGCGTCGTAATGTGCTGTCTGGCTTGCCATGATCAGTCGCACTGAACGAATCCTTAGGCAGGGCTAACGGGACAATGCGCAGAGATCCTACCCATTCAAGTGGTCGGTGGCTCGCGGGGGAGACGCATACCAAAAAAACGTGTGCGCTCGTGCCGCAGCAAGAGAACAAGCTCGCATACGTCGGCTACCGAATCAAGGACGCCTCTTTGTCCACCAGTCAGGGAGCCGCAGCACGCGCTGCGACGCGCCAGCAGCATTGGCTATAGCGAATAGTCTACAGACCGGCTCTGCACTTGTTGGTGATAAGTCGCATTGCATGCAGACGTATTCCAGTCGGTGACTGAACTCTCCCAGTCCGAAGATCACACCGGTCTCAACTCTTTCCTTGCATGAGTAGCTTCGGTTCAGAAGGATGCGATGCATCGGTCGCAGTGTCCAACCACGGTGACATCCGTGTGCGCTCTACAGGCAGACAGCTTATGAAGTCACATAAGAGCCGAGAACTATTCCTAACTTGCGTCTGCGGTATGCTTGTCGGAGATCGAGGATCAAGTCCACCTCGATGGACACAGTATTGACTGGTATACGAGCGACTCTACTTTGGAGCTAGCACACATGGTATCGGTGGCGATTTCAGATCTTGAGTTCCCGCCGCAGCAATGAACTTGTGTTCTATAATAGTAACACCAGGATGTAATAAACTAATATGATAGGGTATATCGGCAAGGTGATATGGGGTGAAACAGAGAGAATCAAGTGCCTGACTCAGGATACAAAGAGTTGACAACCCAGGCAGGATCCAGGGAGGATAGACTGCCCCCCCACGAGATCAGGCGGCTTTGTGAGCCAGCAGAAGATACACCAATTCTCTCAACCATAGCCATATCTCTAGGAGCGCTGACGTAGCCATTGAGCCCATTCCTGTAATGCTTTGCGCATGGTGCGTGGGATTGGTATGGCCGCGAGGTATAACTCAACCACACCCGTGGGGGTTTTGGGTTCAACGCGGTTATCGAGCTATTAAGGCAGTGAACCCCCAAACTATAGCTGGCAGGGTACGAATACGACACAAGCAACAGACGAGGAATGCAGGGGTGGCTAATTGGAGTACGAGTAGAAGGCAAAGGACCATGCAGGATCATCGGTAACCCTTTCTGAGCAATGCATTCCCTCCTTCTTATTAGTTGCTGATCTGATATTACAACTAGGTATGTATCGCAAAGCTTGGCATTATGTTCCAGAAGGTCTCCATTGCATCTTAGCTACATTAACGGATATCGTGCAGCATATGCATTATGTAAACTAGAGATACTATCTCACACCTTCGCGTTGTCAAATCATTGAAATCACTAGGTGACGCACGAGCGACTTGCTTGCTGGTTTGAACCGAAAGACACTGAGGATACTGTGAGATACACTACTGTCACAGCAAGGATCTAGGCAAACACTTTCTTCTAGTTCAAGTATATGCCCTTAGGTAGGAATAGGTAGCATGTGTCTAGCCCGTCGAGATCATGACTACCTGCTATATAGCCGGGGAAGGAGTTCCACCAGGAGCTATTCAGACTTCTCGCGGCGACGTCGAAGTTGACCGTGGGGGCCACTATTAATCCCCTGCCGATAGCCTTACCGTCCTTCCCTCTTGGGTCTCTTCGCCAAAGCAAACCGATAGAGGCAATGCTTGCCTATCTTGTGGTCAACGCATGCCCACAACAGTGTCCGACCGTCGACGGTCCACCACCCCCACCCGCGACGAGGCAAGCCTAAGGCAAGCGGAGCGTTCTAGAGCTGGAATTGGAAGGGGGAAGAGAAGGCGCAAGGTCGCCAGAGAAAGAGCCCCGGCCAAGCCCAAGGGCAGACGATGGCTTCACAGAAGCTGGGGGCCGGAAGAGTGTGAGAGTGGCTCTGCAATGGCTACAAGGGCCACGACCGTGTCGGGACTCGAGCAGTTGGAGGCACGCTATTGAAATGTCGACAGTGGTAACTAGTCTTTTTCGGCAACGGCTCGCCTGGCACGGACCAATCCCCTGAAACGCAAGAGCAGCTGCACGGGCGATCCCCGGACTCAACTCCCGCGTTCCCCTGATTGAGGCACCGAACCCATTGGACCCAGCGTGGGACGCCGCCTGTCCCCGGCATGGTTACGCGATCTCCATCCGTCTCCGCCCCAGTGCGTGCCACAGCAAGAAGCTGATCTCCAACATGGACGCCCCCAGCAGCCTGCGGTCGGTTGGAGACAGCTAAGGGAGACAGCGCAGCATCTCCAATGGTTAGGGCAAGCTGGGGGGGAGGGGCCCATTTTGGAGAGACTAACCAAGGTTGCAATTGGAGCTGTCCCCTGCTGGCTCCTTGGCCCGCGTGGTATTCGCACTCGAGAACCGGAATGCTTCGCATGCAGCTCTCATCATGTGCCGTGGATCGGCAGCCCTTCGAGATGATAGATATCTTACGTCGAAATACAACATCACGGGAGTAGAACGCCGACTAGCGACGCCGGCAGCTGTTGCTTGCGTCGCCAGCAAGGATAGGGATAAGAGTCGTACATAAGTGCTCAAGCGGGGGGCACGCAAGATGACGATTCAAGTCGCCCATGACATGGCATGGCAGAGGTTGCGCACAAGCTCATTGAATATCGGAGGGAGCAAGCCCCAGCCCTAGGGCCGGGCGAGCCAGCCGTGCAATGGGGGCGGTGACGGGAAAGGTGTAGTCAGCTAACTTGGAGAGCTTTTATGCTTTGTGGTATACCAATCGATATAGTCCGACGGATAGTTATGACATCAGCCGCAAAGTATTGACAGCCCAGGTTGCAGCATACCTCGCAAAACCGGGCAATTAAGCGAGCGGGTGCGAGGCCGATTCTTTATTTTTATCCTCTCCATGTAGACAAGCCACGAGCACGACAGCTGTGTGCTGGGTGCCACTGCATACTGGCAGACGGCGGGAGGATACACAGCGCGAGCGAGACGAGACGGAAAGCCCTCTCGTATCAGCTCACTATGCATTCCCGGGGTTACATATCCGGATGGTCGAGCGTGCAGGGCACTTTGTCCAATGGGCCATGGTGGTATAGTTGCGGCCTGGGTCTGGGCCTGGGCCTGGGCATTGACATGCCATTGGCATGCTGGCATGGGCATGGCAAAAATCTGCATTGGCCGAAAGAGGCATCCCAGGTGTGGCTCGGTGAGAATGGGCCCGAGAGTCGTCTCCAAACGGGCGGCAGCAACCAGCCCAGCGGGGGCCTTGGAAGCGGTGCGGGCTACCTACCTCGACAGCCAGCCGCAATGCGATTTTGACTTTGAGCAGAAGCGCCTGGGCAGAGAAAAGAGCGGGGGAGCATCATCCGATTCGATATAAATGCGCGAGCTATTGGCCGTTCGGCGGCCGTCCAAAGCGAGACATGAGAGTTGCTCTGTAGCTTCCAAGGGCTTTGAAGCAATGCCGCGTCGTCGAGGTTCCGCATTACCGGCACGGCGCTGCAGTTCGTTGCCATGTGCAGTAGCACGCAGTTGACTAATACCTAGCCCAGACGCGAAATTGATGCATTGCTGCTCGAGCCTGGAGGGAGCTCTTGCTGCCCAATGAGCTCCACAACCGTGCAACGGTTCCCCGAGGACCAGCCGCCAGAGGAGACAGGGCTATCTAGTTCACAGAGCAGTCTGGACATATCAAACCCCTCCCAGGACAATACCCACGTCGTAATGGGGACGGCCATCTTGAGTCAAGGACCCTGTTTGACACCAGGCAAGGAAACAGCAGGGCTGCAAGGTCCGTCGGCTCGAGCAACCATCCCTAACTATGCATTGTACTTGAGTGCTGTACTCGGTAGCGCTGGCGAATGGTTGTGGTGGCTGGCACGCACTACTATGTATGTATATTCATAAGGGGAACCTTGGCCGTGACGTTTCGGGGCCTGTGGTTGGCAGCTCTCATGGTTGTGGGGGTCGGTGGTGGTGGGGGCGAGGAACCCGTAACTAAACTCCGGTGCCTGTAGGGTTGGGAAAGGGTTGGTGAAGCTTAACAACTCAGGATGTACCGTAGCACCCACTGTGAGCGTGTAGCAGGGCAGCAGACCAGAGTCCCCCTTATGCAGACGTGGAAGTTGGGAGAGAAAAATACTTCGTATGATGGGGTTTACTAAACATGCGGAAGTGGCATCCCTCACTTTTCCCTTGCATGCGCTACACCAAAAGGAGAACAGAAAAAAAAAAGACCATAAACCAGTGAGGGCGGGGAGGGGATATTCTGCCAGAACTAGCCTAACATCCTTCGGTGATACATCTCGGCCACACCAACGATCATCATAAACCGTCCTGTGCTGTCAATGCCAGCAATGCCCGTTCCCGGCGTGGAAGACCGGGATGCCATGCTGGCTTGCACCCTCGAGGACAAAGAAGCTTGAACGAACGCCTTGCGATTCAGACGACGATCTCCAGGAAACCCTAGCCAAAGCATATGATCCGTCACCTCCCATGTGGGGTCGAGAGGGACGGGCCTCACACGAATTTCCGACAGTCAGATAAGATGTCCCAAGGGACTCCGGACTGTAGATCCTCCCCATTGTCATCATCAGTACTACCATGGTATTGCTTGTTGGCGACGGCGGAGTTGGAGAGCCTCACGTAGAAACGATGGGATTGAAACGCAAGATCATGGCACTTGAACGCAGGGCAAATTCTAGAACACATCCGTGTACTGCTGAAACGTATGAATAGTTTGATTCGTCTTGTGAGCCTGAGCTTCTGAGCCCATCTTGAGTACTATCGACTGTAGACATGCCAGCCCCTAAATGCTAATATGCAACAAATCCATGCGCATGCTGTCAAAGACTTCCGGGCTCGAGCGTGCGACGAGATCCAAACAAACCCAAGGTCAATGAGTTACGGGCATCGTTGGGGGAATAAGGGCCACGAGACGGGTGGGAACAAAAGTTTTTTTTTCGCCTGGAGTAACAAGAAACTCCCAATGACTCCGAACGCCTTCATTCTTCCTTGCATCTCTCTGCTCGTTGTCATCGTGGAAAACACCAGTCTCGCCTTGGTAACCAGACCCTACGCCCTAAGATGCCTGCGGTTTTCTCTTTTTCTCGATTGGTACGCCATTCGCCAGACCAAAAAAGCTGGGTCGGGGAGGTATGGAATATGCTGCAACGGGCGTGACGACTTCATCTTTGCGTATACACATGAAAAGAAATTTCGATCAAGATCGGAGGTAGAATGGCCCAGGGGCGCGGCCACCATCGCTGTGGTAGGTCCGGCCCGTGTCGTGAACGTTGAAGTTGGTTCGGCAGACAGCGTCTTTCGAAATGACCTCGTCAGGCTGTCTGGGGCCTTTGGCTCATCCTCGTCTGGATGTGATGGCTAGTGCTGGGACGTGGCGATTATAATATGACACAGCGGCCGCCGCGCTCCTTATGGCCGCCTCTCTTATTCGCTCGACCCCCATGGGTGCCGCCATTTTCCCTTCGGGGACCCGATTGTTGCATCGGCCTTGCCGCAGCCTGGCGCTGTCGGCGCAATATTCTCACGACGTCGTAGAAGGCCTTCTCGACGTTTATGCAATTCTTGGCCGACGCCTCAACGAACTCACAGCCGAGTTCGCGGGCCAGTGCGTGGCCTTCCTGTGTCGACACCTCTCGTTCCGTCACGCGGTCGCTCTTGTTGCCTACGAGCATGATGGGCACGTTGGGCGAGCTGCTCGCGGCAGTTATCGGCGAGCCAGGATACGTCGGCGACGAGTTGACGGACTCCTTGACCCTTTGGATCTGATGATGGAATCTCTTGATGCGGGAGAAGGACGACCGTGATGAGATGCTGTATACAAGCACGAATCCCTCGCCGTCTCTGATCCATTGGTCCCGTAGCGCTGTGTACTCTTCTTGGCCTGCGGTGTCCAGTACCTCCAGCATGCATGCTTGGCCATCGATGACGACTTGTTTCCGATAGGAGTCTTCAATTGTGGGATCGTACTGTTAAGGTTCGGGTCAGCCACTGACGACGGCGCAAGCTGGCAACGGAGAGGGAGAGAGGGCAACTTACTGTCTCGACGAAATGTTGTAAGCACAGTTGAATTGTTAACGCAGTCTTTCCGACACCGCCGTCTCCAAGCACCACCAGCTTGTATAGTACCATCTTGCCCGCCATGATGGAAAGTGGTGTCGACCCAGCAGCTCAGGGTGAGAGACCGGGACCAGAGGATATTGACGAGGACCAGCAGTCGCGGGGTAGGGAAGGGGGACGCGGCGATGAGTTGCGATGCGAGCTTAGCACGTTGGCGGCTGATGATGCAGCGAGGAGAAAGCCCGCGAAGGTAGATGGATACCAATCAATCAGGCGAGCAGGGGGGGAAGGTGGGAGGGAGACGTGGATTGGAGGCAACGGGCGACGGACTTGCGCCGGGTTGGAGGCAGTGACAGCGATTGACAGTCAGCGTTGATGCCGTTGAGTTGACGCTCGGGTAGTGAGGTCCGAGTTCGTCCGTGTGCTTCACGAGCAGGTGACAGTAACCAGCAGAGGATCAATCACTCTCACGTTTGTGCTTGTGCTCCGCGGTTAAGTGCGTGGTGGAGCGCTGCGAGGTGATGCTATGCGCGGCAGAGGCGGTCCGTCTGGCTGATTCGGCCCAGGGCCAGAGGCAGAGAGGCAGTTGGCTGTCACGGGCAGGAACTCTGAGTGTCGAGTGTCGAGTGTCGAATGTCGAGCGTCCGATGTCCAGTGTCCAGTGTCCTGGGGAGGGGAGCGCAGCGCACTGGGATAGGAGGGGTTAGGGGAGGAGGGGGGATGTTGTTCGCAGGCGCTCGAGGAGGAAATCAAGAGCAAAAAGACCCCGGGGGTGGACTTTGTTGGCGGACGGGACGGGAGGAGTGGTGGTGAGGTGAGTGGAAGACGCCAGCTAAGACGTGGTCTGGGACTTTTTGTGAGGAGGAGGGGGGTGGTTGGCCTTTGCCTGGGTCCTGGGTCCTGGGTCTTGGGTCTTGGGTCTTGGGTCCTGGGTGCGCCCGGCTCGCGATTGATTGCTTGGTTGCTCTTTGCTTGCTAAGTTAACTAGGTTGCTTGCCTGGGTCCGGGTTGCTGTGCTTGCCTTGGACTTGGAGAAGAAGAAGAAGGGCCTTGGGCCTTGGCCTGGGTTTCCGGCGGGTAGGGCCAAGCAAAAGTACCTAGCTCATCTACCTAGGGATGTTAGGCGCGACGAAATGGAGCGGGCGAGTGGTGAGTGGTGAGTGGTGAGTGGTGAAGAGAGAGTCCAGTCCAAGTGGGCAATTGGGTCCTCCCCCCAGGATAATCGACCGCCGCGGGAGGGCAGTGGGCAGCGGGCAGTGGGCAGCAAGCAGTTTAGTGGGCAGTACTGGACGCGCGCAGTGGACACAACAAGCGTAGGCGTAGGCGTAGGCGTAGGCGTAGGCGTAGGCGTAGGCGTAGGCGTGGGCGCGGGCGCAGGCGTAGACGTCGGCCCTATGTGTGCGTACCATAGTACAGGCACAGGACTGGAGGCAGTTAGTTAGGTTGGAAGAAGACGCACCAGCCATTGGCGGACTGCCAGCGGGCAGCCAGCCAGACATCCAGGAGCCAGGGAGCGGTGCCAGGAGCAGGGTGCGAGCGCAGGCGGGACGGGGGCCAGGACTGGGACAGGGCCCACGACCGGAGCAGGATGCGATGGACGGATGTGGATGGACGGTCATCGACGGCTAGAGCCCGTGTGTCGAGGTGGAGCGGAGCCATGCCCAGTACTTTACCTTTCCATACCGAGCCTGGCGGGCCCAGCATTGGAAGCCTTCAGCAAATAGGCGTAGCACGCTCTTGGGTCAATCAACGGCCCCAGGTTGGCAGGGCTCAGCACACTGGCACCACCGGCAAACTGCTAGCAGCACCGCCTGCAGCTGGGCTGGGTAGATAGACTATTCTACTGGATTCCGCAGGCCTTGCAGGGTTGGGATGAGGATAGCTACCTAGGTAGCTGGCTGGCTCGCACGATGCTACCGGGGATCGAAACGAAACGAAAGAAAAGGAGGGCTTTACACGCATTGGAAGTACCTCGGGTGAGGCCAGGAGCCGGCTCCGTTCAATATCGACGTGGGAAAGCTCAGGTTGCATCATGGCAGCTGCTGTAATGCATGAACCTTCAACGTTGCTCGGTAGCATATGAAAAAGGATCGCCCTGTCTAGAGAGGTGTGTTGCAGGTACATATGCAATGTGATCCAATATGCCTAGCCGCCCGCCATGGCTACACAAGGTCATCGTCTGCTGTAGATATCAACTCCTCCTCGGTATCTCGCTTGTGACGACCGCGACGGCGCACCAAGAAAATAGGCAAGCCAATGAAAAGGAAAGGGGAAAAGTAAAACAAGAGCAGCCCCATATACTTGCCTAATAAAAAAACAGGTCTTCTGTACTCGATCAATGCAAGCACTTACAACTCGGCGCAGCACATGCCGCTCCATTCATTCCTATCTTGAGGGTACCGGTAACTCGCTCGCAAGTCACAAACTAATGGGCCGGTGCAGATGGCCGGTAGCGCGTAACGCGCGGGCCTGTGAGAGTGCAAGACTGGGAGGGAGGGTTGGGGAAGTGTGCGAACTACACGGTAGTATCCAACGTACGTACAACACGCCCCGACACCTACACCTGGGCAGAATCACCTACAGGTATCTACCACGTATCTTCTGATAGGGTCCAAGCAAGCCAACCTTAATTCCTGCCGCCTCCCCCCGGTGGCTTTCCTGGCTTTTCCCCCGGCCGCGCGATGTGGACTGTCTCCAAGTGTTGCTTGCAATTATGTTAAACAAAGGGAAAAGATTTGACGAGGCAAGAGAGTGCGGAATGATTACTACACCAATTTCAACCTGCATAGCGCAGCAGGATGTCTCGTAGGGACTTTTGGATGGCGCTATCTATCTCATCTGCATATGCATGTCCCACCAGTCTATCGACATGCCATGCAAGCTGGGTCACTGCATATATATACTTTGTTACCTCGGACCTCCTACCGTCTTTGCATACATAAGGCCTCTTAGGTTTCCTGTTCCACAAAGCGCTTATGCCTCTGCGGGAAGATCGTTTCTACCCTCCTCTTTCTCTGCTCCCAACTATACGGCCGTGTCTGTACTTTATCCTCCATGTACCCGGCCTTCTGACGGCGTTGGGCCAGTTTTCAGGAGACGGGGACTTGTCGCCATTTCCACCCTCGAGTTCAAGCGAGTTCTGGCCAGGCGAGGGCATCAAAGTGGCCCCCGGTACCCAGGAGAGTAACCATGTGCCGCGCTTGGTACCTTGATGAACCCCGTTCCAAATGCAACTTGGGCCCGGCAACGAATGCAGCAAAGAAAGGGAACGAAAAGCATGGCGTGGGCGGGGAAGGCTTCCAGAGTCCACTGCCATGCCCACTTTGCACTGCGCCGCTTGATCCCCTCACCCCCTTGTGGCTAAAATTTCGAACACACCCACATAGCATCAGGGGGCAGACTGATTGACGGGCTGCACCTACGGTACGGTAACTACCATCTGTCTTCGCATGTGAGCAGAGCCCAACGACTATGAGCAAGGTAGATCTATAGACTCCACTAGCTTCCGACGTCCTCGATAAGTCCCGAGTCAAGTCAGACCTGCGACGCATAGATGACGTTGCGCGTCACGGTGACAGTCCTGATGGAAGGAAACCAGTGCTTCTACACCAGCGCACTAACTAGTGCTAGAGCGGGAACATAGCGACCCCCCGAGTCACGTAAGCATGCTAGGAAACGTCACAGAAGCCGTGAAGAAGGGGACCTGCCAACGGCGCCCTGCTACCTTGCCTGCCGATCCGTCCTGTGATGACACAGGGCCTCTCCCATTTGGCGGAAAAACGTGTTTGCCTCGCATTCTTTTCCTTGCGGGTTTCGTTGGAGCTTCGCAAGCTTCTCCGCCGGATGATGGCGCTGGTGGTGGTGGCAGGGCTCAGTCGACTCCGACCCGAGGTCATGGGTAGGAGACGTATGCCTGGTAGGGGTAGCATTCGACCTGACGAATCAGCGGCCCCGAAGCGTTCCGACCAGTCGGCGGCGCCATCTCTGTTTGTCCTAGAAAGCGCCCCCGGAAAGCTTTCCCTTAGGCCAGTCGACCCGGAGGAGGGCAAGCATACTTATAAAGCAGCGAACTCCTAGAAACTCCCCCTTGGACAGTCGGCTGTCGCCAGTCCATTTGGTGGCTTCACCAGGGGCGTGGAACCCACGGCAGCTTCCACGTTGCACCCAACCGTCCGGTCGTGGTAGAAATATGTGATGAGCCAAGCCCCCAATGACGCAGCCTCTCTACGGGGGGTGTGCATTTTGCACAGCATTCCTTGGGCCAGCACTGGTTGTATGAACCCTGAATTCGTCAGATCACGTCGTATCATGCTGTGTACGCAAGACCCCGGGCCGCTTCCCGCGGTGAGGGCCGTCTTACATGCATCCATGGGCCATGAACCATTGTTCGTGCCGGATTGGTAATATGTCCGAAAGGGGACGGCTAGGTGTGCACTTTCAGACCGTTCTCGCGAATCACACGCTGGGGCTTACTTCCCACGTTTGGAGGCTCCACGCCCAATTCTTCAGCCATTCGCATCTGCTCACTACTGTGGTATACGATGACGTTCGTCTTGTCTCCATTTACGAGCCCAGCTTGTTACCAGCAAGGCTCGTCTCCTCTCCTCTCTCGTATTTTGCCAAGCCTCTGTGTACCTCCTGCGACGCGACTTTCTGGGTGTGCTGGGATCCTGGAGTGCGAAGTAACCTAGGCCTGACAGCTGCAGCCCGTAATCTTTGAAATATCCTGACAAGCAGCCTTGATTACTCGCGTCACCGCTCATCCAATCTGCCGAAGGAAACTGCCGTGAGTTACATGCATATGTAACCTCCTGAAGTCGATGTCATAATTGTCAATGGTGTGGCCGTTCTGCCCATTAAAGACGTCGGTGAAGACTCTAGCCGACCCGTGTCGGGCCACGCCTGTCTGGACGATTTTCGGCACGTTCTCAACTGCGTCGAATTTCAAGCGCATGTGCTCAGTGACCTATAGAGGAACCCTGACCCCCCCTGGACAATAACAACCGAAGATATGTTCCATACAGGTAGTCCTACCCACACCCAAGGCTCCACCGTCTGCTCTCGTCGTTGGTGTGAGATAATCTTGACCACGTATGAAACAATTCAGCACATTTTGGCAAGTTGTCAGAAAATCACCCATTTAATGAGTGCTATCTGAGATATGAAGACGGTTCCATCATTCCAATGCAGAAAGGAAGGACATTGGCCGTGAGCTTATACAATGTATTATACATAGTAGGCAGTGGGTATATATCTACAACCATTTGTATTCATGAGCGCAATAAGCTGCGCAATATCTAAGTGACAAGACGCTGGGTAGCTAGTATAGACAACATACGTCGCCCGAAACATCAAGTGAGAGACTTGTTGCTGGTCTTCTCAACTGTTATGGGGTACTTATCCAAACTTTCAAACCATTGAATTGCACTCCCAATCTGATCGGCACTGATAAGTATGTATTGGGTAGATTTGCCCCTCGGGAGAAGTTGGAAAGCTTTTTCTTTTACTTACCAGAAAAGCCCACGAACCAATGAACGTAGCTAATGACGATGCATAAGCAGCCGACTCGTTCTCGCTCGCGAAGCCGAGTGCACCACATATGGTAAACCCCAGGGCCCCGACAAGGTTCCAAAACCCTAGGTGCCAACCTAACACATCCTGAGCAGGCTTGTACCATTTAGTCTGTGTTTCCAGCATGAAAAGCCAGCTTGAGATGATGAACCCTGTACCGCCCACAACCTATACAGAGTCAGCGACGGCGAAGATAACTAGTGTCCAGAGGCGACGACTAACTTGAGGCAGCCAGAATATTCCATTGGCGACTGGAACAGACAAGCTATCGTAGATAGGCATCAGGCCGGTGAAGCCAGATATCCAGAACACAGTGGCGCCGATCAACTGAAAGAAGCATGCAAGGAAGCCGATCTCGTGGAAGTAATGCGTCTTCAACTCCGACCATGAAGGCCACCACTGCCAAGTTCTTCCCGTCCGTTCTTTCGAACCCTGAGTCGCGAGCAGGGAACGCCGCTGTGGATGATGGTGTAAGCATTCCTCGGGGTCAGGCCGGAGCACCAGGCTGTGGCTCTCCAGGGCGTCTTCGAGCGCCCAGCCGAAGCATTGGGTCCGATTCTCGTTGACGGCCTCCAGCATGAGCAGCACGGAGCCGATCTCGAAGACCGTTGCGCCAATGAAGGCAGTGATGCCGCCTCCCACCTCGACCTCGCCGCTGAACTCGGTCCAGGGATCCTGAGCCGGAAGCCACACGAAGAACCCATTGATGACCCATATCACGGAGCCTGCCACGATGCGTCAATGCAACAACTCCTATTATCCCCCATGCACATAGAGTAAACTCACCAATGGTGAATAATATCGCGACGTCGTAGCTCACGTCCCACACCGGGTATCGGAAGGCCATCTTGGCAATCCCCTGCATGCTCTGGCTCAGCGAGTTCGTCGCATTGGGATGTGACACGCCATGCTTTGCTGCGGTCTCCTGGGAGACGATCACGGCGTGCCGGCCCTTTCGGTTGTCCCGGGACCGCCAGAGGTGGTAGACGCCCGGGTCGGCCGCGCCCCGAGATGCCAAGCCGGCGGCGCCCGGTGGCGACGGTGCCGTCGGGCTGCTCCTCCTCTCTGGAGCCACGAGAGCGTTGGTTGGATTAAGTGAGCGGACGGGTCCCCTGATGCGCTGCGCCGCTGTCGGGTGCCGCTTGGCATTCAGTCGCGGCATCGTGCCCGGACTCATGCCCGTTGGTTGGTTGATGACGTCAAATGCGGTTTCACGACAAGGGACCACACGTGTGGACGCCTTTGCAGGATGATATTCTTTGGCTTTCATACGCGGTCTGGGGAGGGGGGCTTGAAGAAAATCATGACAAGTAAGCGTGACAGCGCGTCTTTCCAAGTGCTACGATGAGTCGGCCAGCAAGTTGGAGTCCCATGCTCGTCAGGGGTCTCGTGTTTCCAGGTTTCCGTGTTTCCGCGTCTTCAATCCCGAGAACAGGCAGCTCGGTCCGCTACTTCGCAACTATGAAATTGCGAGCGTCCCGTGAGATTGATCAGCATTATTGATAATTCTAGGGCAAGCGTCGTATCACTGCATTATCATTATAGTCATACGTGACCCGAGTTGATTACCAGAGATCATTTGGCCGCGAAACTCTGGACATAAGCCGGCAGCGGACGATCTTGACTTCCAAGTGCTTTTCGATCTGTTGATGCTATGAAGAAAATCTGAGCTCACTTTGTGCGACATGACTTTGCATTCGACATGACCAAGACGCAGTATGATGGTGACACAGGAGACATGTATATAGCGTCCTAACCCCGCATCACTTCCGAGGTTATGATGCGATTCACTCATGACAGGGCGTGAACGACATGAACTGTGCCACAATGGGGAACCAACTTCCAGTTTGTGATGTTATTCTTCTATTTTAAAAATGAAGCCTAATTTTCTTTTTCTACAATTAGATACGACAGCGACTCTTTAATACACAATCTTGCAACTCTCAACTTGGCCCAAGCCAGTAACTCCCTCAAACGTCGATCTACGAAAGCGGTGCCAAACGCTTTAGCCATTGAGCCAGGGTCAGGATGTCCACAGCCGAAGCATCTATCCCGCCTTCATTGATAAACGTCAAGGCGTTGCTCTTCGATGTCTTTGGCACCGTAGTCAACTGGCGCTCGACGGTCCACGCAGAGCTCGTCAAGCGAGCACGCGAGAAGCTCTCGTCGCCCGGCAGTCTCCCGGAACCACTACGTGCCCGCCTGCAGAAGATCACCGACGACGACGACTGGGCGAGGTTCGCGCAGGAATGGCGGAATAGCTACGGCAAGTTCACGCGGACCTTCGTGCCCGGGCAGACGCCCTGGAAGGACATTGATACGCACCACCACGATAGTCTACTGGAGCTGCTGGAGGCCTGGAGTATCCGTGCCGCGTACACAGAGACCGAGGTACGGAGTCTCAGTCTGATCTGGCATTACCTGGCGCCGTGGCCGGACTCGTCTGCGGGCCTCGCCAAGCTGGGCACCGCGTACACGACAGCGACCCTGTCGAACGGCAACCAGGCGCTGCTGCGAGACCTTGACGAGACCGGGCAGCTCGGGTTCCAACACCTGATATCGTCGGCAGACTTCGGCGCGTACAAGCCGCATCCGAAGACGTATCTCGGGGCAGCGGCAAAGCTGGGTCTCAGGCCTGATGAGTGCGCGCTCGTGGCTGCGCACCTGGGCGATCTCCAGGCGGCAAAGAGCCATGGGTTCGGGGCTATCTATGTCGAGCGGTCGCGGGAGGAGGCCTTCTCGCCGCAAGAGGTGGAGGAGGCAAGAGGCTGGGTGGACTTGTGGGTTGCGGAGGGTGAAGGTGGCTTTGTTGAGGTGGCGCGGCGACTTGGGATATCCAATTGACATAGTTTCATAGTTGATCGATATTCGATCGGATGTAGAACTTCCATCATCTCCTGCAACGAGACTGACTATCTCTAACCTACCATGCCATCAATGATGATTGCCTAGCATCAGAGACGTGCAGGGTTCGGCTTACCCGAAGGATTGTATCAGTACAAGGCCACATCAATTTGATCTCGTTCAAGACACCAAGCCTTTGACCTTGACCTGGTGTTTGATTTCAGTCGTCAAGCACTTGCAAGTCGATGTGGTGGCAGTTCGTGACAATGGCTGATTTCGCGGAGCGTTCATACGTCTCATATCACGGTATACACTTATGAGATCTCGGCACTAAGCGCATGTAATGCGGAGTTCTGCTTGCTATAGTAGATGCTGACACTTGGTGTCGGATATGGATTTTTTCCATTATTTAAGAGAAAGACAAGTGCCAGTAAGCAGCCTCATGAGGTATGAATCAATACCTCAACCAAGAGAACTTATAAGCCAACGCTGATTTTGCTTAATTTGCCGTTGACTTTCTCAATATCACACTCATTTTTCTTGCCCCTCAAGCCTGTAGTTTTACCATTGAAGCAACAGTTCTCGTACCATCTCATCTTTTCCCACTGTTCGGCACTGGAGTTGTTGGATTTATGGGCCTTGAGCAGCGTGTTCCAGCCCTCCTCACTGCCAGCGTCTTCACCGGCAACGTGGCCACCGCCGGCCTGGCAAGTGAACCTGCCCGACGGCGCGGCTCGCCCACCATCTCGATGTGGTGATCCCAGTGGTCTCCGAAGTCGTATAGATAGATGATGGGGCACGTTGTCCACTTGTTCTCGGAGAATAGTTTCCGCAGCTTCGCTTTGTTGGTCCGCAACTCCGGTGTCTTAGAGTGCACCCGCATACTGTTGTTCGTCGAGTCCGAGGCCCCCAACCCACGCGCGGGTCCCGGCAGCCCGCCTGCCACGGCACGATCCGTAGGTGGTTGGAATATCTCATGAACAATGGCCCCGGGGGACGTTAGTACGGAGTACGTACATATATATGGACCAGCCCCAGCTGGTGCAGTTGCAGGGCTAGGCAGCTGCCACTCCACCTCGAGCCAGCACAGTCCATCCTGGTCCCTCCATGCGGGTCCGCGACCTAACGTAAGTCATGGCGTATCGAAGCTGCCTTTTCCAACCAGGCGGCAATCGCAGTGATCTCAAAAGTCGTGTTATAACCAACCTTCCGGCCGGAAGGGATATCGAAAGGCTAACTTGGACAACGCCTCTCGACAGTCTTTGATGTCACTCAACCCACGAATTGCATGACACCGATTTTCCACCAAAAATATCGCAGAGCGTTGCTTCACCTCACCATGGTTTTTCTCCAAATTATTTCAGACCTGCACCTGGAAGCACCCAAGGCATACGACGTCTTTCAGATTGCACCCAAGGCGCCATATTTAGCTCTTTTAGGTGATATCGGCTGTCTCACTCGGGATTTCGACGACTACACCAACTTCCTCCTTGTCCAACTAGGCCAGTTCAAGACAGTGTTCCTCCTTCTTGGCAACCACGAGCCATATCACTCGAGCTGGTCAACAGTAAACGAATCAATGGCCAGGTTCCAGGAGAACGTCAAAGCGAGACGGGAGACCGGTGAAACTCTCGGTGAATTTGTCTTGCTTGACCGAACAAGATTTGATATTGATGTGGGAGATGATCAAGTGACAATACTGGGGTGTACGTTATTTTCCAACATACCCCCTGAGTCGCACGATCATGTAAGTCTCCGGTTAAACGACTTCTATTACATTGAAAAATGGGAGGTCGAGAAGCATAACGAGGAACACCAGCGTGATGTGCAATGGTTGAGTTCACAGTTAGAAGAGCTCAGAGGATCTGCAAGGAAGGTTGTCGTGCTTACACACTACAGCCCGACTACCGACAGTCGGGCGAAAGATCCTCGGCACAGTAAAAGCCCGATCGAAGCCGCGTTTGCGACGGATCTGCACGACTCTCCAATGTGGCAAAACGAAACAGTCAAGTTATGGGCTTTTGGTCACACGCATTACAACTGCGACTTCGAGGACGACCTGGGAAAGCGACTGTACACAAACCAGCGAGGCTATTATTTCAGTCAGGCTGCTGGCTTTGATGCCACTAGGGTGATCCAGGTCTAGAGGGTCACCAAGCAGTTTAGGACCGAGCTGTAATCTCGGGCATGTGAGCTACGCTGTTTGAAAGCCGGGCTTCGTAGAACATAGAATAATAAATGGGTTTTCAGTAGGGCAGTTGCGGATAGCGACTTAGAAGGTCCGGAGTGTTTGTGTGCTCGGAAAACTACATTGCTTTCCATAATCACTCTGGGTCGAGTTTCAGTGTCATGGTGTGTTGCCATTCAAGTAGCCAACTGCGTAAGGCTTCAGGCCTTGGGTTGACTTCCAAAAGACCACCGGGCCAGTGGTCTACGGGTTGAGCAGAAATTCTCACGACTCGATAATCCAACAGCGACCAGAGACACGTAGAGAAGTTCGAGATGTCTTGATACGGCATCTGAAGAAGAAATATCGTAGATCTGAAGAATCTGCCTGAGCGCACTGTAGCGACAATAATCAGCTGGAATGGAAACCGCTGATGCCCTTGCCATTTGTACGACGTTTGATGTCTCAAATGTAAGCGTATAATTGGCCTGAGGGCTGTCCTTCTTAGATCCATACCTACCACCTACCACGACGCTATAAGTGCTCGAGTTGTGCATCTTCGGCTGTGCCAACGTACTGAAGCACCCATTCGTAGCATTTGTGCTAAAAGAAGTCGACGATACTTATGACCCTTAAAGTCCATAGATATTTTTCAGGTGCCCAAGAGCTGTTGTTGGCAGACTACGAAAATGTTCGAGTGTCCTATGCTTCATCTTAAAACCCTAGTCAACAGGAAGAACGTGGACCAGAGAGAAGAGGAGGTGACAAGAGAACCGTCATTGCCACTGATGTAGGATAAGCGAGAATCGCGATATCGCACGCAAGCTCACTATATCAACTGCAGAAAGGACAATAATCCCGATAGTTTCCAATCTCGGCGTACTAATAAGCGATTTATCTGAGTTGGTAGCGCCGACCCGGAACCGATCCGTACCCCGCTCAGGAAGACTTCTGAGTAGACTGCAATCATGAGATCGGACAGTCTGTTATGCATGACCCAGACCCGGAATCAGTTTCTATTGTACTACACACTCGAGGTAGACTCCCGTGGGTTATTCAGCCAGCTGAGCAGAGTAGAATAATACTGCAAACTGATTTACGAGTATGTACTCCGTGCTTCACCAATGAGTACAGCTGCAGCGAAAGATATTTCACACGTACACAGTCAAAGCTTTCACTTTCAGCATCAGACAAGTACATGTTCATAGAGCTTTACAATCTTAGTAATGTGAGGGTGAGCTACGAGGACAACCTCGACCTGCACGTGTAAGTAAAATCGGCGTTAACATCCCTTACCTGAGCAAGCCTTGAAGTGTACTTTTGAAGTTCCAGAACTTAGATTGCTTCTGTTTTTACAGTCTTGAGACCAATTATAAGGGATAATGCCTGTTGAAGAGGACAAAATAAGAATGATTTAAGCCCTACCCTCTCATGTGCAAGATGAATAACCAACTGCCTAGGTACGGACCGTCCTTGGGAGCGAGTCGGAAATAGTATCCACCTCCGGGTCGGACATTCTCAACGCTAACCGGGTGCTGGCACCAGACCCTGGACCACGGGTGGCAGACCCAATCAGAGTTGCATGTGGACATGCCGATGCCTGTCTTACATGAGAGTTTGGAGAGCACGACACGGCCCCGGCCATACTCCAGAAGCCGAGGAGCGAATGGAATAATAGGCATATGTGACCTCCTGCACGAAAGCAATGAGCTCGCTGCCAATGCAGAAAAGCACTCAAGTGTTTCTTAATCTCTATTGTTATGTTTGAGCTGTCTCGCTCATAACACCATGCGTCACATTGCCGATGATTTGCAGTCGAAAGCCCACTACTTCAACCGTCAGCTAGTTCTATGCTGTAGTCTCATCGCCTTGTCTACCTTCAACTATGGATTTGACAACCAAGCTTTCGCCACCACCCAGGCCATGGACGCCTTTACGAAGCAGTTCGGAGATTACAATGGATCAACTGGCAAGTATGGGCTACCAACCTCGTGGCTGTCGCTTTTCAACTCGCTCAATTACATCGGGTTCGCTGCCGGTACGTAATGACTGCTACTAAACCTCCTTACAACTTTGGGCTGTGATGAGATAGAGCAGAAGTCGGCGAGTGTGCACGTGTTGACTGATCCGACTCCCTAGGTGTACTTACTGGTTCCTGGATATCTGGCCATTACGGACGCCGAATGTGTATGTTCGTCATGTCCATCTATGCCCTTGCCACAGCCACAATCGCCGTGACGTCGCACAGTAAGGAACAGATCATGGCCGCTCGCATACTTAACTACGTGTACGTCGGAATGGAGCTTGCTGTCGTGCCCGCCTTCCAGTCCGAGATTGTTCCAGCGCCGGTCCGTGGCCTTATCGTTGGGACTTATCAGCTCTCCTTGATAATTGGTGGCCTCGTCATCAACTGCATCTGTCTGGGCACTGCACATCTGCCTGATAACCGAGCCTGGCGGATCCCGATCGGCCTCTTCTATATTGTCCCGACAGTCATTGCATCCCTCGTGTGGTTGATTCCAGAGTCTCCTCGCTGGCTGTTGTCCCAGGGACGCGTCGATGAGGCCCGGGCAAACCTGTTGCGGCTTCGGTCTGGTGCATTCTCAGAGGATGAGATGGAGGCCGAGCTCCGCGAGACACAGTATCAACTCGAAATTGAGAAAGAGAAGGGAAAGTTCTGGGAGATCTTCCGGCCTAGGAACCTCAAGCGGACGGCCTTAGTTGTGGGTATCAACATATTTCAGCAAGCCACTGGCCAACAATTCGCCAGCCAGTACGGCACTGTATATGCCAAAAGTCTAGGGACCGTCAATCCGTTTGTGTTTACCGCCATCGTCGCAGTCATCAACACCTTGGCTACTGGTGTTTCGCTGTTGATCAACGACAAGGTGGGCCGTCGCGGGCCGCTCTTGCTGAGCGCATCAATCATGTGTGCCAGTCTCATTGCCATGGGAGGCCTTGGCACGCCAGCCGTCTTGACAACCAGTCTCAAGATCGGAATTGTCAGTATGCTGAGCCTTATGGCTTGCGGCTTCAGTATCGGCCTCGCTCCACTGACATATGTTGTGGCGACCGAACTGCCCGCCCTGCGCCTCCGAGATGCCACTCTGAGGCTGGGCTTCTTTGTCAATGTATTGTTCAAGTAAGTGAATTGAATGTAACTGGTTCACCAAAGGCCAAGAGCAGACTTTATCTAACGACGACCTCAGCTTCCTGTCCAACTTCTCGCTGCCGTATCTCCTATATGAACCTTACGCCAACCTTGGGTCTAAGACCGGGTTCGTCTTCGGCTCGATAGCAGCTCTTGCCGTCGTTTTTATTTTCTTCTGCGTCCCAGAATGCAAGGGGAAATCCTTGGAGCAAATTGATCGCATGTTCCTAGAAAAGGTACCGCTACGCAAGTTTGGCACTTTCGACGCCAGCAACCTCATGCCTGTGGGGTCGAAGCTAGAAGAGTCGAGAGCCGCGGACCTGGAGGAAGTAGAAGTGCCTCATCAAAAGCACTAGATCGAGCTGGAGGTGTAATGTATCAGGATATAGACCACCATATTCAGTCTAGACCTTGGGGCAAGCTTGTTATGGGTCATTGTTTCCCGCTTATTGAGTGATTTTGGCAAGCCGAGGGGTTATCGATGAGTCGCAATAAAAATCATTGAAATGGTGCCTCGATAGCTGTACAAACTGCCGGATAGGCATTGATCTCTGTTGCCAAAGTCGATATCTCGGCAGGAGAAGAGCGTGTTGCGAAGACTCTACAACTGTGTAGTCAAGAGAGTCGAGATGATCCTGGCATGCAACTACCAGCCGAGCGATCATGACAGACCTGGACACCAACCAGCACAGAAGGCTCGTTCATGTCTTATCTGTCACTGAGGCCGTCCATCTTTCCTTACGAGTTGCGACGATCCCGGCCTAGTCGAACCCTATAGCGGTGCAGTGCTCCGCATCGGACAGTGATAGGGGCTGGGATCTTGGCGCGCTACTTAAGTAATCAGCCACCAGTGGGCTGCACTGGACGGGAGCCCTGAACTCTAACCGCAACCCTGGTAAAACAAGGCAATTGCAGCCAGTGGCCCGTACGTCATCGCCCATTCCTCCAACTTCACCGGCGCCAAACGTGAATGTGCTGTCGGCCCTGGCGTCTTGGTCCTGGCGACCTGGCGAGACGACTCGAGCATTTGCCATGGCTTCGACGCCGACTCTCCTTAGCCTTCGCTATCTGACCTGGACATTTCTGTCCGCTCCCTCTATATCGCATCGTTATAAGACTCGGGCTATCTAGCCACCCGTCCTAAAGGCATTAGCCTCCCTGCGTTTCCTGCCCGGTTCCTGGTTTCATCGGCTGCCCTGCATCTCAGCAACGTGATTCGGTTTTCCCACCAGGGTTCTTGAGGGGTGGACCAGGATCTACCCAAGCAACCCCCATCTCCGCGACCTGGCTATCTCTCCCTCGCTTCGAGGTTCCTACGTCACTGGTCGTGTTTCCCGGCATTCTAGATGCTGAGGTGCTCTCATTGGCGCTGAGTCGTTCGTTGCTCGACGCGCCTGTCAAGTGGCTTACCTGGACCCGCAGCGAGAACCAAGATCTGGGCTGGACCGACAGGCGCTCAACAAAGCTTCACCCTTGGCAATCATTCAAGAAGGCTCTGCATCCCGCTTTCTTATATCTTGTAGTGTAACATGCTGTTTTGTACACCTGGAGCATTCCGATTTGGATCAGCCGCCTTCGTCTGTTAGCACCGCATACAATTCCTGGAACACAGCATCTAAGTAGGTCCGTCTGTTGGACCCACTGCTGAGAAGCCGCAATGTCGCGGAATTCAGAGCCGCCGCATAGTCGAATGGGCTCCTCCTCGGGGAGGGGATTCCACCAACTTGCTCTAGCTCTTTTGCTATCGTCGCAAATACAATGCGCATTATCGGTCATATTCCCGAGCACCCATTCATCGTACAAGTTCGATTATCTTCGTCGCAGTCCGAGACTGGATCCAATAAATGGAGAGGCCAAGCGCACACTATCCAAGCGTGAAAACCCCATCCCGCTGATCGTTACCAACAACTGTGGCGATACCCTGTGGCCTGGAGTTGCAACGCAGGATGGCGAGGGTCCGGAGTCGAGTGGGTTTGAACTGGCCTCCGGTGAGACGAGGAACATGACCGTGGGACCGACCTGGGCGGGCCGTGTTTGGGGCCGGACGAATTGTACCGTTAGTAACGAGACGGCTACATGCGTGACGGGAGACTGCTTCGGCTTGCTGGAATGTGAATATAGTGTAAGCCGCAATTTTGCAATCGTCTCGTACAAGCGACAGCTGACACTGGCATAGGGGGCCGTTCCAGTCACACTCGCCGAATTCAACTTAGCAGGAGGTGACACTAGGAGGCAGACCTTCTATGATATATCCCTTGTTGATGGGTACAACCTGCCATTGGGCATTGTGTACCACCCGGCAGCCAATACCAGCAATATCCCGCCAAACTTTGTCAACGCTGCCTGCATCGCGACGCCTGGGTATCTGATGGCACCCAATAGAACCGGCATTGCCTACACCAACTCCAGCTTTCCCATGCCCTACGAAGATTCCCAGACCAATTCGGGCATTTCCAACTGGTGTCCATGGGATCTTCAGGCTTTCATCCCAGACAAGCCCGGAGATGGCATCTATCCTTACCCCGACGACAACGTGGAGCGGCCCGTCTTCGATCCCTGCAAAAGCGCATGTGCCGCCAGCAACTCTGCGGCTGACTGCTGCACGGGAGACTACAACGACCCGAATGTCTGCAAGCGGAGCGAGTACTCGGAGAGCGCCAAGGTTGTATGTCCTGATGCGTACAGCTTTGCCTACGATGATCAGACTTCCACCTTCATTATCCCAAGTGGAGGGGGCTGGGAAGTCGTCTTTTGCCCCGCCGGGCGCAGCACAAACATACTAGCGACATACGGCACACAGTTGTCGGCACTCGCATCTGGTGGAGTGGTGACGGAGGAGATGCGGAAACTCGCTATGAACGTTAGTTACATCGAGTCTGTTCCCGGTAGCAGCGCCCCGCCAGGTCACAGGGTATCGGGACTTGCGCTCGTAGTGACCATTGTGGTCACGGGTCTACTCTCACTCTAACCAACCGCACCTCATCGGAAATGAGCCATAGATTGTACGAGGACACGAAGTTTGGACAACAACACGCCATAGGCACATACGAATTATTGACTTTGGAGGAGATACATTGGGCTAGGAGACTCATATTCGTTCTAGGAGCCGAATGACAGCTGGGCTGTCCCGAGCTTTCTGGCGTTCTGCATTGAGGAAAGACAGACTGTCTGTTGAGACGTAGATATAGCACAGCATCAGATACCCTTCATGCATACATACACCTTTGATATTCAGTACACAGAATGTCTCCAGCACTGCGTCCTACCAGTCTTGAGATCCATTGTTATGCATCGTTTACAAAGATTCAAATGGCGGTGTTTTACAGGAGAGTGCTAACACCCCATTGAGCAATTAACTAGCTAGTAGTTGGATCAACTATAGTCGCATGTCTCAATGTGGCTCCTTTGTGCCGTGTATCATAAAACGAACCATGTCAAAATCCTGCATTAGCTATTTCTTTGTGATCTGTACGTACGATTTTCTCTATTCTCTTCCAGATCTTGCCGCAAAGCTGCACCTGTACGCTACGCAAAGCATGTCGCAATAGACAAGGTTTGCAAAGGGCTGGCTCGCTGGCCGACGAGACTTGGCCATGAATGGAAGTGTTGCTTTGGTGTGGTGTCTCATGGCGGTGGCAGCTCGAGCCGCGGTTGGTAACCTAGACTGTGGTGTAAGTGGCGCCATGTTTTCCGCCTAGACTTGTTATGCCTCTCTCGATGTGTTGTTAATAGGGTTCTTCCTGCAGCGGACTTGTCTTTCGGGGGCGATCACTTCCTTCCCGTTCTGCGCCGTCGACCAGCTGGATTGCCAATGCGGCCCCAACGAGGACGACATAGGTGCGAGGGCCGGGAACTGTATCGATGCTCAGTGCGGACCTAGCCCTGTTCAGCTCCGGGATCAGGTTCTTTCCTCGTTCTCGGCGGTCTGTTCCTCGTTTCATCGGCGAAAAACTTCGTCCCGGGCGGCAAGCCCTGTTCCTACCCAGGCCCGGACTACATTCATCACAACCGTTGTAGTCACCGACGGTTCAACTGGGCACGCTGAGACGAAGACAGTCACAGAGACGGTCGGATTGGAACCTCCATTGACTGACAGTGTGACTTCCAGTGTACTGTCTCCAGCAACCCCGTTTACGGATACGTACACTAGGCTCGCCACAACATCTCCAGCTCAGCCTTCGCAGCCCGCAGGCACTGGTGACAGCGGCACTCCAGGTCTCGCCAAGAAGTACCAGATCATTATCGGCACCATGGTTCCTGTATCCGTGATAGTCACCACCTACCTGGTGTACCGATTGCACATACGGCTGCGGATTTCTAGCTCCCGCGATCGATCTGACCCGAGGGTCGACGGGGTGAACCAGACGACGCAGACCGAAGGGCCCAGCTGGCCAGTCGGCCCTAGTTGCTTTGGCCGAGGCCTCGGCTCAGGTGCCCCGGGTAGAGTGAGGGAGACGCATAACCTTCGGCCTTCCAGGGGCTGTGAAGGGGTGGAATGCCGAGACACATACAGCGAGAGGCGTCTTACAGTGCATGCCATTCGGCATTAAACAGTTAAGAGAGATATTTGGGTTTATTGTGGCTGCGAACTTGTATGTTGGGCTGCGAAGCTGATATAGTATTGTGGGCCAAGTATGTAGAATTACAAGTTCATGCAAAGATGGCCTGATTCACCCTCAAATCCGATCGTCGTGTATGAAGAGTCTACGACTTTGCTCTACACGATTTGAACGGGTTCGACTAAAAGAGAATTCTAAGAGCGTCTCGCTTGTTATAATAACTCGTCAATTGCTCTGTTAGCAACCCAACCCCCCTAAGTATCATCTCATCGCTTTCTTCAGGTGATTGTTGCATCAGCCCGAAGTGTTTTGAGGCTTGCCGAAGGACCGAAAAACTTCAACTGACTACCCCGTCTGTAAATCATTATGAGCTGGTTCACATTGCTGCCGATGGGCAGCCCCCGTATCGACATAGCAAAAATCGCACCTCAATCACCACTAAGCCGACTAGATCATGGGCAGCAAGACTTTTTCTTGCCCTGATGCCCGCACTAAGCTGGATGAGTCCGGTATCACCATCAGGTGAGCGATGAAAAACAAAGCTCGCAGCTGAATCAATGTTGAAAGCTTGATCATTCTCTCGCACACCCCGGGTTGTTCCCTGTCGCAGCCGAACTCCTTCATGAGAGCGAGGTGAAGATTCTGCCACGGCCAGTCTGCATCTTGGTCGTACCAGGAATGTAATATGGCGTGGGTGGCTCTCAGACTCCACATAGGACGTTGGGTAGTTGGCCGGGCACGTTGACGACCTTGTTCCTTGCCCATTCCGTCTGGTTCGGAAGGAGTTTCCACACTCGAATTGGATTCCACCTCACATACAAGCACCAAGTTCCTAATATAGATATCCAGGATGAATACTTGTGTCCAAAGAACGTTGCTTGATTGCAGAGGCTCAAGCCCCCTGATATTGAAATGAGAAGTCAAGCGCGTGGACGCGTCCCAGGATGCCACATCAAAGCCTCTGAGCAAGTACTGTGTCCATGGCAACATATACCCACTCAGTTGACCGGGGCGAGTATGTAGAGCCTCCGCCTGGTTTCGAAGGTCAGGTTTTGGGTTGAAATCCAACACCTCCGCTTCAATTTCTTGAATTTCGTCGTGATTGCGCAGTCCAAAGGCCCAGGAGGATCGTTCCGCAACGCCCATCAGTCTCAGCTTGCGGAGATTGCTGACTGTCGATACGTCGTGCTGCAACAGGCGAAGCAACGTTGTGCCACGGTTTTTATCGACTGCATCAGTAGAAAGGATGAACTCGAAATTACTTCCCGAATTGTCTACCAGATGACTTGCCCAGTCTTTAAGTATTTCGATGAAAGGCTTGATCATGATATCAGCTGGGAAACCAAAAGTCATCCCGGGAAGGCAGGCAAAGCTCGCCGCAAGGAATATCATAGGCCACATATAAGGAAGATGGCTGTGGCCTGATTGCTCTGCGTTGAGTCTCCGATCTTCTCGCCATGCTATCAAATATGATGCGAAGTCGGAATCTCCCTGAGAGAGTTTTGTTTAGGTCAACAGAAGCTCACAATACATGTTTCCCACTGTCATCATGTAGTTTTAGAAAGAGACGCACATATAATTTCAACTGCGCTATGTCCCGCATCAATTCTGCCTCAGGCTTCGCTCCTAAAAGGATTGTTTTTCCGGGCTGTTGTAAGACGTCTAAGTCTATTATCCCATGCCAGAACTGTGTCATTAGCGTATCAGTAGTGATATCGAAATAACGTGGTTGTCGAGAAGGCGGATAACCCCGCTTGTAGGGTATTCCAAAGCAAAGAGAGCCGAAAAGTTGGGGGCCATGAAAGCGAAGAAAGCCGCTAGAACCTTTGAGAGTATCGAACAATCCATGACTTTGAAATCTAACGACTTTGCCAAATCCTGGCACATCTTCGGTTGAGATGGACCCCGCTCTTCCAGTGGCGAGGATGCTTCTATCAGTCACGTTGATGTCGACGGAGTGGAAGCCCAGATGGAAGGCGACGACACCCATGCTGACCAAGTCCACCTTTTGTGTGGGCACATCCACAGACGATGGGATACACTCTGCATCTACACGATCCTCGACGAGCGGCGTAAGATCACACACATTTAGTGTGTCGAGAAGTTGTGCCCACGTGGCCCGGGGCCTCAGTCTCTTGGGGTTGTCGTATGTGATGGTACGCCACTTCCATCGAATAATATGTGCCAACGACAAGTCCCAAAGTGAGGCGGGGTGCGTTCCCCGGGAACGTGTGTGTTTGTGTAGTACCCAAGCTCCCTCCGGTGCGGTATTAGATGCCTGTATATTCTCATCGTAGATGTTCGATGCAGCCTACCGGATAGAATCTTTGCATGGGTCATTTCGATAGGGCATCCGCACCCACACATATGGTGTTTCAGGGGTTCCTTGAGAATCCGCGCCCACGCCGAGCAACGTAACAGAAGGCGAGAGGACGCCCATCATACTGTTGGGAGCGGTCGTTGAAATGCTCCGAATGACCAAGTCATGATGTAGAGACAGCAGTGGATAGGTATATCTGCGGCGCCAGTGGCGCCACGACCACGCAGAAGTACCTGGGAGCATGGCAGCACGTCCAATGGCGCCGATGTTGCATTTCTCTCGGTGGTTCTCGTTAGAATTTGCGTATTGGAGGACTGCCTGCATCAGGGCAATGACGAGCGCCGCGATCGAGACGGCCATGGCGGCGGTGGACAGGCTATTTGCCGTGGCAGCATACCTGTCCGCGTCGTCATCCTTACCCTTCTCGACGAGCTTCGATAACAGTGCGATGATTTGGTCTTCGCCTTTGCTCGTGTTACTGCTCATAGTCTTGGAGAGTTAATCCAACAGCTTCTGCTTTCGAAGAGTGAGGGAGGAGCAGATGAATTCCCACCAGTCCCACTCCCCTATCTGGGAACCCCGGTACGAAACCTCCATCTCCTGTTGGGGGCGAGGTAATCAGAATGCGGTCGCATGCATCAGGACCTTGTCAAAATGCAGGATTTTACCAATGAGCATTGATTTCCAAGTATCACCCAAACACTTAAACTCATCGCAGTAGACAGGCAAACAATTCTGGAAAGCACGGGCTAGGCAGAAACATGCGCAGTCACCTGGTTATAGCGACTGAGTCAGCAGCCGTCCGGTACGTGCACCCTCAACACCATATATGCAGATGAGATGGGGTTTAAATGCGCGAGGCCTTGAATCTATCAGTCTTATTGTTGAGGAAGACCCGAGGAAATTTGCTCCTACAGGGCCTTCCAGTATAGTCCCCGCGTCTGCATGGTGCAGCTCCTTGGTGAGCGTCTTCAGCGACATTGGCGGAGTCTCTTCTATCGGTCCATCGTCATCATGAGACACCAGCATCTCCGCGTAGTACACATGTAAGCATGATGCCACTGAAAAACTACGCAAGCCGACCTTGTCAGGGGCTTTTACCAGAGCACTGGACAAGGACCGTTGGTTCGTGAGAACACAAATGACCCGGTCTCCTACTTCTACCGCGCCTTCCTGGCCGCTCTCCTCCTCTCGAACTCGGCCCTCTCCTCGTCGTCACTGCCGCTGAACTCGGCATCGTCGTCGCTCTCCTCGTCCTGCTGGGCGTCCACGAAGGCGTTCTGGTTGGATGCGCCGGCGCCGCCCTTGATCTCGCTGGCGTCGACAAAGTCGCCCTGGTTCAGGCTGGCGTACTCGTGCTTCTGTATCAGATCCTTGAGGCCCTGGTTGCGGGGGTCGACAAGCTGGACGGCTGTCAGCTTGGCCTTGTTCTTGACGCGCGGGTTGGAGCCGGCCTCGAGCATCATCTCGACCAGGGCGTTGCCGAACTCGCGCTGCGCCGGCGGTTCGCTGTTGATCCAGCGGATGGCGCTGTGCAGGGGCGTGTCGCCCTCGACCCGGTTGACGGGGTCGCACTCGAAGTTGGGCTGGTCGAGGAGGAGGTCGATCACCTCGTCTGTAAGAAGAAGCGCAGAGGCTCGTGTTAGCTTCGATGCGATAGACGTATAGGCACGGGGCAGTCCATGCCAGACGCATAGTGCATGAGCAACCTGGGGAAGCAGAACGTACAGTGCCCTTGTAGCGCGGCCTCGTGGTATAAGTGGTTGCCCATGACGCTGGTGGTGTTGTTCATCAGACTCGAGATCTCGTCCTCGCTCTTGCAGTTGTTGATGATCTCGGTCAGGAGTTCGACGTTGTTCCGTCGGCAGGCCTCAACGAGCTGCTCCTTGACTGATGCACCCTGGACACAGAACCAAGTCAGCAGCGCGGACGGCGCATCCTTTGTCGAGGGCAACGCACCTCGTGCACCTGGTCGTCCGCCATGTTGGGCTAGCCGTCGTCCCACGATCTGGGTGTTGAGTCTTGGGCGGTGGGAGGCACTGGACAGGAGTAGTACGTGGTGAGGTTCAGTCGGATCGCACGGTAACAACAGCGGAATCGGTCCCCTGAGGCTGGAAGCTGGTGATTACGTATTGCTGGTCTACGTGTGAGATGATCGCTCTTTGTTCAGCTGTCGATGCAGTTGCGTATCGACAGGGGCCGGCAGGAGGTGGCAGTGATACGAGGGCCGGTCAGACGGTGACCACAACGGCCGCGTCGTCGCTGGGCTGGGCTGGGCTGGGCTGAACTAGTAACTACTGTGGTAACTTGGACTGGACTTTCCCCCCTTGCGGGCGCGGGGCTCTGTGTGGTGTGTGTGTGTATGTGTGTGGCTCTGACGTCTGGTGCCTGGCGGGGCAATCCTTGGCTTGCTTGGGACCTCGAGGCCCGCTGCTGAGGCTGCTGAGGCTTCTGAGGCTTCTGGGGCTGCCGCACACGGCCCAACTGTTTCAGCGGCTTCCGGCGGGGAGACGACCGCGGCGCAGAGCAGACGGGATCGCCTGCGCAGCCAAAGGGGCTCCACTGAATTTTTGGGCCGCGCGAGCAATCGATAAGAGTCAACCCATCTCATCGGATTTCAGATGCGAAAAGCTTCCATGTCGTGAACGTGCTACGTACGACCGGTCTGCCAACAGTTATTTTCCACACCTCCACAAAGCCAGGCCTTGGGGTCTAAGCACTGGGCAAGATGCTTCTATGTAAGTCGTCTTCCGTAAATCTGCTCCCCTCCCCCCGCACACGAGAGAGAAGAAAGAAAAGAATGCAACCGACTAATTCCGCTTGCCCGCCCGCCTGCAGTCTGCCCCCACTGCTCCAACATCCTGACGGTCAGCCCGTCGCCCGAGACGGGGCGCAACCGCCTCGAGTGCCGCACGTGTCCGTACCAGCATCTGATCACGACGTCCATGTTTAGTCGACGCGAGTTTGTGCGCAAGGAGAGAGAGGACGTCTTTGGCGGGCCCGGCGCCTGGGACAACGCCGACAAGACCCCGGTCCAGTGTCCCAAGGACGGCTGCAACGGCAACGAGGCCGCCTTCTTCCAGGTCCAGATCCGCAGTGCCGACGAGCCCATGACCAGTTTCTACAAGGTGAGTGCCTGCTGGCCGGTGCTGGCCGCTCGAGAGCGAAGAGGGACGGGACGAGAGACGAGACTGACCACCCTCTGCAGTGCATGACCTGTGGTGGACGATGGAGAGAAAACTAGACCCGTGTTGGAGTCCCCTGGAGACAGATTCTGCGAATTGTGCGGCATGGCACGGAGTACGGCGTTTAAATCATGGTGATTACGGTCCTAGGATACAGGTCCTAACCGTGGAGGATTGGTTTACTTTCTATTCAAGATACCAATAGATGCCAGGCTTTTCCTGTTCCTGCTTGACCTCTTCCATCCCGCTCTCGGGCAACATGGACCTGTGTGGCCTCGGCGCGTCGCCTCTCATGTTGCTCGTGACTTGCAAAGTGGTCTCAGCAAGTGATAATGGCATGCAGGCAGGACTGATCCTGATGCTGTGGGTTTCGAAGACGCGTGCTTTCCCATGTACACTTTAGGTGTCTGTACCTTGAATCCCCTCTCTGTTCGGGCGAGAAAGGTGCTACTCTCGTGTGTGGCCTTCGCGTAGTGGCGTTGTGTGCAGCTCCCACGCTGTCCACCTTATATCTGCAAAGCCGCCCTAGTTCATAGCAGACAGCCCATCTTCATCGGGGGGCTCCAGAAAGCTGGTGGTGCTTTGCTTCCGAGTGTCGCCAATTCACTCTTCCTTGTGCCAGTCGATGCTCGCCTTCTGGTTCTCCGCCGCTAGGAGATGCACAAGCTCGGGCGAGATGATCTCTTGCCGGAACCGCTCCTGCTGCAGTAGTTCGAGGTGCTTGAGGGTCGGTCCGGGGTAGGTCAGGTACTTGAGATACGGTGGCTTGCTCCAGTATTGCAGATACTTGAGGTATTCGACGAAGGCCGGCTCCGAGAGCAGCTTCTGGGAGGCGAGGTGGTTCAGGTAGAAGGGGTTCGCCAGGGATTGTACGAACTGCGGGCACGTCAGTATGCTGCTGCCCACTGGCGGTAGGAGAGGCCCTTCCCCCTTGTCATGGCGGAGAAGTGGGCCCAAGAGCAGCGGTACATACCTCGAGCTCGATTTCGAACCGCGTGAAGCCGCCATACAGCGGCTCCGCCTCGGCCGGCGGGTTGGGAGGAGACTGAGACATTGGGCGACGGCCGCGGGCGGGCGGCAAGGACGCAAAAAAGCGCGCGGCAGAAGGAGAAGGTTGCTGTCCGGAGAAGTCGAGAAACAAGGCGTGGGGTCTGGCGAGTGTCGACCGACGATGACGTGGAATAGAGTGAGCCTTGCGGCCTGGTGTTTGATGTTAAGGCTGGAGTGCCGTAGGTGAGACAAGGATGTTGATGAATTATCCCCAGGGCTCGCGAGCACGGGGGCGACGGGTTGGGTCTTGGCGCCCATTACGGAGCACCGAAAGCTTAGCCCCCCTAGCGCGGCCGTTTTTTTGCTTGCAGGTGCAGGTGCCAGGCAAAGCAGGTGCACCGCGCGCCATCCAACAGCTAACTAGCTACCTAGGTAACCCCTAATTCAGCTGTGGGCGCGCGCGCGTCCAGGCACAGAGCCAGAGCCACAGAGCCAGTCCTACTGGACACTAGAGAGAGAGAGAGCGAGCGAGCACGGAGGCGACCCCTGCGCGCGCGCCGCTGCTGGCCCCCTTTTGTCTGCCGCTGCGCACGCCATTGAAGAATCTAGATCGCCAAACGTGGGCCCGGGGTCGCACATGTGAAATCCAAGTACCGTACGCCGTTCGCTACCGATCTCCCTGATGGCGATGCTAGGCTTTGCGGCTTGCGCTGCGTCCTCGCCGCCTCCCATTTCGCATTACATTGCACACACCTTGCGGTGGACACGACCGCTCGAGTTCTGCCCGCTTCCCACTTCCCACTTCCCACTTCCCAGGTCCCCAGTCCCGTGCGGACAGCAGCGCATGAAAAAGCCTCCTATTTTTAGGGCGTTGGCAACTCTATCGAGTACAAGGCTCCGGGCGGGCGGCCACTGGAGAGCCTCAATCTTCCACGTGTAAGGTACGATCAAGATCTCACAGCCTCACTATTCGAAACGACGGGCGGCAGCGATCCGTACATGTGAGATGGGCATGGATGGGGAGACTGTAAGGGGGATGGGCAAATAGGGGGGCTGCTGGTCTCCATAATAATACTGTCCAGTTACAGTACGTGTGCGCCCTGTGTTATCGAGCATCCGCTTCCTTGAACAGCGTCTGGTCGCTCTGCGCTCTGCTCGCGCAGGTGGTTCACCCATTGGCGTTGCTTGCTTTGCTCGCGACGGCTGCCCACCTTCCCGTTTCCACCATGCCCGTAGCTAGACGACCACTTAACCAGACGACATCTCTGTTTGCCCGTCGCCAACTCGTCCAATGGGCAGTGCAACCTCAGCGCGCAAATCCTTACCCTTTCCTTGGCCGGAATCACTTTGATTAAGTATATCCAATACCAGTGTTGCATGGGGCATATCCGCAGTTTAAAATTGGACTGGGCCCCCCACGGCCCACCCGACAGATAGTCGAGCAATCGACCGTCCGTCTGCTTGTCTGGAGCCCCCCCTGTGTCGTAATCACTCGCCTTTTAATTTTTGGTCCTCCCGGCCGTCCAAGCTGGTCCAACTTTTTCTTCCTCTCCTTCGACTCCAGACTCTCTCCTCAACTCCAGCCCGCCCGCCCCCCATCTCCCCATCGTGAACGTCGCCTCCACCAGCGCCAGCTTCACCATGTCTTCCGTCGCACAGGATAAGAATGCCCAGGACGAGCGCAAGCTCGAGGCCGGAGGGGTCGCAACCCCCGCGCCGAGCAGCGGCCCTCACCCTGCTCTCTACATCGCGTATGCCGCCCGCCCACGATCGATCCGACCCTTGAGGGATGGCCGCTAATGATCGCAATCGCTCTCCAGACTGTGGATTGCCATGAGTTCCAGTGTTATCCTCTTCAACAAGTGGGTTCTGGCAGCAGCCCATTTCGGTATGTATACTCCTGGACCCCACCAGTCCCCCGGGGGGAACAACCTACAAGTGGAACAAAATAGGCTAATCATCTCAAAATCCAGACTTCCGTGAGTGGCACGAATACGGCACGACGTGAGGCGCCTTATTGACTGTTCGCAGCCCTCTTCTTGACGACATGGCACATGGTGTTCGCGACCGGAATGACCCAGCTCATGGCCCGGTTCTCCACGACGCTCGACTCGCGCAAGAAGGTGCCCATGGACACTGCTACCTACATGTAAGTGCCCTCAGCTCTCTGCCCTCTACCGGGACGGCGAGACAGGCGGACGGTGCTAAAACTGCGAAATCAGGCGCGCAATTGTCCCCATTGGCATCATGTTCAGCTTGAGTCTGATTCTCGGCAACTTGGCCTACCTGTACCTGAGTGTTTCCTTCATTCAGATGCTCAAGGTAAGACCCGAGAGGTGTCCTGCTCTGCAAGCCCCGGACCCCGCGTATCTAACAGTGTTCAGGCCACCAACGCCGCCGCAACCTTGATTGCCACTTGGGCCTTTGGCATGGCTGCCCCTAACATGAAGGTCCTCTTCAACGTTCTGATCATTGTCGTTGGTGTCGCCATTGCGTCATTCGGCGAGCTCAAGTTCGAGATGTTCGGTTTCCTCGGTACGTGCGCGTCTACTCCAGCACCCGCAGGCCGTTTCCTAACTTGTGTGTGTGCCTACAGTCCAGATTGCCGGTATTGTGGCCGAGGCCATGCGCCTCGTCATGGTCCAGCGCCTTCTCAGCGGATCCGAGTTCAAGATGGACCCCCTGGTGTCTGTCTACTACTACGCCCCGGCCTGCGCTGTCATCAACGGTGTCTTCACCCTGTTCGTTGAGGGCTCGCGCATCACCATGAACGACATCTACACTCTCGGAATCTTTACTCTGATCGCCAACGCCTTCATTGCATTCTGCTTGAACGTTTCCGTTGTGCTCTTGGTATGTGCTATAGCTCCCAACCGGATATAAAGCCAGTTCTGACATTTTTCTGCAGATCGGCAAGACCTCCGCTGTTGTCTTGACCATGGCCGGTGTCTTGAAGGACATCCTGCTCGTCGTTGCCTCCATGGTTATCTTCGGTGACCCGGTCACAGGCCAGCAGTACTTCGGATACGGTATCGCTCTTGCCGGACTTACATACTACAAGCTGGGAGCCGAGAAGATGAACGCCATGTACACCGACGCCAAGCTCTACGTCGAAGATGCTCGCCGCAACCAGCCTGGCAAGGTCAAGATGGTCATTCTCTGCGCCCTGCTCGGTTTCATGACCATTGTCGTTCTCGGCTGGTGGAGAAACACCCCTGGCGCGACCATGCCCATCCCGCAAGAGTAAACCTCTCGTTGAGGATCGAGGCCATCGAATTGGGATGAGGAGCCACGAGAATGCGATCTGTGTCACGGACGAGACCATTCTCAATGTATTATGAAATATCGAGGCTGTACATAAAACAGGGCTCGTACATTGTACTTTTGTGTATAGAATCTGGGAAAGGGAGCCAAGCGGAACAGGCGTTGTACAAAGTGGGGGATTTTGTTTGTCTATTGTATGAAACTTGGCCCCGAGCCGGTGAAGGACGGTGTGGGGGCATATAGAACACGCGTAGGCGTGCGTGGTGGCCGTAACGGCCATTTTTTGAGGCTGCTTGGCACGAAGCTGTATAGAACTCTTGTGTCAGTCAGATCAAGCCAATCAAAAGACCATGAAACAACAACACTCTCACCCGGAAATATGGGTTGCACATGGAGTTGGTGAATGTCTTTCCACTGGCTGGGCCCACAATCCCTCAACTCTATACAGATGGGTCTTGGTATACGGGACTCGGCCTCGGATTGGCCAATTCGCAAGTCCTATACCTGCGTCCCCTGTTTTCTCCACTTCTCAGGAATGTAAGCACTAGGCTCTTAGCCATCTATAGGTCGATCGGTGCAACTCATGCTGTGTAGCCCACGGGCGCATATGACGTGTTTGTGTATCGGATAAAACACCCCATGCACAGGAAAGCTGGCTGAACTAAGTTCGTCGATACAGATACATGGGTCCACTTCGCATCATTGTTCATGGCACGGTTCAGGACAACCCGGGATTGAGGGCATTGGTGACGAGTGGGGGCCATTGGCATAGTATTCGTGTGAGTAAGCAGACATTATCTGTACATCGCCCTTCTGGTTATTATCGATATAGAGTTGGCTTTTGGTTTGCCCCATCGTTTCGACCGGGCCCCAATCCCCGGAGTATTAATGACGGGCGCACGTCAAACTATAATGACAGTCGCGTACACTTTTCACTTCCCATTACCATATCACATCTCGACGTCAACCTCCCCTTCACAAGACAGCAGCAACGCCCAAAACACCGGCCAACACGCCTCCGATAACCTTGGCGGCGCCCTGCGTGGGGGCGGCGTTGGTCGTCCTCGACGTGCTGCTGCCGCTGATAGCCGAGGGGACCGCCGTCGAGCTGACGACCGGGTTGGTGATGGTCTTGCCGGCGCTCTCGCTGGTGGTCCCGGTGGTGCTAGCAGCCTCGGTGGTCTCGGTGGCGGTCCCGGTGGTCGACGCGGCGCCGCTGCTGGCGCCGGAGCTGCCGGGGGCGCCCGTGATGGTGGTGCTGGCGTCCGAGTCCGTGGTCGTGGCGGCGTCGCCCGTGGTCGTGGCCGTCGCCGGGATCGTCAGCTTGCCCTCCGACAGGCTCGAGCACACGGCCAGGCCGGCCGACTGCGCCTGCGCCAGGTCCGCCGGGCTGCAGCCCCCGATCAGGCAGGCCGCGGCGTTGCCGGCGATGGCCGTCTGCTTGGGCCCGCACTGGCACTGCACGTCGTTGAGGTCGCAGCCGGCCTTGGTGATGGCCGAGGTGAGGCAGGGGATCTGTGGGGTGGATCGGCCCATGTTAGGTTCTTGGTTCGAGTGTAGCCCATTGGCCAGGCGCGGTCAAGAGGTCTTCATTGCACTTCTTCTTGAGGAGGGGGAAGACGGAGGATATCCTGAACTAAGGACGAAACTCCAGGGGGAGAGACGGCCACTTACAGCACAGTCGGGCTCTCCGGGGAAGTACTGGGCAGCGACGAGAGACGCGCCGGCGAGGATGAGCGATGCCTTCATGATGAACGATCGGGAGGGGGGTTGGCCTGAATTGGTGTGTACTGCGATCGTCACGTCCTCGAGTTTACAGAGTATCTCAGCTGTTCTTTGCTTGGCACGTAGTGGGAGACGGGGGCGGGCAATCAAGAGAAGGGCGAGGAGGAGGAGTAGGAGGGGGGAAACGGGAAGCTCAGCCAGATATATTTCCCGTCCCGGCCTCGTCTCTCGTGTCGAACGGGCATCTCAGCTGCTGCCCTGCTGGGCCCCCATTGGGGAAACTGCCAACGCGCCGATGCCTTTGCCGGGCAAGCGCATGTCCCTTTTAGCTTTCTGGTTTCATTTGCCATTCCCAATTGGCAGGGGGGAGCGGCTTCCAGCGACGCCCGCGGGAGCCCGTCCGTCGTGATGGACGACTGGAATCGCCTGTTCGGGACTGCGCGCCACTGACTTAAAGGGTGCTTCTATTGGTCTTGGGCGCACAGTGCTGGCGTCTAGCGTCCCCCTGTCAGCGAAAGCTTGGTCCGCCCAGCTCGTGGTTAGCTCGGCTCTCGATCTCGGGGTCGACGCAGGGGTTGTGCAGGGCCCGCGGGCTGCATGTTGGTGCGGGGAGCGTCGCAGTGCGCTAACACGAAGAATTAGCTCGGCTTGACAGCACCGTCTACGCACTGTATCTCGTTGCTTTCTGTAGCCTGTGGCTACCTGAGGCGGGCCAAACGGCATTTTGACGTGGACGGTCTATAATTCGTCCACGTTACATCGTGGTTTAGTCTTCTGCGGTTGATGGCATGATGGAGAGCATGAATGCTGGCCGTCAGGCGGTGTCCCCTTCGTTTGCTGGCTTTGGATGCCCAACAATTGTGGGTGCTGGTAAGCCGAAGCGATATCAGATAACACGGGACTCTTTTCGAATAGCTACAAGGCTCGGTATGCAAATCCTGATAAGACCCTAAGGGATTCAAATGAACTGTAAGCTTCTTTGAGTGTATTATAGTGCTTCTCCACTCAAATTAGCAAGGGGCCAACTCCTTAGAGTAGATTAGTCTACTGTAGTGTCAAGTTATCGGGATCACTTGATCAAAGCTGCTGTGGACACTCGATGTAATACAGCCGACAACAACCACACGTTGGTCCGTTGCATACAAGAGAGATCTGTTAATCAGATGGCACGTAGGTTTATCTTGCTATATCCCCAATGACATCTTTGAGGAACTGCGCCATCGCCGGGGCCACGTCCTTCAACGCATGCTTGCCGCCTGGCACTATCTCAACGGACGGCTTTTTGACGCCTTCCTTCGCAAGGTCATCCGCAAACGTTTCCAGCAACTCCCTCCTGCTCACCATGCGGCTTCTTAAAAGTTGCTCCCAGTCGACCTCGTCCTTGCGCTCTTGCCATCCTTGCGCAGCTGCCACGATGCTCTCCAGGCTACCTTCTAGAGCCGTGTCATCACTGCCGACCACAAGCTGCCAAGCGGCAATGCTGGTAAGATCCCCGGTTGCACGCCCGTCGAAGATGTCTGCCATGTCTGCGGTTCCCTCTGGCCACTCTTGGCTCGTTCTTAGCTTCGTTGTTGAGCCAGGCGCGGCGATGCTTGCTGCTATCACACGCTCGCTATACAGGAGACAGAAGCGTTGCACCATGGACGCACCCCCGCTGAAGCCTGCCAGCACCACCTTACCAGTATCTAAGCCAGGCCAACGTGCTGGCACATCCGTGTCTAGAATATTTAGGAGCGCCGTGTCGGCTTGTGTGTCTCCCAGCCACGCATCCTGTTTCGATGGTCGTAGCACTCGGTAATTGTCCCAGTCGTTCGGTCCGTTGAGACCGGCCGGAAAGAGCGGGGCTAGGATGGCACAGCGGCAAGTATCCGCCACTTCCTGGAAAGCTGACAGTAATGGCGTTGTCTGGCGAGTTGTCCCATGGACGGCGACGACCACGGGCAGAGACGCATCATTCGTATAGTGACTTGGGGGGATATAGAGAGCATACGAGACCCGGGCATCGTAAGTGCTGGCCAAGTGTGGAGTGTATCCGACCAATCGAGCCGCAGACAGGAGGGACTGAGGGAGATCGCGTGTGGAGATAATCGAAGACATGGTAATATAGTCTATCCTGCGGCATCCAGGGCGTTTGAAGCTGTTTAGGTTCTCAAATACCATGTAGCTCGCTCATTGTGCAAGGATGCTTGCTTATGATGGGGAAATTGACTTTGGTGCCTGATTGGCTCTCAGGGCCCAATGAAGGCCAACGACCGCTGAGCCCAAATGCATCAGACAATGACTTGGGAACTCGCCAGAATTCATTTCTCATAATGGTCTCAAAACCCCATTTCGGTGAGTGTGAACACTTCCTGATGACCAGAAGCTAGGGTAGAATATCACGATGAGTATACAATGTGGATCTAGTTAGGCAGGTCCATGGGGGGGAGCTATCCTGAATCCTAAACTATAACATACTCACAGTGCTTTGTCAAAAAGTGCTCATGCCCTGCTTCTAAATACGGATGACTAGGAAGGTTTGATCTGGTGAGGGTCTGGCTCCACGTGCTTTCCAAAGAGTTCGGAGAATGTTGACTGGTTGAGAAAGATGCTGAGAATGGCCTTGATATAGATAATGCAACTAGTAAATAATCCAACGTATATTGGCAAGCCCCGTTCAAACTGTTTATACATTCATCTGTACAATTCCCATGTGAGTGCCATCTATCACCCACCAAATCACCAGAAACCCCAACTGCAGCTATGGAGGTACGAACCCGATTCCTGATCGTCTCCGACACGCATGGAGATTCGTTCGGAGTACACAAAGGCCAAAAGGCAGATGTCGCCATACACTGCGGTGACCTAACGGAAGAGTCTAAAATTTCTGAACTCCGCACAACTCTGCGCTTTCTCGCAGAGCTCGATGCGCCCCTGAAGCTCGTGATTCCCGGCAACCACGACTTCACCCTCGACGTACCCACTTTCAGGAGGAGGGTCGCTGAAGCAGCGCAACCACTCGAGCCAGAATTGGTCAGCAAAGAATTCGGCGATTATGGAGAGGCGCGGAGCTTATTCGAGGAAACAAGGAAGGATGGAATCATCTTTTTAGACGAAGGCAATCACGAGTTTACCTTGGCCAACGGGGCCCAACTCAAGATCTACGCCAGCCCATTTACGCCGTCCAAGGGCGGCTGGGGGTTTCAGTATGCGCCAGAGACTGGACACCAGTTTTCTATCGACCAGGGAGTGGATGTTGTCATAACTCATGGCCCACCGCTCGGTGTGATGGACTTGACGGACTCCAGGGTCAGAGGCGGGTGCCCTGACCTATTCGGCGCAGTTGCCCGTGCTCGACCCCGGATGCACTGCTTCGGACACATTCACGAGGGTTGGGGAGCCAAACTGGTCACCTGGAGGGACAAAGTCAGCGAAAAGCCGTCTCATTTTACAGACATCGACAACAGCCGGTCAGTAGTCGTTGAGAAGCTGACGAATATCTTACCAAGCCGCTTCGACGATGCAGAGTCATCATTAGAGAAGGAACTCAAAGCGAGGGCGTACCTACGCGATGGAGGTGCCACGATCAGACATTGCAAGGGAGATGAACATGCACTGCAGGTTGGACACCAGACGCTCTTTGTCAATGCAGCCATCGAGGGGACACATGATGCTTTGCCATATCAACCAGCTTGGATCGTTGATCTCGATTTGCGAAGATGCGGCAACTAAAATCCAATGTGTCCTGGAGCTATGAAACTGGATTCCTATCTGTCAAAGTGTATATGTATGTATAGACCAGGGCAAGGCTTGAAACGATAGCCTAAGCGTCTCGAAGAACTACGAGGCACATCAAGGCGATTGTATACGATCCCATGTACAATGGTAAACATGTTAGGGCGGGGAGTACCAATTGATCGTAGCTGAACTAAATCTTATCACAGCGGAAGGAGATAGATCGGTTCTTCCTTGCTTGCATCTGTACCTCACATTGATCTTGAAGACTGACACCAATTAACGTTCTTACCATCCGCTCTTGCTCTTCCTCGCTAGGCTTGTATTACCATTCCTGGACATCGACATCCCGAAACCCACTTAGCGCACTCTGTTCTATCAACAAATAGAACCACCCCAAAGTGGCACTTGTTATCAACTAAGAGTATCATAAACACATCTTTCTCTTCCTGCCACTTCCTCTCCGAAACCTTGTCGATGCCGTGAAAGCGGCAAGACTCGGATCAGATAATCTCTGACTTCTTCCACATGTCGATATCTCCGTGTCCATCAGGAAAAACGGCCGCCAGCGACCCCTTTCTATCGCATATGAAATGCTTTGAAACAGCGCATTACGGTTTATATTATTTGCTTGCTTGTTCTATGAATCGTTTACACGCATCTCACGAAGAATGCAACGGGAAGGCGACAATTTCAGGCCGTGTGAGTTCGGCGATTGCTGAAGCAATTGGATACCGTAGTGGGTTCTCTACAGCATTGAGCCCTGCGTTATACTCTCCAGAAGTTATGACTGATGGAGCTGTCTATATATTAGGCAACATATTCTTAGCAGTCTGCCTTATTAGCCGATGATTCTAGAAATAACAAACATTTCTCCTCGCATGACGTTCTTTGCAGAATTCGCCATATACGAGACTTGGCGGCAATGTTTCGGTTTTCACCTAGGTACTCTACGAGGTACTCGTGTATAGTCTCTTCCTACTCTTTGATTATCGCGAAAGCCAACGCAAAGCGTCCGTTTTACTTGGAACAGCAACTTTAATGCCAAGTTCTTTCCATGGTCCTATACCTTCTTCATCATCCTGCAGCAAAGCTTCATCCAATGCTGTCTTTACATGTTTAGATTGAATATGAAATATCAGCACCGAGTTCCTTGAGCTGTCGGATAGCTTCGGTGCGCCCAGAGGCAGAAGCTTTATGCAGCAGCGAGCGTTCTTCATTACTGATCAAATGAACGTTGACCGTCAGTGCCTTAAGGACAGTGAAGTCTAGATAGCATCCGTGTTCTTCTTTGGAGCAGGCGCTGAAACGACGGCGACCTGGCTATGTGCCATAATGAGTTGACAGTGCGTATATGTACTCGGCATGAAACGAAATGTCTTGGCTGCCAGAAAAGGTGGCGCTAACGCACGTGCCGCTATTACCACCCGTGGCACTTGATCACTCGTCGCGCTTTCTCTCTGATCAGAGGAGCTTCTCAGGTCTGTCATCTGCAATTATTTGCGACCCTGGCTTTGAAGGGAGAGGCGCCGTGATTGTCGACATGCGCTCATGGAGCCCAAATCCGTCAACGACGGTGCATTAAATCGCATTCTCACGCTTTGCGCGTTTAAGCTCGCGACTCAGAAATATGTCCGGCGGATATTCCACAGTTCGGGCGGCGTGGTATTTGTCTCCAAGTACTGCATCAAGTCAACGTCAGTCACCACGTTGACTGAGGCAAATAATATGCAGTTCGTGTCGAGCCATACGTCTATCCCCGTCCCAAAGATCCACTGCGCTTTCGAGCACGCTGGCCGGACATACATCGTTATGGAGAAGATAGCTGGCCAGTACCTGGGCCTAGGATGGGTACAACGGCCTGAAGCTTCCAAAGCGCGCATTCTTGAGCAACTGAGGTCCATGATTGCCCAACTGCGCGCTATTCCACCGCCACAGGATGTTGGCGTCGCAAACGTCAATGGGGGCCCGATGTACGACCAACGGCTGCCGAAACAGTCGAACTGGGGGCCATTCAAAACGATCAAGGATTTCCACAGAGAGCTCCGGAACGGCATTGAAGCTGAAGCTTTCCAGGATCCTTCATTAGCAGAGGAACTACGTGAACTGGCCTCGTTTCATAACCAGCCTTGGCCAGCTCCCGTGTTCACACATGGTGATTTGAGCAGTCTCAATATCTTAGCACGTGGCGATGACATCGTTGGGATCGTCGACTGGGAAACCGCCGCATGGATGCCTCCCTATTGGGAATACACTTCGGCATGGCATGTCAATCCTCAGAACATGTTCTGGCAGGAAGAGGTCGACAGGTTCCTGGAGCCCATGCCTTACGAGCTGAAGATGGAGCAGATCCGACGGAAGTACTTTGGAGACTTTTAGAATTTTTTTAGTGGGGGCTGCTCGTACGTACGACTTACAGCATTGCTACTCTAAAGCATCATGGAATAGTCTCTTGCTTTGTCTCGATCAAGTCGTAAGTGGGCACTTGCCTCGCATTGAAGATGCCGGCCTGGGCTCTGCCATCGAACCTGTGCTGCGCTTCTTTATGTCGAACATACGACAGTGCAGCATCACGTATAGTCCGCCAGTCAATAACAGAAGTACCCAGCGCTTTGCCATCTTTGCCTAAGGCCACCAGGGCTTCTTTCACCCACCCAACACAGTTCCATCCCGGCTGATCACCTCGAATTGGTATGGACCTGAGAATCGACGCGACTCGCTTCCGGTCCTTGATTTTGCCAACCACGATACGCACTAGAATCATTGAAGTCGCCAGCATGCTCACATCTCGTTCATCGAACTGCCATTGGGACTGAATATGACCCCGGATAGAGATCATTTGCTCCTTGGCGTGGTAACGCTTTCCCGTCGGTTCATCTCTTTCCGTCTTGGGGCCAGTTAGTAAGGCCCAATGATATCTGCAAAGTCCTAATATAAGCTGATGGACGAAGAACGTGCATGTTCCGGATACTGTCATTGACTGACTTATCTTCGCCTCTAGGCATGGTAGGCATCCCTGCTCTAGCATAAAGTGCAACATACAGGCGATCTTTATCAGAAGGCATGGCTGTAGAAATCTATCCACAAAATTACTGATATCAATGGCGATGATATGTTATCGAGCTGTTAACGAGATATTCAAATGGTTCAATCTATATGGAAGCACACCACGGTCTCAAGCGTCAACAGACTTTAAATACCAGTCTACCGCGACTGCACTATGGGGTTTTGGCAGAGCTGCGCCTCCGATTAACTTCATTGTTGGTTCGAGCATAACTTGCCCGCATACGTTGGCCTGTGTTCTTGGATATGCGTATTGAATCTATGTAGCTGAGCCAATCGACTGTCTCGAGAGGGTTTTTCGATTAGCGCCGGCCACCCCTGAGACCCAAGGCTGCAGCAGCCTAGTGCGTGCCAACTAACGTTGAGGGTGTAAACAACTCTCAGCAGGTGAGAGAAGGGTTAGATATTGAGTTCGATTCTCAATGGCGCCAGGGCGTTGAGTGATCCTTCGGGTCCCTCTTTTATCTCTCTGCACCATCGGCATCAACTACGTACAATCGGCTCTAGCGAGCCCTGAGAGGAATTTGGCCTGTCTACTGGACGCAGCGCCTTGAATCATCTATACCTTGTGCATCGAAGTAGGTCAGATTCTTGCACTCAGTTCATTGACCGGCCGCGACAATATACACGTAGGTGCTTTCTTCATGAAGCTGGTGATCATCACTGCCCGACATACGCCAAATTCAACTCTTGGCGCAAATTATCTGATATGAGAACTGTACGAATCATGCGAGGATGGGACCCAAAAGCTCACACACACATGTGTGTCCTCGTGCAGTAACATTGCTAGATAGGTATACTCCCTGCTCTTACTCCCAAAGATACGTTAGAAAGGAAACCGTGAGGGCAATGTGGACTGTGCCTGGCTTCTTAATGAGCCTCCACCTGTTCAGAGCCAATTACAGACATAATGGATCGTTATACAGGGGATGTGGTCTAACCGGGACTAAGGGCCTCAATTTAACAACTTCACGATCTCATGGCCTTGTAAATGATTATACAATATGCTCTGGGGTTACTCGTATTTATGGCCAAGTTCTCGGCCTTACATATACTCTGCGTCTCAGGACACTATTGGTATCATCCTGGTCGTTGCTCCATATCCTAAAAGCCATAACCTACTGAGACAAGACGCCGGTTCTGCATCGCACAGCTATTTGACACATCTCGGTATCCAACATTGGTCTACCTGTTGATAATCTCAACGTTGGAAAACCTCTTGACTTCATCGGGCATGCGTGTAACGCATAGCTGCTCGCAGAAGAGGCCCCATTCTCCACTCGTGCCCTCCTTGACCGCTTGCGACAGGTCGTGGCCGTACCGCTCCTTGTACGCCTTCTTGATAGCAGCCATGTGGTGGCGATCCCAGTGATAGCGGACCAAGCGACTAATCAGCAACTCACGACGCAGGTTGTCCTTCTTGGACGCCGTGAGCGCGTGGTTCAGGAGCAAGGCGTCACGGACAGCCTTATTGATCACTCCGTTCAAAATGTGCGCGAGAAGTTCGCCCTTTGGTTTGTTAGCTTGGACGAGAAGTACAAGTAGAGCAATGAGTACTTACGACAAGGTTTCCACTCTTCTTGAGGGCGTCTCTGGCGAAGTTGGACCTATAGGTCCTCTCGTAGAGCTTCAACACTTCCCTGAGGTGGGAGTCGCTTCGCATGACAACAATCTGAATCATGGCTGTTTCACCACCCTTCTCGCTCCTGACGGACTTGTAGAGATCATGAGCATCGTCCTCAACCAGCCTTTGATCGATGCGGAGAAGTCGGCCGTACTCGTCCGTCTCTTCCATCCTCCTCTCCTCCAACACCATGAGAACAGCCTTCTTGAACTTGTCCTCCTTGAGCTCTGTCTTCATGCATTGTGAGAGGCTGTCGCGGTACTTCTTATCACTGAAGCCGTCCTTGATCCTTCGAATCTCGTCATTGGTCCGACCCATGATAGATTCGATCAGCAGCTCGCGCCTGGTCTTATCACCCTGGTACCAGAAGTTCGCCCAGTATGCTTCTCCTTCCCACTTGCCAAGTGCAACAGAGTACGCTGCTTTCATCAACAACGGGTGTTCGTCCTTTAGCCGCGCGCGGATATGCTTTGCAATGTTTACGCCCTTGCGTTCACTGCCGGTTTTCACAAGTCGTTTGTACTCCTGGCGCAGATCCATGATCTGTTCATGGGTCAAACCGGGAAGGATCTCGATTAGAGGCTCAATGTCAGGGGCACGCTTCTCTCCCTTGAGCGCCTTCGCAAGACGAGCAGCATCATCGACTGGATCGCTAAAGCGCGCGCGACGCTTTTTCTTGTCGCCGCGCTCGTCGTCCGAAACCCCTGGGGACAATGGCTCAATAGGCGAAAGAGGCCCGTTGGAAGCAAGAAGGAGTGGTGATGGCATAGGCGACATAGACTGGTAGGTCCCATGGTAGGACTCGAGTAGCGGGGAGCCAGGCGCGTTCGCTAGTGAGAGATGAGAGCCACTTGGGTGTCCTGTACTGACACTGAGAGAGGACATGCCCTTGACAGGAGGCTGAGGCGAACGCGATCGATCGCGGCGCCTGCTGCCCGATTCAACAGTCAAGCCGCTTGACTTGGAAGATCGCGGGTCATCATCACGGTGCTTCTTGCTGGAAGTTCGGTGAGGACCTGGACTCGGTTCTCTGCGGGAGCGTCGGTCGCCTCTTGGTGGGCTCAGGGAGGGGCCATTATACTCGGCATTCCTGATGTTATAATGGAGGTTGTCATCGGGTTGGCCATACTGCCATTGCGGTGCGCTCGCGTATTTGAATTCAGATGGTGGTGAATCGTCTCTTGGGAATCTGCCGGGTAGAGCCGCGGTATTTCCGTACGCGAGGTCCTCCTCCAGACGGGCCTTCTTCTCGCTCTTCTTCTTGTCCTTCTCGCCATCGGATGCCAGCGCCTTGTCCATGACTTTCGAGGCATACTTTGCGGGGAGGTAAGCTGCCGCACCACCCAGAGCATTTGCAAGACGGTCCTTTTCTGAGTCACGTTCATTCCCCCGCGTGGAGTCTCTCTTGTACTTCCTGTCCTCATTATGCCTGGCATACTTGCCATGGCCGTCGTCGTCATCGAACTTCTCCCGGCTGCGTCGATATGACGACTCGTCAGTGGGCGAAGTCACGCGGTACGGTCCAGAATGGTCTTCATAGTCGTACACAGACCTCCGAGGCGGCGCATCGCGGTCATCGTCGTAGCTGAAGCCGGCTGGCGGAGAAGGCATGCGCACCGCGTCCATGATATACGGGTCCGGCTCGGGCACGCGACCACGGCTGCGGTCGCGATCCTCTGCGCCGCGGCCGGGTGAGCGCGACCGGGCGCGCCGTCCACTGTCGTCAACGCGAAGAGACATATCCTGAGCTTTCTGAAAACCCGGAAATCCAATCAGGGTTTGTGCTAGTGATATTTCCAAGGCTCCTCGGCCAGTAGCGCTGCGGGGTATCACGATGCTTAGATTAGACTTGTCCCGGTAGGGCTGGCTGATGAACGGGAGCAGAGTGCCAGGCCTGTACTCGAGCGCCGTTCAATGGAGCTCTGGGCTCTCCCGAGAGAACAACGGAGAGACTTATATGAGCGTCCGACGAGTTGCGATTTTGTTTTCAACAGAACAAAAACGAATGTGAGGTCCGAAGCACTGCTTTGAACATCCCCACTAGGGATGCAGCTGGAGAGGGGCTGGGGTTTTGACTGCAAATGAAACGCGGCCGGCTAGACCCCTCTCATGCATGGCTTCATTTGGGGGCTGTAAGGACACCAATGGGATCCCATGCCTATGCATCGCTCTCCCCGTGGCGTCCCTGCCGCCGCCGTGGAGCTGCTTCGCCTTTGCCTCTGCCGGAGCGTGCGATGCTTGGGAATGCTTGGGGATAAACAGGCAGTCGGGGCAGTGCTCGGGTGCTGCAAGTCACGATGCCACGGAGTGGGGTATATGCAGGCCGGAAGGCCCAGCGTGGATAGCCTCACAGCCTCCCAACCCAGGTGATTCTGCAGTATTACATCGCAGAACCGTGCTGCAGGCGGCCGATGACAGGACCAAAGACGTGCGGAGACAGCCGACATGCGGGCTCTGCCTGCGGTTTATTGGGGCATTGCCAACTCGTCGTCTTGTCAAAGCTGCAGCAACAACTGGCAGACGCCGTGTTCACGGACACCGACATTTACACCTGCACATACACAATATTGCTTGTCGCTCAAAGCAACAATTGGATCCTTCACAGGAGTTTCGGGACCAACTAGTGGGCGCCAGGGAGGCTGTCGTAAAAGCGATGAATGGGATGCCCTAAACCAAAGGCGCTAAGAGAGGTATCCTTAACGCCAGTCAGCTTGTGGCGGCTCTAGCGGTCTTGACCTCGTGCTTGGTGGGTCGTATCCAATGCTGACGCCCAAGTGCCCCATACAAAAAGGTCCATATCTCGACACTCCATGAGGCTTGGAACTGTGAGTCAACTTCTTCACCGCGTCGAAGAAGGTCGAATGTGGTCCGTAGCTGCATCTGGTAGGCATACGGACCGAGTGTATACGGAGTCAAGCACGTAGATGCTTCACACCGAGACGAAATGCGTTTGTCCACCAAGTAGATGGACTGACAACGTCGGCTTGGTTCGGAGTTGCGGTCAACGATGGTATCGTTACCTTTGTTATCAACTGCCGAGGTCGTATGTTGCCTGCTGACTGAGACTTGAACCAGATGTGAATACCCATTGTGCTTGATGTCAGATGTCCAATCCTCAAGGATGGCTCTCACCACTTAGGTAATCAATAATGTTCTAGACCGTTAGTTCAGGGAAATTGACCATGGTCGAGATATATGTCTACCCAAGTCTTGGACCAATTGGGTATGACTGGAGCCACACCAGCATTCTGGTACCCACTGCTGTTGTGCTACCGGGATGTTTAAACCCAGCATCAGAGAACCTCTTCGTGAGGCTCCTGTTCCATCCACAATACCATGCCTAGCACTAGTATACGAGCGCACTATTATGTCACTGCGCAGATCACAGCCACATAGTCCAGTTCGGTAGGTCTGGCTGCACGTAGGGCTTAACGCAACGGGGACCCGCAGCGAATTCGAAGATGGTTCGGTTCAAGTGTGTCACCTAATTATTCGATCTCTGAAGCACAAAAGAGAAGAAGGAGGTTTCAACCAGTGTATCTTGAACCTCAAATGAGCTCAAAGCCATCCGGGAGTACACGTATTCGGAAAGACTTTTGAAGCATGATCGAGAGCAATGCTCATCCAAGCCAGCTTGTGGATGTAAATGACACAGCTCTTCCCTGTTGGATCAGAACGAGAAAGCTTGCGACTCCATCTATCAACTGTCTTCATTATGATAAGTACGTTTTGGTGTCCTTTTCACATAGGTCGTCCTGAAAACAAGTCACATCACAAGATACCTCCAATGGCAGCCATCTATGCGAGCGGAGTTGCACGCTTCTGAGAGTTTTCCAATCTGTCCTCATTTCTAAGCCCAAGAAAGTACTAACATGCATAACTCTAGAGCACATTAGTAAAGAATTTACGGCTGCTGGCCTATCACTGACTGACCTGGAGCGCTTGAAACCGCGGAATAACTGCCGTCTTTAGCAACGCTGATGTCAGGGTGAGCAGCGCCAACCCAAAAGTGAATACAAAGTCAGAATATGGACCATTTAGCATTCCCCACAGCCTCACTGTAGTCAATATTACCTGGTCAGTCCACTCCAAATTCAAACAGTGATGTTCTTGGACCTGACCTTTCGGCTGAGCGCAGCGTCCGGGTAGTACAGTCTGGAGCACGCCCCTGATATACAACTAAGAAACCTACACTTTAGGATTGTGTCTAGTCTTCGTCAACTGACTACGAGCCAAGAGTGAGTTGGTCTTTTGTTGCGCATCTTCTACTTTGCCGTCTATAAAGATAAGCACTCAACACATTCGCATAAATAAAGGGATACCCGCATCCTGCTGGGCCTTTCACAGATCTATATTGCATCTTGATTGGCAATTGAACATCATCATCGTCCTTACGTTGTCAAATAAAGCTGCCTGTTTTGCTTTCCAGGGCTCGCTGGCGAAACCTCTCATGATGAGTTGCATGGGCTGCACCTTGGCCACACGCGGTTCTGCATAACACGGGAACTCAATGAGCTCATCGTGCCCGGTGTATGTCCAAGTCCAACAGAGGCTCGGAGCGGTATGATAGATAGCCAAGTCGATTGGACCGTTTGATGGCGACTCAGATGCCCTGTCTTCTCGTCTCATGATCTAAATCATTCAGAAGACACGAACATGTGGTGCAGTGAAGCATTTTCGTATAAACCCAACGATCATTGAAGCTTGAAGCTGGGATCTTTTGTCACCTTCCACTGGTTTGACCTGTTTCTGATAGCCTGGGGTGAGAGAATAGAATGCATCTACTCCTTGTCAATAAAGCCAGCTCTGGGTGTTGCTACAAACCCTCGAAGCATATCAGCTTCAGTAAGTATTACCTTACGGTATCGGCGTAATATCATTATGATGCTTGCCGGGGTATAAAGGGAGGGTTCGTGTGGCACAAGGTGGGCACCGGGCCTCTGTGAGGCAATTTTGCTTGTGATAAGACAGCACCGGCCTTACCAACTCGAAAGGGACTGCTATCTCCCACCGACATGCCATGGCCAATGAGTCTTTGCAACGTTGCTCAGCGAGCGTTACCGCCTGAATGCCTTCCTAGCATGTCGACACGCAAGTGTAGCCGCCATCAGATGACAGGAGAATTCGACATCTGAAGTCGTCATGTACCAAAGGCTTGCGTATATACACAAAAGAAAAGCCGAGCCGTGTGGTGGGTATGCAGAGTCGCATTTCGGATCACCGGCACAGTGGTTCTTGCCTTCGATACCACAACACCAAAGCACCACATCGACGAATCGCATATCCGGCACCCGAGCTGGCCCAGCCATTCTCCGACTTATTCCAAAGCGCATGGTTCCCCGTGTAGGGAATATGTCACGCGCGCTGTCCGCGGAGACAGCACACCAGGACGCAGATAGGATCGGCCGGCACTGGGCACGGAACAGCGGCACCTACGGGATCGAGCGGAAGGGAAGAGGCGATGGGAACCTAGTGTACGCAGGCCTTGTGCTGTGCGGTCTTGGGAACGAGGCGTACCTGGACAACGGAAACCTAGGCCCAACCTAGCGCCGGTTGACATTAAATCAAGCTTTTCGCCTGCGTAGGTCAGGCTAATTTAGTATATAAGTGGCCCCACGGATCTATCGAATGAGCTCTGGCCTACGCCGCCGCGATGTCACTGTGCATGCTCATGTACCATAGGGAAACCCCTGGCAATTCTAGAAATTTACGAGGACCAGGCTCGGGTCGTGGTGGTGGGTGTACTCAGGGAGGTCCTGCTTGCTCTGTTCCATACGGAGGTCTTCTCGAAGATTTGCGCTGGATAACTCGTAAAGGAAAGCCGGGGTTGTTTAGACCACCAACTCTAACGTGTCAGCTTCCGAAAGTGACTGGGATCGACCGTCGGCCATGGGGGAAACCTGCGTGCCGCGTTTCCGTGCTTCCGTGTTTCCATGTTCAATGTACCGTGTATGCAGTTGGAACACTACCGTCATGGGCAAACTTCTTGAGCTACGCAGCGAACGACTTCAGATGAAATGGTAGGTACCTTTCGGGCTTGGGCAACATAAGCTTCATTTCAGCTGCCCGAATGATCAGACAACGGACCGACGCTTGCTGGCATGTCCAGCTTTGACGGACATCTAGCTACGAACTCATTGCAGCTGACCTTACTTGTGGCCTTCCAGAAGGCATTGCCGCTTGCATTCCTCGCAAGAACGCCTCATCGCAATGATCAAACCAGTCTTGCATGCATCCATCCGTAGAACCGTAGTGACTGCCGGTAGGCCCCAAGCTACCTTCCATAACCAGAAGTGCAAATTCCAACCCTCAACGCCTTGCTCGATGATATCATGCCAAATCAACAAAGGAAACGGAGCCACCAGCATCATAACTCCTCGAATTTCTCAGCGATGGGGCTGAGTTTCGACTTCTTGCAAGCCTTAGGTGCTGGTAATAAGACGAAATTCGGATGCCTTCGTTTGAGCTGTTCCTTCTCGCACTCTTCATCCTCCAGGCGTATTCTGCCCTCGCCGTACCAGACTCTGCGGATTCTAAGCCAAAAGTCAGCTTCAAACTCCATCGTGTTTGCCGTAAAATCCCGGGCAGGAAAACTCACGTTCTGCACATCGGGCTCCAGATCTCGATGAGGGCCACAATGGCGATGAATATCAACACAGTAGTGACTAGTGTCATGTCGGCGTAGCGTCTAACGAGATAGAAATGACCCGCGTGCATCTTGCAGGGGACGCGGTCGTACAAGGGCTTGTTTCCCTCGGTCTCCAGCTCGACGGTGGTGAGATGAATCCGTGCTGCCTTGCCTGTCTCTTCTCTGATAATGCTGGAGTCGGGGACGACGGCCTGGCTGGGTGGCTGCTCCTTCTCCGCAACGTGGTCCGAGGAGTCTTGCAGTGAAAGCAAGTAGGCCGTCTTTAAGGGCCGAGGTGATGCGAGTGCCTTTGACGGAGTCTCATCGTCCGAGGGGCTATATGGGCGGTTGTCAGGCCGCGTCTCCAATACATCCTGAACCCCGGCATCCTCCACCACGGCGATCTCTGGCTTGATGAGGAAGGACGAATCATGCGGTGCTGTGCTCGATGCGATAACTGTCGACTTGGGAGGCGCGTGCTGCAAGAGGACAAGTAGTGGTGCGGCAAAAGCCCACGACGAGGCCGAGAGCGCACAGAGCGCGATCGAGGCCTTCATCTTGTAATTAGGTGGGCGATTCAGTATTGTGGTTGTTTTGTTGTTTCCAAAAAGTCCTTCAAGACCCAGGTCGACAGGCGGACGGACTGCAAGCAGGGGCCGCAAGGACGAGCTGGTCAATATAAGTGCCTGGACGAACCGGAACAGTTTGGACCCTAATAAGGAGATGGAGGGGTCTGGTGCCTCTGGCAATTAATCTAGTCTTGCCAATGGTCTAGGCCCCGTCACGACGCGGGGAAACACGCAATGTTCCTGGATGGCCTTGAATGGTGGAATGGGAATGAAGCCCGGTGGTCTTGGCAAGCCCAAGGGTCGAAAGTCGAGGTGCAGCTGGGCTGATTGAAGTAAGCTGAACGCCAGCCGGAAGACAAAAGCGGGCTGGCCAGGCGCGTGGGGCGGCCGGCGGAAGGGGGAGACAGGAGCGTCTTGTTAATCTCGCCAAAAAGCTGACAGCCGACGACGATGGCTTGATGGCGGGTCCTGTAGAGGTAGGCGGGGAGTAGTGAATATTCGCGGGAGTCGACAGGCCTCAGGTTATTAATGAGAGAGCTGCCGGTATTTCCCACTGCCAACGTGCTGTCATGCGCGGCTCCTCCCAAGTTGAGTAAATGAAGTACGAATCCTAGTGGGGTGCTGCTTGGCTTTGGGTGACGAGCGCCAAGCTGGGAGGCTGTGAAGGCTACAAAGAAGAATCTCGGCAGGATCACAATGCTGAAGATGTGGCAGCAGATCAGTGATAATAATAATCCCAAAAGATGGAGACCTCTCGCGTAGATCGTAACATTGGGAATGGTCCTGCAGCGACTGTGCTGTGCCGTCGGGGCGCTGGTCCGCACCTTGGCCATCTACGTCCAGAGTGGGTTCGACGCAGTATCTCGTCTCGACACAGGCGCCAGAATATACAGAACTATCCCAGGGTCGCCATGGCTTTGACATGCAGGCATGGATGCAGGTCCAAGGGTCCCCTCCCACACATCGTACCCAGGTCGCCCGGCCTGTCTGGGCTGCCTGGCAGTTCCATAGTGCAATGGAACTGGGCCAGGAAAGTCATCAAAGCTACCCACTCATGATACAAGCCTGACAACCTAGCGGCAGTTTTCTTTGTTTGTGCCTCTCAACCTCTGCCCGCTAACTTATTCTGACAGTCCAAGCGTCCAGTGCCTACTAACATGGTAACGACCACTAGGGGCACTGGACCGCAGTGGTGCCACTACTATGGTACAGCGGTAGCACCACAGCTACCAAAGCAGTTAGTCAGTGGGCCCTTTTCGGCTTTTGCAGCTTTCTTTGCGTCGGAGAGGCGTCTGCCTTCTCGCCCAGGCTTTGCCAGGGGCCGCGCTACAGTGCTGCTAAGGCTGGCTGGCCCTTTCGGCGCTTGCTTCAGGTCACGTCGATCTGGTGTCTTCGGGGCAGACTGCGCATTTCGTTTTGCAGGAGATTGGCATGTCAAATTATACCACGGAGCCATGTGCACTGGGAGGTGCATCACCACACCATGATTTTAGACTTTGCGGCCGCCATGGATCCCGCTGGCTCCCAGCTTGGGAATACGTCAGGCCGAGCTGCGGCTCAGGCCAGAGTCAAGTTTTTTGATTCCTTCCAGCGCATCCTTCCGGGAGCCCATCCTCGAATAAGCTCAGCATAGCCTCTCGGTAGTTTAGCGTCGCACCAGATCGGGCATGACCGACAGCCCAGGAATGCCAGGCCCGGCGCCAGGACGTGCATCCCTCCTAAGATTGGTGGCGCTGTTTTCTAGTCCCGACAGCAGCTCCCCAGCTTGCCCAGCTACAACACGCAGACGTCGGTGTCGAACGATGCTTGGCACGTGGGGATTTAGATCACGACACTCAAGCCTCCAATGGTGAAGCCAAGCCCATTTGCCCAGCTTGCCAGCATAATACATGATATAGCGCAACGCCGCCGACCTCAGCATTCGCAGTGTTTCGGCGGCATTAAATCTCTCAATGCCGTATGCGGATCGACCTCGTCTCGACTTGACCTCCAGGTAGCCCAGAGGACGAAGCACGGTTATACAGTAAGTTAGGTTAGCAGGTTTCTGTCATGTTTGACAGTTCTGCCAGGGTGCCCAAGATGAGGCATGAGCTGCCGGGTGGTTCGCCGAGCCCTCTCTTGGTCCAAACACTTTGCCAAACGCACTCGACACAAGACTTGACAGGAAGTTATTTAACGTGCATGCAGTTGCGGGGAGGGATGCAGAGGGAGGTCAAGTCTTAACCCAGACGTGGCCATACTCGGCTCAGATCTGCGCAGGGGGGGTTTTACAGGTCGGCAGCTGATTGGGTCTCTCCACGAGCTGACCCGCGGCTGTAAGTCTATTCCCCTGAGAGGCTCCTGTAATACGCAGGTAATCTGCATACACGGATCCGAAAGCGATAGCTGTTCCTGGCCCGATGACATTAAGGTGACAATGAGCGTGCAATCCTATCGAAAAAATCGGGCCCTGCATGCAACGCTCGACATGCCCACAAAAGCGGACCAGATGAAGCAACTAAGATAGAAAGATAAAGGCTCTTGGCCCATGTCCGTGCCGGGGGACATGTGTGTTTCAGTCGCGACAAGCAAAAATGGGATCACACGCGGGCCCGCTGAAAGCACCGACCGTCACTAGATCTTCGACAGGCATTTGACACATCTTCTTCTCCACGGTAGACCGACAATGCAAGGTATACCGAGGTCGCCAAACCTTTCCTCCGCAGGAACAGACCGCTGGGTAATGTGACAAGCACGACAAGGCTGGGCATCTATCCGGCGGATCAGAGCGGTCTGCCGGCTGGCGCTCGGTTCCATCAGACGCCGCCGGGGTGGGAAGAGATGCCTGGAATACGTATTTAAATTGAAGCATCATGCTCAGGCGGCCATATGCCGACGACGACACTACTCGACTATACGGTACAAGTGAACGTAGCGCACGCATCGCCCGCGCCTGGACCAATGGTTAGCTTGTGTTAGTAATGAGCGTTACGCCTTCGCGCGACTTTCGGCACGGCATAGTCTGTCTAACTAGGAAAAGATTGAGAAAAGCCGGCCGGGCGTATGCATGATGGATGGACTATTGACTACTTGGGAACCCATCAGTCTCAATTCTGCCACCATTCCCAGAGTTTCATTCCAGACCACCTTGGACCCACGAACGAGAGAAGCAAGGTAAGCATCGCATTAGCCGCTAGTAATGTTCTCGTCTCTGGGATCCCACCCAAAACTCCACAGGAGCCATGCGCAGAACAGTGGTTTTTGTAACGGCACCCGACACTTCTCGAACACGTTTCGACCTTTATAGGAAGACAAGGAAGACAACTGCCAGGCATGGCGAGCCGAGGTGAGCGTTGATTGGCGCGCGGCCGGACCTGTATGCAGCATACTCTGAGGTCCTAGTTAGGTAGGTACCTAGGTATGCAGATAGCTCTACCTGATTCCGATCACCGAACTCTGGGATTCGCCATGCACTGCTAGAGCAACTCTCTGTCTCCGAGAACTGTAGCTTGGGATTGCCAAACCACAGGACCTCGCGCACAGCTACCTTTTGCTGCTACCGACATACCATAGGAATCCAAGTCCTTTGAATTCAGGGTGTCATGACCCATCAACCCACCAGCCTCAAATACATAGCAGGAGGATCTGGAACTGTGGCCATGGGCCGTGCACGCCGGCTTTGGCTCCAGTTGGTGTCCGACGGGAGCCCATTGGATGGACGTCTTGGCACTGCAAGGAACCTCATTCAAGCCAGTGGAGGCGCGTAAAGTGCTTCGACTCAGTTGGCCAGTTGGGGGCGCTGTGTTCGGCGTCATTCCAGCAAACACCAACGGGCTGCCCAGAGACCCCCCAACGCGGCCTGAGATGCTGAGATCATCCGCGCACGCATCTTGACTCTCGACGACAAGGCCCAGCCTCGGCTCCCACCGATGGCATCCCGTACGGGACCACAGCCGGCAGCCAACCCGACCCAGCGCGAGGCTTCGTTCCCCCCTTTGACGCGCTCGGCCACCCTGCCCGACATCAGCTCCTCGCCTCGCACCTCGCGCTCCCACCTGGCCCCCGAGGATGCCTTCCTCGCCGCCTCGCCGCCCCGCCAGCTGAACGGCTTCGAGAGCAACGCGGCGTCCCACGACTCCGGCGCCGAGTCCCGCCTCCGCCGCCTGCGCTCCAAGCTGGGCAGCAGGAGCCGGAGCCGCCACAGGCGCCGGAGGCGCACCTGGAAGAAGATCCTCTGGGTCAAGCAGTCCTTCCCGGACAACTACACCGACGCCACGACCTTCCTGGACAGCCTGCAGCGCAACCCTCGCCTCCAGCCCTACGAGTTCTGGCCCCTGGTCGCCGACACTACCGTCATCGTGCAGCAGGTGTGCTCCGTCACCATCTTCGTCGTCTGCTTCGTCGGCATCTTCACCGAGAGGGTCTCGCCTGTCACCATTGTGGGATGGAGCAGCTTTGCGACCTTCCTGGGCTGGCTCCTGTGGGACTGGTGGATAGGCCAGGAGGGCGAGGACGAGGTGCTGCAGAGGCAGAACAGCCTGCGCAGCCGGAGCGCGCGGCAGGCCCGGCAGGAGAATGCGCGGAATTCGACGGCGACCACGACGCCCTCGGCGGCGAGCTCGGTGACCAATCTTGGGAGCACCGAGCGGACTCAATCGCAGGGCAACCTCGTCGCCATGCGCCAGCACCATGGCGGCTCTGCGACGTCGTTGCAGTCCAGCACCTCGCACAACAGCCACCAAGGGCGCCATGGCGAACCCCAGGACGGACCGAGTCACCGTCCATCTTCCCCCCTCCGAGGTGGTCGGCTTGGCCTCCGGCTGAGCACCATCAAATCCGCCATCCTCATCTACTTCACCATCCTGGGCCTTTCACCCATACTCAAGTCGCTTACCCGATCTACGTCACCTGACAGTATCTGGGCCATGTCGTTCTGGCTTTTGGCTATCAACATCTTCTTCTACGACTATTCGGGAGGTGTGGGAGTCAAGTTCCCGGCGTCTCTATCTACGAACGCCGCACTCATGGCGTCGACGGTGCTCGCCTCCCGTCTTCCATCGACCGGGCAGGTCTTCAGCCTGACCCTGTTCAGCATTGAGGTATTCGGATTGTTTCCGGTCTTCAGGCGGTATGCTAGACACCGGAGCTGGCAGTACCACGTTGCGCTGTCCGTGTTATTAGTCATCGGTGCCGGAGGCGGTGTAGGGTTGATCCTGAGCGACAGGAAAGACGGCACGTTCCCCTGGCGAAGTGGGCTCCTAGGGGTACTGGTCGGTGTCCTGATCGCCGTCATGGCCATGGGCGCATCGAGTTGGTGGCTCATAGGACTGCAGAAGTACAAGAATGCCATGAATGGGCCATGGGATGCTGCAAGGCCAATCATCATGAGTCGGAGGCAGTGGGACGATGGCTGACGCGTTTAGGCACAATAATGAATATAAAACGATATAGAGGACACGAGAGGCTGATTACGTGAATGATTCGACGTGCAACCCGGGACCTGATACTACTGTAGCGTAAAACGTACCCTCAGTGTACTGTGCTGTGAAGTTTATCGAGAGCTTGCTTGTCGATTACTGTGTCATGGCAAGGGTTTTCGGCGCAATTTGGCGGTTTCTTGCTCAAGGTCATGGGTGTAGAGGACTGGCATAGAACAAAGACCTGAATTGTCGAGAACCTGACCAACACATACGTATTCCTTTGTTTCGAGACCTAACAAGCAGCCGAGTGATCAGTCGACCCTTTTTTGGTGATACCATCAAGTACACTGGCCAATCTCATCATTTGACCTGGCTAATCACTCTTCATTCAGCACCTTTCCAACACCGGCCTCGTAGCCAGGGGGGGTTCCTTGTTGAGAGGACCATGGCCTGGACGTCGTCCGTATGTAGTAGCATGTGGGCAGTCCACGAGTACAGGAGCAGTCACGGGTGAAGCTCTCTCGCCACACTTCTGCCCATTGTGTCATTGGATGATCCACGCGATCTGAAAAGCTGACTATCAAGTAACTCGGTATATTACATTCGAGCATCCTGGATTTTGCTCATACATACCTAATTGGGTGTATTATGCTAGCTCAGGGCAATGCCAAGAGATACATGCTGTGCTGGAGATCTTACAGATCCAGTTGATCGTCTCTAGGTTGCGACTACCCCAAGTCTCGACAAGCGCGTTGTCTTGTTCATCTTGGACGGATGGAGGCCCCTTGGACCGGCCAAGTTGGAGATGGCATGGATAAAATATGCGACCTCTCGGACACAATAGAACAACACCTCAGATGTTGGGATCCCGATAGGGTTATATTTATGCCTCTGCTTTGCAGCGGCGGAGAACTGCCCACCGGCTCGCCGTTGGCACAGAGATGTCCCTTTATGCAACCGCAATGCCAACAACCCGTTACCGATCTGGATGGCCTATCGGCTAATGCTCTTGGAAACCCGCAGTATAGGTATTGGGGGAGTACGAAATGTATCGGTTTACTGGGGTCCCATGGTACCCATAGTAGGGAACCTTCAGCTCACGAACGTCGCAAGCAAAAATTTGACGAAATAGTGACGAGCAGATTACCCCCCATCGAAGAAGATTTGGACGACACCATCTGGGACATCGACAAGGGCAAAGATGGGCTGAAAGAGGCGGAGCCACCTGCCACGTTGACAGTAAAAGCGAAAATCGTCTCGAAAAAGCCGGAAGCAGAGGAACGTAACGACAGCAGTAGTCTTTACGAAGACGACCGCAGCTCCCCCGACTTTGAGCGGTCGGGTTTATTCTTGTCATGTGCGGAAAGGTTCTCACAAAGCCGCGAGACAGAGGAAGACAACGCTAGCTGGACTCATGATGAGGATGATAGCAGCTCGCTGTATCCTGCTTCATCGAGTATAATCTCGCCGGAATTGGAAAGTCTTTTCGGAGATCAAGAGTCAGAGGAACACGACGAGGAGGACCAAGGGCTGTACTATTATTTCCCCAACTTGGAGCCCGAAGCCGGGTGCTGTTGGCTTTGGGATATGATTAAGTCGGCTTGGAACCGAATCAGAGGTCGGACGGTTACGTTGGATGCATGAGGTGCCATCTTGATCTAGTACAACTACAGGCCATTCGAGTAGCATGATTCCTTCTCGCGTGACCGAGTGCTATCCAGTCAAGTTTCTCAAATAAATATCATAATCGAGCTAGCAGGGGGAACTCGACTGGCCAAAGTACACTTGCAATTCATGACAGCTTGCGGACGAAACAAGCACTCACCGACTGGATATTTTTGTGACTTGTACCCGACCAAGCCATAGCGACTTTTTGATTGTAGAGGTAAAGACTGAATCACGATGACTGCCACTTCTGAATGTGTATCCATGGGGGCCATTGAGGGATGCAGGCAAATCTTCTGACTATACCGCAGAGAATTTGCTCCCATGTTTGTTACGCTGGAGGTGGGACGACATGAAGGACACACTAACCCACACGGTTTCGTCCAAAGTATTGGCACGCTTTTACCAGCGTAAACGCAAGTCTCTTCTTTCAGTCAACCCCTTGATTCGCTGCGCACACAGTGACCCACTGAGGCCATTTCTTCTTGTTTTTATCCTTAATCCTCATTCACAGAGGCGCGCTGAAGTCTAAGCCCACCACTGTGAATCCGCCGGGAGCCAACGAGGGGAGCCGCTACAGTCAAAGAAGCTTATCGATTAAGGTTATACATGACTATGCACCATCCTTGGCCTGATGTCCATTTATATCCGTCAAAAGTGGAGAGGAGGCTTCGTTTTGTGGAAACGGCATTGTAACAGCAGATGGTCTGACTATAACCATACTTAGTATGGGGCGCGCCTGTAGGAGCAGGGGTGGGCCTCAAACGCCAAGACCGACCAATGGCCAGCACCCCGTGTATCAGAACGCCGAGCCCGCCGAGACCTCTGACGATTGCAGTCTGAGCAGACAACATTCGGACGAAAGAAGTGCTGACAATCAGCCAGCCAGCCCGCCCACGGCGCCTGGTCGTGCCTTGTACGGGTTGGCTGGATTATATCAAGCCATGACAGCCCCCATAGGCTCACGGTGGAACGCTGGGTTGCCGTTCCTTGGCGTTTCTGCTCCTCGCCTCTTCCAACCTGGCCCCCATGCTACCACCCATGGACGAAGCGCAAGGCGATGAGACTGCTTGGCGGAGCTTGACACAGACGGGTGCGAGCTTGTGATATGGGCATTACGAGAACGTGAGTGAGAAGGAAGGGGAACACCACGATGTGATGCTGGGGTCGCGGCGCATCATCCTTCCAGAATGTGTTTCTGGATTGGCGATCCGCATTGGCTTGGTGCGGGAAGGGAAGGCAGAGTCTTGAACTTTGCTTCGTCTCCTTTTCGTTTCTCTTCTGCTTCTATATTTACTGTTTTCCCCAGACTCCACGCCTGAAGAAAGCTTGTCCCAGAGGTCGAAGTTGGTCTCTGTTTCTGGACCTGCTCGTCTCCTGCTTTCCTCTCTGCCCTTTCTTTCTTTTTCTTGCTCGCGGCTGGCTCGTCTCTTTTTCTACGTCTCGTTTATAATCTATTAAAACCCTTAGAATGTTGACCATTCGATCTCTCCTGGCCCTCGGCCTCCTCTGCACCGTCGAGGCGTTCCCCGGTCCGCAGCTCAACCCTCGCGCGAGGAACAGGGCCAGCAGCGGCGGAGGCAGGCAGAAGCAGCAGACGGCCTTCCAGCAGGCCCAGCAGATCCCGCAAGGGGTCTCGACGGCCACGGATGGGTCGACCATCTTGGACATGACCGCCCAGGTCAAGTAAGTGCTTAACCGCTTCATGCCTCCAGTGGCCTCCTAATGAGCAAAACTAACGAGATCACCCACAGCGGCCTCCCTCTCCGCTTCAAGATCTCCGGCCCCGCGGACCAGTTCACCGCGGACTCGGGCGTGGACGGGGCGACGCAGCAGGCCGGGGCGCAGGGCGCGCTGGGGCTCAACGTGCTGCTGCACGGCGACGGGGGCCAGTCGTTCTTCGACTTCCCGAACCAGGCGGTGCAGCAGAACCTGGCGGGCGTAGCGGTGCTGGCGCCGGACCCGAACCTGTTCTGGGGCGGCGGGGCGGGCCTGCAGCGGACGGACGGCGTGGCGCACGCGCAGGCGGTCAACGACCTGGTGCAGACGGTGCTGCCGCAGGTCATGGCGTTCAACGCGTCCAACGTCTTCTTCACGGGGGTGTCGGGCGGGTCGCTGATGCTCAGCGGCTTCTTCATCCCGGCCCACATGACCAACTTCCAGGGCACCGGCGTGCTGCTCAACTGCGGCGCGCTGGCGCCCCAGGTCGACTTTGTCGACGCCGCCGCCGTCATGGCCAGCACCAAGATCCACTTCCAGAGCACGCAGCAGGAGCTGGCCGACCTGCAGCAGAGCATCCCGGAGAGCGTGGCCGCGTTCGAGCAGACGGCGGCCGACGCCGGGCTGAACGCCAACCAGATCGGAGCGCTGCAGACGGTGGACAACTCGCCCAACGGCGGACACTGCGAGTTCGACGAGAAGGATTTCGTGAGTGGCGTGCAGTTGATGGCCGACAGCTTCTCGGCGATCATGCAGGGTGGAAACGGCCAGGTCAACGGGGTGAATGTCTTGAACCCCGTGGTAGGCAATGAGAACTTGAAGTTCAGCGGCGCCACCAGGTGAATGGGCGTCGGATGAAAACAGCGTATCCTATACAGGGCCGTCCTCCATAAGAAAACCTGTCCCACGGTGGGCTATATCACCGCGGATCCTCACAAGACTAGGGTCCTACTTATAAAGAATTAAAACTTTGGGGCAACATATATCATCTAAATATTTCGCATTCAGCTTTCTACAATCTAAAATGATATCCCCGGGCTAGCAAACGCCTTTCAAATCAATCATCTAGACAAACTTGCTGTCCTTGACAACATACAGGTCAACGTACTCGTCGACCGGCGTAGACTCGAGCTTCTTGCCATCCATGCCGAGCTCAACGAGCTCCTTAACCTTGGCCTCGGGGAAGTGAGGTCCGAGGTGTCTCTGGTACTTGGCCAGAATGTGGGGCTTGGCCTCTTCTCTTCGCAGCCTGTGGCCCAGAGGAGCCTCGACGACGACCTCCTCCAGGACGGTACCGTCGTTGAGCTCGACAGTCAGGGCGTTGGAGATGGTTCGGAGCGACGGGTCGTGGTAGTCCTGAGTGAACTGGGGGTCCTCGACGCACTTGATCTTCTTGCGAAGAGACTCGACCAGCTCAGAGGTGGCTGCCTCGCCGCCATCGGTGTAGTCTGTGGCCTCGAGACGGCCAAAGACAAGCATCACGGAGCACATGTACTGGATGCAGTGGTCACGATCGGCAAAGTTGTCCATGGGTTTGAACTGCTTGTCAATGATGCGGATGCAAGCCTCGTGGGTTCGGCAGGTGACAGCCTTGATGTCAGCAGCCGACTTGCCCTGCTCCTTGAGGATGTTGTGGATCTTCTGCGATGCCTCGACAGCCGTTTGCGAGTGGAACTCAGCAGGGTAGGACACCTTGAACAGGACGTTCTCCATGACGTAGCTGCCGTAGGGGCGCTGGAACTCAAACTTGTTGCCCTTGAACAGGACATCGTAGAAGCCCCAGACGGGGGCGGACAGGACGGTAGGGATGCCAGGCTCTCCCTTCAGAACCTTGAGGGCCAGGTTGACGGCACGCTGGCAAGCGTCACCGGCAGCCCAGGACTTTCGGGACATGGTGTTGGGCGAGTGGCGGTAGGTTCGCAAGCTCTGGCCGTCAACCCAGGCCTGGGTGACAGCGTCGGCGGTCTGCCTCTCGGTCAAGCCGAGCATCTTGGAGATGACAGCCGTGCTGGCAACCTTGACGAGGACAACGTGGTCGAGGCCGACCTTGTTGTACGAGTTGAGCAGAGCCAAGCAGCCCTGGATCTCGTGTGCCTTGATCATGGCCTCCAGGACGTCGCGGATGGTGAACTGCTTGCCCCCGGCAATGTTGCCGCCGGCCTTGTTGGTTCTCGTGATCCAATCAGCGACGGCGAGGATGGCGCCGAGGTTGTCCGAAGGGTGTCCCCATTCGGCGGCCAGCCAGCAGTCGTTGTAGTCGAGCCAGCGGATCATGGCACCGATGTTGAAGGCGGCGTTGACGGGGTCCAGCTGGAAGTCGGTACCGGGGACCTTGGGGCCATTGGGCACGACGGTGCCGGGCACAATGGGCCCCAGCAGCTTCGTGCACTCCTTGAAGCGCAGGCCCTCAAGACCGCAGCCCAATGTGTCGAGGAAGACCCATCGCGCCGTGTCAAACTGTGGTGTTGAGAGAGCGGACGGTTAGCCGCGGCTGTTGCTAGCGGAACGTCGGACGGGGGGGCGCGGGGTAGTGGGAATCCGGAGTCGAGGAGCAGCGGGTAGCGGTCCGGGGACTCGAATCCAAAACGCCAAAACAAACGTGCAGGAAAGAGACTTACAGCCAATTCGGAGTCAATCGGGGTGTTGTGGACGTAGCTGGCAATGTCCTTGATCTCGGGATCGTACTCCCTGCCCTCGGTCGGCATGGCGGGCGCGGCGGACTGGCGAGAAGCTATGGTGGAGAAGGCGCTGGAACTGAGGCGTGTGCCCGCGGCCGACAGTCGAGGGGCGGCGGTGGTGGCTCGGAGCTTGGAGGACGACGAGAGAGCTAGGGGAGCGGTCGACTGGAGCTTGGTGGTCGGTTGCAGGCGCAGTGATCTCGAGGCAGTTCGCAGGCTGCGGTTGACAGCAGACATCTTGGGTTCGCCCTTCACGAGTCTTCTGGGGGAGAGAGGGAGAAGATTAAGAAAGGAGGGAGTAAGGACCCAAGTTGGCCAGAAGATGCGAGGTGTGAGTGGTTCAATTGAGCGAGAGCTGCATGCAACTAGCTGTCAAAAGGCCGTTCCGTACCTTTAGTGGGTTATGTACTATGGTAACAGCTTGGAGACGGTTTTAAGCCGGACGGGGCCCTGAGATCTGGGGGGCCCTGGGGGGCTTTTCTCTACCCCAACAACCTCTAGCCATCGCAAGCCTCGGGTTCCGCCCTCTCACGATGGGGAGGGGAGCTCGTTTTCCTGGGGCTCCAGCCAGTGCTAGCCACCGCTAGCCCGCACCAACCCCGGCTGCCCACCTTTTTGATCCTCGGCTTAAAAGGGGACACCCTGATGCTACCCAAGACCCTCACAACTCGTGACAGTGCCAACGCCGACGCCGACGCCGACATCAAATCCGCCGTCTAAATCCGAGCAGGCAGAATCGTGGCTGTAGAAAGCACAGATGATCGCTGTGATGGTTTGTCGTATTGGGATCAGCGTGTGGTTCTGTGCCAAAATCTCCTGACTCGGTTGTATCCGGCTATAACTAGGTGACGGCGGTGAGGTCGCGGTCTAAGACAAAAAAAATAGTGGCTCATCACATGGTCTCCTGTCCACAATATCAAAATTCGATGGAAGTCGATGTTATCATGTACTGCCGGCTAGTGGTGTTCTTCTTCAGACACACGTTAAATGAACCGTGAGTAATCATCTCATGAAACTGATACTTGCAGAGTATATACCAAGTCTGCCATATATACCTGGAGAAATATACACGTATACGAACGGAAGCAACTCCTCGCTGGCAAGGGACAAACTTGCGCTTGAGGCTACTCCATAGAACCCACCCGCAATCACTCCCACAGTGTACCCAACTACTCAAGTGCCCTCCATGCCTCTTTCTCCTACTTCAAGATCTTGGGGCCCAGGCTCCTCCACAGCTCACACCGCTGGCCCCGCCCGGCCTCCCACTGGTGCGCATCCGCGGTCTGAAACACGCTGACCAGCCCGGGGTCCGCGTACTGGGTGACGGGGGTGCCCCAGTTGGAGAGCGCCGAGTAGGGCACGCCGCCGGTCTGGTTGAGGTTGAGCAGACGCGGGGCCTGGTCGGTCCAGGCCAGGAAGCTGGGCGGCGGCGCGGCGGCGGAGCCGTTGCTGCTGGTGGTGACGATGGCCGGCCGGCCCTGCGCGACGAAGCTTCCCCACATCTGCTGGAACGCCGCCACGAAGCCCGCGCTCAGGTTCGGCGTCGCCGGGCCCCAGTACGCGCTGATGTCGGCCTGGTGCTGCGCAAACGGCACGCTGTACTGGTAGTGGTACGCGGCCGAGCTGGCGCCGGCGCCGGTGAAGGCTGACGCGAGCCAGTAGGCCGGGCACACGAAGGTCGACTCGGCGTAGATGGCCTGTCATCGTGGGACGTTTTGTGAGTTTTCCAGTCTTCGCATTGTGATCTACGACTCGGGGTGAATGTGGTGTGGTGGAGGGCACTTACATTGGCCTGCTGCTGCGGGCCGACGGCATCCTGGCTCACGTTGGTTGCGTACGGACCGCGCAGCCCGTCCGTCTCCTGCTTGAAGTCTGTCTGATTTTCCGAACCGGGGTATGCGGCAACGATCTCGTCAATGTCCTGCTGCGAGAGGTTAGGGAAGCGCTCGGCGACGAATGCCCGGACGCCGCTCTCGGTGGTGATGGGAGCCCCTGGATTATGGGCGAACAGCCCTCCTTCGTTGGCGTTGTTGCCGCTCAGCATGCGAACCCCATTGACCTGCTTGTTCTGCAGCTGTTGGCTTGGGAGCTGGGTCACGTAAGACCCGTCTGTGACCGGGAGGAATGCCCTACGCCAGTGTCAGTTTCAAGTCGTTCGACTTGACTAACAGATAGTATGCAGTCTGACGCTACCTACCATTCGCCATATGTGGCCCTTACTTGGGACATGTCATTATTGGCCACTTGCAACGTGGTCGTGTTCTTCGTGAGCAAACAATCAAAGACGGACCCGTTGTTTGGGCAGCCAACTTCCACGGAGAAGTTGTAATACTTCTGTGTTGGTACGTTGTCATTGAACTTCCATTGCGTTGGCAGATAAGGGGAAGCAGCAATCGCCTATAAGCTGTTTCAATACATCGAAGGCTCCAAGGTTTCACTTCATCCACGGGGAGCTGTTGACCTACGTTTTGAAAGAGCTTGGTTCCCACGCTGGCATTGGCCGCCATGGCGTGGAGCATGACACTCCCCCCGCCCGCCGACTCTCCCGAGATCGTGACTCGGCTCGGGTCGCCACCGAATTGCTTGATGTTCTTCTGTACCCATTCCAGAGCGAATGCCTGGTCGAGCAGGCCGGCGTTCAGGACGCCCCTGTCCTTGATCTCTTGCGATGAGAGGAATCCGAAGACGCCCAGCTACCCTCGTGAGGCATGATCAGCATACGTCTGATTGTTCATCGGAACGTCGGGTTTACGCACTCTATACTGGACACTGACAGCCACCAGGCTGTTGTTGTTGGCATTGACGAAGGGACCCAGGTCATACTGATACCCGTTCCCGAAGCCATATCCGCCGCCGTGGATCCACACCAGCACCGGCAGACCCGAGGCGTTCTGCGGCGCGTAGACATCGAGGAACAGGCAGTCCTCGTCGCCCGCCGTGAAGGGAAACGGCGAGCCGGCTGGATAGGCCTGCGGGCACTGGGGTCCCGACTCGGCGGCCGAGACGACTGCGGTGCGGTTTGTCGGTGGTGCTTTGGGCGCCTGCCAGCGCAGGGCGCCGACGGGAGCGGCGGCGTAGCGGATCCTTTCGGCGGTGTGTCAGTGCCGGCTCCTTCACATGACTGGACGACGACGATGCAATGGCACGTGGTGCCCTATAGGTCGGTCTGTACGTACCCTCTCCACTCGTTCAGCCCGGAGGTGGCGTTAGTATAGCCTTCGTATACAGCATAGTCTAGATCGGCCTGGAGGGCGCTTGCGCTGGCTGGGGAGACCCTGCTAGCGATTGACACGACGAACGCGCCGGCGACGGCCAGGGACCGCGACAACATGGTGAACTGCTTCTTTCTGCCTTGCTTCAAACGAATGACGAGGAAACGAACGTGGTGGGCAGCCTAATCTAATGGGTGTAATAGACCGACCGAATTGACCGGCGGCAGCTCACCTAGATATGTGGCCACGTCATGGAGAAAAGCCATAAGCCTGAAGGCTTCATAATCGTGCCGCTGGAGGGTTACCCCCGGGGCTTCCGCATTGCATCATTAATGAAGTGCGATAATATCGGTGCCCGCGGGTGTTAGTGATCGTGCCAGGTTCCAGTGCGGGCCAAAGCAGGGGTTGCATCCAGATTGAGGCTCTGATGCAACATTCCCCAACCCTCGGGTAGAAACGTGGTAGGGCCTTGTGCGATGGAAATGAGGCTAAGTAGTTAAGGGATGCCCTCTCGCAACTTAATCCGAAAAGGCAATTCTCGCTGCCCTCGTTTGGAATACACGGGCGTGCGGAGGTGGTAACAAATGACCAGAGTCTGGTCAGATTTCTATTTTCTATTATAAGCAGGGCGCCTAAAAAAAGAGGGGGATTGCCGTGCAGGTAACAAACCATCCATCATACAACGCCTCACGGGGACTCAACGCTCGCGACTGTATGATAAACAATACGTACTTATACGTACCAAAACTTAGACATAGTCTCTCTCGCGATCGAAGACAGAACAGGGGGTATCTGGCGCCGCGAGTAAAATCTGAAGATAGTATTGCAAATTGCGCTGTTTTGCCTGCGCCCGAATCCCTTCCCCGGGACCAAGATTTTTCTACCCAAGGCGATCCAACCCCAAAAGAGTGAACGCACGATAAAGTACAATAAAACAAATTCTCGACGGTGCTGCCGTATGTAGCCTCCGCACACCAACGCCACCCACCTATTGCCCATGGCTCGATGCTAAATATATACAGGAACTCAGCTCTATGCGAGCAGTATCCGAGCAATTCGTGCTCATGGCCAAACAACCGATCTCTTCGAGGGTTTATTTTGAGTTTGAACACACGGTGGTGGCTCAATATTCCCGTTGTTGCCGCGATACTGCGATCCTTTCATCGCACAGGGTCCTGACAATGACACGGATTGAACGTGACAGACCTCCTGCGATGCCGATATAACTTTTGAAAGATCGCGAAGGCGCGCATGAACCCGAATCACCTGGGCCAGCATACCTGAGCACATCGGCGTCGTGAGAGTCGATGAATCCCAGTCTTCTCAATAGCCTGTTTTCACAGCCCGCACTTATTCTGCTGCTTCTGGCTCAAATGTGGGGACAATGCCATGCTTGTTTTGCATATGTCGTCTCCAGTTGTCCTTTCGGGGGAAGGCCTTGCCGCCCTTGAAGTACTGACAACCCTCTTGGGTGCAGTGGAAGCCCTTCTTCTTCTCATGCTTGTCGTTGATGTGTCGGTCGAGATGTGTCTTGGTACCAAATTTCTTCCCACAGTCGTCGTAAGGACAGACGTGCTTGCGATCGTGATATCTCTTGTGATGATTCAACTTGTGAATCTGGTCAAAAGTACGACCGCACTCCTCGCAAGTCAAGGCAAGTTTGGGCGACCCTGCCGAGTTCGCAGGAGACAAGCTGTTGTCCGGTCTCAGCATTCCATCATTCAAGGGCACTCCATTGCTAAAAGGTGCCGGCGATGGTGAGGGGGTTATTCTCGTGTCTGGGGTTCTTCCACTGGAAGGGTTTGTCGAGGTCTGGCCCGCTGGAGTGGACCAGTCCGATGGTCCGTCAAACGAAGGCCTGTTATAGGATGGCTCCGTAATATCTGGGATTCCTGCGTCGAAGTGGCTCTCGCTGGGTTCCTCTTCTTCTTCTTCTTCCTCCAATTCGGACTCGTCAGCTTCGTCTTCGTCGTCCTCTGGATTCGTTTGCCCTTCCTGCGAGGGGGCCATGGGGGGAGGAGAATATGTATTGGGCGGCGAGGTTGGCGGAGAAGCAGACGCTATTCGTATAAGCTCTGCATCGTTGAAAGCTGCCTTCTCCGCAGGATTCGTAGGCTTCATGAGGTCCTTTGGGTCGGCAAAGCCCTGTGGAGGCTCTAAGGGCGGAGAGTGAGAGCCTCGGATCATGGTGGGACTGCCTTCACTGGTGTAATCGGCTGTTTCTATCTCCATCGGTTCTGGCAGTTCAGGGCTCTTGAACCTCGTCATTTGCCGCGCTGCAGTCGTGTCGCCGGGACCTTGTTTTTGACGGAACACTGCCGAAGGAAGCTGAGGGTCAAGCGGTGATCCCATGGGCATCGAGTCGAGCCTGTGAGGTAAATCTCCGTTCGCGTCGCTCGCGGGACCATGCCGCTTTGCTTTCTTGCTGGCATGAAGATCTGTGCGGCTTCCGTCGCTCATCTCCTGAGGTTCGTCGAACAGCTGCATGTCTGGGGGGTATCCACGAGGCTGTCCCGGCGCCCTGTCACTGGATCTTTCTACGGAGGGCATGGGAACGTCTTGGTTACCATGAGACAGTGATGGTTGGGGTTGACCTTCCTCCATGGTGATTTCTGAGAGACGAGTTGAACGTTTTCTCTTGATGAACCTGTCCGTGAGGCGACTCCAGGTCGAGCCCTTGCTGTTCTTCCGGCTTGCACGGGCTCTCCGGAGTTGCTCCTCGTACAACTCGGTCATTTGTCTGGTCGGGGGTACCGGGGCCTGTTCTGGCTCCGAGTCCATAGCAATATTGGTATCGTAGTAGCTGGCTGCACCACCACCAACGTCCATCACAGGAGCTGCGGCATACTGGTCAGACACAACCCCGTCCTGGGCGTCCTTCGGCCAAGGCGGCGGATAAGACTGGAAATCGAAGTTCTGCCCAAAGTTCTGCTGCTGTGGAGGGGCGAAGTTATCGGGAGCACCAGCAAAGTTGGGCTCGTTGGTCGAGATGGGATACTGCTGGAAGGCGGCTCTGTCATGAGCAGCAGGACCTCCCTGCGAGATCTGGCCGTCTCCCGTGTATGTCGAATAATACTGCGATTGGGACGTCTGCTGGCTGCTGGCGGCCTGGTCCGGGCCGGGAAAGGACAACCTGCGTTCAGCTTCCGGAGGCTTGGTCAGGTCGCTTTCTTCCAGGCGCCGGGCCCTTCGCCGGTAGCGGAAATAGACGAAGCCTAATACAAGGGAGATGAGAAAGACGCCGACGATGGAGCCCACAACAGCGCCGGCAATACCGCCTGGGCTCATGGATGAGCGTGCCACAAGGGCACGCGTGGAGATGAGATGCAAGGCCATGGTTCCTGGGTTTGAGCCGTCAGGCGCGCGACGGGATGGATGGTAGAAAGAACTGTCCGGGTGCTATTCCTTGTAGCCCACAGACATGAGCAACAGGCAAGGTCCGGCAAGGCGCGAATTGGCTGGGCGGGCAGATGGGGTTGGCGCCTGCGAGACGTGGTACGCCGGTGAGATGAGGGCGGTGGTGAGACGGGGTGGTCGAGACTTGTAGGCCAGCGGGAGGGTCAGCACGAGCTGCCCGAGAAGGCGGCCTCGGGAAGCCGATGTTAGCAAATGGCGTCGACTGAGATGGATGGGCAATTGATGCGTTCCCCCAGCATATTTGAAAGCGCGGCGGACGAGAGGACGTCAAAGGCGACCCTGTTTTCCAAGGAAGGTGTTCAGCCTCATCGACATGGGAAGACGCCAGCCAGAAAAGGCCCCGAGAGAGGACGTTGGCTGGTTGGCTGCCAAGTGGTGGGTGAGCGAGTAGAAAGGACCCTGGACGTTTTGGCTGCTGGTTGGAGTCCTCCCGAGTTTGCAGGTAGACGGTAGACGGTAGACCAACGGTGACCCCACAGGGAGGTGGACATGAGGGGTGGGGAGCCGTGGGCAGGGCCTCACTGAGGGAGGCAGAGGGCACGCTGAGACGCAAGAACTTCGTCAGCTAGCGCACCATCCCGACCGCAGCCCTTTGCCATGGGAAAACACGCGAAACTGAGGAATCCTGTACTAGCCGCCTAACACGTGGGGCCTCCCGGTGCTCAGTTGCTCGAGGTCCCCTCCTGGTCGCACCGCATCCGCGGCCAATGGCGCCAATGGGATCACCAGCGCCGAGTCTCCCCCTGCCGTACCACAGTACTGCGCCACGAGCAGACCACCCCAAAGGTCCGCAAGGCGCTGCGGCTAGACGCAAGACATGGGAGCGTTACCCTAAAGGTGCTACGGGGGTCGTTTGATTAGTGCACCACTACACACCATTGCAGAGTGGGTTGGCACCGCCCGCCTGCCCGCTATCGACCTTCGGCGCGCCTTTAAGCTTTTCGCGCCTCTACGCCGGTCCCGTAGCCAGGGGCACTCTCGATCATGATTTGACGGGCCCTCGGCGGGCGCGATATCAATTCCAGCTGCCACTGTTCTGAGACGCGGCCATTCCGGGTGGCATGAGCAAGCTACCAGCAAAACCAACAACCACCAGCAGTCGGCTCTCCAGGAGTCGAGATCTAGACTCACCATGCGAGGGGCCATGTTTCGACCGCAGCGCCAGCTCTCCAGGCTCGTTGCAGCAGGACCGAGTCCCTCCCGGCTCTCGTCGCTTGCGGAACCGAGATGCTGCTGCTCCGGTAGCTTTGCGAGGCGGGCCTCACCACCACGGCCACTGACGACGAGAGCCTTCGCGACAGCGCCAACTCTCCAAGACAAGCAGCCCGTGGGTGCGCACGATGCGCCAGAAGCAGCCACTGAGGCGCCATCGGCGCCGCAACCACAGCTCCCCCCGTCCAAGACGCCGAAGCGCCGGCGGCGGGGCGTCGTCGCAGCCCTCGTTTTTCTGTTCGTTGGCACCGGCATAGGCTCCTTGTTCCGACTCTCCGTCTCGCCGCCGCCTCTGCCAGCGCCGGGAACGAGGGAAGACGAGCTGCTGCTGCCCTCGATCCACGACAAGGCCGCCAAGCTGCCCATCGTCCAGCTCCTCTCGTCCGACCCGTCGTGGGAGTCATGGAGTGCCTACGAAAGCAGGAGCGAGCGGAGCCCCAGCATAACCTCGGGGCCCATGTCCGGCTCTAGAGGTCTTGCCTACCAGCGCATATTCTACAAGCAGGAGACTGGCGAGATGACGAGCGTCATCTACTTTGGTGGCGCCCTCAGTGGCTTCCCCGGTGTCGTCCACGGCGGCGCGCTGGCGACAGTTCTGGACGAGACTCTCGGACGCTGTGCCATCGTGAGGTTTCCCGCGAGGACCGGCGTCACCGCGACGCTTGATCTTACCTATAGGAAGCCCACCTTGACCAATGCTTTCTATGTGATCAAGACCAGGCCTGTTGTGCTAGAGGCAGACGAAGTGGTTGGCAAAGATGGGGCAAAGAAGAGCGACCGGAAACTATGGGTTGAGGGCAACATACAGACGTTGGACGGGAAGGTCTGCGTCGAAGCCAAGGCTCTGTTTGTGGTGCCCAAGGGGGTCAAGCCCGGCCCCATCAGTGGTAAATGGTGAATGGGAAAGCGAACTGTAGATTTCTTAGAATGCTACGAACATGCGAGCGCTGAATGTTTGAAGCATGGTTTGTCACCTGGAGAGATAGACTCCATTGTATTATGGAGAACTGACGTTGATGTGAGACAATAGATATTACTCGCAAGAGAACATACAATCTTTTAAGGGGCCACTTTGATTTGGATATAGTTACGTGATCAGCGCTCATCGAGCGTCTTAGATGCTACATATATTCTGCGGGATCTTGCCAAAACATCCCACATGTTGACATTGTTATTACTAGCACCATCGTGTGCCGGCCGGCGAAGTCAACACTAGTCCGACAAAGCCATATCCTCAACACTGTTATGTCGAGCTTAATATACGTATCACAGCCCCGGGACACGCCTCTAGTTCTAGACCGAGGTGGCCAATTCTTACTTTCCCTTGGCCCCCGGTAACGGGCCAATGAGTTGATATCGACCGGCACTCATCTGAGACACTGAAGCGATCTGACGAGATCAGGACCACTGAGACACCAACGTCGCAGCGCCAGTGGCTTGCTGGCTTGCGGGCATGCGGGAAAACCTGGGGTTGGAAACCATTTCACGTACCTCTTTGCTGGACCTTGCAGTCGTGGCCAGCAGCTGTCATATTCTGGAGGGCGAATTATCTCTGTTCCGTCGAATCCTGGTTCAGCTGAAAGCTGGTGTACGACTCGTGACCTTATGCTTCATGGTTGCGGGTTTACCCAATGCAACTAACTCTATGGCTACGTGGGCCCTGGTTCATTAGGATACTCTGTTATAATTCACCTGTGATTGGTAACCTTGTATTCGCCTACTAGTCTAATGGGTTTGCAATCTCGAAACATTGTGTCCGCTCGTAGCTTTGCAGCTCAGTGCAGAAGGCCTGGGCTGCCGGTAGTCGAGGTGTGCCTATCAACAACCTTGCATGACGCCAAAGAGAAATATTTGCAAATCAATTCAATCTGTAGCGCCAATGACTAAGGTGAACCTTCCATCATGCTTCGATAAGTAACTAGTCGCCATGGTTTTTTTTTTTTTTTTTTTTTTTTCACGATTTCGGAACTGGATGGAGCAAGGATTATTTTCTTTCAGATGAGGTAGGCTAGATAGGGTTGTGTGACTAGTTACTGTAGATCCAGCCGCCTGTCTGATTAGTCGGCCTGCATAAGGGCGCTTCGGCGCTCCGGAGATGGGACGGAAACACACCGCATCATTGATGGTCTTAGTGCAAAGACCCTGTCCTGTCCGGGGTTGTCGATGGGAATTCTTCAAGACCACGGCGTAGATCGATTGTCGGGATTTGAATCAGCCGCCAGATTGGAGAGGCTACGTAATGCTCGGGGTTCAAGACCTTGGGAAGATCTGTGTCTCACTGGGGGCGGCCAGTGGATCACGAAGTGATGCAAGCTACGAGGCTGGAGGCAAGTCATGTTGGGCTTTCTCGCCGTTGCGTGTGCGGATGAAGAGCTCAGCGACTGGATGACGAGAAGCCAGTAAACATCACCTCATGACTCGTTGGAGTACCGGAAATGCCATCTAGAATTCGGTGACGCAGCATTGGGGTCTTAGGAAAATCCAGGGTTCAGTAGCATGCCCAATCCGGCAAGGTGTCAGCTCGGGTAGATGGTGCGAACCTTGCCCCTGATGGCGCCGAGGATCTGATTGACTTGCAGATGCGAAATCTCGCTCCCCAACGAGATCTTAGAAGCCCTCTATGTGCAGCGGCATATCGGAGTCGTACCCGGATCGTCGTACCGAGCGTACTTTGGGGTTTGTTTAGCTGCACTTTGTGGTATAGTCAGTTGTACGAGAGCCTATCATGATCCGGTTCTACTTTCGCTGCCTTCTTATCCCATCGTTACTATCTGGTGCATCGTAATGATCGCGTTCCAGCTTTCCTCCTTGAACGCTGCCGTCTTGTTGTTCCTTTTTCTTCTTTTAAGAGTACTGTGGCGTTGGATTGGTCTATAAGGGCAAGATACCTGTTGGCCAAATACTGTTCCGTACTTGCCAGGTTGTTGTACCCAAACCGCGCCTCCGTATTGAACAGGCGAGCTCGATGCTCACGGCATTGGAAAGGGCCATACAGATCGCAGGGGTCAGAGGTTGCCCAACTAGGTACACAGCTCTTGGAGCACACGATCTTTGGAGCACGGTGCACTCTCGTGTGCTTCATTCCTAACGCAAGAACCATGAGGGCGATGAATTGCTTATACTCCACTGCACTTGATAACGTGCGGTTTCTGCAGTGAAACATGTCATGCAGCCAGAACAGAAGTCGGATCTATAACCACGGCATGCTGCCCATCTCTTGAGGCGTCCAAACACGTGCGATTGGTCGCCGGTGGTACGGTGCTGGCTCCGGCCATGGACCAGTTGGGATCGTCCCCCCGGCAAGTGCGTCATTAGTGCGGATAGTTGTGGGGCACCGCGTAAACCGCATATGGGATTTCTCGATGGTCGTCTCCGATCTGGAACTTCAGCATCGCCGGTTTGGCAGCTTTCCAAATCGACTTTGCAATTTGACCCCAAAGACCCCATGATGGCCGTTGGCTCTAGTTGTCTTTTCTCGCTCACCATGGACTGTCTAGCCATCCATTACTGGCAGTCGGGCAAGGTGTCACTGCACATCTCGGCCAGGCGTGGCGGAAACTCTACCCTGCTCTAGCGGCATACTTCAGGTTCCCTCAGAGAGAGCTGGGATTGCCCCTTGGTTTTCCATTACCCTTTGAGTTCATCATAGACTGCGGCTGTCCCTTATTACGACCTTCAACGATACACCACGATAGCCAGGCCCGTGTACGGTTGTAATTTCCTCGAGCCTCTTCCTCCATGCCTCCGACACTAGCAGCGCAATACACATAGCTTCGATTTCTATTGTCCCCTCGTCACTTACCAGACGTAAAATCTCAAATCACTCGCGGAAGTCGGTTTCTGGACTATCGTTTCTCTTTCTCTGCACACATCCAACAACAAGAAGTTGGGCCACGTACCGTGTCTCGCTCCACAGACTCTCGAACCAGTAACCGACGTGTCCCAACAGAGCTTATGTCTGGTTCGCTGGCCTAAACCCTCAGGAACGTACCACAGACGTTTATTTGTTGTCACGTCTCCCGACCACGATGTCGGCGAGTAATGTTCTGATATATTTTGTCCGCCGGGATCTGAGGGTCTCAGACAACCCAATCCTCCATCACCTCGCTTCGTCCTCCGATCATGGCTTTACACATATCCTGCCGGTCTACGTGTTCGTGTCTAATCAGATAGAGGTATCAGGGTTCATCAAAGATGGCAGCAAGTCCCCATATCCAGAAGCCAAGAGCCAAGTTGCCGGGTTCTGGAGATGCGGTCCACACAGGGCTAAAATCATTGCTGCCTCCGTGTGGGATATGAAAGAGTCTTTGCAGAGTTTGGGCAGCGATCTGATCATTCGCGTTGGTCAATATGACGATACGCTAAAGTCCCTCTTGGAAGGCTTCAAAGAAAAAGATCAAAATGTCGGAGCTGTATGGATAACGTCCGATGAGGGTGTCGAAGAAAGGCGTGACGAACGAAAGCTGGCATCCATATGTTCTAGTTCCGGTGTCGACTTTAAAGCGTGGGTGGATGAGAAGTACTTCATTGATGAGTATGTTCACTCCTTTCTTGAGGTTCCTTGCTGTCTGGCTGACGAATGGACAGTCGAGATTTGAAGCTTGCTTCCCCCCAGGAGCTTCCAGATGTTTTCACAACCTACCGCAAGATGATGGAGCCACTCCGAGAAAGACCTAGGGCTGCCCTTCCAAGGCCATCCAAGTCTTCTCTACCCCAACTTCCTTCAACGTCAAGCATCTCACCACAAGCACGACCCTTTGAAATTTCCGCGACACTCGAGGATCTTAAAGAAGCTGTTCTAAGTCCGATCAAGACGATTTTGTCAGATGCGCCCCCATTTCCTGAGGATGCCGTATCGGCTCATCCCTTTGAAGGGGGTGAAACACGTGCTCGGACACGTCTTGACACGATCATCAACAACGGTACCGTGTACAGCTATAAGAGTTCTCGTAATGGTCTGATCGGGGCCGGTTTTAGCACGAAGTTGTCAGCATACCTCGCACTCGGTTCCATTACGGCACGCCAGGTACATGACGCTTTACTGAGATACGAGGATGGTACAGATGAGGCATATAAGGAAGCTCCAGGTTATGGTGAGGGTGAAAATGAGGGTTCAAAGGGTGTTCGATTCGAGCTCTTGTGGCGCGATTATATGAGGCTTTGTACGAGGAAGTTCACCTACAGGTTGTTCCGCCGCGAAGGATTTCGGGATGATAGCAGTATCAAGTGGAAGTCACCTAAGAAGGAAGAAGCCCCCACTGACGACTCGCAATCGGAAGAGATTGACAGGATACTGGCCCGCATATTCGCTGGAACAACGGGCATGGGGCTCATTGATGCGTCCCAACGCGAGCTGCTGCATACGGGGTACACTTCAAATCGAGCTCGTCAAAACGTTGCCAGTTTCTTAGCCAAACACCTTGGCATAGACTGGCGTTACGGCGCCGAGTGGTATGAGATGATACTCGTCGATTATGATGTTTCTTCCAACTGGTCGAATTGGCAGTACGTGTCTGGCGTTGGTAACGATCCCCGGGGAGAAGCCCGAATTTTCAACCCAGTCAAGCAAGCTTTCGACTACGACAAGGAGGGCGAATACGTCAAGATGTGGGTGCCAGAACTTCGGGCCGTCGAAAAGCTCGAGAATATCTTCCAAGCCTGTACCACGCCGAAGGAGGACTGGGAACGCTTTGGCCTTACAGGCCTCGCTATGGTAGAGGACCCTATTAAGCGGATTGATTTCTCCGTCGAAGGAAAACCTAACAAACATGTCAAACGACCGTTTGACCGACGCCGGAAGGATGGAAGAATCCGTAGCAGCGCAAATCTATCAAATCATCACGTCGCCAACGGGAATGCGCAAGAGAACAGCTACGCTGGCGGTGAGCAGAGAGGCCAATACCCCCAGTTCGATGCCCCGAGGTATCCGCGCGGTGATTTCAGAGGAGGCCGAGGGGGTGGGCGCGGTGGTCCCCGAGGTGGTTATCGAGGACGAGGTTATGGTCCGCCAAGGGGTGGAGGATATCGAGGCGGACGGGGTAACTTTCAGGCCTATGGAACTGTTCCAGGTGGTTTTGGGGCATGGCCTCCAACGCAACAGTCAGGTGTATAGCGTGTCTACGGTGTCTATCATAGACGGTGCGACTTGCATCAGAAGCATTGGTCATATCAGCGCTTCAAAGAATATGTCATAGACAAGACCGCCGTGGGATATCAAGCGGACTGGAACCCAAGTCAACGGATGTCTTTGGAATCAGCATCGATATGTTAACTATGTATATTTTGCTTGTATTACATGGTGTCTACTCCGCTGGCGTGCTTAAGCAGACCTGAACGTGCACAGCTTGAACATGCCGATCTGACGTGAACATGTATTACAAGACTGAATATGGTGGTAAGCTTCAAACGTCAATGGTCAGTTGGCTTCGCTAGGTTGAATAGCTACACTGTCTTCAAATTCTATGGTCTTGGAAAAGTGAAACGAGTAGTAGACTGCAGGGTACTGCAATTGCACGCACGAGGTAGTATAGTGGTTCCCTAGATCGAAAGTCCGAGTTTTACAATACATTACTGTCCATAATATTACTTTTCTTCGTGAATTGAATGCCATCCTGCACTGTTGCACCAAGATGACAGCTTACCCGATTTTGCTGGCAGCTGCTGTCCACTAAAGTTCGCGGGCGGACTATTGAAGTCTATGATCTCATCATTTTGGCGGAATGGCAACCAAAGCCACCGTTGGGCTCCCCCAACACGCTAGGGCTGCCTGCATACTCCCCTTGACGGCGCGCCTGGCCTCCCGAAGCCAAGTCACTCCGAGCTGTCATGCATTTCGTGGCCGGACTTTTTCGGACAGCGATATGAAACGACCACGCCGGATCACATTAAGTTATAAGTCGTGTGGCATACACATGCAAACGCACACATCCCGCACCGGTGCTCTCCTGTTAGCCGTCTGTTAAGGTTGCAACCTGCCGAGGCGCCATTGATCTGCTAGGATCTCCCCCTCTGGGATAAGTCGTAGCAATGGCCTACGACTATGCGCTTGTGTCAGTCGCTGCTTTTCGAAATTCCTGAATAGGCTTGATTGCGCCCAGTGCTAACATTGGCTACAGGCACCTGAAGTTCACCATCCCATTGGCTGGCGTCTTGACCTTTATACTGAGGCCGCTCCTCACCAGGCTGGATCTATACAAGACCTTGGCCCTGATAGTCATCGCATTCACAGCAACTCTGCCATGGGATTCCTTTCTCATTCACAATGGCGTCTGGACGTATCCCCCGGACGCGATTGCAGGTCCGCGGTTGTTCCTGGTCCCAGCGGAAGAGTTATTCTTCTTCGTGATTCAAACTTATATTACATCCATGCTCTACATCCTGTTCAATAAGCCGATCTTGCATGCCCAGTATCTGACTACTAAAGAAGATTCTGCTCCTGCCGCAAGGTCGATAAGGACACTCGGACAGGCTTTTCTAGGTGGCTGTACCGCTGTTGGGGCACTTCTAGTCAAGAAAGGAGGCGATGGATTCTACCTGGGACTAATCCTAGTGTGGGCATGCCCATTCGCCCTGCTTACCTGGACGTTCTCTGGGTACTTTTTAATTCAACTCCCGTTGGTATGTGTTGCAGCCCCGATACTGTTGCCCACACTTTACCTATGGGTTGTGGATGAGTTGGCATTGGGAAGGGGCACTTGGTCGATAGAGTCCGGGACAAAGTTGGGGTGGTGCCTATGGGGAAGCTTAGAGCTCGAGGAGGCCATCTTTTTCCTGATGACCAACGCTCTCATCGTCTTTGGGCTCGTGGCATTTGACCGCGGGATGGCGGTCTTGAATACGTTCCCTCACCTTTTCCCAAAAGTGCCAGCAACGCCATCTCCTCTATTACTCTTGAAAGGGGTCCTTACAGACCCCTCGAAGTACGATATGAAGCGTGTACACGGCATTCGGGAAGCGGTTCAGAGATTGAGGCGAAAAAGCCGGAGTTTCTACCTTGCGAGTTCTGTCTTCCCCGGCCGGGTGCGTATCGACCTTGTCCTTCTGTGAGTCCAGACCAAGCCCTCGCCGTGGTGTATTGGAGCTGACAGACCCAGGTACTCCTTCTGTCGGGTGGCAGATGACCTGATAGACGATGCCAAAACTGAGGCGGAAGCACTGGATTGGATCCAGAAGCTGACTGGCTATCTTGACCTGGTTTACTCGACGACGTTTACAGTGTCACCTTCGGAGAATACGGCGGTTCAGACATTTATCAGAGACAACTTCCCCAAGTCGGATCAGTCGGCTCTCCAACTTCTTCCAACTAATCTATTACCCCGCGAACCCTTATATGAGCTGCTGGAAGGCTTCAAGATGGATCTGGCCTTCTCGCATACAGGCGGCAAAGGGGAGCCGCACTTACCAGCAAACTTCCCAATTCGAAATGAGCAGGACCTTGAGTTGTATGCGCACCGTGTTGCAAGTACAGTTGGAGAGCTCTGCCTGTGGCTAGTTTTCGAGCATGGCCACCGCCGGCTGTCAAAGGACAAGGAGGACAGCTTGATACAAGCAGCACAGACTATGGGACATGCACTACAGTATGTCAACATAGCCCGCGACATTGCCGTCGATGCGGACATGGAGCGCGTCTACCTCCCCACAAACTGGTTAAAGGAGGAAGGCGTCACTCCTCGGGACATCATCAAAGCACCGAGACAAGCCGTGGTGCAAAGGCTCAGGGAACGGCTTCTGAAGGTCGCTTTTGCTGAGTACGAGCGATCACGCGCTCCCATGGAGATGCTACCTAGTGATGTGCGCGGGCCGCTCATTGTGGCAGTTGAGAGCTACATGGAGATTGGCCGTGTCCTACGAGAAAATAAAGGAGTACGATCCTCGAAGAACCCGAAAAGAGCCACAGTCTCTCGGTCCAGGAGGATCTGGGTTGCGTGGAAGAATCTTGCATCTCAATAAGGCGTTGCATTGCATTGCATTTCATTTCAGCTTTTTCTAATTATTTCTTTACCTTATTAGACTTTCAAGGCAGATCAGCTCTCGACTCAGTTACTGAATGATCATCCCAAAATTGTACTGAATTATCGAACCCCATGTACGACATGTAGGATAATTGTTCCGTCTGTGCAGAGAAGAGTGCATATTGTACCTCTGGTATAGAGACGTTCGTACTTGCTACTGTTTTATTGGGTCTAGTACCCCATCCACAGACAGTCGCACTCTCTATATCGTGCAGTCAACGACCAAGTGACAATTTCAGGGTATTAGTCAACTGGATTTCAATTTTACACGTCCTATGGTCGTGACACCGTAATTACGCCAATATTGATCATTCGACGTGGCGCAGTACCACCGTTCCAGCACACTGGTTCCTTCGGTCTTGGCCTGTAACCCACCGTCCCTGGAGTGATGATTCATTGAGTCTCGGACTCGGACAACTTAGCAACAGCGCAATCCTTCCGAACTGCCCCTTGGATTGCTGTCCCAAATTGTCGCTAACAATGATGAATCAAGACTTTCCAGGTTACTTGGAATTGTATGTAGTCCACGCATGTGTCATCATCATTTGATTGGCTTGCACGTGGGCTTTCCCTTGCGCTGTCCAAGAAGGTTTGCTCTTGCATGGCGGCCGAGCACACTAGTCGAGATCTGCCCGTCGTGTAAGTCCGCAATGGGTCCGGGCTATTGAGTCTAGTACCCTGTCACGACAACCGGACATCGGCCCGTAGATATCAACAGGCCATCGCCTCGACTGTCGGCATATGGTGTCCTCTCGAAGTCGGTTACACTAGAGCCGTCGCTTTCACTGAATACGTGTCTCTCCTAGCCAGCGTTGCACATCAAGCCTACGTTGCCCGCGCAGTACACTCCAATTCTTTCCCGGCCGAGCCATAGAGATGGAGAAAATACGGCAAAAGAAAGCCATTGTCATTGGTCAGACCGAAAGGACCCTCATCCTATGCGATCATACTGACTATAATATCAGGCGCCGGCGCCGGTGGCATTGCAACCGCAGCGCGGCTTGCCAAGTTGGGCTTCCAAGTAACGGTATTAGAGAAGAACTCCTTCACGGGTGGTCGCTGCTCTCTCATTCATCACGAGGGATATCGATTTGACCAGGGGCCATCCTTACTATTGCTCCCCAAACTCTTTAAGGAGGCATTTTACGACCTGGACACATCCCTCGAGGCCGAAGGTGTGGAGCTATTACAGTGTCCGTCTAACTACAATGTCTGGTTTTCGGATGGGGAGTCCTTCGAGCTGTCAACGGATCTGTCGCGCATGAAGACGCAGATTGAGCGCTGGGAAGGTAAGGACGGGTTCGAACGGTACCTGGCGTGGTTGCGAGAGGCGCACCAGCATTACGAGCTCAGCGTCAGCGATGTGCTGCACAAGAACTTCACCAAATGGTGGGACCTCGCAAACCCCGGGTTCATACGGACAGGGCTGAAGCTACACCCGCTGCATAGTATATGGAGCCGGGCGAGCAAATATTTCTGGACCGAGAGACTCAGGAGGGTGTTCACCTTTGCGACCATGTACATGGGCATGAGTCCGTTTGATGCGCCGGCAACCTACTCGTTACTACAGTATACGGAGTTGGCGGAGGGTATCTGGTACCCAAGAGGCGGTTTTCATGTGGTCTTGCAAGCTCTAGTCGATGTCGGAAAGAGACTCGGCGTAGAGTACCGCCTGAGCACGCCGGTGAAGCAAGTCTTGACCTCACCAGACGGAAAGACAGCCAATGGCGTCTTACTAGAGTCAGGAGAGAGGCTCGAGGCCGATGTTGTTGTGGTGAATGCCGATCTGGTTTACGCTTACAGCAACTTGTTTCCCCAGACGCCGAGCATGGAAAGTTACAGCAGGTCGTTAAGAGAAAGGGACGGTTCGTGCAGTTCTATATCATTCTACTGGAGTCTGAACCGGAAGGTACCAGAGCTTAAAACCCACAACATCTTCCTGGCAGAAGAATACAGGGAGTCGTTCGATGCCATCTTCGATCGCCAGTCGCTACCTAAAGAACCCAGCTTCTATATTAATGTACCGAGCCGCATGGACGAAGCTGCGGCACCGAACGGCTGTGACGCTGTCATTGCTCTAGTACCCACTGGCCACTTGTTGCAATCAAAAGGTTTCATGAAGTCGGACGCCGGCATCCCCAGGGACCAAGACTGGCCGACATTGGTTAACCAGGCGCGCCGGACCGTTTTGTCCACGATCTCGGCGCGGACGGGCTGCGAATCATTGGGCAACCTGATCACCAACGAAATCATCAACGACCCGTTTACTTGGGAGTCCAAGTTCAACCTCGACAAGGGGTCGATCCTCGGCCTGAGCCACAGCTTCTTTAACGTGCTCAAGTTCCGTCCGAGTACCAAGGCCAGGGGGCTTGATAACGCATACTTTGTGGGCGCCAGTACGCACCCCGGCACCGGCGTGCCGATTGTACTGGCGGGTGCGAAAATCACGACGGAGCAGATCCTAGAGGATTTCGGCATGCCGGTCACCTGGCAGACACATCCCTCGAAACTCAAGGACCAAGGGGTCCCGCAGACGAAATCAACGAGCCAACTAGACAAGGTTCATGCCCCCGTGTCAGGGACGATCTTATATATGATATCTTTGTCCATCTGGCTGGTGTTCTTCATGTACTTTTGGCGGCCTACTGGCTTCTAGGACGTTGAATTGAAATTTGTAGATACAGAAATCTTCATTCTGATTTAGTCACATTGTAATAGCCAAGTATTGGTTCATTGGCAGTCCGTCTTCTCTGTTATATACCATAGCAGTTAGAAAAGACTAAGCGCGCTGGCACAAGGCTATGCTGAAGAAATGCAACGCTAGACGCTTCAGAATTTGCAAAATGCCAAGCTTACAGCCTCCCTCGTGTAGTTTCTTCCCCTGCAACCCTAAGCCAGTAGGAAGCTCCAGACCACGGATGGTAGGTGGCAAAACATCTGTCTCGTTATTGATAACTTCCTGAGAATATTGACCTAACCATCGTAGACACAAGTCAGAACCCCTATTGGTACGCATGTAGCTGATATTGCCATTGTCGTGCTGTACACCGAGGTACTCCGTGATGGAGCAAGTTCGCGGTTGACACGTTCGCGCAATAATCTAGTAAATCTGATAGGATGTATGTTCAGGATAGACTCCCTGTAGAACTCGTCCCAGGTGCGCGCAAACATGTATGCAGGAACGTAGTCGGAATCACTGACTCCAACGTACATGCACCCAACGCCTTGGAAGACATGTTGTGACTTCTTCGGGGCCGTCAACGGCGCTACCAGCCAGAAGCGCTCTATATGCCGTGGAGGTTTGCACAATGCAGCGACGATGGTGGTTAACTTATCCAAAACGGTATCGACGTAGGTGCTTAAGGTCCAACTGGACTGGTATTCGATAGCCAGGTGCTTTATGGGAATGCAAAAGAAACTATCGCAAGAGAGGTGATTTGTAACCATCAAAGTTCGGAAGAGAATGCGGCTGATCCAGGACTCGAAGAAACCTTTGGGAACTGTGACCAGCACCAGGTCCGTGTGTGGCCGGATAACAAAGAATTGTGGTTTGCCATCCCGTTCGAAACGGTAGTTTGCCGTCGTATGACGATGCCTGCTTACCGCAATGTTGCGTCGACTGCTCCTCTGGATTTTCGTGTCCTTGTCAGTTTGATGATAGTGCCACATCATGCGCCCTCGAGACTCCTTGCAGGCCGTCCATAGTCCAGAGTCGACCAGGTAGGATGAATGATTGCAAAGGGGGAGCGGATCCTCACACAATGGGTCGCAGCGCTCCTGATGGCGCGGGACGTATAGTTGATAGGACCAGGCTCTGAGAAACGGATAGCCGCGCACTCGCTGCTTGCTCGACAGGCACGAATTCAGCTGGAAAATTTGGACTGAAGGCTTGTCTGTCCGTATTACAGAGTCCCATATCCGCTCTCGTAACTCCTTTGGCAGGTCAGAAAATCGTTGGAACCCTCTGTGTGCGGCGATGCTGGCGGTGATAGCCTCCATGCTGCAGACTCGTCTGAGGGTACTGTTCTGCCCCGGTTATTGGCTGGCTCTAGGCTTGATAGAATACAACGAATTGTATTTGATTTCCAATCGTTTCTCAGTAACCCAACTTTCATTTCGAGGACCCCTAATCGTTATGGCTGATGCTTGAAACGGTAAATTGCGAATTGTCGGAGAATGGCAAGACATAGGAACCTATGTAAATCCAGCTCGTTCATGGCTCCTATTTAGAATTGGAGTTGCAGCGTCCTCCTGGTCCCTTCCAAGAAAATAAAATTTGTAGACTGTGAGTCTCTCTTTGTCGCGGCTGCCCTGAAAGACACTTGGGGGGATGTAATCAGAGACACTGAGCCTACCTTGACAATACACAACGAAGGACTTGCCCATATTACGTGGTTGTATCACAAAATACTTCAAAGTGGAAATTACATAGGTCTGTTGATGTCTTTTTTGTTGTGAAAATTGGACCCTCCTGCCATGGTTGCCTCATGCTGAGAATATGAGAGGCTTGACATATCATCCATTGTGTAAGCACCTTCGTGTTACATGTTCATGTTCATAATGCCTGAGAATTCACTGCTGGTGGTTATGAGATGCTGCATCAATGCAAGCATTTTAGGTGTGCAATAATGCTGTGATCCATTTCTTTGCTGTCTGTTTGTCTAGGACACAGGATCATGGCAGGCCATTCACAGCAGACTGTGAGGTCTTGGCACCTGCAATCAATGGGACGGGCCATGACAGACATGTCCAACCAGGCCTTGCAGCAAATCGCGCAACCCGGCATGAACAAAGGAATGGTCAAATATGTTGCCGTACCTGATTCGTACGACACAACCATTGCATACAAGGAAGAGACGCCGCAGGTACTCTGATCTGAAGGCCACGCAGAACCCACAAGGAACAAATCAGCGCACCTCGCAACTTTGCTTGATGGGCAATTTTGAATCCCATCAACATCGGAATTCCGGCATCAACGGCGGCGGCGGGGAATATGAGGGTAGACTGTTGGGCGTTCTGGAGCTATTTTTGGGGCCACCACCCACTCAGATTCCGGGGTTCTAGTTAGCCTGGTTAGTGAGCGCCGGGCACCCTGCAGCAGGGAAGGTCAATCCCAGTCCGCCCGCCTGGCCCGCCCCAAGTGCCCCAACCCAACCACAAAGAGCGGATCGGCGTTGATGTTCCGCAGCACTTTAGCCTTCCAGTCCAGCTGCGCCTGGCCCTTTAACTTCCAGGAACATTCCTCTTCTCTTGCTAAGACATCGCTCCTGGTTCCCCATCTTTGCCCTTTGCTTCAGCGATCGAGCACGAATAGCAGAGTATACCTAGAACAGCGCCCACAGCATCATGGCCGCCGCGGGCATGGTCGATCCCACAAAGGTCGGCAGGTATCCCGTCATACTTAGCGATGCGCTATTGGGCAAGAAGTCGAGCGAGGTCTACACGGGCGTCAGATGTAAGCCATCCTGGAGCCGTCTCGCGATGGCTGCCTGCCACGTTTCTGGCCACGCGAATCTGCGCTGACGGTGCTGCTGCACAGATAATCACAAGCCGGATACACCGCCCGAGCATGCGAGATTAAAGCCGAGTGCATCGTCCAGGGCATTCGACCTCACATATCAGGAACAAGGTGGCAACGGCGCTTACAAGTACCGGGGCAGCCGGACAAGCGACAACGGCAAATATGTCCTCATTTTCGACCCGCGGAGAGAGGCCTTCGTGCTGCACAAGGTCGACTCGACGTTCAATATGAACCTCACCCAGACGCCAGACAACAAGGATGCCGAGAGCTTGAAACGAGAATACCCGCACCTCAAGAACAGCGGCACCGAGTCCTCCACTGGCAAACCCAAGAGCAACGCCAAGTCGCAAGGTGCCAAAGAGTCCAAGACATCGAGGAAGAAGAAGGAGGAGTCCCCACCGGCGCCGGTATCGAAGAAGCGCACTCCGGCATCGGACGTGGAGGAGAGCAGCGACGACGATGGGGGTCTGGACATCGAGTTCCCCGGCGGCGATCCGTCGGGCGCAAATCGGGACTTCTCTCCTGCCTTCCCACCGAGGCGCTTCTCCGAGTTCGTGGCGCAGGCGGATGGGGAGGATGACGACGCCGATGGCGAGGACGACGACGATGACATGAGCGAGGAGCACTTCAAGCTGCCGTCGCCCTTGAACTACCAGGCCACAACAACCAAGGCGCCAGAACCAATAAATGACATACAGAACCAAACCATCTCCCTGACGTTCGACGATGACTCGGAATCAGAGGAGGATGAGGAGCCGCAGCCACCACCCCAGCCGCAACAAGAAGCCGAACCAGCAGAAGAGCTGGAACAAGACGACATGGACGTAGATGAGCTTGAGGCAGAACTGGCAGCTGAATTCGGAGCGCAATCCGAGAGCGACGTCAGTGAGGAGGACTAGTGAAGCAACCGAATGTGGCCCAGCGGAATTGCAGCAAGGCAAGAGGACGACAGCGCGGGCATAACGAGCCAGCCCCGCGACCTCAAATGCCAGAGCCAGACAACTATGGAAAGACAGTGCGTGATGTTGATTGAGGATTTCTCCAATTTTGTTTCCCACCTTTTGGCACGGAGTTTTGGCATGTCATTGCGATTACCTTTGGTAGTAGTTGGGGTGGGCAGGCGCTTCATAGGTTTGGCGCTTTGGATCATATATACCATCATCAGTCGCGTACCACGGCGAGTGAGAGGGCAGCCAGTTATTGGTGGCTTACCCAAGTACGGCTATAGGACATTGACTACTTTCACGATATGTCTTCCTCGTCAATTTATCACTGTTTCTCTACAAGCCAGCAGTTACGCGAATGGAAGATCTGGCGTGATGCTCGACTTGAAGTAGTGCAGCATACCATAATCTTGTTAGCATCGTCACTACCACAAGTTTGCCTACTGCGGCCTTGATGCCCATAATCGTAGGTAGCTACGGGAGTGTCGGCGATGGGCACACAACCACTGAGCCCAGGAGCCAGAGCCCAGTCCAGTCCAGTAGACGGGCGAGTATCACATGCTGCGTACGGATAGAGTTTTGGACGACCAGGGCTGGAAAGGGCTGGCAAAATGGATAAGGCGGCATAGCGCAGTCCCTGAAAGGCGGCCATGCCACCAGGCAGGCCAGGGGCCCTGGGGGTTCTCTGGATCGCCAAGAGGAACTAAGAGCAAGCCCGTTCCCAAGGTTGCCAGCGGGGCTACGGGCCTTAAAGCGGGGGCTCGTTTCACTGCTACCCTGCTACGCCACTCCCCAAACGACCGCCTCAGTTTCAATCCACCAACAATCGATACGAGAAACAACATCTGACTCTGACCTGCCAGCAGGTCTATTGAGAACACACTCGCTTCCTATTTGCATCTTCTCCGCGGCTCTCGCTACTCAACTTCCGGGAGTATCGTCACGGCCAGCTCGCCCTTGGTGCTTCAAGCCTGCCGACGAAACCGACATCGCAGCTTCGAGAGTCTTTCCAGGTGTATTGAATAATTCTGTCTTCAAGATACGCTAGTACATCATTCGCCATGGACCGACAAGAAATCATCGCGACGAACAAGTCGCTGCGCTTGATCAAGAATGTGAGACCTCCCGCGATTGCCTTGATGTCTTGGTCTATGGATACTGACTGTCCCCCAGGAACTCGAGCACCTCTTGGAGAAGGGCATTGTGAATGACGACGTCTTCGACAACATCATGCGCATTCTGCCCGCCGAGTCCTCCCTATCCGGCGCAACACCCTCGTCTCGCCAGCCCTCCGTTGCGTCTCCGGTGCCCTCTGCCAACCCCATCTCGCCGCCGCCCACCTCCGGCCTGGCGAACCTGGCCATCTCGCAGAACCCGTCCCCGTCCCCGGCACCGCCGGCGTACAACTCCACAGGCCCGCCATCGCTACCCCAGCGCAACGGCCCGCCGCCGCCTCCGCCGTCCAAGCCCGTCATCGCACACGCCAAGGCGCTTTACAAGTACACGGCGGCCGATGACCGCGACCTCAGCTTCGAGCGCGACGACCGCGTCGCCGTCTTCGAGTACATGAACGACGACTGGTGGATGGGCAAGAACCAGCGCACGGGGCTCGAGGGCATCTTCCCCAAGAACTACGTCGAGATCGACCACTCGGCCGGCGCCGGTGGCTTCCCCGGCGAGAAGGCCGGCTTCTACGCCCCCAGCCAGCCCACCTACGCCAGCCCGGCACCCGGCGGATACCCGGCGCCGCCGCCCCAGCAGAACCCCTACAACGCAAATGTCCCGCCCATGGCCGTCGCCGAGGGCAGCAACGGCCAGCAGGCATCCGCCGGCGGAAAGGGCGGGGAGATGGGCAAGAAGTTTGGCAAGAAGCTCGGAAACGCCGCTATCTTCGGCGCCGGCGCGACGCTGGGTGGAAACTTGGTCAACAGTATCTTCTAGAGGGCGTGAGAAGATGTTGTTTTTCTTTATATGTTGGCTTTCTTGCATGAAGCAAGGTCTCCTAGCTCCTGCAGATGGGCTTGGTGAGATGATCTCGAAGGCAAAAACTGGGGACGCCCCAGGAACAGCCCGTAGAATATTGGCATTAATGATGTTTCCTGGGCTAGGATTGCAGTCGGCGTTATGACTTGAATCGTACATTTTATCATTAAGTATGTTTCTGGTACTGGCACTAGTGAATGTTCTATACTCACAATGTCATGAAATGATATTCCCGAGATTTCATAACCTTGGACTGATATACGTCGGGTTGCATTTATATTTCGGCCTGTAGTTCGCCTTTTAGAAATCGTGAGGTAGGATATTCTCACTTGTCGCATCATGTCCAGCAATTCTGGGTGCCTCTCGAGGTTTAGTCTAGGAGCTGGGCGACCAAAGAGTCGTCTAGAAGGTATAGGATGGATAAAAGGGGACAAAGTGGACAAAAGAAAGAAGCTCCAAAACGGGTTGAAATGGAGGATGCTGCTATTACGTGGAATCGAATCCAGCCTTGATGGCATGCCCTCGTGCCTCTTACCTGCCTTCATGCTGACCTTTCCCTTTCCACGTCTTTGCCCCAAGAGTCAAGGTAGGAATGCACGTATAACCCGATGTTGGAGCTATGACAGCTCCAAAGTTCAGTTATGGTTCTGCCGAGTCAAAGATTAGGCACGTCCTTGGAAACTCGAAGGATTCACTTATTGATAGATCATATCAATCGAACTCAGTGGGCAGCTGTACCATCGGCAGTGTAATAAGGTCTACAAACCCCCTTTCACTGCTGTTAACTCCGTAAGGGATAGACCTGACGAAATCAAATGCGTAATTTGAAGTCTGGTCGTGGTTAAAGAGTAATTATTCTTGGTAAACCCACCATACGCCAGTCATCACGCACCTTCTTTCACTGAACTCTGCCCATGAACGGTGGTCCTTTTTACCTTGGCTATTAGCTAAGCAGGTAGGTTGAGGTCAGCCAAGCTCACAGATCGGCAAAGACAATACAGTTTTGCCTAGGTGACCCCAATGATGCGGCGCTGCGTGACTGACATCAACGGGCATTAGGGTTTGAGGGGTACCCCAACGTCAATCAACTCCTCGGGACGACGTTCGAGCTTTTTGTGACAACTTGTGTGTCTCCATCCCCGCATTGATCAATCGGTAACGCTCTGTCATGGCGTCTCAAGTTGTCCGTGACCTGATTGACAGAGTTGCTGAGAGGCGAAAGGGGGATGATCTCTGGTACTGTGAGCTAGTAAGCGTCTTCCGATGAGCAACGGAACTGGGGCAAGCTCTCGAGGATTCATCGCTAACAAGCCGCTGTCAGATCATCGGTTTTGCAGCTTGCAACCATGGCGAGCTGGCCGGCCTGGTCTATCAGAAGGCCCTCCAGAATGCGGTTGATGATGTAGAGAAGAAGGAGATATGGAGCCGCATCCGCGAGGCTATTCTCAAGGCCATGGTATATCTTGGACAAGCTAGGCTGCTCGCAGCAGAGCTCGCGCTCTTCGAAGTCCTGAAGCTTGAGGATGTCGACCAGGAGACACCACAACGAGACTGGAAGGACGACGAGCACGGCAAAATGAAAGCCGTGGATTGGCTCACCACGCTCTCCGGCACCGAGTTCGCTGATCGCTTTGTCACCTTGGCAGATGAACGGTGCCCAGATCTCTGTAAGTGCCCACGCTCCTGCAAAGCAGTCGGCCCAAGACAAACGTGTTTCTCACAAAACCTGCTGCAGCCCATTATCTGATTACGCTATCTAACGGCCACGTCATGACCGACGAACGCGTGCTTGACATGGTGGAGACGGAGCGACTTATACTTCTGGCGCTCATGGCCCAGAACGTGGGTTGGTGGGCTCAATCGCACTATCGCGCGCTCATTAGGGTGGGAGGAACAAAGGAGATGGCACATGCCGCCAATGAGTTGGCCTTGGAGATCACTAAGACCTTTGGGATCAAGATTGACGGTGCTTCAAACGTCGATGAGCTGTGTGACTCGGCCATCTGATGGGTTGTACTGAGAAGGACTCGAGAGGTACTCTGCCCAGCTTGAATAGGGGTGTACTGTCATTGATCCTAGTCCTCCACCAAGCTACCTCATGGTTGGGACTTGAACGCGAACTCGAGACGCGGCATGCAAGTCCGTAAAATAAGAAAAGTAACTGCCAGTTTTTGACAGGATTGTGAGTTTGGCCTCACAACGCGGGCGGCAGGTGTATAGATGTGAAGACCAAAAACTTAACCAAGCCACTGCCAAGATCTACGCCCCAAGTTTGAACGAAACGAAGCTCGTCGGTGCCAATACTCAAGAACGGTTGCAAATTTAGAGCATTACGAATCGAGACACTTTCCCAAAGCGACAAGCAGCCGATTCACCTCAAAAAGGAACCACCAGTTTCAAGCGCACAACCCATGCCAAGGGGGTCATTGCTAAGGGGTGCCGGTGCCATGCAGGAGATCTGGTGTAACATGAGACTATATCCACAAAGCATCGTATGTATGTATATATGTATGTAAGTATCAGATCGCCTTTGCAGGAGTTCCCGACGTGCCGCTGCATCTACCTTGTCGTTTCCAGTAACGCCTTTCGCGTATAACCGGGTGATTGAAGCAAAAACAACTCACACTCCTCTAGCCCAAAGCAATACCTTGCTCCTTTGAGTATGTAGCGCGGAATTAGGGAGATGCAGACTTGAGGAAAAAGAAAGCAGTTGGCAGCGTGCGGGCAGGACACCCGCAAACCACTGAAGGTCCAATCGCAATGCGTGGTTTTGTCTCCTTGGTGGTGAATTAGCACCAGGTAGGTAAAGGGCAAGATGCATTGCAACCACTACGCAGTAGAGACCGTAACAGGCCAACCCAATCCTCGACTTGTATCAATTGATCCCATTCCGGGACCCCCAAAACGTTCGGATCTTAGATTTCATCCTGTTTTACTTTGGACTATGGAGAACCTTAAGCTTGCTTTTAGGCTAAGCGAACAAGTCGGCCGTGCCCCTGACCAATGCGGGATTGTCTCTGGGGACGCAGCCGAGTCTGCTTGCTTTGATCGCATGCACGGAAATTCTGTTTTATTTTTCTATATTTCATTTTCCCCTGCTCTGGCGCCGCGGGCACCCGAACGGACGGTTGACATTCGACTGATAGCCAGCCAAGAAAAAGCATCGAGACACCAACACCAAGCATCGTTGGCAGGCGGCCCAAGCCAGCATCGGCGACGCTAGTCGTGCGCCCCACCCGAAAGACTCCCGCCTGTCCAGGGAACCCCCCGGCCACCTGCTGTCACATATCGACCCGAAAGTGGGCTCGATGATACAATGCGGCCAGAATCATCGCATTTGCTCCATCGACTATCCTCAGCTCCGGCGCGCGAGATGTGCTGCTAGCAACGGGAAGCATTGCTCATTCTGGTCTCAGGACTTCGTGGGCGGCACACCGACGCTCAGCAGCTGGCTTCCCCAACGGCCCGGCCTGGGCTCTCTTGAAGAAGCACTACACCACCACCCGTAGCCAGCCACGACCACCCCTCCCTTGCTGGGATCGGACGATCTGACTTACACGTACTGTATGTCCGTAGCTTGCTTGCCTTGCTGCTTAATCAGGTGTGCGCTTCGCTTCCTCGGACCATATCACGCGCCTGCTCCTTTCGTCGTGGCTCTGTCCCCCTTCCCGTCGTTTAGGTTCGCAGGGGAATCGGCCTCCTTGCCCTCCTGTCATCAGAAGTCCGTGTGCCAACCCGACGCTCGGTAACGGGAGCTACGCCGTCGAGATTCTTCCTTCCCGGGTGACCGTTCGCAGTCCTCCACGAGACCGAGGTCACTGGACTCCAACTATCCAACTATCCCTTTCCCTCAGCTCGCCCTCAGCCTTGTTTTCGTTGCCTGCCCGCAGCGGCTCCCACCCCGACTGGCCTCCGCCTGCATTGCATTGCCAGGGTTTGGACCTGTCGACCCTTTGCGACGTTTCCGCTACCATCTGGCGGTCAACGGCGCTGGTGTCACGAGCGCCAGTCAAAGCAGGCCAAGAAGCCAGGACCCTGAGTTACCCCATGTTCTCATCCTTATCGCCAATCGCGACAGTCATTCAACTTGCGATATAGAATGACCGCATCACAATCTTAACACCAGCTTGTACTGCTATTTGCGCAACCCAGTTCCACAGCAGGCCGACCGTTTTCGTCCTCGTGGCTGTTTGCTCACGGCGCAACATTGGATGATTGCACCCTCGGTCTCTGAGTTACGAGTCTATCCGCGACGAAAGCGAAGCGCCGGGAATAGATCGAATAGTACGATTTCTCCACATTGCTGTCCCGCCTTACAGAGACCATTCCCAGCAGGCAGGATCGTGTTTTGGACTTGTTAGTCTCCTCAGCTCAGTCGCGGTTGGCTGGATCGCTGCTCCCCTCGACCCGCCGAATAGTTGCACCGAACTATGGATGGCAAGTGATCAACCACCGCGATCTCCCCACTGCCGCCGCTCCGAGATTTGGGCAATCTCGACAGCCGCCGCCCATTCTCTTCCTCCTCCCTTTTCGTCCTCCGCCAGCCAGCAATGGCGATATCCGCCCTCAGGCCGCCCCTCACAGATGGTGATGCTATCGCCATGGATGTGACTGCCCCTCCCGAGTTGGCAGAGTCTAGCTTCTTCACCGAGGTCTTACAGATCTCGCCGGGTGACGCCAGCGCGATTCTTGACAGCTTGATGGCCCGAGCCGCAAGCCTGGGCATTGCGGCATCACGACCGTCGACTGCGCTCTCGACGGCAGGCCAACCCAATACTTCCAGCACAGCGGATCCGAGTGTGACGCTAGAGACAAGCCACGCCCGGACGGCCTCCACTGGGTCCAAGGCGTCGGTTAGTACCACATTAACTTCTGCCTTCTCCGATGATGGCATTCCCGAACCGGCCGCCAACACAGTGACGCGCAAGCGATCTCGAAACTTGACCTTCAGTTACTATGACAAGTACCTCGCTCAAGTCAACCCTCATCTCCACCAGTCCAAGTTTATAAGTTTCCCGCCAACTGAGCGGCACAACTCAACGCCCAGTCTGTTCAGCGTCAGTTCGCGAAAAAGTTATCTGGCGGGGTTAAGGCATGGCCTCTTCAAGATTAGCAGGAGACGGAAGTCTTCGCCCTTTCCCGAAGCCATCATCATGTATGCCCCCACCCGCGTGCCCCTCCACACTGTTGAAATTTGGCTGACTTGGCTTCAGTTCGTGTAGTGCTTGCCGCGAAGACTTCAAACCAGACCAAACACTAGAAAGACTTCCCTGTGGGCATAGCTATTGCACCAAATGTCTCCGAATAATGATCAACCAAGCCTGTAAAGACGAAGCCAAGATGCCTCCGAGGTGTTGCACTCAACCAATTCCAGGCTCGATGATCAGATCCATCTTGACCCGCGAGGAGCAAAATGTGTTTCTTAAAGCGGTTCAACAATTTTCAACGCCATGGGAGGCCCGCATATTTTGCTCGAACCCTTCCTGCGGTGAGTTCATTCCACCTAGGATCAAGATCGACCCACGACACCCTTTCCAAGTAACATGCCGCAAATGCCAAACGAAGGTATGCATAATGTGTAAGAGGGATGCGCATCCTGTCGGCCACGATTGTCCTTCCGACACAGAACTCGAGGCCGTACTGAAGATTGGGGAAGCCTCGGGTTGGAGGCGGTGTTACAAATGCCGGACACTGGTTGAGCTCACGCAGGGCTGCAGCCACATGACATGTCGCTGTAAGGCACAGGTGAGTGCTCATAAGTCATTCCCTGCAAAACACAGCAGGGGTGACGCCACGACGGTGGTTTTATCGATCCGCAAATCGCCCTCATTTCTCTTGTTTGATATGCAATTTTTGAAGTCCGCCGACTTACTTAACTTTATAGTTCTGCTACGTGTGTGGTGGTGTTTGGGACGGTACAGTGGGTTGTGCGAATTATTGCAATGGTGAAGAGGTGCTCGAGCGCAGGCGTATCGAGGAGGCAGAACGCCTAGCCGCGAGAGAGGCAGAGGAGGCTCTGAAGAAAGAGGTGGCAGAAAAGGAAGCAGCAGAAAGGTTGGAGGCCGAAAAGCGAACCCAGGAATCCCCCGAGTTCCAGGCCCTACAAGAAAGTCAGATACAGGAGATGGAGAGATATCACACCTTCGAGCGGAAGACGAAGTGGCTGATGTGGACTAGGCATTCAGAGGAAAAGCTGGCCCTGGTCGAGAAACATTCGGGGGCAATTGAAAGGATGAAAGATAGGCACTTGAAGACGTCGGCAACCCTGGAAGACCGCCAGGTACAGGCCGAACTTGAGCTACGGAGCACCCTGGAGCAGAGTGAACGGAATGTGCGCATTCGATTAAAGCACATGGAGGCCTATTGCGACGGCCTGGGACAGAACACGCTCGAAGACATGCCCAAGCGTACGGTGACGGAGCGGGATTTGCGGGAGCTTGGCCAACAATACAACGTCGAGAAGAACATGAAGCAATTGCACCAGGCCAAAATCAATGTTATGCGCGATCGCCAAGCCAAAGCATTGGAGGAGCTCTTGCAGCGACAGGAGAGCGAGCTGGAGAGCTTGTTAGAAAAGAACGCGGCTGAAATCGAAGATCTCGAACTTTCTTTCGCCGACGAGGATGATGTCCTCGCCACCACGTTTCAACGACGAAAGCGTATTCTAGAAAAGCGTTGGGAGCTGTCGTTGCGAATATTACAGAAAGACTTGGAAGCAGAGAAAGGGGTCCGGTACTCCACTTTGGGGCTGCCGGAATGGCCTCAGCAGAAGGAGTCGGTTGACGATAATCTCTCAGCCGTGGAAGAATGATGCTGCCAGCCTCTCACCTCATTAACGAAGCGCACGCGATCCGAAGCATCGATCTTTCTTTGTCTATTGGCTGGTCATTTGCTGCATTTCCTTCAGATCATATTTCAGGTTTGGATATACCAAGAAGACGTCGTTACGGAGTTTGGGGGTTTTTATACATTTCGGAAAGCATTTCGACTCGGGCTTGCATTCCGCATCACAATGCCATGCTAGATTCACTGGAAATTGCTGCAATGAAGAGCATGGCGATATACCCAGCCATTTTTGGCAAGAAGAGGAAGGCATTTTCTGGCAATTGGCATATAGGGGGCTTTTTGAGACAAATAGTGGGCGGGCACGCGTATGGGCAATCTCAATAGCATCGCCCATTGTCTTTAACTATTACTACATTCTAAGACTCCACCGGAAATATGTGATTCAATGCAGCGAAACAATTCATTAGCCTCTATAATCACCAGGAGGGTGGTTTAGGCACGGCGCAGACATAAACCTTCACTGCTATAGCTCAACCTTGATCCGTTGATGTTTCTATCTTACTTGGTGAACGTGAAACTAATACGTAGATAAAAGGAGTTCTTAGATTGCATCCGTAAGCAACGTCAAGGAAGGGACATTCTCCTGTATGGCTTACGTATGTCAATCCCTTATTTTATCAGATAATTTCAAATTAGCACATGTACTGCAACCGGTACTTTTCTGCCATATCATTACTCTGGTCGGCCTCTGCCCATTTCTCCATGCCGCCTGTGACACCATGCTCGTCCACCGTCCACGTGCCATTCCAATCATTCGGATCCAGTGCTCTAAAACCCGGAACAGCTGGACTTCATGTCGAACCAGAAACCGTTACAACTCTTCTGGAACAGACCCGCCGATAGTCCCTCGCCTTGATTCATAGACTGCTTTAGGAGAAACCCATCTGTCGACTTGGCATAATGCTGGGCTCTAGCCAGGAAATGGTCCGATAGCAGAAGCCGGCACGTATCGTCGAAAGCGGGCGATTCGAATTTGTTCTCGGCAATCCAAACGCCGCTGGAGAAACCCGAGGCCGGTCGGGTATAAGGCGAGGGGAATGGGTTCCAAATACCATCCGGAAAGGTGGCGAGCAAGATTGTGCCATCACTCCGGTCGCCTCAAAAACGAAGGATAGGGTTGTTATTTGGGCTTGTATAATAATCGATACCCTCAAACAGCTGATCCATGAGGTGCACTCCGGGTATGCGGAGATCGGGCGCGATAAATTGAAGGCTTGGTACGGTAGATTTGATGGAGCGGTCGATTTCACGCAGAATTTTGACCACGAAGTTGTTTCCAGAAACCTGCTCGGATGTAACAAGTTTTTCAGCAAGTTGAGCTATATCGAATATCGTCCTCTTGTTTCGGGTTGCGCTTGCCATGCCTGTTGATTGAGGCATACGCTCCTCAATAGCTTTCAGGAGGCTGCGAAAGGCCGTCACGGTCCTTTCCAGAATCACTTCGCTATGAGGTATCAAGAGCCAGGGTCTATTGTTCCGCCGGTACCGTGGTTCGAAACCTCGACAGATTATTCGTCCTCAGAGTCCGACTCCCCACCGTCGACGATGACTTTGGCTAAGTCGATCATCTCGAGGTATTCAGCTAAGGTATCCTGTAAAGGTATCCATGGACGTTGGTCCCGCCCGACAACTGTGTCGTCCATTGTTAAAGACAAATCGATCCGAGCTTTTAGTGTGTATTCATCGAATCTAGGCGTTTCTTTGATCAGCTTGGTACGACTCTCAAAACAGGCTGAGCGGAAATCACTAACATGAGGCCCAGCGGATGGCTCATAACATCGGCCGCGTGACACAGCAACAGATAGCGGTTTGGATCCGGCTCTTCAACAAAGAGTGAAGGTAACCCGAAGAAGTCTTCCGGAAGTGCGATAGCCATCAAATAATAAAAGAAATTTCCGAAGAGCGGATTGGCCTGGCTCTCCAATTCGGGGTGTATAACCCTAGCAGAGTGAAAGTCGACAAGATCTGGGGCAAGCCTCCCAGCCACACCCGTTGCATTGCATTCCAGGCCGTAAGTATCCCACCATTTTCCAGTACTCTCCTCAAAGGGGAGGCCTAGGCGATGTGTCGCGCCGTCCCAACCGCGGCGCAGTATCTCATTGCAAAGAGATGCGCTTAGACGGGGATCAAAAGCGACAGCGGGGCTGCAAACTGTGCCCATGATGAGTTTCAAAGGACGGTGGAGCAATTCGAGGACAACGCGGTACTGGCTTTAGGACGTGACAGTAGATATATTCAATGAGTTCTTGCAGCATGGGACACGCAGGAAGAACAGTCGATCTGAGTTATTTGAATAGTGCTAGTTGACTAGTTGCAGGGGTGGGCCCTTAACTAACAAGAGCAAGCTGGACATGACCCTGAGTAACCCACGTGACTGGAACTAGACATGCAAAGTGGTCGTTCTTCCAGTATTTGAGCCAGGACTGGCCAGGCATGAAGCCTGAGTCATATTAAATTAGGCCGCGCAGATCTGCTTGGTCTCTTTTCTACATGATGAATACCTCATCTGTCTTGGCGCCAACCTGGGCCTCGGCACCAGAGCAGTTCCGTGGGATGGGCGGTAGGTATGTATATGTATGTATTTCCTAGGTCTCGCATGCCCAGAATAGTAGTTACTTGGGCCAAAGTAGCCGCTGGTGCTGCCGCAGTAGCTGTAGTTGGAGCAATAGTTCCTAAAGTCTGTGCCAACATATGTCTTGTCACCCGAGAAAGGAGGACCACATGAACCATCACTCGACACGTTGCTGTCCTGACACGCTCCCGAGTAAAACTTGCGCACTTTGCAGTAGTCGCCACCCGATCCGCGATAACGGTAGACCGAACATCGTATATCGTGTAGTGTTGTTAATTTGCACTTGGTGAGTAGGCCGGGGCCTGATGCTGTTCAAGGTGACTTACTCTCCGAAGCCATATCCTGCGCAGATAATGTTGCCATAATCTGGGCCACAGGTTCCATGTCTGGAAATATCCACGGCGGCGGTGCAGTTTCCTGGATAGCAGAAATCGTGGTCACAGTACTATGTAGCCCGAACCGTCCCCACAGTAGCCGCTTCTTGAACAACAACTTTCAACAACAAGAATCTTGTGGAAACCTGTCTAGGCCGCTACGACCGCTCAACACGAGGTGGGAACTTACCTGCCAAAGTCGGAACCCTGACACTTCGAGTAACCTGCCGATGGACCACAGATCCCACAAATATCATCCAGCTTCTACTACCTACGGAACGCCCATGCCAGACGCAACCGATATTGAGCCTAGAGCTCTGCTGACGAAACATTTGTGCGAGGCTGTAGATTGGTAACCACACTTAGGGATGAGATCAATAATCTTGGGCTTGCGCAAGCCAAGCGTTCCAATGTTACTATGGCAAACTTTCATGAGTGATAGATAGAAAAGCATGATCATCTATATAATTTGCAGTTCACTCAAGCTCCAGCACATACGACCATAGGCGCTAGAAAACTCGGGATCCCGTCCGCTCTCCCCGTAGATAAACTGGCGATCGCTGGATTAGTAGTTGGGTGGGTGACCACCAGCGAATACCCGGTGTTGTATGTTTTTGCTCATCCATTTTAAAATCCTTTTTATTATTTCTATTAAAATATGTATTAAAAACAATGGTTTAAAATAATAAGCTCAATGCTTGTTAATACATATATTTTGAGCTTTTATTAAAATAGTTTATTATAAATATCTAAATATTTAAAGAAACGGCCCGATAGCGTAGGTCTGATCGTTTTCACACCGCTTAACCATGTTTCCAAACATTTGATAAACCTGTTGTATGCTTATTCTATCAAGCTTCTGGCGATCGTTCTTCTTAACGACCAGAAGGTCGTTTTCCACCATATCAAGAAATTCATGAAAGAACTGGGAACAGTTCGGTTGTTTATGCAATTCTCGGATGAACTTGAGGCAAAATCATGTTAGTAAGTTCCTATGACAAATTAACCGAGAGGAAGGGATCACCTCTTTCACCGTTGGTTTGATGACCGCCGTCGTTTTTCCATTGCAGACCTCTAGTTCAAAAAAGGTAGTTGTCTCCATGTAGTGCCACATGGGGTCGGAACTTCTTCGCTGCTTCACAAAATCATCGAGTAGTTTGCGCCCCCCAAGCATCCAGGTGATGAATTCAAGATAGAGGCACCCCAGGGTCCACATGTCATATGAGCGACCGATGGCCGCTTCCGGCTTGAGATCGGTTTCGGGTGCGCGGTATCCCAAAGACACGCCCCATTTGCTCCTTTCGGTCATGGACAGCGTCTGATGGACGCTGAACTCCGCGAGGCCAAAGTCAGACAGTTTGAGTGTCCCTGCAGCCTTGTGATTCTCCCGGTTTAGTTCAGCAAACCACAAAACGTTCTCCGGTTTGATATCGCCATGATGACCAAATACCACATCCAGATTCCCTGCTTGACTGGAACCGGGCTGCTTGTGGGTGGTGACATGCTCGTGGATTTTGGTAATGCCATGTGCAATACCCTTGCATTGCCTGGCCATCCACAAGACAGTTTCCATGTCAAATGAAGGGTTCTGCCTTGTCCAATATGTCTGAAGATCTGTCTCGGCCCAATCGAAGAGCAGGAAGAACTGGTTAGATTGCTCATAGGTGGCTAGAAGGCTGATCAAGTGAGGGTGCTTATCGCCACTGAACTTTTTGAGAATCTCTACTTCCTTTCCGAAGGCGATTTTGCTCTGAGAGTGGAGACGTTTGACTGCAAAGTATGCATTGTTGAGTTCGCCTGGGTTTATGTGGAAGCTGTGGTGCTCAGGGTGTATAGAGACCTTGAAAACTCTGGCAAAGCCACCTTCCAGCTCTGTCTGGTTGTTCCCAATAAATGGTAATATCCTCTGCTTTTCCAGTTCATAATGTATGTCGTTTGTATGGCTTAACGGTCGACCAAAGGTGAAAGGCAGCGTCGTCCACTGCCATTCATTGAAGTTGCATATCTCAAACTGGTTCCACCACTTGGTGTGGAAGCACTTTAAGATCTTATCTGGCTGCCTACGAGCCCTCAGATCATAAAAACCTTTATTATCGGGTTGTGGGGTTTTGATTAACGGCAAGTCCGAGTCGTTAACACCTGAGGGATCCGCCAAGAGTTTGACAATGGCCCTGGTCTTCTGGATAAGAATTAGAACAGCCAAAATTTTGATGTAGGACTTGTTATTGTTTTGTTGGTCGTGGCCTGGACTTCCCTCCTGTGTCCCAGTCCCGTGGCATATTGTCTTTGCGTATTCTGCAATTGTGTCTTCAGCGAGAGAATCCTCAAAGTATGTAGCTAGCTCATGTTGAACCTGCTCTTCAGTCAAGATTTTGGACAGTTGTCCCTTAGCGAAAAACCCACGCGTCTCCTGTTGGGTAGATGTAAGGGCTGCGAAAAGCTCATCTTGTAAACATCTCGTTGGCCGGTTGGGTAGCGCAGATGTCACTTTGACTGAGAATTCGGGGTTATGATTGTCTCTATCCAGTTGAAACCCTGAGTCGTCGTAGGACTGGAAGTGAAACCCTGTTCTCTGCCAACTAGTGTCCGCGATTAGAACGCTGTCTTTACTCGGTGCCGTAAGGGCGTCGTCGTCCAGGACCTGATCGTCGCTGGGAAAAGATTGGTCGAAAATGGACGAGGGCTTGCTCTAACAGAGAGTGTGAATTAAAAACACGGACAGCATACCCTTGTTGGCATATAATGACATACCGCTAAATCAGAGGCCGCTTCGTCTATGTCCATATTGCCATCCAGACGGTTTTCAGAAACAAGGTTCACATTGTACTCTGCTGTATATTCCGCCGTGAGACTGGCCAAGTTGCTGGGCGAAGCATTTGATTGTCGACTCTTAACCATGCTGGCGTCTGGCCGTGTCCATGAAAAGGACCCGTCTTGAACTGGCCGTCTGTTATATGTGTTTTCACATGAAGCCTGCTGCGGCATTGATTAACTGCGTAACGTGTCGTTTGAGCCTTTGAGAATATTGAAAACAATGAGGGATAGAACGAGAAACTCAGAGGCAAAGGGCAACGGCATCCAAGAGTCAGCTTTTATATCCACGTCTTAGTTGAGGCTGCGTGCCACTAGGCGCGTTGTTTGGGGACTTGCGGCTTGCTGCGTAGCGGTTGGGTGGCACGAAGTGGTGTAAGAGGGGCTGGAGGCGCGGTGTAAGGGACCACGTCGCTGCGAAGGGGAACGCGAGCCACAGACACTGGGAAAAGGGCCACTTGTACATCAGACACTAAAGGTGGTTGCGACGTGGCGCGACCCTGAATAGGGCATTGTACAGGGCTGAGGCCAGCCCTTTACACAAGGCTGCTTGAGGCTGACGGTTGTCAGACCGCCCTGAAAAGGTAGCATAGTACTGACCCCAATTTCCACTTTGCTCTGCTTATTCTTAGCATTATTACCCGGCACTCCGGTATTTCTGAGATTTGTCCTGCTGTCTAGCAGCACGCCACTTTCCGTATATTATTATTATTATTATTGCAATAGGCCGCTCGGTACGGATTGTGGCGTGTCGGGACCCAAAAACACGAGGAATCGAGCGGGCGAGCACCTCTGCGCTCTATCCGCAGCAGACTTGTCTGACTTCTTGCTCGACCAGCAATTATTGACACCCGTGGACATCTAGTGTCCGTATGTGGATAATGTTGAATGCGTGGCATGCAAGGCTCTCCCACCCAGGGACATACCGCTTATCCCTTTAGACTTGATCGCTGTGACCAGGCTGAGATATCAGTCCTGGTATGCAATCACTGTTTGAGTAGGAAACTGGCCGTGCAAGGCTCTTCCATTGAGTGGTCCGACCAAGCAAAAAGAGCCTTACCACTTGGATCTCGATACCACGTAGCACAGCAAGTAATGCCACTCGATGCCGACACCCACTTGTAACATGCACATAAAACCGGTGAACGTCGCAACCACCACAGCGTGCCGTCTTTGGAAGGCTTGCCAATGACATACGAAGTAGGGTAGTAGCCAACACGCAGCATAATTGGCGAAGCATCTTCATGCACACCAGGTAGGTGGGCATAATCAGCACTAACCCCACCGAGGACCTTCGGGCCGGCGCTGTGAAACCCCCGTCCACACCTTTTCAAGAACTACCAGCCTATTAGACTCGCGTCTGGATAATATTAAAGAGTTGTAGAAACTTCACCGAGCCCAAAGCCCGGCAACGATCAGGCTGCTCTCTCTGAGCGGCCCATTCCTCGATGCGGCTCTGCTCGGTAAGGCGACCGCCACCCCATCCCATTCCATAAAACTTTCTTATACTTATATTGCGGTTTGCCCACAAGGCTTTTTCCACGGATCCATGTTGTACAGCAACATTACACACACAGGAATACTTCCGTTTTGAGAGCATGGCTTCTACCCATAACGTCCCTGGCCCACGTCTTGCAGATCGACTGTACAACATACAGGTAGAGAGCTCGTTTGACAAAAACACATTCTGGCCCCGTGGCTGCCTTCATGACATCTTCAAACCAGAAGCAGTTTATGCCCAATTGGGGCTGGAGGTCAGATCCGGATCTAGCCCGAAAAGCCCTGTGGACTTTATTCTGAAGAACAAGATAATATTTGCTCTTCTCCTCAAGATGTCCTTCAGGCCACAGGAGATCTTTCAAGCAATGATTCATTTCCAGCGCGTCAATTTTGATGATTCTCAGTTACCTTTGACTTCTGAAGATTTGAAATCCCAGATCTTTTGTGACTCTGACTATTACAGAGAACCATGGTCAGCTTTTCGAGCAAAAGACTTTTGTGGTTCTCAATGGAACTTCATTGCACCAGTCTTCGACCACGCTCCAAGCTCTTACATACTGCATCCTAAAAGCGTACTTCCATTTACAAGTGCGACTGGGCATCTTGCTCCTAAAGGTTCCGGAAACTTTGGCAACGTGTACGAAGTCATCATTCATCCCGCCCATCTGGAGGGCATTGTCTCTGTAAGCCTTTGAACCATATTCATTCAAGTTATATCTTCGATATCTCTCAGGAGCTTACATATGAGAGGCCGGTGATCGCGAGGCCGGTGCTCGCGTCGCCGTCAAGAAACTTCATCGCCCCGAGGTCCAAGACGAAGCCCAGGTTCAAGAGCTTGAGAAAGAGTGGAAGAAAGAAATACAGGCACATGAAGAGCTCACCACATGTGGGCACCCCAACATCATCAAGTTCATAGCGGGCATCACCAGAGCACAGGACCGCTACCTCGTGTGCGAGTGGGCTAGTGGAGGGAACCTGCGCGAGTTTTGGACCAAGAACAATAGCCGGCCTCTCACCAGGACCATGGTCAAAGATGTCATTTGTCAAATCCAAGGGATAGCCGGCGCATTGAAGGTCATTCATGACAGAAAATACCGGCACGGCGACCTAAAACCAGAGAACATCGTTCGACTCAAGACTCCGTCACGAAACTCGGTTTCCTCACAGGTTGACGTTGGCCACCTGAAAATTTTGGACATGGGCTTGACCAAGTATCACAGCATGGCTACCCGGTTTCGAAACCTGGCAACGACCACGTGAGTTTTGGTTCTAGTCATCATCTATCAGGATTTCTTATCATGTTGCACCAGCATAACACCTGGTCGACGCATGACCTGCAACACCGCAAACTCTGACAGAATTGTACAGCAAATACGCGACCTGGAGATACGAGCCGCCAGAGGCATCCAATAAAGATCAGCCCTGGTCGCGACGATACGACATTTGGTCTGCCGGCTGTGTCATACTCGAGTTCATCATATGGCTGCTCGAAGGGCCCAAAGGACTGAAAGACTTCAACGACAAGATTGTGGATGAGTTCCGTAAAGAATGCCATTACTTTGAGTTGAAAAAGGAGAATGGACAGACTACGTCCAAGGTGCACACAGCAGTGGAACACAAGATGAAATCGTTGTCATCGCATCCCTGGTGCGAACAAAGTAAAACTGCGCTGGGAGACCTTCTCAAGTTAGTCAGAGACAGACTGCTGGTAGTGACTCTGGACGCACCGGCCTCTGTAAAAGGTAAAATCCCCCACGATAGGACACGGGTCCAAGTACGTGCAGATTCTAGCACCCTTAAAGCGGAACTTGACGAAATCGTGAGAAGAGGAAAAATGAACCAAGCCTACTGGTTGAAAGGTAAGACCTTCGAGAATGTTCCGAATCTACACCCAGAAACGGCGGTCACTCCTGCGGCTAGCGAGAGCCATGTTGAAAATGCCAAAGGCCTGGTCACGACCGAAAGATCGTCCCCCATTGTCCCCTTGCTGACAGGAAGCCTAAGAGTAGGTTGAGCTCTGAACCCTCAATCAAACCGTCTTCACCGTCCGACGTCGCTGTCGACAGCTAATAGTTCATGTTTGATATAGACTGTATGTGTCTTTAGATTATGACCTTACTGTACCCTTGCTCAAGTCTTTGCTGCTGCTGATAATAGCTTCGTATGTCTAAATAGGAAGTGAGTACACCCTCTAGCGGAGTTCTGAACAGACCGGGTATGATTGACACTGATGATAGTATGTAAGTGGCACCTTGAATTACTGCTTCGTCACAGCCCAGTATTCAGCTAAGTACCCCTTCACCTGCAGCGTGTAGGTTTCCTATCAGCTTGATTATACCGAATGTGCAAGTTGATAATGGAGGACTCCAGAACGTAACTCTCCCCATAATAGTATAAGCAATGATAGGTAGGATTGAGCTGACTTGCTTCATATTCGCGCTACTTTAGACCCAGGTATGTTTCTCGACCAAGCGTTTCGATCATGACCAAATGGAGAGCCTGACCTATGAACAATATCTCCTGTAGCTGAGCAACATTTGGAATTTTTCAGTTGATAACACTTTTGCAATGAAACTCGTCCACACCATCGGAAAAGCGGGCTTGTCCCCGAAACACATAGGCTCAACAGGGTATTGTGCGAAATGCCAACATCTTGAATCCTGGACGCCAAATTGCAGCTTTGTCGACAGTTTGGAAGAATTGGAGCGTAAAATCCATACGTGTGACTTCTGCAAAATGCGATGGGAGCTCTGCCATCATCTGGACCGAGAAAAGTTTCCTGTTGCCCAATTCAAACTCGACCAATCCATGCTCAAGTTGAACGAGGCATATCCACCCGTATTGACTATACGTCGGGATCCAGGTGCGTTGATCCACATTACCGACCTGCTAGGCAACTACTGAGTTTAGTCATAGAGGCATCGACAGGCAACATGAGCCACATTCAAATTGGATGGCCTCAGCTTCCCCCAACTGCGAGTCAGACACAATATGATGTCCTACGGCAGTGGCTGAAGGACTGCGATGCAGAGCACCTCGAATGTTCACGTCAGAAACCCACCCACTTGCCCACAAGACTCATGCATCTCAAAGGCCAGGGGCGTAGTACTATCAGTCTCTACGAAACCCAACCTACAGACGCCTTCGAGTATATTGCTTTGTCTCACCCGTGGGGCAAAGGGCCACATTTTCGGACCACTCTGGCCAACGTTGAAGCACACCGGAAGGGCATTGGGTTCGAGGCGCTACCGGCCACATTTCGACACGCTGTCGTTGTTTCCCGTGAGCTTGGCATTGACTACCTCTGGATCGACTCGGTCTGCATAATCCAAGGAGAAGGGGGGGACTTTAACCAGGAAGCCAAGCGCATGGAAGATGTTTTCAGTTCGGCATTCTGCGTGCTTGCTGCAAGCAGTGCGCGCGGGCAGAACGATGGCTTCTTGAATCCGCGATCCCACGCACGTCAGCACTTGACTTTCGACCGCATCGGGGGGCTGCCCAAGTTCTTCTTGGGCCCTTTTATGGACAATTTCAACCAAGATGTGCTGGAAGCACCGCTGAGCAGGCGCGGGTGGGTACTACAGGAGAGAGCGCTGGCACGAAGAACTATCTATTTCACCGACAGCCAAACATATTGGGAATGTGGAAAAACAGTCAGGTGCGAGACACTGACCAGAATGGACAAGTGAGTTATATATACCTTCGTTTGTCATCTTGGTTGCCTACATGGCTAGCTCACCTTGCCTCACCGTAGTAAACTTGTATCGTTCCTTGGCGATGCCCACTTCCCGTCTAAGCTGTCCAACGAATCAACCTCGCGCGGCGAAAAGATACTCTTTTACGAGGGTCTCTATAGCCTCTACACGCGCCTCGAGTTCACACGCATATCAGACAGACCTATTGCCATTGCCGGGCTCGAGAAGAGGCTCATCCGCGACCTCAAGGCACACGGTGGCTTTGGCGTTTTTGACGACGGCCGCAGCCTCTTGCAGCGCAGCCTCCTGTGGCGGCGCGGACGGGAAGTTACGGCACTTACAAGAATCGACCCGGATCCCTCTTCTGTCTCCGTGCCCACCTGGTCGTGGATGGCCTACGACGGCGGGGTGGATTACCTTGACCTGCCACTTGGAGGGGTCCATTGGCTGCCGTCCACCGAGGCCATACAGAGCCCGTGGGCTTCTGAAGGCACCGATACATGGCATACTGATGATGGGAAAGAATCCGTCGAGTTGGAGGCATGTGCAAGGCCCTTTGCAGCAGCGCCCGGCAGCCGGGGGCTGACCACCCATGATGAGATCATGATAGTTTATGACAACCCAAATATGATGAACAGGGAGGACGGGGATCTTATGTGCGTCGTGGTTGGCAGCGCAAGGAACAAGGGTTCTATCGAGGAGGACATGGTGCACTATGTTTTGGTCATCGCTTTGTCTCAGGGGTTGTCCTACGCGGAAGACGGAAGGCAGAGGTATGAGAGAGTCGGTGTGGGCCGCATGAAGGGCAAGTTTCTCGATCTGAAGTCCCCGGCCCAGACTGTGGTCGTTCGCTAGACAGCTCCGAGATCGGTTTCTTACTACGTCAAATTACTACGTCAATTGGAATGTACGCTCTTCGCACCATCCCTATGCTGTTCTTCGCCTATTGCCCTATATTTTTGGGTGGTCGCATAACTCTACTATAACATCCACTAATCACCCTCGTTTCTCACTTCTACTTTGTATCCAAGCTCAGTTTATAGCCCCAATCATATTACTTTTCAAGCCTAACGGAAACCCGCCACGCCTTTTTTTCCCGCGGCCTCCCAGCTACCGAATTCTCCTTACTGGCTTTTAGTCCGACACTCTTCACCAACACGCACGAACCGTGTGAATTTGCGATTCAGAAACTCGGCCACATTCAACCGAACTCTTAATGTGGTCTCACTTCAAGGGTCCAAAAAATCCAACAGACGCAAGCTTCGCAGTTATTATCAAACCTAGACTAGCAAGCTCTAACACAATTCATGTTGAACTTGTGAAACTGCTCTGCAACGTGATTACTGGACGGTGAATCATTTCATCGCTTCCTCTGCCGCATGTTTGTGTATCTCACAACATACAAGCAGCCTTGAGGACACGAGACTAGCATGTTTAGGCGTCTTTCAACCAAAACGTTTGATATATATAAACATGGTTGATAAAAATTAACATCGAACCTCCTCCCCTGCACTCCGTCGAATAGCCTTAAAATAACCTAAGCAGCCACCGAATATTCGTTCCTATAACGGCTGATGCTACCTTAGGCTCTTCCGTTAAGCAATATACGGAACAAGAATCGCAATAGTGCAAGATTTGGAGTACCAGGTCTATCCTTAAGAAATCTGATGCATGCGCCTAGGGGCGCACCAAAATAGCTTATCGCATATAAGGTAAGAATATAGATAATCCATTTAAGGTTCATTCTGCTCCCCTGTATAATTGGTCAGGGTAGCTTTCTACACATCACTTTTCATGACCCTATAATCCACGTATCAAAGTCTTTCTAAATTGTTCAGGAAAATAGCAGCGCGATAAGTCGTAAAACTTCGATCAGTACCTGTTATTTTAACGACTTACTTATTTAGCTTGGTAAACACGATGGACTTGCCCAACATGGCTACTCAATCAACACGTGGCAACACTACCGTAACTCATATCGGACAACACATTAGTCCGAATTGCGCAAGAACCTCAAGTAATTAGGTCTATTTCTTCAAACACATGAAAGCTGAAGAGCATAATAGTCGTAAATTGTTCGCTATGAGAACTTTGATGGGGGTGAATCAGCGTACCCTTCTCGCCTTCGAGCCATATTAAGTTTCGTCAACCCATGGATCGGAGAAAGCCCCTCAGACCTGGTGGATATTTATCGAGCTGTAGACTTGAAATTCGACCTTTGCCTCCATTCGATTGCAAGACCAAAACCCGGGTTTATTCATTTCTTTGGCTCTACCTTGAGCACCCCGTTCAAAATCCATCCCAAACCATATCCTCCATCGTAACGCACTGTGATGGACGTGGAGAACATAGCAAGTACCTCTTTCGAGGGTGCATCTTGTGCAGATGTACCCTCTTCTTCAAAAAAACTGATAGTGGGAAGCTCTCAGCTCTACAAAGATGGGCAGAGGCGGTGTGTTCCGATGCCTACTCCAGACCCAAAAGGTATGTGCCTGACCACCGAAGGTCCTCGTGACGACTTGCTAACATTTCCTGTTTTTCATTCCAGATCCTCTGAATCTTCCAGAGTGGCGTAAATGGCTCGCAGTTGGTGCACTGTGCTTTTGTAAGTCTACCTAATCGTCGTACCGTCCTAGTCTCGCGTACTGACCAGAGATATTAGTCGGAGCTCTAGCGCTCACCATCGAACACGTCGTTGGAGGGCTGATACCTATATTCGTGTTGGAATACTCTGGCATCGACCCAAAGACCATCATAGACCATCCGAGAAATGTATCGACGTCGCCGACCGACAATATGAACGGCCTTGACAGTCTTTCCAATCTTGGCGGCCCTTCGATATCTCAGGTGACCCTGCTTTCGACGTTGCCCCTGGCTATCAATGGCATAGCATCGTTTTTTCTTGTCCCTATATCTGCTGCCATCGGACGGAGACCTGTTATTTTGATCGCGGGCATTCTCCCATGGATAGGTGGCCTCTGGGCCGGCTTTAGCACAAGCCTAGGGAGTCACCTGGCTGCCCGATGTCTACAAGGATTTGGCGTAGGCACAGTCGAGGCCCTAATTCCCCTGATGATACAGGACCTTATGTTCATTCACAAGCGGAACAAGGCACTCGCAACTCTATGGTCCAGCCAGGGTATACTTATTATCTGCCTAGGCATTTCAAGGTGAGTTTTCTTCCATAATTTGACAATTAAGCCAATTACTCACTGTGTTAAGCCCCTTCATTGTGGCACAGCTCAGCTGGAGGCATCTCTACTGGATCTACTCGGGTATTGCTGCCTGTGCTTGGCTGGCCATCATATTACTCGTACCGGAAAGCAGATGGGAAAGATCAAAAGAAGAACTCGGTAAGTTAGAAGAAGTATCCCATCTGTAAAGTTCTAGTCTGATACCATCGTCAGCCGGCAATGAAGTTTATCCACTTCGTCCTGGCAAGGATCGTCCTCATCTCGATCACGAAATGTATGGCCGCCGGACCAGATGGACCGACTTCGGAATCTTCAACATACCATTGCGATGGTCATCTGCTGTTAGCACACTATGGAATTCTGTCAGATGCATCATATTCCCCAACATCATTTGGATCATCGCACTTAGCTCAGTCGCGTCCGGCGCCTTTGGAGCATTCTCACAGACTCAAGCTGCAGTACTTCTCGCCGCCGGTTGGGATTTCAAAACCCTCGGTCTCGCCGGCCTAACGATGATCGCTGCTACTCCGTTCATCCTTCTGTCTGCGCATGCAGTTGACATGGTCGGTAGTTGGATGGCGAGGCGGAATGGAGGCCAAAGGGAACCTGAGTTCCTCCTTCCAACCTTGCTTGTTCCCGTAATCATATCCATCGTTGGTTTCGTGGTCTATAGCTACGGTGCTGCGAACATCGCCACAGTATCGAGCATCGTCATCCTCACGGCGTTCTTCCTCATGACCTATGGGGGCGGCACAGCAAGCACAATCCTGACGTCTTACCTTATTGAGAGTCACCCAGACATCGCTGCGTAAGTACTGCGATGTCTCCGTTGTAGAATCTGATCTAACGCTACGCAGATCCGTACTGGTCACCGTATCTTCTCTTCGCCATCTAGTCGGCTTCCTCCTCAATTTCCGAGCAACGGATTGGATAAAGTCTGTTGGGTTCATAAGACTATTCTCCATCTACAGCAGCATATTTCTCGCTATCGCGGTCTTCGGTATGGTGATCTATTTCAGAGGAAAACAGTGGCGGGCTTGGGGCAATGGAAAGATTCGCGAGACGGCGGATAGAGGGATGTTGAACGGGGAGAAGGTTTAGCATGTCTTGCTACGCCAGAAAATTTTCGACTTCGTCGTTCAAAGCATTGTTGAATAAGGAATAAGTTGGTGTCGTTAAGAATGAGATCAGTTTGCACCCTGGAATCGGCCAAAGCCGTGAGTGTTCGTTTGCCCGTGACAAGGCACTCATCATATTGTTATCCTGACAAACTGTACAATCACGATACGCATTTGGTGCAGGAGAGATCGGTATGATATACTCGGAGGGGTTTCTCACTGCCAACTCTCTACTCAGACCACTATTCTCACATCTGCAATTACTGCTCGATGGTCGCTCAAGTAGACGCTGTCCTTCACGTTTGACAATACCTCGTATCGATTGATTTCCCACCTCTGATCCGCTTTGGGTCCAAGCCATACGAAGTCGATGCGTGTACCGTCTTGGCCTATCCTGCTAGGATCGAAGCTAGTATAGGTGTCATATTCCCCGAATCTTTGAGAAGCATTCGCCGTTGTGTACACCTCAGCGAAATAGCCATCGTTAATAACGGTTGTGTAGGCGTCGGCCCCTGGCTCTGAATTGAAATCGCCCGTCAGGGAGACGGCCAAAGGGCCCCAAGTCTTCTGCACATCCTTGATCACCTGCAGCGCCACCTTGATCCCTTTGGTCCTTGCCTCGGAGCTGGCATTGTCTAGGTGAGTGTTCGCGGCAATGAAACGCTTGCCGCTGCGGATGTGCTCGAAGATCCCTATGTTCACCAGCCGACGGCTGCCGGCATTCCAGCTCTTGGAGGGCTCATCCGGTGTGAGCGATAACCATTTTGTCACGTTGGAGAGTAATCGCAGGGCCGATGGGCGATACAGGATTGGATTGTATTCACCGGACTGCTTACCGTCATCGCGGCCTACCCCAATGTGCGCCCACGAGTCTCCTAAGCCGGTCTTGATATCTATCAATTGCTGGTGCAGAACCTCTTGCAATCCGATAATGGTTTCTGCGCCATCAGGAGCCCCCGCTATTGCGTCTTTGAGTTGATTGACAACTAGTGGCCCTCGTGTAGACCACGGTTTCTCATTCTGTTCCCGAGAAGTTGCCGCATATCGGATATTAAACGTGGCGAGACGGTAGGGAAGAGTCTGGGCCATCACGGCGTCCGCAGCGAGAAGCAAAATTCCAAGGAGTACAATATCGAGCTGCATTGTGGGCGTAGCGAAGATCAAAGACTACTGTATCTATTTGGATTATTCTGTCAGCTCAACGGGACCAGTACCTATGACCCCGCAAAATGTGGCGCTTGCTATTATATACTCCAACCCGGACTCCGCCAAGAGTATCGCGGGGGAACTACATGTGGGAGTGCGTTTCTCCTGTTCTAAGTCCGCGTAGTTACGTGTGAGACTTTTTGTCTTAGTGAGCTGCCAATGCGACAGCATAAAAAGGCCCCATGCTACCTTGAACTGAGGGGCAAACGGATCGAGGAGACCATCCAAATACTTCGGTAATTATCTAACATGTTCCATTGCTACGTTGGTCCGATAAATTGTGTGAACCAACATTGACACCTCCCTCCAAGTATAAAAATAGGAGCAATGTACTCCAATTGGTTCACGTGCCTGCTCTTCGTTTCACAATTAAGATGCAGTGCTAAATGCAAGTAATATCGCGACGCATTAGTATGCATAACACTACTATATAGCCGATACAGGGGCCGACATAGCGCCGCATCGAGCATGACAACGGACATGGGGAACTACGTGCAAGCACACTCGACGGAAACACCAGGAATGGTTTTCTCCACATGGTGAGGTATCAATTCAAAGAAACGAAGATATGGGGTAATTGGTCGCCCTATTAGATGACAGATACAGATAAGGGATTATTCATTCAGCGCTCGCGACACATCAAGCGCCTGGCCTTATTGCGATACGCAGACTTAAACCTCATGAACATTGACGACATCACCGTACTGGTTGAGTCCGATCTCCTTCTTCTTAATGGAAGCCTTGACAGGGTTCTTGGCGGCAAAGATCTCGTCTAGTTCCTCAAGCTGCAGGCAGAATTAGCGTTTGCACATATGCGTACATATCTTAGAAAACTTACAGTGCGGCCCTTGGTCTCGGGCAGGTACATCCAGATGATGAATGCCTGGACGGCATCCTGAACCGTAAAGATCACGTATGTAATCCAGCCAATCTGCTGCATGGATACTGGCCACGCAAACTGGTTGAGGAGACCAGCGGCGTTGACGGCCAGCGACGAGAAAGCCATACCCTTCGCGCGCATCTCGAAGGAAAGGACCTCGACCGGGTAAAGAGCCTGGAGAGGGGTAATACCAACGGAGTAGATGGACCCAAAGATGAAGATCATAGCAAGAGAAGCCTGAGAGGCAGCCTTGTTGGTACCCTGCCGGGCGGTTCCGTCAGGGTTGATACCGCCACCGGACTTGGCGAATTCTGAAGCCGCAATAGTCATGCCGAGCCAGACAACGCAGCAACCGGTGAATGAGAACAGAAGCAGCGGGCGACGACCGACGCGATCAACAAGGAAAGCACCGAAGATGGCGAATAGGAACTGCTGGCAGGAGTTGATGAGGGTGATGTTGGCCTGTTCAATGCTGTTGATGTAGCCAGCGGACTCTAGCACCGCGCCCAAGAAGTAGGAGAGCACAGCATTGCCAGCCCACTGTCCAAAGATGGATACAGCCAGGTTGCAGCAAAGACGGTAGACCGACGATCGGTTGCGGAACAGAGCGCGGTAGTCCCACCATCGCTTGTCGGCACCGTCCATGTTGAGTAGTTCTTCGTATTCGTGCATCTGGAGGGACACCCAGGCGCTTTCGGGGTTGCCATTTCCGTGGTACTTGGTGAGCATTTGCTTAGCTGCCTCCTTCTTGTTGTTGACATACAGCCACCTTGGCGATTCGGGGAGGAAGAAGACAAAGAGACAGATGAGTCCAGAGAAGAGGGCCTGAAGCCAGGTGATCAAGCGCCAGGAATAGTCTCCACCAGTGTTAAGGGCACCGCGGGCAGCGCCGGACGCAATGATGGCACCGGAGAACCAGAGGGTGTTGTACATGGCTCCAACCACTCCGCGGAATGCAGGGTGGTTGATCTCGACGACGTACATAGGTCCTGCAGCAGCAGCGATCGAGACACCGAAACCGAGCAAGAAACGACCGCCCATGAAGGCTTCAGCGGCGTGGGATGTACCCTGGATGATAGTACCGAGAATGATCAGGAGTGCACCGATCAACATGCCGACTCTTCGACCCCAGGTGTCGATGGCAGGACCGACGAAGGGAAGCGCGACGACACCTGCACGAATACAAGTCAGAAACCGTTATCAAAGCAGAGACATTTGTTATAAGTAGGATACCTACCTCCAATTTGGTACATGGAAGACACAATACCGGCCCAGATACCAGAGCTCTGAACGTTGTAATACTCCTTAAACCATTGATTCTGGAGCAGGTTGTTGATCAGGGAACCATCATAGCCGTTCATCGTGGAGCAAAAGAATCCAACGATCGAAAAGGAGTAGATCATGATTTGGGCTCCGGTCCACGCGCTCGGGGGCTCCTTGGTCATGGCCTCTGCGAAGGCCTCATTGCCCTTCACGACCTTGGTCTGGACCTGCTCCTACAGAGGCGTTAATGATTTGCTTTGTGGGCACGGTTGGCATAAGCAAGATTACCTTCTCGGGAGCGGTGCTGATGTCGACACCATTCTTCTCTTCCACAGACATGTTTGCGGTCGGTAGATCTGCCTCCTTATTCTACAATATAGAATGACTCGATCAAGAGGGATAACGAAACCCTCAGACTAACTGTGAGTAACAGGAGAAGAGAGCCTGTCGTAGACGGACAACTGATGGCACAAAATCTAAGAACCAGGCATGCGGTAAGCGCTTGCTCTTATACGAAAGGGTTGCCATGTAGCACCCATGGGGCAGACCCTTCCCAGGATCTTCCTCACGACATGCATGCAATGTCGCTGAGATGAACGTACAAGGGTAGCACCACCACTTTGATGGCTGCCACCCTACCCGCAAACCGCGTGGTCACACCCATGTCGGCCTGGCGAGAAAATTGGCTGACAGGGGCGATCGAGGGACTTGGCTGCCCGCGGCCAGAACGTCTCGCTTCGCCAAGGGCGTTGATCACTGGCCAACAATGGACCGGCGCATCGACACCAGGTTCCGACCGGGGGGCGTTTTTCGTGTCTCTCTTCAATGCAATCAGGAGTTAACTGCATGTGAAATGTTGGCAGGTATCGGAGTAGGCTCCAGGTTTGGCATTGACTCTGGTATTTTGTTACAGCTGGACCCAGCTAGTTGGAGTATTTCCCCGGATCTGCGGGTCGACCGCCTCCGCATTTTCCCCCAAAGGTCCACTGTGGAGTGACTAGAGGAGTCAAGGGCGGCGTTCAACGCTCATGATGGTGCCCGTAGGCTTTGCGGTGTCCGCACAACAAGAAACTTTCGGCCCTCATGGCCATGCGAGATGTTGGTCAGACGCGAAACAGCGTCCGGTGTGGCGCTCATGGAATCCAGCTCGCTTGATTCAGGTTCCTCCAGCGGGAGGGCGCGCCTGGGCTGTGGCCCCCATAGGAAGAAGCCAGACGGGTTCCGGCCCTCAGTTCCAGGCGGTCACGAGCGGCGCAATAGACCCTGGCACCGAACGTGCGGTCGGTTGGAGACGCGCTGGAGTAGGCGGTGCCCTTGCCTCGGGAACGACTTTTCTCTAGACAATGGGGAATGGCTCCTCCATTCATTGTCGCAATCAAGGCGATCATGCGTCTCGGAACAGCCCAACGAGGCCGGGCGCGAAGGCTAGAAAGGCGAAAGAGCGAAGCAAGAAGATCGTGAGGCTCTTGTGATAGGCCATCTGACACCATTCCAGCTCTCTGCGCTTGACCTGTTCCGTCCACGGGCATCGTCCCTCCGCCGTGAATCCTGCTGAACAGGGGATAGTCAGGGCAAGCCTATGAGACCCGAGAATTGGGGGATTACATGCATGCATTGGGATCGCAATTGAGTTATAAACGGGGCCTTTCACGATTAGCTCGATATCAGTTAGCTACATACAAACAGTGCACATGGACAACCTAGTCGGTCTACTTAGTAAGAGGACTATCAACAGAGCTTGGCCTGCGACTGGTGGACAAACACCCACGGGTAGGCTGCATGGAAAGCTGGCCGCACGCTTAACCCGGTACGTTATTATCAAAGTGACTCGTCCCACAGCCCAGTGAAACTCGTGAGCGACAGCAAAACGAACTAGGTCACCATCAGTAAACTGGTCGGATTCCACAGTTGCTGAGCGGGCCGGTCTCCATAGGTGAACCTTCTCTGCGTCAAACTAAACAGAGTGTAGCCGAGGCCATCCCATTGCACAGCGGCAGCCCCTGCCGCGTCCAGGCTTGGCGTTTCGCTTGCCTGCATCTACCACGACCTTACGGTTGACCTGGCCGAACCAATATATGAATCCCATGGTGCAGAGTTGACAGGAGACCGAGAAACAGCCTTACCTAGCTTGTTACTCGGGAATTCAGTCACGAAGATACCGCCTAGGCATGGTCCGATGTTCGTGCCAAGAAGGCCTTAGTTTTCATGGTATTACCGGAACTCAGAGTTTGTCACGCTCAATGACTACGCGTGAGCGCGACACAAATAGGAGAGGAAAGACAAAGTATAATCCGAGGTCAACGCCGCCCGTCACTGAATGTGTATGGACCTGGCAGGCCAGGTGATTTAGCCCGATGAGGCTCCCGTAAACTCCTTATCCCAGAAGTCTGGATCGTCCCGTCTTAACGATTGCATGGCACGTCAGCAATAGATGCACGGGTCAGGTCAACCAATGATAGGCCCATCTGAAAGACAGATCTCTCACTTTATGTATGCATACTCATGAGACGGCACGGCCAAGCCGATTCGCCAGACTTCAGGACGTCCTCGTTCTTCCGGCCGTCCCAGAATATGTAGGATATGTAGGTCTTTTGCTTGCTGAGAAGACCACACTGTGAATGGAAGTGACATGGGTATCATGCCGCTGCAGAGAATATCATGCACAGTCCCCCTAACAGCTGATTCTTGCCAAAATGAAATGCAGCAGGGCAATCTCGCGTGCTATCGATGCTCTCGTCTCTAGGTACAACTTGAACATGCACTATCAGGATGCAGCCAGAGAGATAAAGTTCAGGGCGACACACAGCATGTAAAGTCTGACACACTAAATTACCTGATGAAATCACGCGATCGTACTTCTCCCGTTTCCTTCTCAGTTTCGCGATTATGGTCCTGACCTATCGCGACCGAGCAGCAGGGACCCAGATCGGCCTTGTCCACAGATATTGGATCTTTGCTATTACCCATCCATATCATCGATACGTTGAACGACTGCCTGCCGGGAACAAATAAGTCAGAGAATCCAGTTCGTTTTTTTCTTAGCCTTCGATTGGACGCAAACTCATCTGTGAGAATAGCTGTCCCTTCTTAACCGTCTTTCTTTGCTCCTCCGGCGCTCTTGAGACTTCCTGCGTCTAAATATACATAGGCACGCGAGTGGTTGCGGTTTAGACGTTCCCTTCCCTGCATAACTCACTCGTTTGACTGGCATATGCTCAGATTACTCGTGCGTGCTGCCTTTAATCCTGCGAGGCTCGGTACCGAAATTAAACACACTTGAGCTGAATAGCTGGGGTCGTCTTCTAGATGGAGAAAGTGGTCGTGCTCCCGAGATTGGCTGTTGGTGTCCTAGCACAGCCACTGAGACCACTTACCCGACTAGCCAGTATCTAAAGGTACGCTGCAACAGTAGTTCGCCGCCTCCTAGGGCAAGGTATCAATTTAATATCTCTCGCTGCATGTGGTAGGGCAGCCACTCGGAGATACGGAGGTGAGACCACCTTATTGAACCGGCCCGGTTTTCGTTGAGATACAGGGGCTTCCCGGTGGCCTTTCAATGTATTGTGCGTCTCGAATGTACGGAAGCTGAGTGCATATGTATATAGAGAGAGCGTTGCTAGAGCTCATGTTTCTCCCGAAGCACCCGAGAGCCGATATGAATGTTCAATAAACCCTTTTCTTGTACTCACCAATAATGCGCACGCAAACTGGTGGTTGGAATGGTTCAGACCGTATACAGTGATATCGAAGCCAAACTGTTTCAGTTCGACTCGTCCTTCTGGGAGACGAAACCTTCAACTGTTGGCTTTGTTCTTCTGACCAGGAATAGGAGAAGAGACAAAATATGACCCCTGATACGAGAGATTCTTGACAAAATCCGGCCCTAATCGGAGGCCGAGCATTACAGCCTGAATTTTAGTGAGAACTTGCAAGTTTTCAGTGACGAAACTTTGGCAGGGAACTTGACAATGGGTTAAGACGTTCCCTTGTTGTATTAATCTGACTCTGGCAGTAACTTGATTCAACAATAACCCATAGCTTATGCCATCTACGTTAGAACATCTGCCGCCTCCCTTCAAACAGTACTCCAGCAAGCCGGCGCTTTGCTCAGTTGTCCGAAGACGAGACCGTTCTCCCGGGAGACATATTTTTGGCATTTACTTTCCTTTGATCTCTCACAAATCCAGAGATCCTCACTGTTGCAGAGTTTCGGAAATCCGGCTTGCAGAGCCTTTGCTACGACATCCGAGCAGGCGTCTCATACGAGTAAGCGAGGCTAGCAGCAACTATCCCGAATACTGAAGCAATGGAGCGTCCTCTTCGATATACCCTTCAGCCGCCTCTAGACATTCCTGCTTCTTGTATGCGCCCATGTCTGGCCAGCAATGATCTTTCCAGATGCCCTTGACAACGAGCAGGACATCCTGTTCCTCCTCCATCACGACTGCCTGGGTCTCTACTACGACACTCTCCGTGGTCGGTGCGAAGTTCAATGACCGAAACTGGCCCTTCAGAAGCTCAAAAGAGTCCTCTACTGCCCAGGCGGGATTCGATCTCCAGGCTTCATCCTCAGATACCTCCGCTTCCCCCGCAAGAGGCTCGCGAGAGGGGTTTGCATGGATATAACTCGGGCAGTGGATCCAGTAGACGACGCCGAGCTCGGTATCCAAGAGGAAACAGTACCCGCCGTGCGGCGACGAGCAGAGACCAACCACATGCGACAGGGTATGGCCCCAAGTGTCGGCGCCGTCTGTGTGCATTTATGTACGCTCGACTTCGCCTCTGCGCAGCGCCTCTACGAGGATGTCTGTCTGGTAGTCCACGAAGCGTGCACCTGGCGCTGCTTCGGGCTGCGCATCGTCATATTGGTCACGGAATAGGGCAGATGGCGTAGCAGATCGAGTACCTCCGGAGTCTTGCCCAAGGGACCGAAGTCCTCCGCGTTGATGCTCGGCCAGCCGGAGGCCGGTGATTGCAAGACTTCGGACTCGGAAAGATACATTCCCATGAGAAACTCGTAATAGTCATTGGCGGCCGCGATGGTGCGGTCGCGCGAGTAGCTAATCTCATGTAGTTTCGGCATGATGACAGCGTGCGGAGTTGGATAAAGTCCTAATGTCGTTGACGGTTTCTCAGCGAAGAGGGTGCGATGTGTGGAGGTTGCGACCTAGTCAATAAAATGGACTTGGCCCGTCAAGAGAACTGGTTTCTGCTCTAAAAATGGTCGTCCCTTATCTCGATGCCGCAAATCTACGTCATTATTTCTAGAAGCGTACGCGCCCTTCTCGTTATAGCCATGTGATAAGTTGTGGTAAGGCATTGCAACCCACAGTCATCGGTCGATAAAGTGGCTAAGCACCCTGGGAAAGGCACGGAGCATCCACAGGATTGAGCTTCCCTAATTGAGAATGTAGGGAGCCTTGAATGGTTTCTATAGCTCCCTATCAAGTTCCGCATAGGGGTTGACCAACTTGCTTCACGTCGCGTCGAGTTTCATTGAGAGTATCACTTGGTCTTCTCCTAGTACGTACACGGTGAATTGGCCACATCTCGCAAGCGTAATAGAGAAATCAGAAGTCTGAGCTCGACGCAGTAATTTGGCTTGAATGTGTATGTTTAGCGCGCTCAATTATATACAGCTCTCGATTGTAGTCGTTGCCAGCTCAAGACACTTGAGCCTACACCCGATTGCGGTACACCATACCTTGTTGCACGGTGGAATCCAGGCCATCTTGAATGATGCTTATCACATCGCAATTACAACGCGCTCGTCACAGTGTACCTCGCCCGCGACGGCAACGAACGGGATTTTGGATGATGAAACTGTGGCGCTACAAATCACATCTTCTTGCAATAGAATTTCAGATACTTATGGTAATAGAGTCGTATCCGATGATGATGGTTCACCGGTGCTCTTTCTCACTTGCATTTCCATACACTGCAAGCTGACTAGTCCAACAATATTCATAAGGACAACCATGCCACCAACTCCGTCCATCTCGTCCGCCCTGTAAAGAGCGATTAAGTACACCGGCGACTTACAAGCCGGGCGGGGCAGGCGCGGTCTAAAGCGAGTGGGAATCCCTTTCAGCCAGCCAAATTCTATGCGAGCGTTGTTTAGGTATCGTGTAAGACGAAGCCTCCCTTTGTAAACTCCACGAACTCCAGTAAAACGACATGCAATGTGATTGCATCAAGCACAAGTGCTACAAGTCTAGTTCCACGCCTTGCTCAATGGGCTAGCGATCTTGGGTGCGAATTGCAAACTCTTGCGGCGGGCAGCCATCAGGCGCATCATGACATTCTGATCCTTCTGCGGGCTCAGCACGCCGCTGCCTAGGTCGGCATAAATGCTCGGCTTCGGCGGTGCAGTACGTGTGAGCATCTGCTGCTGCTCTGGCGTATTGTCCTGAGACCAGTCTGCGGATGGTGTCTCAGGCGTGACATCCATCTCCGTGACATAGCGGTGGATGGCCTCGGGGGCAGGAGTCTTCGGGACGGGCGTAAGCATACTTCCGTCCCACTGGTCCTCGTCCGCATACCCCATCTCCTCATCATCGTCAGGATTGGATGGAGAGCGCACCCAGGCAGTACTGTCCCTTCGGCTGACATGGTTGTTAGGCACGGTCTGACAATCGCGAGCTGGAGCAGCTGTCTGCTTCATCGGGGTCACGAGCGTGCCGTTCATGTTGGCGAGGGCCCTGGGCTCCATGCTCTTGCGACGACGAGCGCCTCCACGAGGGACGAGCGATGTGTCAATGTAGTACTGCGCTTCATCAAGCCACTCATTCTCGCGTTCACAGCTGTTCAGTGTCAGCTTTTCAATGGTCAATCGAATGTGGCGATAAATGTACTCACTCTAAAACCCAGCCCACACCTACACACTGGACTACGCCGCCAGTCTCCCGTACCTTTTCCATGGTTCTCTTGCCGCCGTCCTTGTAGACCACGTGGGTGATGCCGACTTTTGCAGTGGAGAGATCGCCATTTGCGGGCGTGGTTGGATTCCAGGTCCAGCTCTTGACACAGCGAGCACCCATCTGGGAAAGGAGCTCGACAAAGACGGGGCTGGCATCTGCACCCTCGCTAGTGTGGACATCAACAAAGACAACAGCACCTCGAAGCAGAGATGGGTTTACATCCCGCCGAGGCGTGCGGGCGGGAGTGCCGATTGAGGACCAAATGTCCGACTTTGCTGGCGTCACAGGAGGCTGATACTGCTCGTCCTCTTCCATGATGGTCTTGGATGACTCCTTTTCGGGAGAGTAAGAGATGACGGTCGCGTTTCTAGAAGGGCCGGCAGGTCGTTTCATGGGCACGCGAGAAACGCTTGCACTTCTCTTCTTCAAGGTCATGGGAGTAGAGTCATCGGCAGGCTTCAGGGGGACCTTTGTTGTTGTGTTGAATGTACGCATTGTCGAGGGTCGCATGGGAGTAACAGGGGGGACGGCAGGCTGCCCAGCAGGGCCGAGCAGGGCCGGATCAATGGGCATGGCATTTTCGTCACCGTACTCCTGGCTGGCCTCGGAGATGGAGTCATCATGAGCTTGAACCTCGAAGACAGCTTCCGCTTGGTTGGGCTCCAGAAGCGACATCTCGTCTGCCTCAGCAGCAAGCTCAACATCCTCGCTGGTGATGGGTACGTCGTCAAATACTGGGTCCTCATAGTTTGCAGCGAGGTCTGCCTCAAGGGCAGCCATCATTTCAGCCTCGGCATCAGCCTCCAGGTCAAGCTCCATCTCAGCACGGATCTTCATCTCATCTTCGAAAAAGGTGCCTTTAGAGGGCGACCGATCAGCCGTCGCAGGGATGTCATTCTCAAGGAGAGAATACTCCTCCGCATCTGCGGTCATAGCCTCATCACCTTCGGTCTTTGATGGACTACTTGCCCGCCAATCGCCGAGTTGTCTTGCGAGGGGTGTGAAACCTAACTTGGGTCCACGCGAGACGGATCTGATGGCACGGCCGGCATTCTTAATTGCGCTTGAGGGTAGCGCATTTCGGGATGTCCTGGAAGATCCTGGTGTTGGTGTAGCTGGAACACCCGAGAAGCTCAGGGTGGTATCTTCCCGGAATTTGGGCACGGACTTGCCACTCAACGCCAACTCATCCTCTGAGTCGTAGATATCTTGCGGAACAAGATCCTTCTGGCGTAGACCAAACATGGGGTTCGCTGCTTGGACGGCGGGTTGAGGAGTGTGCTTGGTAGGAGGGCTTGAAGGCATCGGTTCTTCTGCAGACGCACCATCAACTTCCATAGGGTCTCCGTGCGCAGCTTCCACGGCTACGGGCTCTGGCGCAGACACAGCCTCGTCAACCTCAACTGGCTGCAGCTGCTCGGTTGACAAAGCTTTTGTCGGCGAGGGCTTGTCCTGGAGAGCTGGGTCCGCGTGACGAGGGAGCACAGCTGACAAACGTCCTGGAAACTCCAACTGTGCAGGCGACTCCAGGTCCTCATCATCACTTTGTGACATTTCAATGTCATTGTCGCAGTTTTCGTCCGCCACTGGCTCTGCCAGAGGCTCTGGATCTTGCTCGGGGGCGATGGGCTGGAACGCTGCTGGCTCTGCCTCCGCGGGCGTCTTAGCGTGCTCCTCGCTAGTCGAGGTCTCCTTCTCTGACGATCGAGAGACCGAACCAAGAACCTTGAACGGAGACATCGGGCGCTTTGCCGGGGATTGCAGGAATGACAGTTTCGAGGGTGATCGAGGTTGTTCCGAATTGTGTGATGATGATGGCGCCTGTAGTGCCATGATGGGTACCTGAGGTCGCTTTGCAGGTGACTGCAGTATGGAGGCCTTGAGCGGGTTCTGGGTTGCCTCGGACTCGCTCTTCTTGGATGAGAAGAGCAATGTGGGGACACCCTCGGCCCTCTTTGCTGGGGACTTCAAGGAGTCCTTGAAGGGGCTCGGGGGTGGCCTTCGGACGGGGCTTCCAAAGATGGAGGACCCAGCCAGCTCATCGGCCTGGTCATCGTGGTCGGCGAAGTCGTCAGCGGTATCGTGAACCACGGGGGCGCTGGCTTCCAGCTTCCTCGGGTTGGGGGGCTTCACAGGGCTCTTCATCAAGGGCTTGTACGGCGTCATCTCATACGTGGCCAGTTCATCGTCCGAGTTGCTAGCTCGAGAGAGCGGGCGGTTCTGGCCGTCCTTCTTGGGGCTCAGGGGCGTGGGCTTGTCCTTCTTGTCGGCAGTGGGAGCCGTCCTTGCGCTGGCACGGGTGGCTCGGGCGGCGGTGGCAGTCTTGCGGACGGGTTTGGCGCGCAGGCCCGTGGCCGGCTCTGTCTTGGCCTTTGCCTTGGTGTTAGCAGGCGGGACCATGTTCTCTTTCTCTGGTTCCTGGAAAGTCACCGATTTCTTAACGGCACCAATCCTAGATGCAGGTCTGGAGACGGCAGATCTCAGGCCGGGAGTGGGCTCCGTGGTGGCCTCTGTGCAGATGACGCCGGGCTGTTTGGCGGCGCCCGAGGCAGCGCGGCCGCGAGCCGTCTTCTTGACGGGCACGGGGGCGGCGGCTGCCTTGTCCTCATCGGTCTGTGTCTTTTTGGCGCGGGTGCGCGTGGGCTTGGAGGGCTCCGGCTTGGGCGGCTCCTCTGCGGTCTTCTTTGCCCGTCCGCGGGTGGGCTTCGGTGCGGACGCCGCAGTCTCAGCGGGGGCAGCGGGCTGCGGCTCGGGCTCGACCACCTTTCTGGGCCGGCCTCTGCCCCGGGTGGGCTTGACGGCCTCTGCGGCGGGTGGTGCAGCAGGCTTGTGGGATTCCTCATCGGTCTCGTGGTCGTTCTCGGTGTCGTCGGGCCTGGTCTTGCGTTTCATGGAGGCGGCGGTGCGGGTGGTGGTGGCGACGGCGGCCTTGGTGGTCCTCGCGGCGGAGGCGATGGTGCTGGTGGTGGCCGAGCTGGTGCCGGCCTTCGCAGCAGCCCTCGCGCGGGTCATGCGCTTCGGGGGCGTTTCGACGTCCATGGTGTGGGTGGTCGGCAAGAGGCTGTCGTGGATGTCGACAGGAGGGCTTACCGTGTTTCGTGGCGGGCAGAGTGCGACATGGATGTCGGCGTGGAAGACGGCCAAAAGGGACGGGCTTTTGCTGGGATGGGGATAGGGATGGGGATGGCCATGAAAATAAATTGAGTCCGTGTTTACACTGCTCCACCACGCGTGTGAGGCGTGACCCTAGCCGGCCGTCTTGGCGGGGCGCTGTTAACCCGGCAACCACCTGTCAAGTTGGGCCCCACACCACAGTATTGGACCCCCGATTGCCCGACCGAGCCTCCTGACGTGACGACGGCAAGACGACAAGGCGTTGGCAGCCAATGATTTTACACAAAGTTGACGCGGAAACAAGCTTTGCAACCACTTGGCTCGCAGAGAGATCCAATCTTCTCGCAAATGATGCGCGGTAACATTTGAAGACTGCAGCCTGGTAGTTGGCAGCATCTGTCTGCCCGTGCATTCCATCACGGTAGGTGCTCCTCCCACATCGACCTCAACGTACTACAGTATCTCGTTATCGATCGCTCCCGACCACGTGACAGTGTTGGCATACTGGGCTTATTCGTGCCTGTTCTTGGACAGTGAACGATAATGCTATAATTAAATTGTGTTGCAAGTGCATTCATTCTTGGACATCTAGGCATTATGGCTGCTTCCATCTGCCAGGATCTGTTGGAGAGACAGAGATGGGCCAGTTGCTGCCGAGTTCCTTTTCAGAAGCCCATGGTTCATTTCCGTGCAGCATACTAACTTACGTTGGCCTGGGCCACGGCGCAACACGACAGCTCGAGGAGGGAGCATATCGCAGAGCATCAGGACTACCCGGGTAGACAAGTCAGGAACATCCCAGGGCAGCTATTGTTTGCTCAAGCTGCAGGTAAACCTGCAATAGCTAGCATAGGATCTGTAATCGGATCCTTCGCTCGCTCCGTGCAAACTGGCGCCATCGTCTGGTGTCATGTCAGGAATGATTGCAGTGTTACTCGTAGCTATCTCTAGAGTTCTGGATATGTCAACATCTACATGCAGTAAAATTACAAACCCCATCTTCCCCGAGTTGGGCTACGGCGAGGCGACTAGTGCTTGGTCCCAATACGCCCAGGCCGGGCAAGCTTTATCTGGAATGAAGCTAGCTCACTTTAGAGTTGTGCTACGGGTGACTGGCTTTGAGGACATCCAGGACCACCGCTGCTGGGCTTTTCGGCAGTCGCTCGACGGCAGGACAGTGCCGTTTCTCAACGGCTCGTGGTCTCGTCTTCATGGCTGAGACCTGAGGCCCTTTTCATGTACGTGATGGCCTGCTGAAGACACAGCATGCAAGACGCGCCGCGTGCAAAAAGAAGCGTGCAGCCAGCCACTGGCCCAACTGGCCCCGTGCCAGATGTCATATGCCAAGTGCGGGAGATCGAACTGAGAGAAGCGAATTTCAAAGGACCCATGGTCCATGAAGTTGGAGCGCCCGCAAGTCGGTCCAATGAGCGCGGTCTGGTCTGACGTAACCCCACCTCGTGCTGTACTATGGGACTGGCTGTGTTCACTGGGGGGGGAAGGGGGGCATTTGAGCATTCCTCCCCGACGCATCTCCACCAAGTTAACCTACAGCTGCAGCAAAACAACTCCGAGGGAGGAAAAAAACTACTAGGCCTGCTAGGTAGCTAGGAACCCTTGCTGTTCCGATGCCCGAGTTGCCCGCCACCCGCGCAGCTTGCCCAGTCAGTCCCTCACCCCGACGCAGTGGGCTGATGACCTGGAGCGGCAACTAGCAATCTTGCCCGCATGCCATAACTCACTAGAGAGAGAAAAACCTTACAGGATCATACATACATACCTGGCTCTGGTTTGCTTGTTGATTGATAAGATCAGTCAGCCCCCCCGGGAATTCGCAACTCGACCAGAAGCAACTCTTTCCTGCCTTCTCTGCATTTGCTTGCCGGGTACGGTAGTAGAATGTCGACTTGACCCGACTCACAGCGGCGACTCCGAGCGCAGCCGATCATCGCCTTCCCCAGTCCATCGACCAGCGTCCATCGTCCATCGACACTCCGATTGCGCGATCCCATCGGCAGACGCACCTCGCCTGCATTCTACTCCTCTCAACACTGCTCGACTGGTCGCATCGTCTCATGACCCTTTCTGTGTCGCTTCAGTCTGGGTCATTGGATTGCTGGGAGGGGTATTATCGTCGCAAGGACCAGCGGCTACGTCCTTTCGCCTACTAGATTTTCTTAGACAACATCGCCACCCAGTCTCTCATCATGGCGCTTTCCAAATCCCAACGCATCAGCATCATGGTTGCTATAAGCACCGTCTTCTTCCTGGTCGAATTGATCTCGGGGCTTATGGTCAAATCCCTGGCGCTGACTGCCGATGCCTTTCACATGTTAAACGACATCATCTCCTTGCTCGTCGGTCTCTGGGCGGTTAGAATCTCCAAGAGACAGAGCACCGACAAGTTCTCCTATGGCGTACGCTCTGCCCCTTCCTACTACCGCTTTGGCCTTGTTTGCTAACATATGTCCCAGTGGGTTCGAGCTGAAATCCTCGGCGGCTTCTTCAACGCCGTGTTTCTCATCGCCCTATGCGTCTCCATTATCATTGAGTCCATTACCCGCTTCTTCGACCCGCCCGAGATCTCCAACCCTCAGCTCATCCTCATCGTCGGCTGCTGTGGCCTGGCATCCAACTTGGTAGGATTCGTCGTGCTGGGCCACGGTGGGCATGATCACGGCCACTCCCATGACGACGGCGAACATGGTCATGACCACGCCCACGACCATAATGAGGCTGCTATTGCGGAGGAAGGTAGAGCCAGCTCCAACACTGGGGGAATGGACGACGAGAGCGGCCCGGCTACAGATATATTCCCCGAAGTGGCTTTGGCGCGGGCAAATGCTGGAGGCAGCTCACCCGAGACTGTCCGCCGCATCCAGTTCAACAGCTCCGATGGCGGCCATAAGTCGGAACGGAGCGCCAGCCGATCAACAAGGGGCCGTGAGCGACGTCGCGCGGGCAGCCTTAAGCATAGCCGCCTGCAAAGCATCGAGGACCACAGCTTCCACCCTGCTAGTTTCAGACAGAACATCATCGATCAGAGCAGGTCCAACGCCGAGGAGTCTGACGAGAGCTCGACCGAGGGCGACACATCTGTGGATGAGAATAGTTCCCTACTTCACCATGGCAACGGCGTCAACAACAACGGTGCTATCGCCCACGGCGCTTCGCACCGGACCAGGCGCGGCTCGGGTGTGCATAAGGAGCACCACCACAACAAACCCCGGACTTCCACTGGTTCTGGAGGACACGGCCACAACCATGCGGACATGGGCATGAATGCCATGATCCTACACGTCCTGGGAGATGCGCTTGGCAACGTCGGCGTCATCATCACCGCTTTGATCATCTGGCTTACTGACTTACCCGGCAAATACTACACCGATCCCGCTGTTTCCTTGTTCATCACGGCTATCATTCTGCACACAGCTCTGCCGCTCACACGAGCGACTGCCAAGGTACTACTTCAGGCAACTCCAGACAACATCAACATTCGAGAGATCAAAGAGGATATTCAAGCACTAGACGGCGTGATCAGTTGTCACCATGTCCATGTGTGGCGGCTATCCGACACCAAGATCGTGGCTTCTATGCACGTTCAGGTTTCTTTCCCCAGCACGCAAGAGGGGGGCGAGAAGTACATGGCGCTCGCCAAGCAGGCCAGGAAGTGCCTGCATGCCTATGGGATCCACAGCGCAACTATCCAGCCAGAGTTCTGCGTCGACGAGAGATGCAACCACGACGATGCCTCGTTGCAGTTGGATGGACAATCCGCGCCAATCTGCGGCAACGGGACGAACTGCCTCCTTGACTGCACCGACGACTGCGAGGAGCAGGGGTGCTGCTCGGTCCCGGGTTCCGCCAACGGTGACGGTTCTAGGCGTTCTAGTCACTCGGCCCACAACCATGACCACGACCATGATCACGGCAACGACCACGGTCATCACTAATATAATCGTTCCTTCGTTCATACATCTGTATTTTCACGGACCTCTATCAGCGTCTTCAGATGAAGCGCTGTAGCACGAGATCCACCACTTCCCATCCAATAGGCGTTTGGAGAGTAGAGTTTGGCGGGCATTGCATTGGGCGGCTATCTCATTTGTTCTTCGTCGAGACGTCTACGTGTAGAGGGAGGACGGGGGCGCATCTTGCTTCGGAGTGTAAAAGCTAGAGCGGGCACGTTGTACTCTTATAGTGATGGATGGTAGCGAGTCAGTTGAAATTCAACAGTAGCGTTCCCCCTGTCAATTCGGTCTTCGATGTTACTCTAAAGGTCTTGAGATCTTGTCTAGATTGGCCGATTTGGTCGACTAATAGGTTTGACACCTTGCGTCGCATCGCTATATACTCTGTGATCCCCCCTCTCAATGATAACTACCCCTGAAACCGCAACTACCTGATTAGTTGGCGTGTCGCCACGTATAGAAACCCCCAAAGCCAGTCGCTTGATGCGCTTTCGAAACAAAAAGATTCCCCGGTACACGTTCGGGCCCAGACTTCGGGAAGTTGGCTCGACCTATCCCTCCTGCTATCGATGGGGCAGAGTCCTCCTATGTCATCAAATCAAGTCACTGAGGTGGTTGCCGGGGATTGCTTTCAGCTGACAAACGAACAGCTACCACAGGCACGAGAAGCGTACAGTGAGTGCATCGATGGGATATCACGAGACGAGAACGCCAATCGGCAGTAGATAACACAAGATCCTCAATTGAGACGTTGCCAAATGATCCCTCCCTACGCCAAGCTAATGCCATTTTAACCCAAAGCCAAACTGGTGGTGGTATCTCATTAAAATCCGAAACATTTCCCGCCCGTCCTCCTTTTTACATCGCAAGCACCAAGAATGCCACGGCCAGCAGGCACGACAAGAGAAGATCCGGCCGGGCCCCGGTCGGCATCGCACCACTGTCGGCGGTAGCGGCAAGCGCCAGGAACGGCTGCGGTTCGAAAGACGACACGGCCCTGCTGTCGACGGTGCCGTTCCAGCAGTACTGCTTGAAGCAGTCCTGGCAGGCCGAGGGGATGTCGGTGCCCGTCTTGATCAGGCTGCGCTGGATCACGGCGCAGGCGGCGCAGGTCCTCCAGTTCTCGTTCCCGGACAGCGTCCCGTTGCCCATGGTGCCGGCGTTGAAGCCGTTCTGGATGATGTTGTTGCGCTCGCTGTCCGTGTAGCTCGGGTCGAACGTGGACACGTTGCTCATGGCCGTGTAGGGGGTGTTGGGGACGTAGACGATCAGGGGCGGGATGTGGGATCCCGAGGTGAAGTTGTTCACATCGCACCCGAAAAAGGTCGGCTTCCTGTTCAGCCCGAGGTTGATGAACGTCTCGGCGTCCGGCACGGCCGGGAACTGGGTCCCGTTCGAGATCTTCTCCAAGCTGCGCTCCCAGGTAGCCCGCAGGGCCGTGCCGTTGGGCCAGTTGTATGTCGTGTCCGCGGAGGAGTCGACAGAGAAGATGACATCTACTGCACGCTCAGGCTGGATGAGGGGGTGCAGAGGGATGTTCTGCAGATCCTCTCCGCCATCCACCAACGTGAGCCTCGTCTCCGCAGCGTTGTAGTTGGTGTCGGCATTGTACCCGAAGAAGGGGTTAGGCGAGTAGTCCGCGATATCGTCATTGGCACTGCCGAGATCCTTCAGGACATCCTGGATCACGGTCTGCAGGAATTCCGGAATGCCAGATGATGACAGGTTCTGCAGGATGAACTGGTTGAACAGCGAGCTGCTCGTGCCCATGACGAAACCGTACTGATCGAAGCCCCTGTAGCACTGCGCGTTGTCCGGGAGGCTGCCCTTGGAGAAGTTGGAGCCCAGATACTCCAGCGGTGCGAAGCCGAATACAGTCGGGTCAAAGGAACCCATCTCCCAGGGGTTGAATTCGTAGACAGTCGCATTCAACGAGACGATGGTGGTATCAGGCTGGCGTCCATCAGCCACGAGAATAGGCATGGGCTGATTTGCGTCCTTGAAGTCCTGGGTCTGGGCTATGGACGAGAATGTGAAGGCTGGGCCACCGTCCGTCGCATTTATCAGCTGGTATGACAGAGCCCGGCCCCAGTAGTCAGTGATCGAGGTATCGAAACCCATGCTGCCCTTGCGCTCAACGTCATCGGCGATGGTGTTCCAGTAGTCTGCCGTGTTCAGGATGGAAATGCCGCTCTCCTCGGGTCCCTGGAAGATGGACCTGTCGAACGCCCAAAGCGAGGAGCTCGGGCTGCCATCCCGGAGCTGCACCACGGTCGAGAAGTTATTGGCGTATATCGAACCCACAAGCCACCCGCCACCCGAGAGTCCGGCCAGGTAGGTGCTTGACTGCAGCAAGCCTCCGATACCGTGAGCATCCGACGACCCGGGAACCCGACTGTCGGCAGCTGCGACAAAGCCGGCCCCATTCATCAGAGCACGGTACCCACCCCCGGACACAGCGATGCCGACATTTGGAATGTTGGTCAGGTTGCTTTTGTGAGAGTCGATGTACGACTGGGCGTCGAACCCTGCAATATTGGATGCGCTCAGAAACTCAGCCAGTGGCGACAGGGTATTTTGCCTCCGGATCTTGAGCCAGTCCGACTCCTGCGACGACACCGTCGCGGCGTTGCGGATGGACGGGCGCGTCGAAGGGCAGTCAACGGTGCCAGGCGCATACCCCTTGGTCGGGGAGTTGGCAAAGGCCCTGCGTCCGGCGCTCACGGCAGCATGCTCCAGTGCTGCTGCGCTGGCATCCGGTGCGGCGAGGGCCAGTGAGGTTAATACCGAAAATAGGGATGTGGAAAGTGAGAGATGCATCGCCAGGGATTCCGTGTCGAACGTAGCCGACACAAGGTTTCGAGCGGGCGGGATCGTAATTGAGGCAGGTGGAAAGTTCAGGACAGACAGCAGGCAGGCTCTCTGTTCTTTATTTTGACAGAGGTTCCAGCTCTTGCGTCACAGTCGCACAGCCAGGAGCCGGATCCCGGCTTGGTCAATGGCAGATCGGATCGTTCGGCCAACGCGCGCAAACTTGGGTGTCGAAAACTGGAGTTGACAACACGAAGGGGCCAAACCTAATTTCAGTACTAAACAGCCAAGAACCAAAAGCATGGGATCTGCGAATTACAGCGCCTGGGCTTCTTATACAGTTCAAAAAAGAGTTTCCCTGCCTTGGACAACCGTCAAACCGTACAGCCGTATTTCCTAAGCCCACGTAAGATCCCAAGATGGTTGCGCCGCTCGTGCACCTCAAGTGAACGTCAGCGAATGATGCAAAGTCGAGTCCGTTGGTGGTGGCTACGCCCTGCTTCTCAGCCCGGACTAGCAAGGATGGGAGCCCTGTAGGCTCCCTGTTCCGTGCCTGCAGTAGGTCCCATCGCCAGCTTCCCGGGGCTATTCCTGGCCGCAGATCGGGCACTAACTACGGGCTGGCGGCCGCATGGAAACCCCGAGGGACCAACAGGGCTGTGTTCGTCGCGTGCCGGCCCCTATGTACTGTACTGTAGCTATACTGTAGCTGGAGTTTGATGTCTGATTCAACTAGCTCCAGAACGGCACCGGCACTCGACATAGCCTATTCCAAATGCTCGAGCACGGATGCGTGAAACGGTTGCTGTGTCCATAAGTAGGCTAGGTATGGCGTGTAATCTGCCCAAGTACCACGGTATATGTAAAACGGCCTCCAACGCCCAGCCGGGTTCCAGCATCAGTGCATGTAACCCCGCGGCTGAGATGACGTCGTTTTAGGCAAGCCTCGCAAAAGTTGGAGACAGTTTGAGTATGGATGCATGCGCAGTTCACGAGCATCGAATACATAAGACTACAGAGCAGAGTCAAGAAGAGAAAAACAGGGTCCCGAGAACAAATAGTACGGGACTAAAAGTCGACTTTGCTGACGTTTTTATCAGAGATGGCTTAGCGCTGAGATCGGTGGTTTTTGTCAGCCTGGAGATCCTCGGACTTCTCGTATGCACCGTTCGTACTGTCTCATGGGCGGTCCAGATAAGGCGACTTTTACCGAGCCACACATTCGGGTGAGTGAACCTTGAAGAGTACAGAGAAATATGAGCTATGGATTATTCCGTCTTTAGGCAGATAGTGTAGACTGTGAAATGAGATCCACCTCGTCCTCAATTCATGGGTATCATCGAGTATAGTAAGTACATTATATGGTCGTGTCCATGCACAAACTTTTCCGAAACCATGTCCAGGTGCTGGAGATTTGGTTATGAGTGTGCTGATAGTATAGCCAGGTTTACTTCAGCGATCCAACATTTCTGCCCAGACGGCTAAATAGAAGAGTCATTCTGACAGATGAGAAATTCGTGTGGCGTAAGACATAAAAACGTGAAGAGCAACGACTGGAGCCCAGAGGCCCTGTCGTGTTCGGTGGTCGTGATCTCATGACAGTACCCTACCATGGCCATAGGGTGAAACGTAAAGTATAGTGGTGAACAGACGTCACCGAAACGTACGGAATGGGCCTTCTACCACCCTGACATCTTTGATCCCGTCGGGCATCATGCGGAGCCATTCGGCCCAGTTTTCAATGTTGAGGTTGTCGTCAGTCAGCCTGATCGATAGGGTCAGCTGGGGCCCGCTAGCAACCTCCGAGTTGAACCCCGGAGTTCTTGGCCGAGCCCCCTGCAAAGGGTATAACGTAATAGATGGTAATTTAGGGTTCCCTGACATCTGCAGATGCAATGGCATGGGGACACTCGCAGCACGGCCATCGGAATTATGCTCCTGCACTATTTTGGTGTACGCGGGCAAAAGTTTCGAGTATAGCTCCGCTGCGGAGAGAACGTTGGGGGATCGTTGGCTTGCTCGGGTCCGCAATTGCTGGGCCAAGGCCCTTGAGAAGGTATTCCTGCCGAGTTGATGTAGATGCTCTTCGGAGGCAGAAGCAGCAATCAACTCTAGAACCCCCTGTTGCCGAGTCATCTTCGAAGAGGGATGATATGCTGCATCAAAGATAACCAGTGTATCGGAGCATGCCCCTTCCAAGAAATCCTGGATGCCACTCCACTTGATGATCGAAGCTTTCTCGCGGTCGTTCGGGCTAATCAGTCAGCATGATTCGCCTCTTAGACATGGTTTGCTCTAACTCACCTAGCGAGGACCATCTCACCATCGTCCAAGTAGGTACAGCCATTGTAGTACACGATCTTCAAGACGTCTCTCGTATCGTTGTTCTCCGTGAAGTCGTTCAGTGTTCGCGACAGCCACCTTGCCGAGTTTTTGCAGCCGTCTGACGAAGACGGAGGAATCTTGATGATCTCCAGAGTAAAGAGATAGTCGCGAAACACGGCGGCTAGGTCTTCCACTGCACTGAAAACACCAGAGGTATCGTCATCTTGCCAGCAAATGAGAAGTGCCAGCACGGTGCTGTATCTCCCACTGTGCGGCCCGGAGAGTAGTCTCGAGGCAGCAGTCTCTAATTCAGACCTGACAAAGTCGATATTAGGCAGGGCTGTAGGCATAATCGGAGCAGCCGCCAACGAAGGTATCGACATGGTCCTGTCTGGGCGCGGTCCCGACGGTAAGGGAGTCCGGATTCGGGAGTCACCGAGAGGCGGGCGCCCCGGTGTGGTCTGGTGAACCGGAGGCGTTGGGGTTGAGTCGATATCCATCTCCTGGGGATCCTGAGTATAGCTGTGCCGTAGGTGGTTCGAGGCCGGGCTGATGGGGCGGCCTAACAGGGGTGCAAGCTCCTGCATGGGACTATGAGCCCTTTGATACTTCTTGATGGCATCTTCCCAAGTCATGTTGTGATGGTTCGGGTGGCAAGCTACTCGCCTTCTGCGACAGTCCGCACAAGCACCCAGTTTTCGAATCAGCTGCAGCTCAGATTAGCAAAATCGCACAACAAGACAGCCTTGCAGTGTCTTACGGCAGCTTTCTCTCGCTGCGCAGCCGAGAGGGGCCCGGTGCGGCGGCGGCTGGCGCGGCGGTTGGACGAGACTTCAGCGCCATCTCGGACCGAGAAGATGGACTGTGACGACTCTACGCTGTAAGCCGTTGAGCTGCTGTCGCTGGTCGCCGCCGTCGTGACCGTGGCATCAGTGCCGGTCGTGGAGGTTGACGAGGCAGTGTCCTTTCTTGGAGATGTTAGACTGAAGCACGGGGCACGCGAGTATACGTACACCTAAATTGGTATACAGTGAAGGTACCGTAGGGCACATCCATGGGGCCGGGCCTTACCTGATGGGTTGCGGGGAACCAAGCGGCGCCGGCGAGTGAGTGCCGGGTGGCTGACCATGTTCAATCTGCCCGTCCGGCGGTTGGGCCAACTGCTGATCTTGCAGGTGGCCGTGCTGTCGCGGGTGCTCCTCCTGTTGCGGTTGTAGTTGGTGTTGTTGAGGTACCTGCTGCTGGGCGCGGGGATCATCCGACTTCAAGAGCTCTGCTAGAGTGGGAGCAGGGTGCATTTTTCTTTCCGGTGCTGGTGCTGGGAGACGACCTCGCTACATCATAGGAGAGGTAACGAATTTCTCTTCGCCCAAAAAAAAATTGGCACTGGACGTCCGGCGGGCCTCGTAGCGGGAGAACGCCGATTCTGCGTGCGACCGCTGCCGGATTGCACACGACGGGACTCTCTGGCCTTCCGGAAATGCCCTCAGCTCAGGTTATCAAGGTCCTCGGCGCGGAGGTCTCGATGGAAATGTAGCGCGTAACGCCGCAAAAGTACCGTCCCGCAGTCCAGGTGCTTTGCAGGGTCCCGAGGACGACCCAAGGAGACGGGTAACCGAGGAACTTCCGGGGCAAACGGGGACAGCCAGACTGGTGGAATTCGTCTCAACTACGATCTTTCACACGAGGTCTGGGGTCTAGGCCTGAGGATAATCAACAAGATGGCCGGGACTTAAGAGTCTGGCACCTCCAGACCTGATCGCTTAATTTTTTGTCCAAGGCTACGGCGGTTCGCCACGTGGGCGTATCAACTATGTTGCTCATTTCCAAAACGATAGGGAAGAACTGTATGCATGTATTGTAGACCACCCCCCTTCCGTCTGCCACCCACCCCGGGCGCCAATCACTGTCGCTCGCCAGCCCAGGTGAGGTACCTAGGTCTAGGTCAATCCGGCTTGATGCGCGCGACAGCCTCAGAATAATCAATCTTTCCGCTGTGTCCCTATTCCTCCGGACAGGAAGAGTTTTGCCTCTGTGCACGTAGCCCCCGCCGACGACAAAGGACGCGCTGGATCCGCCCCGGTTCGACAGATCGGGCCATCCGTGGTCACAGTTTAATGCAGCATCCCGTCTCGACACAGGCCATGATGCTTTCTTTTGAAGCAAATCGATGCCTTACCTGCGGCCCCCGTGTCAATGCTCAGCCCCCCCAATCCTCTCTCAACTAGGCCTGGGCTGCAATGCCGCGTTTTCTGTCTGAGCGGTTTTCGGGCTCGGTAAAGATCGGTACGAGACCTGTCCCGGTGAACATGTTCACTTGGAGCTGCATGACTCTAGTCCTTCTCGGTGGAAAGGTGGAACCGCGGCAAGTCCGTGTCCAATTCCAACGACCACTGCAACGTAGTGCCGAGAAAGAAGACTCGCCTATTTGCCTACCACCTGCCTGTGGGGGTTGTGCGTCCTGGTTGCGAGGTGTCCCAGCCAGCGGTCCAATTATTGCATGGCAACTCGGCCCGAGGTGAACATCTTTAGCGCTTGTCTACACCGAATTCCCATTCAGGAACACCGTTGTCAAGACAGCAAGTTGTTACAGGGGGAAACGTAGAAAGAGGCCAGCATTTCCAAGTTCCACACAGCTCGATGCCAAGCGTCACTTTTAGATTGGGGCCTTTTGGGCAGAGCCCAGTCATCAACTATAACATAGTCTACAGCAACTCTTCTCTCAAGTTGAGTGACTATGCGCAGATCGTTGGGCTCTCATACGTAAGATTTAGGCGCTTGTAGGAGGGACTTCCCCATACGCGAGGTGTCATTGTGTGGTACGTTCACCCAAACTCGCCTGCACACTTCATAGGCGCAGGCACTTTCAGCCAATGGATTTTGTTGCCATGGTGCGAAGATGTCACGCGCTCTGCATACCCACGCGAGGGACTGGATGCCCGAGGGTTTTTGTTGATCTATGCCCGCCCGAGGAGTATTGTCGTTGGACATAAGAGGCCCTAGTCAGACATACGTGTTTCGTTCGTGTCAACGTTTACCTTCCTTGTGCAACATATAGTCCATCACAGTCTCGAGCGAGTCATGCGGCTGACACGTCGCCCATCAGGATCACAAGCAGGGTCTTTTCTCACCAGCATCTTCCCTAGACTGTTCGGTAGCCGCTGCGTTATTTACCACCCTAGATGCCGCTGATGAGCTCTCGCGGCCTCGCGTCGTTTTATACTTGGCGTCCTGCATCTTTTCCATGTTTGTACCTTGAGGGGTCTAAACACCTGGATTTGAAGGATATCTGGGACTATGTCTAATTATAAGCGCTAATAGACTGCGCGAGTGTTGCTTCTAGAGAGCTCTTTTCCGTCTTGGCCTTATCAGCATAGGTAGGAACAAGACCAATGATGGCATATGCTAGCGAATCAATGACACTCTCAGAACTCCGCAACGCCGCTGAGATAGTGACGCTGTACGGGGTCATGGATATGATGCCCTGTTTGCCAATTAGGGTGCTCAAAGATTGCTGGTGAACTTTAACAAACTAGATCGTTTGATTCAGTTTGTCTGTGTGGTCTGGCTCCATAAGAAGGGGAACTTACGGTCGTCAACGCTTCGTAGATCTTCTGCTGGTCGGCCTCTGAGAAAGGTGAGGACCCGGAGCTTTGACCCTTGGGGCTCTCCATGGCGTTGAGGCCGCTGACAAGTGCGCTGAGCTGGTCGATGATCTGGCCGAAGTTACCGACGACTTGCTATTATCCAGGCATGTAGAGTAAGTCATCAAGTCAAGACTTTCCCGATTGGCAGTCTGGGCTTACTGGTGTGGTTTGTTGGAGGTTAAACATGCTGATACCGGTTGCTATGTTATTGGTCTTGGAAGAGATATCTGTCACCTTGTCGATGCTGGTAGCAATCTCGCCCGCCTGGAGAGCCTGGCCAGCTGTCATAATGAAGGTGTCAACTTTGAAAGACTTATAAAAGAGTATTGGCTCAATCGTATATATCGAAAAGATGACGCACCAACGATGTGCAAGTACGGGACCTGTAGCTTCCCTTATATATAGCGAGCGGCCTTGCAATTGTCACTGCATCGAAACTATATATAGCTGCTTTTTCTAAACATTCCAGTCAGAAAGAGCCCGTTTGAGACAAGAAGCGGCATATGCCGCAATTCACGCATGTGGCTGATACCTGGGTGGTGGTAAGGAAAATCCAACACGATGGTTTAGTGGATCATTTGAGTGGTTAGTGCTGGATTGGCAACGTCCCTAGCACGGGTGTATGAGACATTGTGTAGGTCTCTTGAGCGATAAGCATGTCCCAGACTTGACACACACATCACACTTAGACCTCTCTCAGCTGAATGGGCAATTTTCATGCAGAGTATCTAGCTTGTGTAGACAGCATTTACGTCGCAAACAGTACCAAACCCGAAAAACTAAGGAGCAGTGACAAGTACAGTGTTCTCATCCGAACAGACCTCCTAGCTTTCTCGCAAGAGAAGTGTAATGATTTCTCTAAAGAGCATGGCAGGGTAAGAATGCGAAGGCATTTCAACGGTCTTGCCCTTGCGGTGTAGATTAGTCGTATTCGAAATGTTCTGCACCAAATAGCACTCAAACTGGTTCTACACGATTTTGTCTCTTATTTTTCTGAGTCATTCTCAACCATGCGCATGGGTGAAATTGAATTAACTATCGAGGAACGAATAGGTTACTCTCAGCCTACAACAGTGGTGCAGCACATGCCCATAGGTTGCGCCGTACCATTGTGGGCCATGGAACCCGTCAGAAGAGAGGCTTGCGGTCCTTCTGATTGCCTATAAGTGTTTCTGACAGCGAGCGCCAGCCAACGAGGACCCTTCCACTCTTGTACTTGGCTGAGAAGTCTAGTAATTGCTGTTCAATGAATTGCAACCAACGAAGCAACAATTCGAACCTGCGGTAGTCTCGTGATGTACCACGCTGCTCAGCAAGCCACCGGCGGTGGATTTGGCTGCCTAGATGTTGTGGCCAGTGGGCCAACTTCAGCTGGCCTTCCTACTCACAGTAAAAAACCAAAAAGATCATCGGCCATGTCTATAATGCCCATTAGTTGATTTCTGACATTGAACCTGTCGTAAATGTGTTTGACAAACGTTGCGCCAAATCAATGACGTCAGATGAAGCGCGTAGGGCTGCTCGGGGTCCTAGCCGAATGCGAAGCGCGCTGGCGGCCGGGACTAGAGTGACCCGGATCGTAGGATCTATTGAGATGTCCGCGCTGATTTTTCGATTCCAAAGCGACCGCCAAGGTCAAGTGGTTGTCGTTCTCGGAACTACAGTAAAAGGAATCCATTGAACATTTCTTTTTAAGCCGGCGCCGGTCTTCCGTTTTCAATAAACCAAGGTGCCGCCCTTGAATGACTGACGATTGGTTGCCAAACTGAGCCCGTTCCGGTGTCCCGTGTTTCAAACTGAAGATCACAGGCGTTACAAAGACAAGCAGCTCTAGCAGACTTAAATCCAGCATCATTGAACCTTCGACCAAGATGGCGGGCACCGTCTACGTGCTCGACGACTATTACCTGGCGATAACGCTGCTCATCACTGTTGCCTATCAGCTGATCTTCTTCTCGGTGGCCTTTACATTCAAGTTCGACAAGCTCACAGGTGGGTTGTATCAGCAGGTCCACGCTCCCGAGGTCAACACTGACAATTGCGAGAAGATTTTGCGGGAGGCACCAATTTCGTTGTATTAGCAATCATCACACTTGCCTTCAGTGGACACCATGGCGCGCGTCAGATCGTCGCGTCCCTCTTCATCATGGTCTGGGGCATCCGCTTGTCGGGCTTCCTCCTCTTCCGGATCCTGAAGACAGGGAAGGACGACCGATTTGACGACAAGCGCGACAAGTTCTTCCCCTTCCTCGGGTTCTGGGTGTTCCAGATGATCTGGGTCTGGACCGTATCGTTACCTGTCACGGTGCTGAACTCACCCAATGTGCAGCGGTATCCGCAGGTTCCCTTTGGCACGGGTCGGGACATTGCGGGCATCATACTGTTCGCCATCGGCTTCATCATGGAGAGTGTGAGCGACGTGCAGAAGTTCATTTTCCGCCAGCGGAATGACAAGACTGCCATTTGTGACAAGGGATTCTTTTACTTCTCGCGGCATCCAAATTATTTCGGCGAGATCATTATCCAGTTCGGTAAGTCAAGTCCAAGATCTAATGAGGAATCATAAATGCTCACCAATGTAGCGATCTACATGATAGCGGTTTCTGCCGCCGCAGACGGGTATGTTGGGGGCCAAGCTTTCAAAGCACTTTATGCCACGATATTCGGCCCATTTTTTCTGACCATCCTCCTGATGTTTGTCTCTGGGCTCCCATTGTCCGAGAGACCCGGAGCCAAGAAGCGGTATGAGAAAGGCATGAACTGGGAGGGTTACAAGAAGTACCTGGAGAGGACGAGCATCCTGATTCCGTTCCCTCCCCAAATTTATGGGCGGTTGCCGGTAATTCTCAAAAGAACCCTATTCCTCGAGTTTCCTATGTATGTATTTGATCCTGCGAAACATGCGGATGGCGCAACAGGACAGCGTTCCGCTGAGGAAGGCCAGGGCGCGGGTGGTGCTCGACAAAGTGGGGAGCAACTGACCGGAGCCCACTGATACGGGGTTGGAATCAGAGACATACACCAAGGCTCAACTCTAATTAATGTGAATAGTTCCTTTAAACTCGACACAACTATCGTTTCTTGAAGAATGCACGGACGTCTTTTTAAATACCAATCTCAGAAGTCCTGTAGTGTCCACGACGCCCCTTCCAACTAGATGACTCCTCGTTATACTGGCCCACTCAATTCACACGCACCTCTGACAGACCCTAGTTGAGCCACCTCACTGACAGGCTTCGGCGCAGGAAACCCTCCACTACCTGTCAAGACACCTGGCTGATCGTGATCCATCGGTTGATCCAATGTCTCTTGCGTGCTTGAATATTCGGAATCTGTGGGCTCCTCGGAATAGGTCTCCGATCCCTCGGGAATGGGGACCATGGCTGATTTCGTCCAGATGTGAATCGCGCCCTTCCAATCCAGGCCATCGATGCAGCCCCCCTTCACTGATACTACATTTTTCTCCTGCTTGGCGTTAGCTGTGTACATCATGAGACCACAGTTCGCTCACAGCAGTGGTATGCAGCAATCTGGTTCCGCATATCCGACAAAAGTAGCTTCAAGAGATTAGTTATACGTATAACGAAGTTGGGCAGCTTGTGTACCCACCAGTTCAGATTATGGCCACTCGGAGTTGGGCGGCTGGTATTGTTCGTCAGCGGTTGAGTGTTTAATGCGCTTGGGAAAGGGCAACTTGCGAATAGCAGGCCAGATCCGGGTGCTTTGGCAAGGGGAATTTGGGAAATATGGCTGAAGTTCCAAAGGCAGAGCTCGTCTGCCTCCTACACTCTGCACAGTGGCAGATGTACCTATCCAACATTGAGCGTGTCAGCCATTGATAATCACACAACTGGAGATAGTATATTAACTGACAGAGCAAGCGGCTTTGGTGACGGCGTCAGAAACTTGACTGCCCCGCATTGACAACGAGCTTCCATGGTGGCGAGTGTATAAGCGACAACACCAATTGCTGTATATCCCAAAATCTAGGGAAAGGAATGCAGAGGCCAAGTATTCCTATTCTACAAGATCAGATCATCGAACTTTTAAATACCGGGTAGCGCTCAACCTATCCCAAGCTTGCTCAACTGCCCAGGGGAGGCTATGCCTCTTCCAGACGTCAGCCTATGCAAGGTCGGTTCTCCGCAATCGCAAAAAGCGTGTGAAACAGGGACCCGCGCCTGAGTCACCGGCAGCGCGAAGTCACATGCACTGGCGTCACCCCTGCTTCCCAACTGCAATATGCGGTTATCTCATTCATGCAAGCCCTTTTTAGTCAGGACGCGACGTAATCTTGACGCGAAATGGTGCCCGAAGGAGAGTTTGTGCACCGAGCTGAAGAAAGGGACGCTATCTTGTTACCCCGAGTCGGGTCGGACACATTTCGGATTTGCCTGGCCAAGCAATTCCGCACCAGGAGCCTGCTGCAGAGTTGGCGCCATGGAAACCCTCGACTCGCTTGTAGATACCTATGGGAGAAATGAGCAGCGCCGTAGGGCTGCTGGGGCTTTAAAAGTTGAGTTGCTTTTGGTGGTGACTAAAGGGTAGCAACCAATCATTCGTCTTCTTCTACATTTTTCAGCTAGCCAGCCTTTTGGTTGTACACCGCTGGAAGCCGACGGCAGTTATATGTACGTGTTGCATATCAATAGCAACAGCCAATTGATTGGAATGAGTTGTATATGTACGCCGAGCCTACGACCGGAGCGTGACGTCAAGGTATATAAAATTCAAGGAGGCAGCACTCCGATGTCGTAGATCCTACGATAGCTCAAAGTCATGATAGTTCACCTCTAACACTTAGGCATTCGGCTTACCAATAATGGGGATGCCTCTGTCACGCGCTGAAGTGCGCACGGTTTGTGGCAATCATAGTTGGATAGCATTCGTAGATACCAAACCTTTCCCCTCGGGCCGGCAGTCTCAAGGGGCGATAAAACAATCTGAAGTCGTGGTCGAATTCCGCAGGATCCTGCGATGTGGGAATATTTCCATCTGGCGTGGGGATATCGGGTCCGTGTACACTATTAGATAGATGTGGATACAAGAGCAAAACAGTCAAAACGGACTTATAACGGTGCACCACTCTTAGAGTCAGACTAGCAGTGTGGCTGAATGCTCCGATGGGCACGTATCAATTTAACAGTTTCTAACGAAGGGAGTAATAAAACATCTCATACAAAGGAGCGAATATTGGTCGACCAATTCAAAGAAAGTACGCGGAAGGAAACGAAGAGGCCTGAAATGGAGGTAATGTAGGGAGATCCACTCCAGCTCTCAGCACCATGTTCTCGGTACGCCCCAAATCAAACCAGTTACCAGCATGGCGGGGTTCGGTATGAGAGGTGAAGGAACGTCGCTCCTAAATCGCCAATCCACACAGCGGTGAAATCGTCGTATTGAGTTTAATTGACGTTGCTGCAGCAGTCTTGTCCGGGGAACAATGGATCCACCACACACAAGTTGTTGTTTCCGTTCTTGCAGACCCAGCCAGCCCCCTTGTCGGGGCAGTAATCTTCGAATCTGACGGAGACCTGGTCGCTGTTGCAGATAAAGGTAGAACCAAATTGATGCCCTTGCTGATTCGGCGGGAGTGCAGCATTAAGGCGCTGCTCCCAGACCTGCTGGACTGGTAACACAAAAGAAAGACGTGTTAGACCTCCGTGTCAGGTGGAAAACAGTATGGATGGACCACATACATGGGCCTCCATTAAGGAGGTTATATCCGCAGTATCTCATCCCGTTCTTACATTCGTTCGGGAATGCTGTGGCCTGCCCCAGAAGAAGAGCGGCGAGACCGACGGCGAATGCGTTGATTTGAACCATGTTGACGGGTGATAATGAGATACAATGGTAGGCGTTGGAACAAGTGACTTTGTTCTGCAAGATATTTCTGTTGTGACACAATAGTATCGTGAAAGCTGGAAAGGGGAACACTCACCCCCTTTATATACAAGTACGGCAATGTTTACCTCCGTCCCAAGAAGCAGAGTACGAAACCGGTCAGACTATCATTGTGAGTGCTACATGAATGTGATGGGTTTTCAGGACTGAATTCGCATTTCTGACCACCACCAACACAGGCTCAAGGTCAGCTGCGTACGCACTGTGCCCCTTTTCAAACAGCAACCATGGTTCCGTTCGCAGAGTGTTGCTATTCAGTTTGTGATATCTCAGTCGGATGTTGTTTACGCAATGTAAGCTTGCTAGTGCTGCGAAAGGGCCTCGAGCCACTACACCTTCTGTATATAAGGACAGTCAAAATGAAGATTTGTACCTATAGGCAAGTAATAGAGAAGCTAAAGATAGTCGTCGAAACTCTTGTTGTAAATCTCACCCTCGAAGGAGATCTCACTAGCTGGTACAAATCACTTGGACTTCCTGATTTCCACAACACAAGAGATCTTTGTATGACATCAGGTAAAAGACTGAAACATGTGCCACTGTTGTGACAGCCAGAGTTTAGCGACTTACCACACCTCTCTTACGTTCAGCCTTTTTCTCACCGCCAAGAAAAGCCCTGCGTGGACTCGACAGCGTGTTGTCCGCTCAGCCTTCTAGAATGATTCTAGAGGCTGTCCTCCACAGTCAACTTAGAGCCGACCCGATTGGTCCTATACCACGGACCGGAGTTTCGGCGCATCGGCCGAGAGTACAATCATCTTATAACCGCAATCAGGAGTGAATCTCAGAGATACCTGGATAGTTTTACGTAAACTTGTTGCTTGGTGGCTTTGGTGGCGGCGTTCGGCCGTGTGGTAATACTGACTGAACACTCCTTGGCAAAGGAACAGGCGAAGAGCAGGAAACTGTTCTTTGTTTCGCTATGAGACGGCATGCGGAGGGTGACACATTAAGGCGTAGGAGTTGCTTCTGCCATTGTCCCCCATAAATCTTGGGTCTCGATCACGAAGCAGGGCTACCGTATTCGGAGAATCGTCAAATGCAGTGCAGTTGTATCTTGTTTTCCGAATTTATCTGCCTGGAACTATCCAAGTCTTTGGTACATCATGCCTGCATAGGGGCTCGGTCAGGTGATGGACTGTGTGCTGGGGCAACATGCCTGTATCGCCTGACCAGCGCGGCCGCGTTGCCATTCTTGGCTACGAAAATACGTAGTACCAATTATACCCTTGGCATGGTGCTCGCTATTTAGTTCTATATGGGTCTGACATCAGCATCGCTGGATTGGCAAGGCTGCAGGGTGTGGAATTGTGAGCGCTTGCATTTCCCATTGGTTGGAAGTCAGTAATCACTCGCATCTGATGTTCAATCAATGGAAGAAATGGCATATACTCACATGAACGCCACTGATTCGGTCATGGATTCATGCAGAACTGGGCCTCATTGGAAGGAATAATTGAAATTTGTCCGATGTCCACACGGTGCAACCTGTGGACACCAGCGATGATGGGAAACACGTCTACATAGGTGTAATGTAAGGGCACAATATCTCTTGCGTGGTTTCTCTTCTGGTATAGGTGTCACAAGAAAGGTATAAGTTACGGCAAACTTGCTTTCCTCTTTGTGATACCTGTTGCAATTTTACCTGGCATTTACCTTGGCTGACTGCCGTAAACATGAGACCATGCTGTTCAGATCGTCCAAATTTTTCCCTCCATGGGTCTTTTTAACGCCGAAGTCATTCCCTAGTCTTCATTACCCATGCACCCACGCCGAATGAACTCGCCTCATCGAGACCTAGAAGTCAGCAAAGATCCGAAGCGTCCAACGCACAAGATGAGCCACCGCGCAGAGGTGGCTTGGGAGAGATGAATGGCGAGCCCAGCTCGAGTTCGCTCACGTCACTGTTGTTATGCCTGCGATGGCGGACACGCCGTTGGCCGAGGGTCGACGAGATATTCCCCGCGAACCTGGGCTGTATGAAGTTTTCGTCGGCTCGATCCAGCAGGAGGATGGGGACGTAAATGATGCCGATGAGGATGAAGCCGAAGGCCGAGGCCGAGACGCGGAGGAAGGAGAGCAGCGTCATGCGCGCCACGTCTCGGACCTGGGCGGTGGAGAGAGTCACGACGGCGAAGAGGCCGATGAGCGTGAGCAGGAGCGAGCAGGCGAAGTACTCCATGGTGTCGACGAGAGTCTCCGGCGCCATGTTGCGAATGCTGTTATATCAAGCAGGTGGGTTGCACCTCTGACACGTAGGCTGCCAAAATATTCACTTGGTTTCGGGTTCTTGTTTGAAGTGTCAGTGAATCTCGATCTTTTGGTGGCGTCGTCGAAGCTGAAGCCGGCATGTCCTGTCGTGGCTAGTGTTGCTGTGCGCCGCAGGGTACAACGCTCAAGATGAAGATCAATGGTCACCGTCCCCCGCCGTCGACGTGTCACGGTGACACAAGCTGGTTTCGATGATGAATTACCGAGTGGTCCGGTATGATTCTCAAACTTCGATCAGGATAGTAATCGGTGGAAGAGGCGGGTGTGAGTTCGGACGGCACCGATTCGCAAAAAGTCCTCAGATGCCTGGAAACAACCCCCATTGACGTATGGCAGAGAAGGTGAAAGAAATTGCTACGGAATTAAGAACAGGCGCGAGAAAGGAAGGTTCATCCGACTCGAGCGTTTCGAGCGTTTCGGTTCGACGAGATGGGAATGAGATGTTGCCTTGAGTTGCCCCGTGCCGCAGGCCACGCCCATTTTATAAAATCTAGATCCAGGTCCAGATCCATACCCTCTATATTCACCCAACAAAATCCCAATATTCACGCTTGCTTAGTCGCATCTCGCTCAACACAAATGACCCTGATCCGTGCCGCTGCTTCCGGGTTCTCATTTAGAGCTTCCTCCAGGCCGGCGCACCACGCGATCTTCCGCGCATTATCCCAGTCCGGTGCCACCAGCTCAACCTCCAGGCGCCGCAGCTTGCTCATAGACCGCAACCCGTCCTGCACCCACGGCTGTAGCTCGCCATCGCCATCTCTGGCCTCCGGGACCACCGTGACTTTCCCGGGTATCGTGGACCGTTGTTTAGAGGAATCGCCGCCACCGCTGTTGCTGCCCAGGATCTTCAGCCTGAGGCCGTGCAGCCCCCTGGCCCAGAACGCGCATAACTCCTGCCACTCTACTGCATAGGAGGCAGAGAGATCCCGGGCGAGCAATTCCAGCCTGGCATACCGCATGGCGTCCCGCTGCCACGGCCGCAGGCCTTTGATGAAGGACCGGGCTGCCCAGAGACCCGAGGTGAACCAGTTGACAAACACGAACTCGTTGGTTGCCAAGGGCAGCTCGCGGATCTCGTGGTAGATCTGCTTGTTTGCCCTCAGGAGCGCCGATGGAACACCCGCAAAGGGGCGATGCGGAGACAGCAAAGGTACCACCGCCCCCTGGCTGACCTCGGTGCTAATGATATGCTCCTTCGGCTCTACATCAACTCCACCGCAATATTCCTCGCTAGCCGTCGGTTCTGGACGGACAACTTTCAAGAAGTAGCTGTCGTACCTAGGTACAGGATACGACGGCATCAGTTGTGTTTGCTTCACTGGGTGCTCTCGATAAACCCAGCCGTATATCTCCAGTCGTATCTCTAAAGGGAGGTGCAGAATGGGAAACATCCCAGTGTTTCTCTGCTTGTGGCTTTCGACCGGCTCATCTAGGCTGATCGCATCTGTTTCGTAATCTGACCACCCATCGCACAATAAAACATCCGTCTGCAAGACCGTCTTGACGTCGAAAAGGTCTTTCGGATCCAGGTGTTTTGGCTTGAATGCATCAGTCATTGACATAGTGACCTGCTGGTGGTTGGTATCATTTTGGCACCACGGTACCACATTTCCATCGCAAAAGTAGTCATCGTCGAAAGGGTCTTCTTCAAACATAGTGAGAGACTCGAGTCATAACGTGCACCGTAAGCACGGCGGAGTAAACAAGACTTGTTTCGCAAGGGCTGAATACAAACCCCAGAAGCAGGGGAAACAGAGAAGAAGCAAAGCAAAATAATAAAAGTAAGAGAGTAGCAAGTCCTCGTACATGAGCGCCGCAGATGAACGGTCGGCGGTCACATATATCTCCTGTCAGCCTCTAGAGGTGAGTTAGGGGACTTCGGCACAACCACCGAGCCAATGAAGCCGAACCACACACCCTCCCCAGTCTTATGAGTCGACCGGCGAATGCAGGGTGCGGCACATCGCGCTGACTTGGCGACCAAGCGGCGCCCATCCACATGGGTCCCGTAACTACTATCGTGCGAAAGGCGGATCATGTCAGCTGACGGTGCATCTCTATCTCCCAAATCATTTCCTTGACTCTGTGTATAGAGACGCTAGCGGACGCAACCAAAGCACCGTGTTGGAGTAATCAATGACTTGGCAAGCAGACAAATACGCCGATCTGACACCGTCAACCTGTCTAACAAACCATGCGCTCTCCAGGACCAACATGCTTTTTTAAATCAAGTTTCCATGATCGGCTGCTATATCTTCAAGCGCTGTAGTTTTGGGAAAGTCCTCCAGACACCAAATGACTGACTCAAGCCAACAGCTCCATCACTTGGACTAGGATCGATCCAGCAATCCCGCCCGGCACCTGAGTCGGAAAGCTTCTATCGAGCGAGCCTCTAAATCTTGAGGCGGGTGGCATTCTTGATTAGCCCTGCGGCCGGCTTCCGCACTGAGATGTGGGCACTTGATGGGCTGCAGTCAGGGGTAGGCAAAACTGGAGATGACTGCACAGAAATTGGACCAAACACGCGAGTTTTTACGCATGAAGTGCGACTTTGTTGTGAATAAAATGCAAGATAGAGACTCTTAGGCAACTGCACCATATAGGAGGCTATCTTTGAATGATCTTGTTGCCTCCATAGCTATGCCCTCGATGGAAGTTGCCCCAACGTAGCCACTCTTAGTATATTGTCCAAGTTCAAGCCCTCGGTATGTTCAACGCCACCCGGATGACTGGCTTGGGTCTGAAGAGATGGCACAGCCGGGGGAGGTGGCGGGGGCCGATCCAGCATGACGATGTCGTCTTCGTCCTCCTGTTTGGCAGTCTCGGCGGCCTTGGCGGCGCCGCTGCCCTCCTGTTCCTCGTCTTCATCTTCCTCATCGTCATCCTCGTACTCCTCAAATTTGCGTCGCAGGCCAGTGCGCACGTTCTCGATGCCCAGGTCGAGCTCCTCGGCCGTGAAGTCCTCGGGAAACTCCTCCTCGATGAACTTGCCGGCGCGCCTGCCGATCCACGCGTCAATGGCCTCCCAGCGCAGGTTCATGGGCAGCGTGTTCTCGTCGTCGTCGTCGGCGTCGTCCCCCGTGCTCTGCGTGACCCCGTCCACGGTGATCAGGTCGTCCTTGTTCTCGAGGTACGTCCTGCGGCCCTCGTCCATGGCGTTGGCGACGTCGGGCTCGGGCTTCTTGCGCAGCAGCTGCAGAAGGATGTTCTCCTGGGTGCGGCCCGGGAAGTTGGTCGAGGGGTGCACGGCGAGCCGCGTGAACAGCTCGTTGTGCTGCGTCGTGATGGTGAGCAGCGAGCGCATGTTCTGCTGCAGGATGTCGGCCGAGGCTTGTAGAGACTCGCTAATTGTTTGTGCATGTCGTTAGCCATCGGGTCGAGCACGAGGTGAGTTGCATGGTGCCGCGCATCGAGGGAGGCAGGCAGCCTTGACCTAAGAGCGTCTGCATCATGCGGGGTGGTGCTTACAGGTTCGGTAACGGATTGCTGTTGATCACGTCGGACTTCAGGCTCCCGATGCTGTTGGAGAGCTGGAACAGGCGCTGGCGCGTCTGCTCGACGGCCTTGAGCTCCTCTTGGGTCAAGCTCAGCGACGCCATCGTGCGTTTCGTCGTAATCGAGGGCCAGAGTCGAGCGGTGGATTTGGCGCGGCTGATGGCGTTGAGCTGCAGGCAGCTTCAGAGAGCTGTACGAAGAACAGCGGCCGGCTGGGCGTGAATAACGTGCGTCGTGGACTTGCGCGGCTTCTGGAATGAAGTTGGTATGAGTGCCAATTATTTGTCGTTCGAGTTGCGACGTTCAGCTACAGGAAAAGGGATCGACGTCCAATGAAGCCCAGGGTGGGGGCCGTGGACTTCGGGGTCGGCCGTTAGCACGCGCTCTTACCGTACGCCTAACCACGATACTATTGCCCATCTGCATCTCTTCGCCAGGGGGTCCCATAGTTGGGGGTTTCATTGCATCAAGCTCACAACGCAACATGGGTATGTCGATTGTCTCAATGCAACATTCTTCTTCTAAATTACTGCGCCAATACGATATGTTTGAGTTTTGTCAATTCAGTCTCAGGCTACCTAATCATAATCATTCTTGCTAGTAGCCAAATAGGCTGCCAAGGTATCTTCAACGTGTACGCTCAGCAATGCCAAATAAATCGCCAGACACCAGATCATTCTCAAGACTCCTAGTAAAACAGCCAGCCCGTCATCGAAGCTTAGAAACATATCCCCCCTTGTGAAAACTCCAATGTAAATGCGGTTCGTTATAAGTATTCAAATCCCAAGGCTCGGTTTATTGGTTGTGCGAACCGGCCTGGTCGTACGTGATGACGTTGCCAGTCTCACGGCCGTATTTATCAACGGCCGGGAAGCGAGCCTTGCGCTCGAGGTCATCCAGTGGCAAGAAGGAGCGGATGTATCTATCATGCAATTAGTACACATCGGTCAATCAATCAGGGAGCGCCTAGGGACTTACTTTGCTGTTCCATCTTCATGGGTTGCCGGGTTGAAATCCCAGCTGTCAAACCGGCCAATCTTCAACGCGTCCCATACGACTCTGCGCTTACGCTGAGACAGAAGAACCTCGTCCGTGATGGCCTGGAAGTCCCACCGGGCCTTGGCCTCCGTCTCGAACTTGATGAACTTGAGCTTCGCCTCTTCCTCCTCGGGAGTCAAGTCCTCCTGGTTGGCCAGCTTCGCGAGGTTGACCAGTTCAAGGGGGTCCTGTTCCAAGTTGAACAGCTGTGGCTCGTCCTTGGGACAGGTGATGTACTTCCATGGTCCGCGGCGGATCATCATGAGAGGGCTGTTGGTACCCTCGCCTGTGTACTCGGCAATCACGGTATCGTGTCCCTCACGACCTTCCAGGTGTGGCAGCATAGAGATTCCATCCATGGGCAAACCAGGTGCTGGCTTCGTGCCAACCAGGTCGCAGAGTGTCGGCAGGATGTCCAAGGTCGAGACATTCTGCTTAACGCGGTGAGGCTCGAACCGGCTGGGGTCCGAGATCAGGAGCGGCACTCGCGCCGAGCCCTCAAAGTAGTTCATCTTGTACCAAAGCCCTCGCTCGCCCAGCATATCACCGTGATCACCGCTGAAGACGATAATCGTGTTCTTGTCCAGACGGCACTGCTTCAGGGTCTGCAGCAACCGGCCAATGCAGTCATCGACATAACTGACGGCACCGTAGTAAGCCCGTCGCGCGCGCTTGATCTGCTCGTCTGTGAAGTTCTCGTCCCACAGGTCGCAAACCTTCATCAGGCGCTTGCTGTGTGCATCCTGCTCTTCCTTGGGGATGGACACCTTGGGCAGATCAATGTCGACGCCCTCGTAGAGATCCCAGTATTTCTCCTCAATCGTATACGGGTCGTGAGGGTGTGTGAGGGAGACAGTCAAGGCGAATGGCCGCTTGTTGGGGCCTTCGCGGACCTGATCATACAGGAACTGTGTCGACTTGTACATGACCTCCTCATCGTAGTCAAGCTGGTTGCTCCTGACACATGTGCCGGCCTGCAGGATAGAGCTGGCATTGTGGTACCACTCCAGGCGCCTGTCCGGCTCGTCCCAGTTGACTGCCCAGCCAAAATCTCCAGGGTAGATGTCTGCCGTGAGACGAGTCTCGTAACCGTGGAGCTGGTCTCCCACAAAGTGCATCTTGCCGGCCAATGATGTGTGGTAGCCCTTGGCTCTCAGATAGTGCGCATACGTCGGCCAGTCACTTGAGATCTGCGAGGCGTTATCGTACGCGCCGATCTTCATGGGCAGTAACCCCGTTATCAAGCTCATGCGCGAGGGAGCACAGAGGGGTGAGGGGCAGTAGGCAGAGTCAAACTGGACGGACTTGGCCGCCAGGGCATCGAGGTTCGGGGTCTTGATCTGGGACTCTGGGTTGTACATCTTCAGCAGCGGGGCTGCTAGCTGATCTGCCATGATGAAGAGGATGTTGGGCTGGTTGGGGTCTGCGGATGGCACCAGGGACGGGGCACCCGCCGTCTGGCGGGTGCTGTTGACCGGAGTGACATGCGGCGACGAAGGCATCGAGTTCAAATCGGGCGCCATGATGAGAGGGTATCAAACAGGCAGAGCGTAGACGGAGAGAGAGAGAGGTAGAGAACTGGAATGGGTGTAGGAGCTAGAGGCTGGGTAATAGATATCGAGGGACCCGGAGGTTTTATGACTCGACAACACACGCAACGATGACCCAAGGAGTGTTCGCGTGTCTACCTTGGGAGACGTAGATAACAGCTATGACAAACCAGATGACGGCTTACCGGACGGATTACCTTGAGACGGGCCTCGGGAGGGACCGTGTATTCACGCTATCAGGCGAACTGAGGCAGGAGGGAAGAGCAGATCAGTCTGGCGCGAGAGGGGAGGGAAATGGCGAAATATCACGTTAGCTCTCATGGACACCGCTTATTCATTAGCTCCAATCTGTCAGTCGTGCCAATTTTGATAACACGACCCCGTCGACAGCGACTCACTTGCTATGTAAGGTCTGCGGCTTTACTCGATTCCGCTAAGCGCCATTGGACCCTTGGGACTATGGAACGAATTTAGAAGGCCAATGGGCCCAATCGAGGCCCTGCTCTCGTGCTCCCCTTGCATGAAAAAGCCGATGAACGGAGATCATGACCCTGGAGGGTCCGTTCCCTGGGCCACTCAACGTGACCCCAGGGTCCGAATAGGAAAGTCGGGCTTCAGGTAGAGGACCCCTACTGTCAGAGCCGTGACGGAATGCTGATCCCCATCCTTCAGCTGGCACGAGGGCGAATTGTTGCGACACGCAGCCCATTTGCAGTGACAGCAAGGCAGAGGGGGGAACTCGACCCGTCGTGAAAAGCTTCCCTGGCCTGGCAGGCCTGGAATGTCGAGCCGCTCCCTCGTCCGCATCGATCGCACTCGATTGCACAGCTCTAGCCTGAATTGAGCTGATGCAATGAGGCTAAGGCATCACGAAATCTGGGGAAGCCCCTGCGTCGATGACGGGTAGCTCGTGTGTAACCCCAGTTTTCCCGGATGACGACAGACAAGTTGGGGATGTCGCAATTTTTAGGGCGTCCTGGGGGGCTCTGCCCTAGACAGTTCGGACGTCGGTGAGTTTCACCGTAGACGGCAGGCGTGCCTAGATTGTAAAGTCATAATGAGGAAAACCGTGTGGAAAGTAACCTCGTTATCGCTACTGAGCTGTAGGTTTGGGCTTCACTGCGTTAGGGCGTGGGTGATAGTTGAAAGAGGAATGTTGCGTTCAGCTGAAGCCGTTCCGAGGCACACAGCAGGTGGTAACTACAGCCCAGGCGGCCCCGGGACAGCCTGAAAACATTCGGAGATTTCAGCCTTCCGACGTTTCAACGTCTGTGCATGAAATGGGGCTGCCCCCTAGTTCCGCGCTGCCGACTATGTAAGCCGTGATTCTGACATGTAACCCCGGCATATTCGTAGCCCTGGGAGGTTATGCCTAGGGTTCCCATTGGGTGAGGCGTTGATGGTTCTACAAGCTCGTCCCGGACGAGCCGGATTCGAATCAGAGTGCACGTCGCTAACCGTTGCTTGAACTCCCGTCCCTTTCCAGTACTCAATCTGATCATCTGATTACGAACGTGCCGTGTGAAGTTGTCCCTCATCAACTTGAGCCAAGTCCCACGCATAATCACTGTATTAAAGTTGCCATGTCGCCGTAGGGACATGGTCCTGTGTGTCTATATCAAAAGATGGAAGTGTGTTCCTGCCGTCCCACCGAGACAATCAAGAGCCCAAGGTTCCAGCTTAACCCCGACGGCGGGTAGTAGGGCCTTTACTCTTTGGCGTCGCGGTAGATGTGCCGGAGCTCGCGGGGCCCGCGGCCAATGGTGCTTCCTTCATCTTGCCCCGAGCCTTGGCTGAGGGCGCATTCCAGTAGTATACCATCTGCGCAGCCAGGACTAGGTTCAACGCGAAGCCAGCAATGAAGCCGTACAAGATTAGCTTGTCATCCACCTCTTGCAGTGTCGTGAAGATGCGGGAGAGCGAGCCGGCAAGGTAGTTGAAGACCTGCAACTTTGTTAGCGCACCGTATTTGGTAATCAATCTAGACTCCCAAGATTGGCCCCATGTATTCACCCAGATGGAGCCGGGGACTACAGGCGCAAGTTCTCACTGGGAATCTACTGCCAGGACTTACCGTGAATGCACTCAGCTGGCCAGTTCCGCCTTCTTGCCAGATGGCGAGGATCTGAGGGATCTTGCTGCCAACTCCCAGCACTCCAGCACCAGCCTGCAGCAAGCTCATCGTCTTCATATCGACCACGTTCTCGGTGAACAAGCTAAAGGCAGCGGCGGCAAGAGCGGCGACGAAGAGGGCGGCGGCGCTCGCCTTGCCGGAGTAGTTCAGGACGAGAACGGTGATGACGACGTTCTGGCCCATGATGAGGGCGGTCTCGCCAAAGGTGCTGAAGGGGAAGCCGTTGCGCACATTGTAGGCCAGGCTGATGAGGTAGGACGAGGTCTCGAGCAGGTAGGACAGGAAGCTGATGCCCGAGGCGGAGCGCGACTGCACGAGCTTGATGATCTGGGGCACCTTGACGATGGAGGAGGCGCCGATGATGCCGATGCCCAGGCCCTTGGAGATGGCCAGCTTGACGCACTCGGTGGCGGTCGGGTCGAGGTCGAGGATCAGCGTCTTGTAGCAGGTCTCGCCGATGATGGAGACACCGAGGTCGCGGATCGGCGCGGGAAGGTTGTTGGTTATGGGCTGCAGCGGCTGCAGGGCAGACTTGAGAGCGTCCATGGTGAAGCTGCTGTGTCGTCGGAGTTGAGCGGGCCTGGAGTACCAGCAAGAAATACGACAACGGTATGCTGTAGCGCAAGCTGAGCTCCGGGTCGACGACGCAAGATCAGTAATGGCCAGCGAGGCTTGAAGCTAGCGTGAAGATGGAGACCGAGAGCTGGCCCAGAAAATTATTGGACGTGATTTGCAGGGATCATGGAGTCGCTATGGGAATCCTGACTTTAGGGGTTCGCGCCAAGCATTCGGGACACGACCACCTACCGTGGGTACTGTGTAAGGTTGCACGGCGCACTGACCAGGCCCCAACTTCGAGGCCATCCATACACTCGGTGCCTTGAGGTTCGTGAAATATATCCAGTCTTGGCCACAAGCATAGATACTGCACTTTCACTTCCATGTCACAAGTCCTTATGTGGTGCCAAATTTTTTTATCTTGATGGCCATTACGCGGCCCGTCGCAATGCAGATTCATCAGTAGCTAGGTATCTGTTCCATTCCGCAATGTACATCACGCTCCTGGCTTGGCGAAACCCGAAGAGAAATACCATTTGTCAGTCCTGCGCAATCCCTTCTGAACACTCCACGGAAGTGTGTATACGGAGGTGATTAACAGACGCGCTCATCAGTAAAGCCCAAAATGCTCAATATTTGAGATCGTATGCGATCATGCACTGCCAGTCGGTTAAGCCAAATCGTTCCAAAGTCCAGGCCCACGTATTGGAGAACATTCTTGGGCAGATCGCAGTATATCACCTCGGAAGTGACGAGCCTATTGAGAACGACCCGTTGGCCTGGGTTCCAGGGTAGGCAAGGTGCCTGTGTGGATGTACTCAAACCTTGGCCTTCCTGCCCTTGACCTTTCTTCCCTTCTTCGGGCTTTTCTGTGGACTCTTCTTGAGCTCGGCAGCATCAAAGGCTTGAACAAGATCTAGGCAACCCTTCAGGTGTTCCAGGGGCTCCCAGGTGTTCTCAGAATCAGGGTAGTTGATCCATTTCACATGGTACAACTTTCGGCCATCGTCCTCGACCTTGGAATCGACCAGTTTTTCAACGTCGTAAACAAACTTTTTCCTGCCACGTCCATTGTTGCTTACGCGCCGAGAAATGCCCCTTTTGCCCTGAGCCGATGTTGGTGGCTCTTCGGCATAGCGTTGTGGCTTGTTCTAGGTCTTTGTCAGTTCTTTGCTCGCGTGGGATATGGAGGTGAAGACATACAGTCGCAAGGATCCCTGCCTTGGCGGATTCAGCTGCGGCTCGTACCGGTCGCGACGGTGTTGCGTTCTCCACGGCCGTCTCCGAAATTTCCGCCGTAGTGCTTCGCTTCTGCTTCTTTCTCTTCGCTGGCGTTGATGCTTCGGTGACAGGGACATTGGCACTATCTGTGGTTTTCTGTGCAGACTTGGAAGGGCGACCCCGGCCCCTACGACCAGACTGAAGGACAGCGTCCTCTGGCTTAGGATCTTCGGCAGCCTTGTTCTTGAGAGAAAGGCGACCCCGATGTTTTTTCTTCTTTGGAGTATCGACTTCATCGCCGTCATCGGCGATGGAAAGGCGGCCACGCTTCTTTGAGGCGGCTTTGAGGGCTTTGGGTGTACCCAAATCACCGCCCACGTTGCCTTGGAAAAAGTCGTTGCCGTCATCATCGGACTCGCCAAGACTGTCCATGCGGACAACTGTACGCCGCATTTTGTCCTTCTTAGACTCAACCTTGGGCTTGGATCCTAGCTTCCGTTAGCAACACATCGTGTCCGGCGGTGTGGATGGATACCTCTAGGAAAAGGACCTCTCGTACGATCAGTAGCTTTGCTCTTCTTAGACTTCTTGCTAGACTCGGGCTCGGGAAGTTGATCACGATCTGGGCCTCGCTGGACGCTGACAGAAGCGGCCTTGACCTTGTCGAATTTCTTGGCTGATCCAACCTTGGGCTGAAGATCTTCATCCGAGTCTTCCTCTGTCGTGCTCTCTTGATGCGCGTCTACCTCCTCATTATCGTTTCCCTCGAACCCATCATTCAAGAGGTTGTCTAAGGGGCTGTCGCCGAATGTTAGCCTCTGGAAGCGAAAATGCTACAGCCGGAAACTCACTCCGATCCCAATGGAAGGATTTCGGTCTGGCTGAAGGACTCCCACGGCGATGACATTGTATCGAAAGTGCTGCTTGCCTTGTTGTTGATTGCCGAGATGAAGCTGAAATCATTGTGAGCTTCAGATCGATACGGTGATGTTCACAGTTTGGTCACTTTGAGCTTAGGACAAGGAAACACGTACGTTATATGCTGTGACGACTCGTCAGATTGGTGACAAGGTGACGGATTAGGTCACAGAGAGGGTCGAAAGGTTCCGCAACAGAGTGTTTTTGCGTCGGGCAAAGAGGTAGTTGCCAAAGGATGAGATCAGTTTCAACAAGTGGGCTCGTAATGTGCATCTCCTGGGATGAATCAGCCAGCTCTGGAGCGCGTTGAACAACGGTTTGTATTTGACGTGGAGATTCCTTTGCTGACTTTTGTTGTTGGGTGAAGGAAAGACCGTCCCGGGACGTGCCCACCCTCTATTTAGATGCTTGAGACGTGGAGGTCGCGCTACGGACAATCACCGAGAAAACAATCAACTCCCCTGGACAAGGTGGGGCAACAAGTAAGATGATCAACAGCGCAAGAGCTTGTCGAGGTTATCCTTATGATTCTATGATGTTACCAGAGGTGAAAATGGAGCGTGGACCGCAGGAGGACTTGTGAGATCGCCAAGGCAATGTTCCTGTGGGCGACCGTCTTCGATGGTCGGTTTGCGGACGGGCCTGAACGTAGCTCGACTAGAAACGCTCTTGTCCTGGGCGACGTGGTTCGACCTCCACTGCTCACCCTCCTGGTGCCCTTGATCGTCTCTTAACTGGCTTGAATGTGGTATTGAAGGCTGGCTTCAAAGGAAGCCGCAAGCTCGCTGGGGATCAGGAGGCTTATGTACTTCATCTGCTTGTTCATTTATGAATGGCAATGTGAGAAGCCATCGTCAATTCACAGATCACGGTCATCAAAATCCGCTGGCTCTCTAGAGTCTACTTTAGGGTCCAACGCAGAATATACTTTCTGCAACATACGGCTTGGTTGTTGGAAAATCTTTGCATTCATGTATTTGCCTATGCAGCTGTCGCTTGTGTCTTCCTCGATGTAGAAGCCGGCCATGGGCAGTGGGGTCGGCGCCATACACATGAATGTGTCGAAGCTTCCCGACGTTTGTTTGTCCTGCGCCTATCCAAGATCTAAGCAAACATTGTCCAACGCATCATGGCTTGCAATAGATTAACCAAGTAAGTAGAATCTAGTCGACGTCGTCCTCGTAGTCATCGGGAAGCTCCTCGAACCGACCAGACTGCTGCGCAACCCGTACTGGGTTTTCCGCAGATATTATTCCATTGGCTCGCAGCCTGAAAGAATATTAGATTCAATCCCTTGAGTTTTGGGGCTTTCAACTTACCTCTCGAACAACACGAAGAGCCTCTCGGCCTCTCTCTCCTTCTCTTCGTCGGTCATCTCAGGAGCGGCCGGATGCCTTTCTGAATCTAGGAACTGGCCTGTGACAGGATTGACCGGCCGGCTGCCGGCATTGGCGAACGCCTCTTGGGCGTTTTGAGGTATAGGCAGATTTCTGTTGAAGAGAAAGCCAGACGCAAATCCATAGCCAACATTGTCAACGAACTTGGATGCGTCCTTGTCTGACATATCAAAAAGAAGTTCCGAGATGGCTTCACGTAGCTGTGGCGTTACCGGATTTGTCGAGTTTCGCAGGAGCCAAGATGCTAAGGTGACACTCTGCCCAAGGACCTCCTTGCGGTCGTTCTCGGTCGGCAGAAGCTGCGATCGAACAGACTCTCTAACATCCTCCGAGCCGTACTCATAAACAGCACGGATGACTCCGATCAAGGCTGTGACGGTGTTCTCCAAATCCTCGTTACTATATGACTTGCTGGAGCGGCGAAGTATATCAATGAGCCGCTCGGAAAGTGCGGTTGGCTCCGTTTGGGGATACAAGGAGCCCTGAATATCCTTGGCGCCAAGATCCAAATTCAACAGGGCGTTGACTAAGGAGACGACAGGGGGGTCAAGGGGCTTGCTTGTGTTATAAGTTCCTCTACACAACAGTGTGATGATGTGAGGAATAGCTGGAGTGAATGCAGACGTCTTGGTCTTGCAGTGATGAGACAGGTTGAAGAGTAGTTTCAAGGTTTCGATCAATGCCATTCCCTCCATTGGGTCGGTCACCGGCTTGGGCACACCTGCGTGTTTTGCATGCCGCTCCAGGTTTTTGCAGATGGTATCAGCCACTTGGTGCTTGTCAATGAGCTCCTCCAAATTCGCCTCAGCATAAGTTGTAAGAAAAATGATCCTAGAGACAAGGAATTCGTCATCACGATTGTCGTTCTTGAGTTGCTGGCAAGCTTTGGACTCATATCCCAGGTCAACAAATATCTGCCGGCTTTCAGGCTTGAGCAAAAGTGCATTGCAGAGACAGCGCAGGGCATTTCTGGATGTTGTACTGGAAGGGCTATTGAAAGCATGCCGTGTCAAAGTCTCGATTCCCTATGGGGTCGATGAGTAAGCTTGTGAGTGCCGACAGTCTTTGGGTTCGACGCATACCTCCTTGGCAAATATGGGATCCGCATTTTGAGGGTCTCTTCCGTAGATCTTTAACTCCTCTAGGGCAGCATCTCTTTCTGCCACGGGGGTTAGTTATACTGGGCACAGAACTTTAAGGCAAGAATACCCACGATGAGGTAGCAGACTGATAGTTTCCAAGTCTTTCGTCAACTTGCGCATGAGCTCGGTCACGGCAGCTAGCTTTTCTATATTTGCCTTTAGCTGTGAACAAGTGGACTGCAGGGCATTGCAGAATACCTGGCCCCCGAAGAGTGCCCATCGTCTGGGACATTTCGACGTGTACAACGTGGGGTTTTTCGTCGAAGCTAGTCCGGCGGACGTTTGACGAAGAAGAGGAAAACAACCTCTTGAGGCCGGATGGCCTCTCGCGACAGTTCTGGTGAGGCATTGTGAGAAAGAGCCACAACAGAAACGAGGGGACGGTTTTCGTGGGACATGGAGTAAGCTGATGGTGGGCGCGAGGCAAGAAGCAGATGGCAAATGACGGCCACGATTGCAGGCAAGGTGATCAAATCAAGGGAAGAGGAACGACTGGAGTTGAGGTGGAGAAGACGAGAAGGGAACAAGCTCAGCAACAGAGCCATGTAGTCATCTTGGGTGCTGCCATTTCCAAGCCACGATGACCGAAGTGGTGGTGATTCGCCCAGGGCCTTGAAGAGGCTAAAATGGCATCAAGCGGTAAAGTGGTTCAACCTTGGAAGGTGTTGACGTACCCTTGTTGGCCAAAAAAATTCCGTACCTCGCCGGGAGATGGATCTCAGCAAATAGGGGGTGAGCAGCCGCGGAGCTGGAATGAGGGCTGTGTCACGTTGATGAAGTAAAAGCTGACGAGCCTGTACAGGTGCTGGTACAAGACAATTCCGGCCGAATATGGCGAACTAACACAGCGGGATGCTGGAGATGAGGTTGGCGAAGTACTTGGGACGCAGGAGCGGTTAACCAGATGCGGCAACATGAAGCATGCAGCACCAATGCAAGCGTGACACAAGCCGTCTGTTCGAGTCTGACAGCACCTTGCAGCTGGGACTCCTCATCAAAAGCGGCCCCCCCTCACGTTTCGTTGGCTCGTTTCGGTAATCCAGCAGGACGACGTCTCTCGGGCAGACTTTCTTTCTCCGCATTGTGGCGCCGGGAGATGTGGGCTGCGGGCTGTGGCTGTGCAGACGCGAATTAAGCTGTTCGGTAGCGCGCGACGATTCGGCCCTGGCAGGCAATGGATGGGTAGATGCGATGCGATGCGACCGTCGGAAGTTGACAACCATCATACCGGATATATATGCTACACAGTGGCCCTTCGCATGGCATATGCTTGCAGAACAATGTAGGAGCTCCCGAATCTGAGCTTCGTCTGCTTACAACCCTGGGCCAGTCTACAGACATAGGGCAATCTGTAAGTTGCAGCGAACTTGACTCTGTACCTATTGCATCTTCAGAGCCCTTGCCCCGCTAGAATCGCGTGGCGCACGGCCCTGGGGGGTTTCTCTGGGGTTGGGAGGGTGCCAAGCGGTCGCCCCGTGGATCGCGACAGGGATTTAGCTATTAAGGTAGTCGGCCAAAAGGCGCGGTCTGGTAATTGAGAGACGCGCTGAACGCGTAGCACCGGGTTTTCTCATTTGACAGGGGGGGCCTAATCCAACGCATCTCGGGCTTCTTCGAGCCACTGCACTTGTCCTCTACTCGCCATGCTTGTATGACCACCAGGAGACGACTCTTTTGCGTTCGTTTGTTTTCACGTTTTGTCGTTGCTATCGATCACCCCAACACAGTCTGCTGCTTGCGACGCCGAGTACTGCCCCCTCAACGTCACATGAGCCTTGGTCCCTCCTGAGGACCCTCGAGCGGTGGGCTTGCAAGTCCTGGAGCGGTTGACTTGCCGTCATGGTGCCGCAGATAACTGTTTCCAGAGGTCTGGAGACACTACCTGCCCGACCGCCGACACCCCCGCGAGAGAAGACGGTTGACGTTACGAACCAGAAGCAGCTCCTGGCCCGCAAGTCGCTCGGCCCAAGACGGAGCCTCAGCACGCCGCCAGGCTACTCACCCGACTCATCCGACCTGTCCGATCCCTCATCGCGTAGGACCCGAAAGAAGGTTGGGTTTTCGACTCAAGCCGAGTACCGCGACGCTCCGTCCCTGCTTGAGAGTGTCACCAGACAGCCAACGCCAGTCTCGGCCTCTTCGACTGCGAGTCTCCCGAAACCGCTCAAGTCAATCCTCAAGCCCTCGCCTCCTGCCATTGCCAACCCGTTGGATCCGTGCGAGGGTGCCGACGAGGAGACCAGACATGCCAACATCGCCACAATGTTGGAATCGACGACCAAGCAACTGGCTGGGGCCGATCGGGCTTCCAAGCTGGACGCTTACATGATGCTCGTACGCGCCTTGAAGACGTCAAACAATCTGCCCGACCGGATTGCTCTGCAGGACAAAATGAGCCTGTTCACGCAATTCATACAGCGGGATATCACAACCAAGAACGCCGCCGGGGACCTCGACATGTCTTTGAGCAATCATGCCTCGACGCTGCTCATCACCTTCCTAAACTTCCCCGCCATTGCATCAACACTTCCCAATGACTTCGGCGTCTTCATGATTGACCACTGCATTCGGTCGTTTGAGGACGCCACCATTCCTAAGGATGTCGTGAGGCACCTTATGCAAGTCGTTGCCTCGCAAAATTTCCCTCCAAAGGTCATGACGGCCGACAGGGTCGGGCGGTTGGTGGCTTCGCTGCACAGGATTGAGGAGCACCTGACCGGAAAGAGCATTGTCATGTCTCGTATCCTAATCTACCGCCGGTTGATCAAGCAATCAAAGCCTCACATGACCACCCACTCGGATTGGCTGCTTGACCTCTTCTCGGATATGCTGAGCAGCGTCAAGGAGATTCGGGCGACGGCCATCGCCTTGGGTCTTGAGGCGAGTTTCGGCATTGGCAAAGAGAAACAACTGTCAAGGCGGGTCATGGAGATCCTCGACTTGGTGGCCGAGGAGAGGAAGTACATTGAGTATTACGTCGAGCGCTTGAAGGCTATGGCCTTATCGAAAGACAAGCACGAATCCTCAGCTGTACCCCAGATATGGAGTGTTGTCATTCTGCTTCTGAGATGCCCTGTGGACAGGTGGGAGTTCTTCGGTCCTTGGCTTGAGATTATTCAGCTATGCTTCAACAGCGGTGATCTACAGACAAAGTTCGAGGCCAACTATGCCTGGAACCGCTTGGTCTACTGTCTACAACTCAATGAACAATCTTCGCCCAAGACCATCGGCGTTGTATGTCAGCCATTCCTCACCCAGCTCAAACGGAGGAAATTGAATGAAGAGCTGCGCAAGGTGTGCTTTGGGAGTGTATGCAACCTGTACTACTACGCTTTCCGACCCAATACCAGCCCGAGTCACACGGACAACTTCTGGGACTCTTGCATTCCTCAGATAATTCAAGCCATGGTCGCCCCTGAAATGAACCCAAAAGGTGCAGAACAACCAGTCGCTGGCCCGCCTGACCACACCCACCAAGCCATCCTAATCTTGACGAGTCTGTTCAACTCGACAACGCCGAGAATATGGAAAGAGGATCATATTGCAGATTCTCCAATAGCGAGACCAGACGAGCTGCCGGCTCTGGACCCAAAATGGGTTCGGCGAAACGCTGCCAAGATCTTTGCCGTCATCGAGCCAATCCTCATGAAGACTTACTTGGATATCAGTAACCCCGGATCTCCCGTTGCTAAACTGTGGAAGGCCCTGATTACTGCTGTTGCCTCTGCTGCGAGTAAGGAGATCAAGGTATCGACAGATACAGCCGTGTTCATGGCACACATTTTCACCTTTCTCTTCCGTGTCTGGTCCCGAGGCCTCAGCGAGACTGGTGGTGGCGAAGAGGGTTCTCGCAGATTATTCGAGGCCACCCGCGTATTTCTCACAATGGTAATTGACTCAGTCGGCCTCCTTCCTTTCACCGAGAAGCAGCTTTCCATGGGTAAACAAAACACTTTCTTGCCCGTGGCGACGCCTTCTCACCGGCCAGGAAAGGGTCAAGGCGTCACCCGGACGCCTCTACACCATCTGTTTTCGATTCTGTCGTCCTTGCCTCCTGGTGCCGATGACAATGAGTGGTTAGCAGGACTGCTACGATCTGTTCTGTCTCCCTTTCTCACCCCCAAGTCTCCTCGAACCAAGGTTGACCTTGTGCATGAGCTTATGCAGTCTTTGCCGATGGATACTTTGGCGCCATACGGACCTTGGCTGGTAGTTTCGGAGGTTCTTTCTGAGTCTCTGGAAAGCAGCCAGTTGACCCATTCTTCCACTGGGTCTGGCAGCCTGCCTCCTGTCGGTCACGAATACAGAGAGATCGTTAAGCATCTCGACAGAGGACTGAGGTCAACACCAAAACTACCGTGGAAGCATTGGCAATCGCTATTCCAGGCTCTAGCCACGCGAGCAAGCGATGAGACAGGGGCTGCGGGTTGCGCTATTGCCATAATCGAGCCGTTGGCGAAGACGATACTGGATATCATTGCCAGTGACTCGGAGGCCAAGAACAGCATCAACCTGTTCCGATCTGGCATTGAATTGATCTCCAACTCCAGGCAGCCGCGAGATCGCCACGCCGTGGACGCCGCCCGTCTTCGTCTCTGGGGCACCTCCATCTCAGGATCAAGGTCGGCATCATTTGACACTTTTGACAATCTCTACCGACTTATCGATCAACTTCTCCATACCTCATACAACCACTTCAACGAATACGAAACCGGTGGAATCATTGTTCCCTTGATTACCGAGGTTGCCGGCTTTCTAACAAGATGTAACCAACTTTTGGTGTTCAAGACCTTGGTTCACCTGCAGAATGGCATCGGTATCTGGATCCAGGATACTGAAGGGCGGTACGGTAGCCGGCAGTCTCCCTCTGTTTCTGAAGCTGTAAGTTCTCAAGCCTAGTGATTAACACTCATAACTAATTAGTGCAGGTCAAAATGCTATGGGATCGGATTTGCAATATCTTCATCAAGGCCGATAACCTGGAACAGGTACAGTTAGATATGATCGAGCCGCTGTTATGCTCCGCGTTCGAGAGTAAGCATAGGCACACTGTCAATACCCTTGCGTCTCTGTGGAATAGCGCATTCGACCAAGCCGAGAAGATCGAATACCCGGCAAGACTGAAGTCTGTACTCCTCTCAGTACGGTCGTATGCATACATCGTCCTCCCAGGTCTTGATATTTCCAGCTATGGGGCCAGTAGACCGCAGCCGAGCTTTGTTGAATCCCAGGATGACCTGGATGTTCCCTCTACCAAGTCAAGTCGGAGAAACACGCCGCAGTCGGAGAGGCCATCCTCGTCCCGGCGATCCAACACTCCAGGATCTGGGAAGGTGTCAATCCCAAGCAAACGACGTTTAGAAAGCACACCAGACGTTCCCCGTTCCAAATCGGCACGCCGAAGCGCAACACCCCGACTGCGACATGATAATTCCCAAATCCAGTTCGCTGTGATTGCTTCGTCATCGCCAATTGGAAGTCTCGAATCCCAGGTATTGACCGAACGCCAAAAAGAAGTCCGAGAAAGACAGCAGCACAACGCTACCCTGTTCCCCAACATTCGACCTAGTGCTGATACCAACGATACGAGGCCTGAGGAACCTCGGGAGTCTTCTGGCGAGGACAGACCGGAGAAGGTGGCAACACCCAAGTCACATCGCAGTTTTGAGGATTATGTGTCATCAACACCAACTCCGCGACGAGGCCAAGCACCTCTGATCGAAGACAATGACCATGAGATGACTGATGATATCCCCTCTTCACCTCCTGATCCCCGCCGGTACCCGCTGGTTCCCGAGCTCAACAAGGCACACTCAAGTAGCAGCAGTGTGTTGGACGAGTACCAGTTCTTGTCCTCGCCACTCTCTGGTTCGCCGCGGCTCGGCCACCGAACAGCCGCCATCGACCGGAACATTGCTCCCGAACATCCACAGGAATCATCCGAGGATGGGGGCAGAGCAGAAACTGAGCCGACCAAGACGGCGCCCGAGGCAGCCGAGGTTTCGGAGGATGAAGGTGACCGCGCTGATATTGAGGACGACGTTCAAGGCCATCCCATGGCGCAAGACAAGGTTGAAGATATCTTGCCGCCTGCTGTCAAAGAACCAGTCACGCCTCCCCATGGCCGCGACCTCAAGGTGCAGGATACACCCAAATCGGACACTGAGGTCTTCGTCGATGCTCTTACCAGTCCAGCTCCCCGTACACCACGAGCCCAGCGAGCTCTCGCCAGAGCCTCACAAGCAGCGTCTATCACGACCACGAAGGCGTCTCAGCCCAAGGATCGCTCTTTTGACGCTTCCGATGTTGATGAGCGCAGTTTACTACGTCTAGTTGTTGAGCTCGATTCACGTAAATGCGAGCCTCTTTCAGCATACACCACAGAAGAGGCTGCCGCAGAGGAGGGCCCAAGTCAGATCGAGGAATCCCAATCTGGGGAGTCCCAGAATCCCGAGTCTCCAGTCCTCGATTGTATCACAGTCAATACTGGTTCCAGCAGACGCCGAGGCAGGTCGAGGAAGTCCAAATCTGGGCGATCGTCCTCACCTGTGATCCCATCGACGCCTGCCGACGCTAGCAACTCACAGGAACCCAACAGGCAAACCAAGAAGAAGCGCAAGAGAACTTCTGACAAGTCTCAAGAGCAGGGGTCCCAGGAGTCGCAGGAATCTAACGGCAAGAAGCGCAGGCACAGTCAAGAGCACGACGTAGACGTGGAGACTGTGCCTGACAGCCAGCTTCTGCCGGTCAACGACAGTAAGTCTCTTTTGCCACCTGCAGTGAGAAGAACACAACTGATCGTCTACCCAGATGCTTTGGTGGAGCAATCTCACGTCTCTGACGAAGAGCAACCGACAAGCTTCTCGCAAGAGTCCCCCATTGAGGGCCAGGAAAATAACGAAGAAGTGACGACTGAAACCGCCGATGTGGCTGTTGCCTACAGCCCCATGGATGAACGAGAAGCGGTGAACCTACAGATTGTGCAGGAAGCATCGCAGAGCGCCGAGGAGGAAGGGGATGCCCCAGTCGCCGAGCCTGCGATTGAGAATGCGGTGGACGAGGAAATGGAGCCTCGCGTCGATGAGCCTCACGCCACAGGCGTGGATGTTGCGGTGAAGGAAATACACCAGGAAGACGAGGGAGTCGACCAACAGGCTACAGCTGCGCCTGAAACAGCTGAGGAAGCTGTGCTGCCGCAGGCTGCACCTGAGAAGTCGTCGATGGAGAAGATCATGGACGCCTTGAGAGGTGGCTTGGCGGAGCTCCGCTCGGCAGCGCTGTCCAGACAGGAGGTCTATCAGGTGGAGGACATGTTCATGGATATCAAGCGAGAACTTTACGAGGCGGAAGCGCGAGGCCGCAGCTAGAGCATAGAGGAGGGCAGGGACGATGTACATTTGTTATTGGATGGCACATTGGAGTGGGCATACTGGATTCATGAAGCAGGCATTGTGTATCTGTACGAAACGGACGAGAAACCACATTGGCGCGGAGTTCTGGGCGACATGGCAAACAAACATGAATGATAATCAGCATAGAGAGTTTACTGCAGGGCGTGTGTCCCGAAGATACCCTTACCCTATACTTCCCACTTGCGTCGTTGTCTTGTAAGGTTGTGAATCGGGACCCTACAGATACAAATCTGTTTTATCGTGACTATTATGACCGTACTTGAGTCGGGCGCTCCGGTAAGCTTATACTACATATGCTTATGTAGGGTTTTTGACCTGGGACAGACTTGGCCTGAAACTAATGCTGAGCTACCTAGCTACCTAGGTACCCAGCCCGACCTTTCTCCCAGAACTGCATGGCAGGTAATCAATGCAGCTCCCAATCCCCAAGTGGTGCAGCCCTTCATTACATTAGCTCAACTTGCCACGTCTGCCTACAGTAGCTGGAAGGGAGGTGCCTAAGTTCGGCATTAGTTCGAACAGATGGCACGAACCTCGGTGAACCAGCCGACAGCAAGCAAACGGGGCAGCAGCCTGACTGCCTAAGTAAAGCCATGAATGAGGTGAGATGTACAGGGACAAGATGCAAAGGTTTTCTGTCTGCTGCGTGTTTCAGGTTATGCAGTGCCCACATGTGCAAGGAAGTAGAGAGCTGCTGCTGATGCACGTCAGTCACCAGGCAAGGTCCCACGGGGGCCTATCTGGCCATTGAGATGCTGCGACGGTGGAAAGAAGAGGTAGACCCCTCCAACTCGAGTCGATCCCGACGGGTTCAGGACCGTATTGGCGATGCGATGAAGACATGGGTATTGTCCACTATACGGTAGGGTCGTCTACATACTGTAGGCAACGCAACCCCATCGACGAGGCACCCTGAGGCCCGGTACATACGAACCCAGGGATATACCGAAAGGGTAGATCAGACAAAACCAGAGACCAGCAGCGGGCTGATAAACGGTCTGGATTTACCCCGCCATTGTGTGGGCGGCCAGCCGGGAGCTTGCCTGTGGAGCTGATCAAACGGACATCTATGTAAGCTCTCGGATCGCCTCACTAGGCAAGTTAGCTCACAAATAGGGCACCCAAGGTCGTACTGGACAAGAATATACCTAGGTGTATATATTGAGTAGGCAATGCCCATCGTCTGCAGGGAGATGGGAAAAGGATAGATTTCCCACGTTCCGTTTTCCTTGGTGATACTCCACCATTGCTGTGTTTCCTCATTCCACCAGATCGCCACCAGCAACGCCCTGCAACCTTCTGCAACCCCCCTGGCCAGCCAGCCAGACAGACAGACAGACAGACAGACAGACGAGGACAGGGACAGGGAGTGTGACCTACAAGAACAACAGCTCCAGCACCCCGCCGCCGAACGTCTCAAACACCAAATACAAAACAACCCCGCCATCGTCATACTTGAGCCTGCTATCGCATCGTCGGACCTTCTGACGTGAAACAACACAGAGAAGCAACAAGCTCCGTGCCTCTATCTTCATTCCCACCTTCTGATCGACCGCCGACTCGTAATCCTAATTCCCACCGCGACCCGACCACACTTTGCCAATCCCCTTCCATCTCCGTCCCGCCATCATCCGCCCATCCCACCCACAAGAACGCAAAGATGGTTGACCGCCCCAACAAGCCCGCCGCCCTGGCCACCACGCCCGGCCTGCCCCCGCAAGCCCAGGTCAACATCACCCACGACAACAGCCGCGTGAACGCCGTCCTGCCCTCGGGAGAGAGCATTGAGGTGCTTCTGTACGGCGCCACCGTCACCAGCTGGAAGGACCGCGCCGGCAACGAGCGCCTGTGGTTGTCTGATGCCGCCAAGCTCGACGGCAGCAAGGCCGTCCGGGGTGGCATCCCCTTGGTTTTCCCTGTAAGATAATCATCTGTCGTCTGGCTCTCACACGAGAGAGATACCACGATTTGGATCTCTACTCTAAAGTCGGAACCGGCCACTTTGGGACTACTTATGTGCTGACTCTATATGCCCCTCCCTAGGTCTTTGGCACTGCACCCGACCACGCCGCAACATCCAAGCTCCCCCAGCACGGCTTTGCGCGCACGTCGATCTGGGAGTTCATGGGGAGCTCGACCTCGGAATCCACCGGCAAGTCCGACAACTCAGTCAAGCTGGACTTTGGTCTCAGCCAGTCCAACCTGACCGACGAGTCCAAGAAGCTGTGGCCGCACCCCTTCTCGCTGCAGTACAGCGTCACCCTCACCCCGGACAGCCTGGGCACCGGCATGGTCATCACGAACCAGGGCGACCAGCCCTTCGAGGCCCAGCTCCTCATGCACACCTACCTGCGCGTCAAGGACATCACCAAGGTCTCGGTGACGGGTCTCGAGGAGTCTGACTACGTCGACAAGGTGGACGCCGCCAAGACCAAGAAGCAGTCGGGCACCGTCACCATCTCGGGCGAGACGGACCGCGTCTACACGCCGGCCAAGGGGCCCTCGCATCCCGTCGTCGTCTCCGAGGGCGGCGCAGCCACGTTCACCGTGGTGCGGGATAACCTGGACGACGTCGTGGTGTGGAACCCCTGGATTGAGAAGGCCGCCGGTATGGGCGACTTTGAGCCCAAGGACGGCTACAAGAACATGATCTGCATCGAGGCCGGCGCAGTCAAGGGATGGCAGAAGCTGGAGGCCGGTGATGCCTTTGAGGGCGCCCAAGTCATCTCGGTCTGACTGGAAGGCACCGAAGTCAAGAGAGGCAAGCTCTAGGCGCAGGGGTTCACGTAAGGGGTTGCCAAAGAACAGATGACTTAGAGCGAGGTCATAAGAAGAATGAGGCCAGAAAGAGTCTAGTCATGAGAGATACTCGGGAGAGAAGCGTATCTAGACACAGGACATCAAGTTCGACCATACCCCCTAGCAATAAAACCACACGCAACCAACGAGAAACATTGCAAAGCACTCTGCGTTTCCTCCTTGTTTCTCATGAAGTAGAACGTTGACAAATAAGGTACGCAGTCCGAGATCCGATGAAGCCACTTGACCAATAGTCTGCCGCTTGACAGAGAAGCAATAGTATACCGCTTGAACAAGAAGTATCAAAGTCGAATAGATCCAACGGGCCGGAGGACCATGCAATAAGGGGTTTCGGTACGGCCATTGATCGTGTCCATTCACCCAAACGCCTCCGTCCGCCCCCTGACCTCATCAAACCCCAGATACGCGGCTTCGACCAGGATCCAAGCCCCGTCACCATCCCCATCCGCCTCCCTCCTCCCCCGACTACCGGCCCCCTTCCGGCCTCCAGCACCCCGGGCCGGCACGTGCAGGACGTCGCTGTGCCCGCAGTTGCACCGCCGGTCCGCGCCCGCCGTGCTGCTCCTCGCCCCGGCCCCCGGTAGTTGCCGCCCGTCGTAGTCGGCGCACCCGCACCCGTCCCCCTGGCACCGCGCCACCTGGCTCAGGTACCTCTTGCGCACCAGCGACGCGTCCCGGTGGCCCAGCGCCGCGTACATCCTCTGGTCCCAGTTCACGTACCGCAGCAGCAGCTTGCTGACGGCGGGCCCGCCGTTCGCGTGCGAGGACGCCGGGTGCCGGCAGTAGCACAGCTCCAGGGCGTTTCCGTCTTCGTCTGTTTCGCGCTGGTGCTTCTCGTCCGCCTCCGCCCTGTCTCGGTCCGTGGACCCTGGTCGCTGGCGAAGTGTGGTAGCCGAGTCGTAGTCGAAACAGCCGCACTTCTCGCTGCAGGCCCTGAGTTCAGTGAGGCGAGTCTTGGAGCGGCCGGAGGGGTCGCGGTGTTGTTGCTTTGCGTAGTATCTCTGCAGCGTCTGGGCCGAAAGGAGCAGAGCCATGGACTCCTCCGTAATGGTATAGGCTCTACGAGTGTCAACGGCCGGCGCCTGCAAGCGCCGTTTGCGCTTCCCTTTGCCCTTGCCCTTGCCTTCTTCCCGGGTCGACCCTATATCCAGTTGCCTCTCGCTTTGCACATATTTCAATGCTTGTCGGATCTGAGACTTGGTCATGGGTGAGATGGAGGCGCTGCCCATGTGCTGGCGCATGCGGTGCAGATACGTGCGGCCATGGCAAGGGGCCGCGGCCAGGTCCATCAGCACGGCTCTTAACACGATGTCCGGAGAGGACGCAGATGCACCCGGCGGCCCGGGCGGTGTCTCGAACAGATCCGGGAACGCGAGGCTCGCAAGGTAGAGAGAGCCGTCCACAATCGAGCGCATTGCCGCCTCCTGGCTGTCTTCGTACGACGGGGGCGGAGGCGGAGGCGGAGGCAGCGCCGAAGAGTTTGCGCCGACCAGCTGCCGGCCCAGGCGGCGGAGGATGTCCATTGCTGAAGTCGGACCAGGAGCGCCGCTGTAGTACTCGCCCTGGTCCCCGTCTTGGGTAACTATATCTTCAAGGTGGCATGAGAAGGAATCCGGCCGAGCGCTTCATGGTTATGGAGATATGAAGAGCGCAGTAGTTATAATACCGTACAGTTGAGCTGAGTGCAGTTAAAATAACCGCATCTGGGCTCGGTCAAGGTAAGGCATACTGACTTGGTGCGTGTAAGACGGCGATGTGGAGCCGTGCGGCTGAGCAGGTCATGGGGAAGTCGGCCTACAAACTAGTGTACGGTAGGGGCCTGGCTGCATACAGCTCAGGGCAGTGCAGTACTAGAGCACCTCTTGGGCAGAAGCTTGGCACTCGCTGTGTAGCCGCCCAGGACGGAGGAGGATATTGTGCAGTAGAAAGGGCAGACTAGGCTTGGCAACGATTCAGGGAAACCTTTGAAGTCGTGGAGACTCGCTCTGGTTCACTCGAGACTAGTATACCAGAACCAGACACCGACAATGGGATCAAATTGGAGGACAGGGTCAGGTGTACATGTTTGATATAGACATTGATGAACGAGATTTTTCCTCATGCTGCGAAAATTTTGAGCGCCTTTCCCTGAATGCCCGTCCGTCGTAGATCATCGTCTTCATTCCTACCTAGATACTCCCCAGCCCGTGTCTCACTGTCTCTCAAGGCTTGGCGTCTTCTCGCTCCTGAATGTAGTGGTCAGCGACAAGGAAGGCCATCTCCAGGGCTTGCTTCTCGTTGAGGCGGGGGTCGCAGAAGCTGGTGTAGTTGGTCGACAGGTCCTCCTCGTCGAGCCCCTGGCTGCCGCCCATGCACTCGGTGACGGCGTCGCCCGTCAGCTCGAGGTGCATGCCGCCGAGGTAGCTGCCCTCCTCCTTGTGGACCTTGAGCGTCTCCTGGAGCTCGGTGAAGATGTCGTCGAAGCGCCGCGTCTTGATGCCCGACCCCGTCGACCGCGTGTTGCCGTGCATGGGGTCGCACTGCCAGATGACGCAGCCGCGGTACTCGCTGCCCTCGACGGCGCGGATGTGCGCCGGCAGCAGCTCGCGCACCTTGGCGGCGCCGTAGCGCGTGATCAGCGTGATCTTGCCGACCTCGCGGTCCGGGTTGAGCGTGCGCAGCAGCTCCAGCAGGTCCGAGACGGGCGTCGTGGGGCCGACCTTGATGCCGATGGGGTTGGCGATGCCGCGGAAGAACTCGACATGGGCGTGGTCGATCTGCCGCGTGCGGTCGCCGATCCAGATGAAGTGCGCCGACGTGTCGTAGTACTCGCGGCGCGACGTCTGGCCCTCGGCCGCGTACACGGGATTCTCCAGCAGCCGCGTGAGGCTCTCCTCGTACTCCAGCAGCAGGCCCTCGTGGCTGGTGAAGACGTCCACAGTTCCGAGCTGGGAGCTCTTGTCGGCGCCGATGGTGCGCATGAAGCGCAGCGACTCCTGGAGGAACTTGACCGTCTCGGAGTACTTGGCCTTGAGCTCCGAGTCCTTGACGTGGCCGAGCTCCCAGTTCAGTGGCCGGTGCAGGTCGGCAATGCCGGATGAGATGGCGGCCCGGATGTAGTTAAGTGTTGCTGCAGAGTAGTTGTAAGCCCTATATTCTCGTGTCAGCATGTCATGTACTTCCCAAGAACCGGTGGTCTGGCGTCAGATCTTACTTGACCAGGCGCTGAGGATCGAGGGCTCTGTCCTCCAGTTCGAAGCCGTTGAGGATGTCACCTCTGAACGAGGGCACCTGCTGGCCGTTGACCGTCTCAAAGGGGCTCGACCTCGGCTTGGCGTACTGGCCAGCCATGCGGCCGATTCTCACGACCTTTCTGTTGGTGCCGCGGATGAGGACAAGACTCATCTGCAGCAGAAGCTTGAGCTTGGACTCAATGGCATCCTGGCGGCAGTAGGAGAAGAGCTCGGCACAGTCACCGCCTTGCAGCAGGAATGCCTTGCCCTGAGCGACTTCCTTCAGGTTCTCCTTCAACTTGTTGATCTCGTAGGGATGCACAATGGGAGGCAGATGGTCCAATTCGCCGGTCGCCTTCTTCAGGGCTTTCAGATCTGGATACTCTGGGAACTGCTTGATGGGCTTGGACCTCCAGGAACTGGGCGTCCACTCAGCCGAGCTGTTGCCAGAACCATTTGCGCCCCCGTTTGTGCCGTTGGGCACAGCGTCGACTGAAGCCATGCTTGTGTAGTGGTGATGTGGCAGGAAGCTGTGTGGGTGAGGATTCTGCAAATAGAGTAGCGCTCGCTCTAGACGCTCTGAGTATACCGTGAAGAGGCCGAAGATTTGTAAAAAAAAAGGACCGCACCTATCGGTCCATGTAAAATATGTGGGATTGGGGAGGTGATATTTAAACTTCCAAGGACAATTCCTCAAAAGCTTACAGAGAAAGCGAGGGCAATATGCTCATCTCATACAGATGAGTCAAAGGCCTGGAATATTGGGAGTATGTACCTAACCATGGACGTGCCACAAGTCGCTAAGCTACCTCCAGTAGGTGACTATGCCGTCAGCAGCCGCCTGCAGACCCTGATGCTGACGGCCGTTTTTACCGCCATTTACACTACAGAACCAACCCTGTGCCCCCTGTCTCCCCTGTCTCCCCTGTCCCGCGCCGCTGGGGGCCGGCTGCCCCGCCGAAGCTGAGCTAGGTACAGCATCCTCCCACCCCACCCTGCCCGCCGCCGCCGCGGCCAGGAGCTTTGGTCGAGAAATCCTGACGACGTCAAGGAATTCCGAAGTCACGGCACCACCCACGCCCCTGCGACAACCGAACCAAAGCACCCTCCCGGCAGGCACATACATACACTTACACACACACGCACACATAATGGCCGAGCCCCAGCCCCCCACCATCGTCGAAGGCGCCACCACCGGCGACGTCGAGGATGAGGTCCAGGCCACGGCCAAGTCGGCCGAGGACCGCAAGGCCGCCGCCGCCATGTCGCGCCTCGACGCCCGCGACGACGAGGCCTCGGGCGCCCAGGTCGACCAGGACGCCGTCAACAAGGCCATGCAGAGCCTGGGCGGCTCCGGCGCCGCGGCCGCGAAGGCCGACGCCAAGAAGGTCAAGATCGATGCCGCCGACGTCGCGCTGCTGGTGAGTTTCTTGTCCCATGGTGTTCTCTTTCCAGCAATCCTCGGTGTCTATTGAGTGGCAAGCCGCAGAACTGACAAGGAGAAACCCGCTTTAGGTCGACGAGCTGGAGCTCTCGAAACCCAAGGCGACTGAGCTCTTGAAGACGCATGACGGCGATGCCGTGCAGGCCATGAAGGCCTTCGTTGCTGTGTCGTGAGAAGGGAGGGCTAGGAAAATGTGATTCAGAAGAAACTGCATAGATTACGGCGTCTGTCTATTCGGGAGACTACTGGGAATAGAAGGATGGATAATTACCATCAGACAGTGGCGTTGGGCAACGAGCAGCAATTCTCTGGACTATACCCAAAATACTGTTCTCCCAGGAGACGCACTGTGAAAAGAGATGCCACACAGAGACGGCAGAAAAGAGCATTCTCAGGAGCAATGAAACAATTCAAAGAGGGAAAATCGTATCTTATGTCTCCTCTATATACTCTGAGGGGTATCTACGCGTGTACTGGACAAGAAAAATCTACCCGCCTATCAAGTCTGTCTAATCTAGGACCCCATGAAATGCGCCGTCTTGGCACATCGCGGCTCCCACAGCTCCGTCTCGTCCCCCATGAACCAGGAGCCCCGGCCTCGCGGACGCTTCCCGCCGGGTCCGCCCGGCCCCCGGCGAGGGGGCCCGTCTCCGTATGGCGCGTACCCGTACGGCGGATAACGAGGTGGTGGTGGGTACCCATGCGTCCCGTTCCCTCGCGGCGGCCGCCTGCCGCCCGGGGGCCCCCATGCCATCAGCGGCCACATGGGGATGTAGCAGCGCTCGTCCCAGGCGCACACCTCGGCACACCCCGTGAACTTGTCTTCCCAGCCCAGCCAGGCCACCAGCTGCTGGACACCGTCGCTCCAAGAAGCGGCCAGCCGCGCGTAGTGCTCGAGACCGACAGCCTTGCCATCTGCGCCCGAGTCGGCCCCGTTGAAATCCGCAGCCCAGCGTGCCTCGACCTGGAACCCGACGGTCAGCAGGACGGAGCAGATGGCGCCGTAGGTCTCCTCGACCGCCCACTGCAGGTCACGCTCTTCGGGGCTGAGAATGAGCCCCTCGGAGGGCGCCATCAGCCTCGTGTAGCGGTACCGGCATCGGGAATACGTCTCCGCATACAGTTGCGAGTCCGTCCTCCAGGCGGACGGTTGATAGTTCGACGGGTACTCCAGGAACGCGACGGAGAATGAATGGGCCTGCGATCGCAAGGTGGACATCCAGCTCTTGATCCCCGTGTCATTGTGCGAGTAGTCCGCGTACGAGCTCAGGATCTGTGCTAGCTCTTTCATGCTCCTGCCGGCATTCTGCGTGATTTCGTTCATCATGTACACCCAGTCTGCCCCTGAGCAGCCCGCGCCATCGCTCAATAACTCCTTCAGGACCCGCTCCGAGTTGTTGCGCATCAAGCCTGCCTCTTCAGCCGTGACATCCTCCAGGTGATGGTACCGTCTTCGTCTGGCGATCTCCGTTAGGGCGGCCGTACGGTTTCCCTCTGGTCCCTCGCCCTCCCAAAATCCCTCGCTGGTGAGGTTGTACAGCTCTCGTTCCGTCTCCGCCCTAACTCTGGTCAGGTTTGCGAGCCTGGGAGAGTAGTACGACAGGATGCCGCAGTTGCTGACTTTCGCCCGGACTTCGCCGAGACCGGGGCTGTTTCGCGATTCCCCATAGTGATATGTCGCGCTGGAGAACCAGCCCCAGCCCTGCGACCTGAGAAAGGGCTCCCGGTCGATCTCCCACCTCCAGTTGGGCGGCCGCGGGGGGTCCGTCGGATCCGTCGAGTGATCTGTCCGCGTCGGCGCGGGCGGCAACGAGTAGTAAGAACTCTCCTGCTCAGCTTGCACGGGTGCCTCCCGCCTTCCACCGTCATGATCATTGTCTTCATCCTCCTTCTCCTTTGGCAGCTGCGGAGCCGTTACGTTGAGGCGGCTCAGCAGCTTGAGGCTGGGGCTCGTGAAGTCGCACCAGATCATCTCGAAGCCGGCGTTCATGCGGACGACGCCCTCGTAACCCCAGCCGCGGCCCCGGAGACCGGCCGCCTCCAGCCAGTCGCACAGGCCGGAGGCGCGGGCGTATTCCTCCCAAAGACCCCAGCCATCGTGCTCGGGACCGGTGACGTTGCCGAACACGTGCAACATCTGCGTGTCGAGCTGGCCCAGGCCCATCAAGGTGGCCGACTCCCCATCGAAGTAGAGAGCCCTGATCGGCTTGGTCGTCTGGTACGTGAGCATGTGGGAGCTCCGTGTGCTTCCCATGATCCCGTACGACATCTCGCTAGGATCACCTGTTAGAGACCATACGTAGTTATACTCCTCATGGGGTGGCTATAATCACATGTCGAAAGCCAACCATTCCGGGCTCGGCGGCGCCTCATCGTCGAGGCGGCCGTGGTAGAAGAGCGTATAGGCGGGGATCTCGCAGGGGACGATGCTGTGCCCGTTTGGGAAGAAAGTGTTGCCCCATTGCTGCAGGAACGAAGACGCGGACGAGAAGAGATAGGGCGCGGGTGACGAGAAATTGAGTTGCCACAGCGAACTCTGTGGTCCCTCGACGGCGGCACCGAGCGGGTACTGCTCGGATGCGCCCAGTGCGAGGTTTATAGTTGCAGATGCAACCCCGTATACCGCGAAGCGCATCTTTGCATACTGGGTGGGCTAAACCTCGTCAAGAGGCCCCCAGCAAGCTTTGGGACGGTCAGAGAAGGGACTTTATTAACAGTAAGAGAACGTTCTTCAATGACAATGCAGCATCGCCCCGTTGCGGATTGCCCAGAGAGATAAGAGAGACCCTTGGTGACGCGGCCCCCTGCAACTAAGCGCGGAACCTGGGAGAGCACGGGCCATTCAACGGTTCCCAATCCATGACCTGAGAGTGGTCTGTCGAGTTCTTAGATATATAGGCATCCTTGCGATGTAACTTGTTACCATGGCTTTGTTGTGTCGGCCAACAATTTCCTGAAAACATCTAGACCACGCCTTTAGCTTAATGCAAAGAAATCATCAGTTAACGTTGCTCAAGGCAATATTTTTGGATGAATGCCGCAACTCGTTCGTGTATTAATTAAGTCGACCTATATAGAGCCAGCCCTTGTGCTGCTGAATCAAAGTCAAACCAGTCATGTCTATATATGTATGCACAGAAGACCGCCTGTGGCCATGCTATAAGTACACCGTGTACGTAAAGGGGTATGTAAAAAAGTCCTGCCCAATGCTACTCAATTCCCTCTAATAAGGGTTCATTGAGATCATGAATCCCCGAACACCCCCTTCTCCTTCCTGGGGTCTTTTCCCTGACGAACGCCGCCAATGAGAAATCAATGCCACCGCCGTTCAATATCATGGCATGGGCCCTATCAAGCTTCCACGCGCTGACGCTGTCGCTTGATATGTGGCTGTCTGCACCCGTCCTTCCTCTCTCCGCCATGCTGTCAAATCCAACTGGCAATCTCGAAAATGCCAGAGTGGCTGCAAATGTCCGGTGCAAGAATGACCAAGTCCATGTTTTTGCTATCCCTCAAACGCCTTCAAAAACCCAAACCGCAATCTATGATTTCCTCTTCTGTCCTTTCGATCCCTCCTTTTCGAGTTTCTCGACGTTTTCTTCGGTCAGCGAATCGCCTTCCGGTAGGCTGTTTGATAGTCCATGTGGTTTTGGCGCATCCGTTGCACCTGCTGCCCCCAAGAGCTTGTCGTCCCTGAGCTGCATTGCCAGCTCGTCCGAATCCAACTGCCTTGTCTGCGATGACGCGGTGCTGCCGTATGATCCGAATGGGAAATGCGACCCCTTACGAACCATCGGTCTCGGCGTCAGCAAGTTGACGCGATCCTCGTCGCCCTTTGAGTCCGGTTCGCTTTTGCGGTTCTCTTCCCCCTTTCCTTGGTCGCCGATGACTGAGCGCTCGTCCGGCGTGGCAGTCTCGGCGTCAATATCTGAGAGTCCCAGCATTGGTATGTCTGCACTGAGGCAGTGCTCACCTGATTCGGAGCAGTCGGACACAGACATGTCTGTACGATCAGCTGGCGGCGGACTTTTTCTTTTGGTTTTCCCCCACTTGATGAGCATCCTTTCCAATACCTTGCCTTTGACTGGTTTGGCCAAGTAATCGTCCATACCGGCTTTTGTGCATTTTTCCCTGTCGCCCTGGATTGCGGAGGCGGTCATAGCCACGATCGGAATATCCCTTACGAACGCCCGGTACGGAACATGATGGCGGAGTATGTGTGTGCATTTGTAACCATCAATCACTGGCATCTGGACGTCCATCAATATAATATCGGGCTTTGGCAATTTGCCCTCTTGTGAGGCTTCGAGATAGTCAAGAGCCTCCTTGCCGTTCCATGCAGCATCCACTTTGAAGCCAAGCTTCTTGATGGTCTTCGTGGCGATTTGCTGGTTGATTGCACTATAATCACATTAGCGTGATCATCATTGGTATGTGAACACATAAACCTTACTTGTCCTCTACCACAAGAATGGAGATATTAGCTCGCTCCGACATGGGCAGGTCTTCCTCGCTGAACATCAGAGACGACGGGATATTGACGGATTGTGTCCTTCGGGGTGATCGGCTGCCGTCAAGGAGGTTGTGCGTTTTGTCGGCAGGGGGCGTGTTGATCCTTTGCTCAAATTCGGAGCTGTTACAAGACACGCTCATTTCCGACTGTAGGCGGTCGGGTATGGGACCAATCTCCACCAGCGACGACTTGTGCACGCTCTGCGGCTTGTTGAAGGGAATCCAGAAGGTGGCGGTCGTGCCGTTACCCATCGATGACTCCAGGGATATCCTCCCTCGCATCAGCTCAACAAGGTTCTTCGATATTGTCAAGCCAAGACCAGTGCCACCAAATTTTCGCGCAGTGGATGGGTCACCTTGGCTAAATGGTTTGAATAGACGCTTCCGCACTTCTTCTTCTATACCGATTCCGGTATCTTCGATCACGAACTTGATTTCGATGCTGTCATGGGTTTCCTTTCCCTTCCATACGGAGAACTTGACGTATCCAGTATTTGTGAATTTTATACTGTTCGTCAGCAAATTGGTGATGATTTGCCTCACACGACCGCTGACGGAATTAGTTATATTCGGTAAGCGGACACCAGGGAACTTACGGATCCCCTAGCACGACAAGATCTTCGGCGATATCCGCAGATATATTGGCATGGAAGGCCAGATTTTTCCTGTGGAAGATATGAGTTAGCACTCTAATGATAATGGAGGCCATGCCATGCCGTGCTTCCACACCAGCCGTGTTTGCAGATCTTACCTTTCCGCCGCAAAGCTCAACATCTTGGAGACGTCCTGTACCACGACAGAGAGAGAAAATTGGACCTCTTCTATGTCCAGCCGCCCGGATTCAACCTTGGAAAAATCAAGGATGTCGTTGATCACGGTCAGGAGAGCATTGGCCGATCTGACAATATTTTGAGCAAACTCCCTCTGCTCATCGCCCAGAGGCATGTCGAGAAGCAATTCAGCCATGCCAATCACACCTGTGATGGGCGTCCTAATCTCGTGAGACATCTTGACGGAATAGTCAGCAAGAATTCTATCACAAGTTGGGGCGAGACTCACGTTTGCCAGGAACTGGCTCTTCAATCGGCTAGCCTCTTTCGCGGCCGCTTCGTTCGCTACCAGTTGTCTCTTTTCTTTCGCTTGCGCCTTCAGGTCAAGTTCTCTCTCCTTGAGCTCCGTTACATCCATGATGACCCCTATGACCCCATCAACGACGGATTCGCTCGTAATGCCGTCACGAGACTGCTTTCCAAAAGTGGGTATAAACCGAGTTCGGAAAAAGTGATCATCTAAAGACATGTTAATCGGCCGCAGATTGTCGCATTGAAGCAAGAGGCTTACCCAACTCGTGTTCCGTAACCATATCCCGCCTCCGTTTACCATGGAACATTTCGTGAATTGGAGCCAAAAAGGCAGGAATCTCGCCATGTGGCATTCGTGAGTTCAGGTCGTTGAAAACCTCATCTACATCTCTCCCGACATAGTGCAGTGCGTAAAGATCGTCGTCGCTACTCTCATCTTCACGACCTCGAGCCTCTTTCCTCCGATCCCAGATAATGGCCCCTTCGAGCATAGTAACCTTCCGATTCCTGTCGACGGAGAAAATTGTCGTCTGCGCGTGAGAGAGGACACTGAGCAGCTGCTGTCTCATTCTCCTAGCTGCAGCCTTTGTCTCGAGACTCTCATGCACATCTGTACATGTACCGAACCACTTCTCAATCTTTCCAGTGTGCTTGTTTCTCAACGGCAGTGCTCGTCCCAGCATCCACCTCCACTCGCCATGTTTGCTCAGACACCTATACTCGGTGTAGTAAGGGTCTCCGGTTGCCAGACAGTGCTTCCATTTCCGTACAGTCGAGGGCATGTCGTCTGGGTGAAATGGATTCTTCCAGCCGAGGCCGAGGGATTCCTCGGGGGTCAAGCCCGTGTAGTCGTACCACCGGGAGTTAAAGAAATCATGCATCCCGTCAGGTGTGGTGGTCCAGACCATCTGTGGCATGGTATCACAGATGAGTTTGAACCTCTCTTCGTCTTGTTCCTTGATGGTTGTGATCTCCTGAGCCATCTGTGTGACATCCCGACAAGTGACGACACCGGCGACCATCTCTCCCGTCAGCGGGTCTTTGATGATCTCTCCCAGCACATCGTAGATGACCTTCGTCTTCTCTGACCTGTGAAACATGCCAATTCGCATACCAGTAAATGGTACGCCGGTCCTCAGCAGCACGGCGATGGGGAACTCGCTGGAGTCGTATTGGCGGGTGAAGTCTTCATCGTAAACAATCCATTCGCTGAGAAGATCCAATCCCTGGACATCAGTAATTTCTGCGGCCTCGGGATCAAAGAAGAGATCCCGCGCAGCAGCATTCATGACCGGACTGCTGCCGTCTTTCCACATCGCCAAGATGGGCATTTGTGTGTTATCCAACAGCGCATCCTTGATTCTAGTCATCTTCTGGAAAAGCGACGGCGTTTGCGACGTCGTACTACGTGACGGCGGGCCCATGGGTGGGAAGGGACTTGAAGATAGTGACACAGCGCTGGGGCTGATCCTGAATGATGGAGAATTAGAATCATGGCTTGAGCCGACTGAGGGCGGGTTGGAGCTGGAGATCGACTTCTTCTCGGCAGCCTCGAGAATTGTTGTCGAAGACCTTGGCAACGACCTTCTGGGAGCAATCGGCACCGACGGCGTTTCTGTATTGGTGAAAGTAAGAGTGAAGTACGTCTGATGCTCTTCGACCTCGAAGACGGTGATTATCATTTTTGCTAGGACCTGGTTGTCCAACTTTTTCGTCTTGGAGGCTGGCCTGTAAATTTTAGGAGAGACCACGACCTCGATAACTGAGTTGCTGCATGACTTGCTTGCAGTCCCATCGTTGTCAGATAATGGAGCACCGACGGGTGTTAGCGGCTCGGAGGTCGTCGGTGTCGCGTCCTGAGCAGATGCGACATTGGTAGACTGTGGTTGAGATGGCTCTCCTACTTGATCGGCTGCGCCATCGGTGACCAAGGAATCCAGTAGGTCGTCCCACGAAACCCAAACGGGTCGCCCGTCTTGCAGCATGTCAACGCCGACCTGAGACAAGGTCTGACCTCGAAGCTGATCCAGCACGGTAAGGCCGTTCTGGTGTGCAGGCGCGTCGACCGGAAGACCTAGGAGGCGGCCCATGGCTTCGTTTGCCAACACGACTGTTTTTAGGCTATTGAGGACAAGAACGGGGACGGGCAAGAACTGCATCGCGGAGAAGGCGAGCTGGCCCGGAGATAGATAGGGCATCGCGAGCCGAAAAGGGCTTGCCGACTGCGACCTCCTACTCTTTGGGGACACGGCAGAAGCATGATCGCTGAGCATCCGGTTGGGGCTTGACTGAGAAAGAGGACCATCCTGTTTCAGCGTCAAGTCGGGGTTCCGCCACGATCGCGGTGAGTTTTCGGGGGCCGTCCGGCTCGGGAGCGGAGGTTTGTCGAGAGCTGAGGGAGCTTCCGGGGGCATGGCGGGTAAGTCACGGTGAGATCGGGTATGGTCATCGTTGCGTGTAATGGGAACAGGAGATGATGAGGACACCATAGCGCCGGCCCCTACCACGCAACACCAAGGTCAGGGCGTCCCATGAACCGCGAGAATGTTATGGGTTGATTTGGCACGAGCTCGCTGAGTGAAGCAGGGCAGGACTTGTGACGTGGAAACTGAGTTTGCGCACGACACAGGAGCTCAGGCGTCCAAGTCGACGAGGGAAAGCAGCGGCAGCATCCAGTTCTGACTAACTTAAGGTAGTTGGTGTGGAGATCAACACCAGATGGATTGGCCCGAAGCCGATGGGGTGCAAATGTGGCGGGCGGGTGGTCAAGTCGCGATTGGGGAGCCCGAAGTCTGTCCTGGACCCTGGTCAGCTAGAGCAGTCGGAGCGAGCTCATGGTGAGCTTCCATGGAATTGTGTAAATGGCATGGGACGCGAGTCGGGTTTCCCGCCTCGCATGCTGAGCGGCTTTGCCCACTGCAATCTGCGGGTTGCAGCCCAGCGCAGTTGCAAGTTGCCAGCCCACAGACGGAGTCCACAAGTGAGGCGGGGAAGCGTCCACTGCTTCCAGGTTGCTTTGGGAAACACACTTGCATCACGGTACATACCTACATGGACCAGGGTGGTGGTGGGTATTGGGAGAATTAGGGGTCTTGTCACGTCACACCAGAGCGCCGTGCCTGGCGATGAGTAGCAGTAGTAGCACCACAGTAAGTCCAGTGTCGTGCGCCGACGATAACGCCGCAAAGACCCGAGGAAGGATATGCCAGTTGTTGTGGGCAGGCCGAGCAACTGGGACGGACAGCCTGCAGAAGCTGGTGTTGCGGTTGACTAGTTACTGCGTGTCACTACAGTGGGCGGCGGGTTGCCTTACCCTAGAGGATGTAGATCAGCGCCTGAAGAAGTTTTCACTCAAACAGAGTTTAAGCCACCAGGGGACCTCCCGACGTCAGTCTCAGGAAGACGTTGGGAACGTGGCCAATGGCAGCGCCTGCTGGTGGCTAGCAAAGGAGACGGGCGAGTCTCGCCAGGAACTGCAAGAGCTCGAGATGATGATAGGTCTTCGCCTCGGCAGACGGTGGTGACGCAGGGAGCCAGGCTGGATAGGCACGACCCCGATTCCATAGTCACTGCAGGTGGCCACTGGGTCGGTGGCCAGTTCTGTCAGTCGGGCGCGTCCAGTTGAGGATCTTTAGCTTTGCGCTTGTCTGAAAGGAAGGCCAAATCCCGACGAAGCGTCGGCGGGGCTCGTGGAACCCGGCAAGATGGAATGCTAGATCAGGAATGGGATGGGCGGAATGCGGTGTTGGGATTGGGCAATCTGCTCTCCGCCTTTGAGAGCCCATCCCAGGAGGAGCCAACACCAACAGAGAGGAGTCTCATTGCCAATTGGGACTTGGGAGGGCCTGGAGGGGTACTGGCAGCATGGGCATGGTGCAGGCATTCGGGCAAGGGCAATTGGGTGTGGACGCTGACGATCGTCGATAGGCGGGTCTAGACTAGCCTGCGCAGGGGCCAGGCGCTCTAGCGGCAGCCCGCAAACCTTAGTCCCCAAGGCGGTTCTGCCTCCGTAGCTAGGTGGCCACTGGCAAGCCGGCCCTGTGGGATCATGACGTATTGCAGGTCCCATCTGCCGCTCCAAGGTCCCAAATAATGGGTCTGCATGGGACAGAAAGCCCACCACCACTTTCAGCCATACGATAGCTAGATGCCGGGACAGGCAATTGGCAGATCAGCAACAGTTGAGCCTTTGGCCTGTCTCTGCCTATACACTGCACTCCCGTTTGGTCGCGTTATGAGCTTTCCTTGCCTGTCACAAGGAAGCAAGCAGCGATTTCCGTTGCGACGCGGGCGCAATCCGCTGGGAGTTCTTCGGATATCTAGGTACTGTAGTTAGCACGCCTGAACCACTTACACATACACAGGTGGCTCTGTCTATAGTGTGGCGCATCGCATGCAGCCCCGGCTCGTCAAATTAACCGAGACGCAGAACACCTATACTCGCATCTTCTACAGTAAATAGACTTTCGGTGCACTATGGATATCACGCACCACGCGATATGATGTCATATGAGTAACAACAGACCGACCAAACAGGACGTATCTTGTACTATCGCCCAGCCGGGCCTGCTAGTGGCACCCCATTAGACGTTCGGCGTTCCAGGCCGAAGCAGGAGCGGGTACCGATTTATCGTGACATTCATTATCATCAAAGCCTTACATCAGCCCTGACAGTACGCCAGCTGCACTGCTCTCACATGCAACCTTCAACCTTGGAAGTATGCACGCATATTCATGAAGTCTCCTTGATCTTTCCGCAGAGGTCGCAGCTCCAGAAATTCCAGTCCCTCAGCCGTCCACACACGGAGCAGGTCCAAGTTCTTGGCGCCACGGGCTTCGCTCCCAGGGCTGACGTCGCCGAATTAGAGTTGAACTGTCCCGCTGACGGGACGCTTCGGGTGCCGTTGGGGGAGTTCGTAGTCAAGTCAATGGTGGCTATTCGCTGACGCTTAACTCCTCGCTCCGCCAGATCCTTGGTCACCTCCTCGGCTCTCTCCGTTCCGCATGCATCACAACAGAGATACTCCAGGGGATTCTCGAGGGTGCACACGTGGCAGGTCCACGATGTCGATGCTGGGTCGTTCTTGTCTACCTCAGGCAAGCCTTCACGCTTGTTTCCTAGTTGCGCGCTAGGCTTGTCTTTCATGTGATCCGCTCTCGAAACGTGCAGTCCTTGACTTGCGCTTCCAGCAGGATTACCAGAAGTAGGCGGTGCGTACGATGCGCCGTGCTTGGCTTTCTCATCTTCTTGGACTAGTTCCCACAAGGCCTGGGCGATTGCAGCCTCGTTCGCAGCATCCTCTTCGGCCTTGGTGCTGAAGCCATTCCTCGTGGCTGTGTCGGCAATCTCCTGGATCTCTGCCTCGTTGTGTGTAGTGCTTGCACAACCTTGGAGTGTCTTGTTCCGCCTCTCGACGGCATCGACGATGACTTTGCGTATGTCTTGACCTGGCCGGGGGGCCATGCCGCCTAATCGTTGGCCGGAACCAGCTGCGAGCGTGCGACGCTTCTCTGCCGCTGCTCGGGCGAGCCGCCGAGCCTCGTGCATGGGAACACCTCCTCGCCCTCCAAGGCGCTGGCCTTCCGACAAGAACCCTTCACCAGTGTATCCCTTCATTAGGAGCGCCTCGTGCTCGTCTCGGAGCTGATCCCACAAAGCATGGAACTTCGCGTTGTGCGGACCATGCACAATGTGGGATAGCTCATGGAGCATAGTGTCCACGACTTGTTCTATGGGGAGGAACTGGTTGCGGTCAGAAGGGTATCGCAGCCGGAGGCAGATCTTCTGCCCACGGTTCACATTAAGACCTAATAGTTAACATGTAAGTCGATTTCTAGAATAGGCGAGTTTCTGGGGGTGCGCACCAAGAAGATTTTGTTCGCTGGGATAGAATTCTGTGATCTGTCGTACTTTCCACCCGCGGGCTCTCATGATAGGCTTCACCAGCGAAGCGATCTTCTGCAGCGTATGCAGCGCATCTTTGGCCCGGGGGAGGTCCTTCAGATGGGAGTACGAAAGGACAAGAGGATCTAGCTCTGCCATGATGCTTGACGACAGAGCCTTCGTTTGAACTCCAAAAGACGACGATTTGGTTGAACGTTGGGGAGAGTGAATGAAAAGAAAAGGATAGAAGACGGCGAAGCTAGCAGTCCACCACCAGTCTAGCCGTCACCTCGAAGACTGCATTCCAGTGACTCGCCCGAGGTCATCACATAAGCTGGCATTGGGTCGAAGGCGTCAGGCTTCGAGGTTGCAAGAGTCGATTGGTGCCTCCAAACGCGCACGCCACCTGACTGGGAGAAACGCGTAAAGTGGTTGCTGCCTCGTCCGCTCGCCAGCGTGATTAATAAGGAGGGGCGACGCAGTTGACAGCGGGATTTGGGGCTACTGAGTTGCACCTGGCAACGGAGCCAACTGCGAGCGGGACCTATTCGGTGATCCCGGTGCAAGAACTTGGTCGGAATATAATCCATCCTCTAACACACCACTCTTCTAATCCCTAGCATTCGTACACCATCGTAAAAACACAATTCATATGCGTCGCGTATAGGTATGCAAGTTGTACAAAGTAACACATTCTCCGCCTTGCAGCTTGGCTGAGCCTAATTAACCTCAGCTTATGCCGTGCCACAGGAAGGCCGCAGCTCCCTAGATATTTTACTCCACCCATCCATCCATCCATTCAATCACGTTCCAAAATACGATGAACAATGATCAATTATGTAAGGCTTGTTCCAGGTCACGGTAGATGCGGACTCGTGGCGGGGGTCCAGCATAATGGAAGCTCCATCCGCCTCAGCGTAGGGCGGCTTGCCCTTCACCCGGACGATACTATCCGACATCATAACTCGTAGATACATACGCCCGTTCCGAAGGAGCCTGTTGTGTCGGCCATTTCATTGCCCTATTTTTCACGCGCAGCTCAGTACTCGCCTGCTCGAAGATTATGCCCAATGGTCAGTATTACAGGACGATTTGGTAGTCGGCACAAGTAGATAGGCTATCAAGCAGCGCCCACGCCCTGTACGAATAGAAGGACAGAGTGGAGTTCAATGTTCGAAGGAACTATATACCTCTTACCACCTCAAGTTCCCCCATCCTTCGCCACGTGACCACCGACCACTGACGCGGCTACTGCCCATCACAATGCTGTGCGTCCATCGCTGTCCGCAACAGTTGACATTTACCATTGCAGAGTCAAGCAGCAGACAAACAACATGGACACGACCGTGTCGGCAAGCCTACGATAGAGGAGTGGACCCATTTCCGTCATGTACATTCAGACCAGGCCCCAGAAGCCAACCAACAGATGGATCTTATTGCAGTGTAACCATGCGAGAGGAATTTGTAGGCGAAGTCGAAGGAGCATCAGAAGCTCCACGTGCTAAAAGGAGGTTCACAGCGGCAACATACCCCATGCGGGCAGCCTCGCGCAAAGCTATCCGCCCAAGAGCGTCCCGCTGATTTACGTCGACACGCCCTGAGTCTAGTAGGACGGCGAGGGAATCGGTCCTCTGCTGCTGCACCGCTGCAGTCAAGGGAGTGAAGCCCTCACTATTTGTTGTGGATGTGTCAAATTGATTCGTGCTAAGCAAAAATCTCAGCAGCCGGGGATCGCTCATTGTATCAAAGAGCATAGATTGCAAGGTATAGTGGCATGTGTTGTGCGCCATTCGATATACAGTGCGTTTCGTCGCCTCGTGACGAAACGCCTCATAAGAAGCCTGGACTCCTGGTAGGTGGCTATATCGAGCTGCTTCTATCATAAGTACTGCACATATGACGTCTGATTTTCTCGTTGCCATAGCCCGTTGAAAGGGGCTGGCCACTCCACTCCTAAGAGGGGAAAATATAGATGTCTGCCATACTTTACACTCGATCAGATGACAGTACTGACCACTGATGAAGTGATCTAAGTTTGGAATTGGTTCAGCGGGTCCAAAGATGCAGGAGCAGGCACCATTCCCATAACGAAACCGGGACAGGAATTCCCTCTGAGAAACACCACATCTTTGGGCCTCATTGGAATGGTAAAGGATGTTTTCCACGGAGTATCGTAGAAAGGTATGCCTTCGAGACCTCTGGTCCATCGGGATGCCGTCTGATTGTACGTACTGCTCACAGCAGCGCTTCAGCTGTTCGTGGCTGTATCCTTCGAAGTTCTCGCCTTGATTCAAGCCCGCTTCGCGAAATCCATTGCCATTCAAAAAGAATGTCCTTACGGACTCGTGGATGAACTGTACCACCCTATGCCCAGGCTGTCCAGTTATCTCCACAAGCCCTTTGGAACAATCCGAAATGAATCTCTCAATGATTTGCTCGTTAAGATCACCCCAAAACCATTCAAACGACAAGCCAGGTTCCACTCCAGCTAGAATCGCGAAGTAAACCTCAGTGGGAGTCAGTGGCCTCGAAGAGAATAATGTCCACTGCATGCAGAGCAATAATTCGTCCTGGTTGCATTTGTCTCTCGAGAGAATATCACGGAACAGTGTATGCAGGTTTTCTGGCAACTGGCTTAAACGTCTCTGCAGGGCGTGTATCCGGCCTCTGTCGTACTCTGTGTTTAGTATTGATACTACTAACACAACCCACATGAATACCCCCGAGGCTTTGTGTAGAATTTGCGATCGGATGTCTTCGTCAAGGGTGCTGTGTCCCAGCCGTAGTCGGTGCTGGAGGTAGGTGGCTATGTCCTGACTATGGCCTCCCTGATGCTCCAGGGTGAAACTGAGTCCATGACGCAGGGAAATGTGCGGGTAATGCCGGCTGGTGAACCAGGCGTAGAAAATAGGGCGAGGTCGGGTGCCATGCCCAATATCTTCCAGAAAATGCACCATGTCACGAATCTGATCTTCGTCGCACTCGTCGAGGGCATCGATGAAGCATTCGAGCCTCCGACCGTTGAGTCTCAGGATAGCCCGCTCAAAAATTGTTTTAAGGGTTTGAATGTTCCAGTAGATGGCAAAGTCAGAGGGCGCCCTGGCAGTGCGATCGTATTTTGGTACTAAAATATCGAGAGCCGTCATGAGTTTGGGCTCCGCTACCATTATTTGAAGCAGCAGCGATCGATACATGCCGGCAGTGGATTTCTCCAAATCGTTTCCCCGAGCGTTGAAGAAGAATCTAGCAATCATCCTTCCTCCTTCTTTATTGGCTTGATCCGCCGCGAACTTGGCAAGGGTAGACTTCCCGGCACCGGGCTTCCCTCTAATCCAAAGAAACCCGTGATGGTCTTCAAGCATGCTCGGGTCGCGCCAGCTTCTGTATTCTGGGGTTTCAAGGAGCCAGCGACATGTCCTTGTCTCTGGATCTTCGATGGAGAAATACCGGCTGTCCATACGAGGGAATTCCAGCGACTTCAACAAAATCCCTCTACACCCCTCCATGTATCTCAAGCGATCCTGAGATACGATTGGAGCCACAATTCTTTCGATTGCGCGGGCAACCTTAAGAAATTCGGGATCACCAATAATACCTCCTCGGCTGAAACGACACATGTCCATATGGTTTCGGCCGATGTGTTCCGTTGTTTCGATGGATGAGTCATTCAGGCACGAGGAGACATCCTCGACCACCTGTTTAGGTTAGCATGATGTGAGTCGGCAACATGAAATGCAGTTGTATTCACCTTGTGTCCTCCAAGGGCTGCAACGCCAAGTTGTTCTTGGAAACAATGGACGCTCCATTTCTGGAGTCTTGCCATAGACCCAAATTCATCCCGTAGCTCTTTCAGTCGTTCTGACGTCGGGAGTAATGATTCGACGATCTTGGCATTTGCTGAGAAGCCCATACACTTGAGGACTTTCTCTACGACGTGGTGGACAAAGCCTCGCGGGTCTGCTCCTCCGTGAGGTGTTCCGAAGAACACGATGCCCTGTGTGGACTGGTACACGTCGTGGAGATGCATCTGCTGTCCTTCGAATGCCTTGCTTTGCCGAAGCAACTCCTTAACTACTATGCCACCGAGGCTGTGTGCTATGAAGACGATCGGTCTCAGCGGGTCTTCTCCGTCGGACTCACGCCGATATGCTTCCAGGGAAACCAGGAAGTCGTGCGAGATGTCGTAGATTGTAGTTTTGATCTTCGGGCCGCCGAGCCAGTGCTTTATGCGAGTATCGTACCCGTATGTTAAAATACGGGCCGATGGAACATAACCGGGCAGAAGATCACGGGGCCAGTATACGCCCTGGTTTCCAAATCCACTATCTTTGTCTGAGAGCGCGGTAGACATCTTCCTTTTGGAAGATTGGGATGTGGGGTTTTCTAGACTGCCTTGCGTCTCCTTTGATTTCCTTTCCTGGCCATCCTTGTGGAGCCATGTGCGCTCTGGGTGACCCGTAAAACCGTGCACGAATACGATGCTACACGAATCAGTGGCCTGAAGATCTACCGAGTCTCGACTACTTGCTCTATCTGTGGGTTGTCTGGCTTCTCGACGATAGACATCCCAACCGGATGGATGATAGTGTTGGTAGACCTAGCCCGCAGCGCCATCTTGGTCAAGGCTTTGAGTCCGCTTCATGTGGGAAAGACTGCCAACTCAAGTGAGCTTCGTTCGGCAGACGAAAATCCTATCGTAACTTTTAAGAAATCGAATGATCCATGTGTTGCATGAGGTCGTGCTTGCGAATGCGAATAAGGTCAGCAAGGCTGGGGCTATGCTGGGCTGTGCCGTGACTACATAGGTACTGAGCTGCATCTGCGGTTATTCTAGGCACCACTTGTAATCTGATAGGCTGCTAACAATCCTACGAATGGCCGCCGCGGGCACACCCGGCTAGGCTGTATTTAGTCGTGGATGCCTACCTCTGTCAGCTTGAGTCAATCGTCATCTTTCGCAGGTCTTGCCTGTAAGTGAAGGTTGGATTTGGTATATAAGCTATACAGGAAAGAGGCCGAGCTTTTTAGATAGATAGTAAATACATCGCTATGGCACACCTACACCTATACGCCGAAATGAACGAGCGGCGCCCAACGCAGTGACATTCACTAAGCCCTCTGTCGACCAGGCTCTGGCTATTGGTGACGCTCTTGCTATGCTTACGCAAAAGCTGCAAACAGGAAATGAAGAAAATGCTGACCCGCCGTACCGATTGGAATATGCTTGGGGGTGTACGGCGTTCCAGGATCATCGCTACCGACAAAGATGGCTGCTCTTGGGAAGAGAAGATAAGCGAGATACCTACTAATGTGCAAGAGGTGGTGGCCCAAGGCCATCAAGAAAAATTGGTGAAGTCTAGATTGAGGATTCAAAATGATGATGTTCTCTACTGGCTTTACCTTCTCATGCTGATAGATGTTACTGTTTCTATTTTCTCCAGAATGGCGTTATGACAGAATCAACGCAAAGTTCGGCCCATTTAATTTGCCCTGCTGGAGATATCCAGAGTTAAGTGTTCATGGCAAGGCTGGCGCTCATTTTTCGCATCGAGGTGAACTTGATCATGCTGCTATGAGGTGTTTTCGCTACCCTCGAATAAGATCCACTGCAACTTTGGGGAACCCTCACTTGCTCGACGTGGATTATGATAGCAACCGTGTTTGATTCTACGTGTTTGTATCGAATTTCCCTCTTTGCAATCGCTTTAGTAGTCGTGTGTGTGTGTGTGTGTGTGTGTGTTCGGCTGGCAGCCGTCACAGCCACCTCGACCCTCCCAGATCATGTGTCTCCTCTTACTCAACATCAAATATTGAACTGTTCAACTCGTCTAACGTCCTGGGTCTTTGTTGACCGATCCTACATGTTGACTGGCTGCATTAAACGAAAGGAAATGTTGAAAGGTGTATTCGGTAGTCTGAGTGAACATTCTCGAATTACCATATTCCTAGCGACTTTCGATATTCACAAATCCTTGTTTCGCTCGGTATGAAATATCGTATGTTGCTGCGTGAGAAGCGAGAGCCTCTGGTACCTGCCCGAAGTTGAACTTCCACACCATCATAGCCGTCATGATTCGCGTTTCTAGCATTGCCAGCCGCCGGCCCCAGCATGCCCGGATGCCGAGGCCAAAGGCCAGTTGTGCGTTCGTTGAACCATCAAACTCGATAATCTCTCCCTTCTCACCCCGCACCAGCCAGCGCTCAGGATCGAAAACCTCAAGGTCCTCGTTTCCATTACCAGGGTACTGCTTTACTCGCGTCGCATCCGTCTTCAATTCCCGCCAGTATTTGGTAGACGGTGCTTTGGAGAAGTCCGGCCCCTGAAGGATCATAAGTACAACCGTACCCTTAGGGATGTGGTGACCGAGAAGCTCCGTGTCGCGGACCGTGTCTCGAGGCACGATCATGCCAGCACGGAGCCTCAGCATCTCCTCGAGCACGGCATCGAGGTATGGGATTTTGGTGTTAATAATCTCGGCACAGGTTGGCAATCTATTCTCCTGTACCGCCTCAGTAAGAGCCGACTGCAACTCGCTGAGAAGCGTCTCCTGGACGCCTGGATAGTCGGCTAACAGCTTCAGGATCCAGACGAGGGCTGCGCTTGTGGTATGCTGCCCAGCAACGAGGTTTCCCCAGGCCTAGGAAATTTTGATCAGTTGTCAATGAAACATTCCTTTTTACATATAAATAGTCATTAGACGGATAGGCATGGATTATGTTCGTCTTACCTCGTCTACAAATATAGACTTGCCCAGCACTGTTGGCCGGCCAGCCTTCATGGCTGCCTTCTGCTCGCGGAAGACCATAGAGTCGATGCCGGTCTTCGCCTCCTCATCATGGATTGAACGTTTGACCCCTATATCAATGTGTCTGCGAATGAAGCTGTCCTTGTAACTGAAAAGCTTCCTGCAGTGCGATGTCCCCCAGCGCAACCACCAGGAAACAAGCGCAACGGGCCATTTGGTGGCATATATAGCTGTGACTCTGTCACCGAGATAGGTCAGAGCCTCCTGAAAGCTGTGTAGTTTAGCTTGGGGGAAAATAGCCTCGCCATGAGCTCCGAACTTTACTTCGGTCTTTTTCAGCCCTTTTATGAACTCTACCTGCCTTGCTAGAGCTGAATCTGCAAAGTCGTCGCCGAAGTGAAAGATCATGATCGTGTCAAGAGCCAGGTACTTCAAATCGTCGACCATGCTGAAGCATCTACCATTGCCAAGGCGGGCTTTGTGCTCCCAAAGATCTATGATCCTAACCATCGAGGTGTGGACAGAGGGCCCAACCACATTATGCATGTGGGGTTTATCTAGGAGGTCTTTCAGCCAGTTTCTAGATGTTCTCCAGTCGTTGTCTGTCATCATATTCAGGTGAAACTCGCCCAGAAGCGGAAAACGGTCAATGATGTAGGCGGAGCGGTCGTAGTCGCTCCGAGTCATCACCTCACGGACTTCACGAAGATCGCCGACCAGAACGACAGGTTTGGAAAGAGGCCCCATTAGCGCTTGGCAGATGGGAGAACCATGCTTCTCAAGTTGTTTGCTGCTCCATTTCGCCAGTCCACCAGGGTCATTGCGAAGATTCAGCCAGTCGCCAAAGATGGACTTGGCTGAGTCCTCATTGTAAGGGATGTCTGGAAGAGGTTTGGGAAGTAGCCATCTGTGCAAGCCATACAATACCACAAAAGATCCGAAGGCAAAATAGACCGTAAGTAGTTGGAAATTGCCAACAATCCCTAATATGTCAAAGTATGGCATGGCTTGTGTATATTCTGTGTACGTCTCGTGTGAAGGAGTAGGAGCATAGAAACGAGCAGGGTGGGACAATGCCTGAGGACAAAAGAACCTCGGCCTCATGGTTCATGGGAGCCACATCTATCGAGATTGTATGACCGTTAAGTAGGTGAGAATCGAATAGTAGACGTTAGTAATAATACAAGCAAGTGGCATAGTTCTTGATTCTGTTTCGTGCGCATTCGTGTCGTGGCGCAGTGTTCCATGAAAGTCATGTACCTGTGGCAGCACCTCGCCCGACGAATTTCGGCCGATGGAATGCATATGCAGATTTTAATCGCGGCTCAACCTGCAGGTTGCCCAGTAAACAAATGTCCAGTAGATGTAGGGCCCTCACGCATGCTCTCTAACATCACCGATAGGATATTTTTCGAGGATGTCGTCGACGCGAGCGGCCCCTGGGCATCTGTTAAGTTGAAGCAGACTGTCACCTACGTTATCAGCGCCACTTTTCTGCAGAGCTGACCCGAATGCCCCTTCTACTCCGATGCCCCTTTGGTCTATACTTATCAGAGATCTACCATATCGTCATGAGATTACAATCCCTGAAGGAGTTACTCAGGCTTAAGTCCGAATTACAATTCACAAACTCAAAGCTTCAAAGCTCTTGCTTTGTGCTATACCGACATCCACACAAGTGTGTAGAAACGTGATCTTCAAGTCACCAGTAGGTAGTACGGCAGCTCCTCATTGCTTTTATTCTATCGTTACACGGCGATTAACGCATTTGGCTTTGCCTTCGCCCCACCTGATCTCATCGTGACTAGCTGTGTTCTTTGCCTTTCAGCAGTCCATGATCTAATGAAACTTTTGACTACACGTTCTAAATATTATGAACATCGCTATCAGTAATGGGAAATAATAATTCGTCTATCTGTAGCCCGTTGTATGACAAATCTTCCTGCATCATCTCAGCATTTGATCTACTCATCGAGCTGGACTCTTCACTTGGCTGGTTTGACGACTGCCAGCTTGCTGGATTGTCATAGACTCCCGGGCCTAAGAACGTGCGTGACCATTGAGAGCGGCGAGTCGGATTTGGAGGAAATGGTGATTCGAGAACTTTATTCTCGTTGGCTGCCTTAGCTAGGAGCTGTGCGATAATCTGGGCTCCGGTAGAAGCCTGTTCGCTAACCTCAGCGAGCTTCTGAAGGCGGTGAAGAGCTTTCTCGGCCGCTTGTATTGTCTCATGCCGGGTCAGTCTATCCATCCTCAGGCCAAGGATGTCCGAACTGTCATCTTCTTGATTGAAAGGAAAATCATCATCCAAAGTCAGACATAATAGAAGAACAGTAGGCTCAAAAGTGTTAAAGATAATGGCGGACATGCGTGTGTAAGAGCCAGAGAACAGAGAGTGTAGTGACGAAACAGCTTCTAAAACCTTGAGTGCCGCTATCGCCATCCTTCTTTTCTGCGACTGATGCAACACTTTCTTATAGGGAGGAAAGGTTGCGGTATGACTTGAATCGAGCATCATGAGAGGCCGGAAGTTCCAGCAAATGGAATCGAAAATGGCAATGTATAGCAATTGCCTCTGCATAGCCAATTCTGGAATGTGGCGATCCCATTTGGTGTCTGGTTGCAGGGCAAAAGCCGGTGATAGGGTAGAAAGAAATTCGGCGCAAAATTTCTCGTATCTTCGCTCAGCATCAGCCGGGTCAGACACCACGTGTGAACTCCAAGTCAACTGGAGGCTTCTCCAGAACCTGCCTAATTGTGCCTGCATTAGACGTTCCGTAAATATATTGGGCGCTTCATGGTCTAGGCCCATTCCTCCAAGGCGGCTTTCAAGGTTTAGTTGAGGCGATATCTCTGAGAGTAAGTTGTCTGGTAAGAATGGAAGCCGATCAAGCTGCCTGGACAGTTGGCTATTGAATTCAAGTTTGGTCAGCCAGGCGCTTTCGAGGATGAATCTTGCCAAGACCCACCTATCTATGGCATAGAGAACGCAGAGAGTTCTCTGGCGCATTTCTTTCTCCACTATCGTATCACCATAGTCCCCAGGACTCGTGGAATTGGTGTGAATACCAGCCTTCTGAGCGGCGTGGCTGGCATGAGCAATGCCTTCCCAAAATTTGTCGGTTCGCCCCTCGCACTGTAGCTTTAGTGCATGTAGTATAACATGCTGCACGCGGATTAATGATCCTCTCTTGCCGATAGTAAGACATTCTTTGGCAAGGCCGTCCGCAAGGTCACTACAGGTACTCCGTATCTCGGAAAGAGCCACTCCGCGCACACTATCAATAGTGTAGGATGGTGACGGGAGGAACTGAGCCGCGTAGGAGCACATTCGTAAAACTAGTACAAGAAGCTCCAAATCAGTTGCCGATAATCCGTCACTTTTGGCCCGCCATTGGTGATAGAGCGTCAAAAAGCTAGGCCCATGGACGACCTGCTTCATCCTAACCCACTGACCGTCAGCTATCTATGGGGCAGATCGCACAACTGGTCGTAAGCACACCTACCAATTCAAATCGCTGACGAAGTACTGTACGAGGAAGTCAATAACTTCGGGCGGTGGCATTCGTTCCTGGACAAGCTTGACCACACTAGAGGTGCTGGCCGATGGTCCATCACTAAGAGCCTCAACGACATTGCCGTCGCCGCTCAAGCCCCACTAGGCAGTCCAGTCCGAGTCAGCAAATGGAACAAGCTCGAAGCCGAATATTAAGATTGGTGTTGTCAAATGATTACCTTCTTCAGCAATGCCATTGTATTGGAGTTACTATCCTCGAAGTAGCCAAAACATTCGAATTTCAAATGCCGGTTAGGGGATATAATGCCCCCTGGTCTAGCCTTGAGCAATTCTTGCGCCTCAAGGTTGGTGGTCGATGACCCATAAGTCTTCTCGAGACTGCCAGATGTCATTGCATCTCCCGTCTTGTCCGACGACAAATTTTGCGCTAAATCATGAGATTGAGAATCATCCAATGCAAAATTGTAAGAGCATTCTTCGGGCCGCCGCCGTCGAGTGCAATGATCACATGGATACTGACGGTTACACTATATTGGAAGACTTGTTACAATCCTGCCTTCTGACTCAGCAATGTAGCCGCGAGCGTGGAACCTACTTTCTGCTTCCGTGTGTAGCACGGCATACATGTCAAGATCTGACGCTTCCGGCCGACACGATGCATTGTGTGACGGTGAAGGGGACAGGCCAAATGATCGACCCAATAGGAGCAGCATATGGACGGATCGGGCCCGAAGCTTTAGAACCATCCACATGAAGATTGATTGCTTTACATATTTTCTCAAGGGCGCCACTTATTTATATATCTATGTATGCAACACGTAATTTCGCGAAAGATAAGCATGAAAATGCAGGCCAAGAGTCAGACCGGAACGATCCCCAGCACCGTACCGAGGCAGGCAGGCAGATGTTCAAGATTGCGCTCACTGACCACAATCAGGGTCCTCAGCCGCAGCAAGAAAGGGCCAAAAACCGAGCGGGAGGCAAATGATGCAAAGTACGCCATCTCGGGAGGATCCGATGTGGCTTCAACCGTCGAAACGTTTGCAGGGATGCGCATGTTCTGCATATCTTCAAAACTTCTCCTCACAAAATAGTTGATCAGAACATAAAATCACTGACCAGTACTTATTTGTATGAGTTGTCCGGGAAAAGCGAGGGAAATAGGTTCCATTTTAGGGATAGTAGGCAATTTTCTCCATCCGATCGGACATGCTGAATTATTTGGTGCCTGTAGACCCCGTTCCGGGATATCGAGTTTAACGGTACCGTTACGTTCGTTTCTTCAAAACAGGTTGGCGGGGAGTTGAAACCGAGGGCACTATTGGCTAGGACCAGACTTATCGCGGAAAGGATTTGCCGGGAAGGATCTTAGGAGCTAGTCCAGCGGGTAAACAGTCGTGGACAGGGGGCCTGCTTGCAAGCTGATTCGCCTGAATATTGAACTATGCGATGCTATTACGACTATTTTGACTTTCGACCCTATCATTGCCTTTCCTTGTCATCAAGAAACAGAAAGTGCCTCCGTTCCTGACTGTGTAACCTGTACCTCGTACATCTCTTCTAGAGAATACTTATCAGAGTAAAGAAAGCGTCCTGATTGGACCACGTAACCAACCGTTACCGACGTCGTTAAGCTCTGCCGGTCTCAGCAGGAGGCCTGTGATTGAAAGTCTCTTGCAGCCGCTATCCTACCCGTTCGGGTTCTACTAAGCGAGGTTATGCAAGACTTACTGCAGATCGAAGTTTATTGCACATGGCATGGGGACTAAAAGCTCTGTAGTTACATCTCCGATCCACATCTGCGACTCAGCTTCCTATTTCCTGTGGAAAAAATGGCTGCTTCTCCTGCCAACGCCAGGTAGATCGCTCATCCAACCTCCGTTGTTGGGGCGTTGTTGGGGACAGCTCTACATCAAAGAGGGAGAAAATGCATGCCGACGCGAACCTCGCCTGTTGCAAGGCCAAGTTTCGCACATTCAAGAGTCTGAGCCTAGATAGATGGATTGAAACGTCATATGAGATTCTTATCGTCTTCCTCAATGTATCCGATGTTTCTGTCCACTATTTACCGCCCCAAATGAAGGTATGCGGCCGGTCGAGGTATTTGGGGTTACGGAAAATTATAAGTGAGGGACCGATACCCAGAGCCCGGCTGGGACCTCACCATCTACAACCATGTTTGCACGCCTGATATACTACACGAGGGATGCTCGATGGCACCGAAGCACATAGGCGCACGGCTTCGTCGAGATAGGCACTCAAGTGTTTACAGCTCCCTGTTGCGTTGGGATGGACATCTGCGCGCGTAGCAAATTTTTTTTTCTGCAAAGCTCGCTTGTGTGACGCACGGATGATCGATCAACTGAATTGGTGGCCGTCTTTGACGGGTTAGATCCTCAAACCGGAGTGTTACCTAGATTTGACACTGTACATTCAGCAGGGAAGTCCACTACTTGTCAAAGCTGATTTCGACTTCCGACCACCCTCAATCCTCAGGGGCTAGGATCAGCAAGCGCCAAGCAAAGCCGACAAGTGGCAAAATACTCACAACGCTTTGCATTGCATTTCTAATTAGACTAGACTGTACAAGTAATGGAATTCGTTTTCAAACCCCGTTGCCGTCTTCCTCTCATGTAGCTTTAGGCGTTAAATCGCTATCAGTCACAAACGCAGCCGCTCGTGGCGCTTGCGGGGTTGGAAGCTGAAATATACTTATGCAAGTCAGCATGCGGGGCACCGGGGATGCGGGAATCCATGTCGATTTCAGCGCCTCAATTGATCAGTCTACGGGTAGATCAGCCCATCTCCGCCCAGGAAAATGAATCAACCAATCACAGCATTCCACACAAGAAGCTTGGTGAGCTTAGCAGGCGCGCAGGGCTTGGACTTTTGGGTAGCACCTGTCTCTTGACCCTCGTCGTCTCCCCACGACGTCGGATCATGATTATATCGACAGTTCGCTTCTCACTGACTACTGTGCAGCCCGGATAGTCTATCTTTGTCTCCCGACCACGCATGTAGGCGCCGTGAAGTCGGCCGATACTGTCGGACATTTCAAGCCCGCCCACTGGGATATGGTTGGGGTGGGTTCATACTACTATACGTAGTCATTATACCAATTGTTGCCAACACGTCTATGGTGGGCGACGGCCGAGATCTGTCGGTGATCTTCAGCCGTTATTCCTGAAGCCCTTGCACCTGAGGCTGGAGAGTTGATGTAGATACGATTTATCATCGCGGTCGAGGCGACATCGCATGGTGAAGGGAGTACAAATGCGTGGAGACAAGATTTATCTAAATAGAAGACAAGTCACCATCTGTTTCGTGGCATTTAAATGTGAATTTACTGAATGATAGAGCCATCTAATGGTCTAATTCTCTCGGTTTCATCCTGGTCATAGAAGTGTCATAGTGAAGTTCAAGTGTCACGAACGGCTCTCACGACGATAGAGGTCGACAATTTCATCTTGCCTATCATAATCTATCCCTGTGTCTATTGAAGTCTTAGTAGCAGCAACTATGACGGTCAAAGACAGTGGATCCGGTGAGCCCATTGCAATTGTTGGAATTGGTCAGTCGTTGAACCTCCTTGCGTCAATACAACATTCATTGACATGCACCAGGGTGCCACATGCCGGGAGGTGTTCGGGATATTCCAGCCCTGTGGGAGTTCCTCAGAGAGCAAAAAGATGTGCACCGTGAATTTGAGGAACCACGATTCCCCGCCAAAGGTTTTTATCATCCAAACCGCGAGCGGCCAGGTACTGCCGTCGCCAGTGGTGGCTTCGTCCTCGATGAGGATCCACGTCTGTTTGACCCGGCGTTCTTTGGGATCACAGACCTCGAGGCAGAGACCATGGACGCCTCGCAACGCAAACTTCTCGAGGTCACGTACGAGGCTTTTGAAAACGCTGGAGACACCTGGGAGACTGTGTCCGGTTCCCGCATGGGAGTCTTCGTAGGGTACGTCTATATTGCTTACTTCCCGGCTTTGCCTGCGTGGCCCTAGACGGTTCTGCTTCTAAGTTGTCGTTATATTCTAACACTAAAACTACACAAGTGACCTTAACCTGGACAATTACGTATCTCAGACGCGCGACTGGGATTACGGAGGCAAATACTCGGCCACCGGTGCCTTTCCGAACATGCTGGCCAACAGGATTCACTACGTCTTCAACCTTAAGGGTCCAAGCCTCCTAGTGAATAGCGCATGCACTTCTGCGATGTATGCTCTGCACTTGGCAGTTACGGCGATTAGAAACGGTGATTGTGACTCGGCTATTGTCGCAGGGTGCAGTACGTTGATATCCAGCTTTGCAATTGCCTCCTTTCAAACCTTTCCCCCGCCCACCAAGACAAATATTCGAATGACTGCATACTAACGCATGAAATAAAAAGACTGGATCATGGACCCCAATATTCACCTCTCAATGAGTAAACTAGGGGCCTTGTCCGCAAGTTCTCGGAGTCATGCCTTTGATGCTTCTGCTGACGGCTACGCTCGTGGTGAGGGCTTCGCAGCTCTGTATCTGAAGCCGGTTTCCCGTGCAGTCCTAGACAAGTCTCCTGTCCGCGGCGTCATCATGGGTACCGCCGTCAATGCCAATGGCCGTACCAACGGAGTTACCAACCCAAGCGGCCCCGCGCAGGAAATTGTCATACGGGCAGCGTAGGTTGCTTGTGAAACCTCACTTTATCTCTAGATCACTGACTGTGGCTTAAAAACAGGTACAAGAATGCAGGTGATCTAGACCCTTCAGAAACAATGCTTCTCGAATGCCATGGGACCGGCACGCGCGTGGGTGATCCAACTGAGGTGAAGGCTGCGGGCAATGTCTTTGGGCCCGGAAGATCTAGCAACTATGCCGACCGCTTGATGGTTGGATCGGTCAAAACAAACGTTGGCCACTTGGAAGGTGCATGTGCACTACCAGGTATTCTCAAGGTTGTGGCGGCTCTCGAAAATGGCGAGATCCCTCCTACTCTTCACATAAAGACGCCAAATCCACTCATCGATTTCGACACAGCCAAGGCCCGGGTTGTAACTGATGTTGAACCATGGCCTCAAGCCAAAGTGAAACGCGCCAGTGTCACTTCCGCCGGGTTTGGTGGAACCAACGGCCACTGCGTTATAGATCATGTGAACAATGTTCTTCCCAACTATATCAAGCCCGGTGTCATCAAAAAACACATCAACGAGGCGAAAGGCACCAATGGGACCAATGGAGCCCACGGCGCCAACGGAATCAACGGGACCAACGGGCTCAACGGGCTCAACGGGGTCAATGGGGTCAACGGAACCAACGGAAGCAATGGTCACGGCATGAATGGAAATGTCTTCGCAGTTGAAACCCCGCACTATTTCCCTGTAGTTGATGAGCCGACCTTGATCAGGAAGTCTGATGCAGCCACTCGTCAGCTTGTGGTTCTTCCTTTCTCAGCACGTATGTCAAGCTCAACATGCCGAGGCATGGAACAATTTGAATTAGTTACAATACTGATACGATACCACAGACAATCCTGCTTCACTTAAAGCGAACCTGCAAGCACTGTCAAACGTAGTCCACCAGCATTCGCTTGCTGACGTGGCCTACACCCTCTCCAATAAGCGTTCACGCTTTACCCACCGAGCCTTTGCTATTGTCGACAGAGACCAAGTAGCTCAAAAAGGTCTGAGCCTCAATGAGGAGCCGCGGATTTTTTCCTCACCTCAACATGTCCGCACCGCATTTGTATTTACCGGACAGGGTGCTCAGTGGCATGGAATGGGAGCACAGCTTTTTGAGTACGCCGTTTTCCGCAAATCAATCTCATATCTGGACTACGTCCTCTCTCTCTTGCCAACACCTCCTGAATGGAAGATTGCGGATATTCTCTCTGGATCTGAACTGTATGACCACCGGTTTATTCAGACACCTGCCGTCTCGCAGACTGTGTGTTCTGGACTGCAGATTGGTCTTGTTGACCTTCTCGCTTCGTGGTCGGTTCGTCCTGCCGGCGTGGTGGGACACTCCTCTGGAGAAATGGCCGCTGCGTATGCAGCCGGCCGCCTGACTGCTGCTGAAGCGATCACGGCTGCATATTACCGTGGTTATGCTGTTTCTTCCAACACGGCGAAAGGAGCCATGATAGCGGTAGGGCTTGGCCATAAAAAGGGGCAAGAGTATATTACAAGTGCTGGTTTGGATGGCCAAGTCAAAGTTGCAGCGATTAACTCCCCAGACAGCATTACAATGTCCGGGGATGTTGAAGCTATCGAGAAACTGGCCTCTAAGCTCACTACAGAAGGCATATTCAACAGATTGCTGAAGACAGGTGGTCTTGCCTATCACTCTCACCACATGCTTGCATTGGGTGACTATTACGCTAAGCTGCTTGATGATGGGTTCATGAGCCTGAAAGAGCTTATATCTACGGCTGGCAAATACCACCAGATTCCATGGGTGTCATCAGTCACGCCGAACAAAAAGATGCCCGGAGATCACGTGGCAGAGTCTTATTGGAGGGCAAACTTGGAATCCCCGGTATGCTTTTCTGAGGCTGCGTCCAAGTTACTTGACACAGCGGACTTGAACATCGGCTCAGTAATAGAAATTGGTCCGCATACGGCGCTCAAGAACCCCCTGGGACAGATCATCAAGGCACTGAATAAGAACATTCCATATGTCGCATCCGTAAAGAGGGGCGAAGATGCTCACAGATCGATGGTTGAACTCGCGGGAACACTATTTTCCATCAACACCGATGTGAATCTAGCTGCGGTCAATTCCGTTGATGAGGATGGTGCACTAGCACATGGTTGCATGGCCATCGATCTCCCTCCGTACAAGTATACCTATGGGCCTATCAATTACCTTGAGAGTCGACTGAGCAAAGAATACCGTCTCCGCAAGGTCCCTCGCCACGATCTTCTGGGTAGCAAGGTGGCCGGAACTACAAGACTTCGTCCGCAATGGCGCAACTTTCTACGCATAAAGGATCTCCCTTGGCTTGATGACCACCGCGTCCCACCACACGTCCTACACCCGGGAGCCGCGCATGTTGTCATGGCAATGGTAGCTGCTGAGCATTCTTATTTAGAGTTTCCCGACGCTCTCCCTATTGTAGGGTTTACCCTCCGCAACCTCTCGATTAAAAAGACGCTCGTCGTTCCCCAGGACGATTATGGTGTCGAAATTGTGATGAGCATGGAGCTTGACGACAGTGCAACAGCCAAGACGCCAGGTTGGTCGAGCTTCTCTGTTTCCTCTGTAGTTCGAGATACAGATCAATGGACGGAGCATTGCTCTGGTCTCGTGAAGGTCGAGGTTGCTTCTTTTGAGCTACCCACCCTAGTAGACTCGACCAACATGGATGGACGGGCCGTAAATGCCCAATCCTGGTACACACGTTTCTCTAACATGGGGCTCCATTTCGGTCCATCGTTCCAAGGTTACTCGGACATTCGTGCGGATCCAGCGATCAATGTCGCATCGGCGAAGTTGGCTTTGAATACGACTGCAGGGCTATTCCCTGGCGGCGAATCGAGCTATCCCATCCATCCAGCATCATTTGATCTCCTCGTACGCCTTGGGCTCATGGCCTGTAATGGCGGCCAGGCTGATACTCTCAGTGTGCAACTCCCTATCCATTTGGATGAGATGCGCTTCAAGCATGGGTTCCTGGATGGTCGTGACTGGGTAAGGGGCATCTCCAGGGCAGAGAAACGTGGACTGCGCAGCGCCTACGGCGACCTACAGATGATGGACGAAAGCGGCAACGTATTTCTATCTGTACAAAACATGAAGTTCACCAATTTGAACAACGATTTCGGCGACGCGGCTCTTTCCGCCAAGGCTTATTCTAGCCCATTCACTCGCCTTACTTGGAGGCCAGATATCCGTGCCATGAGCAAGGGCCAACGCCTTGTGTTGTTACCTCCCACCCCAGAAGAGGTCACCAAGCCGTTCCCTCAACTATCCAAGATATTTAGCCTCATTGGCCACGCCAACCCTAATATACGTGTTCTGCAGCTCAATAGTGGCAGTGACATAGGGGCGTCTTCAGCGGTTCTGAAGACATTAACAGGCCCTAATGGGATCAAAGCATACCAAAAATACGCCATAACCGACCCTTCCCCTGTTGAATTTACATCCCTACGCGAGCTGACGTCCGAGTACCAAGATATAAACTATTTTGCCCTAGACATTCAGAAGGACCCGCTACAGCAGGGAGCGCAGCAAGGTGCATACGACGTTATTCTGTGGCCAAATGCGGTAGATGCCTCTGAGAGTAGTTACGAAGCTTTGGAACACTGCAAGGCGCTTCTTAAACCTGGTGGCACATTAGTTCTAGTGGATATCAGCGGAGCAGATTCGGATGCCAAGTCATGGAATCCGGCGTTGGAACAAACCGGATTCGAGGCCGGTACAGAGCTTGCAGAGACGTTCTCACTTGATACGAACCACCATGGCACTGTCATACTCACTACCGCCATTGATAAGGACAAGGAGGTCAATAAAGGCAGTCCAGTTGTACACCTCCTTCACGGTGCTAACGGCGCACCCACGCTTCTCGCCCACTTGGCTCAGGCCCTGGAGAAGCGCGGTCTCTCCACCAAAACATTTCCACTTGACGAGGCGCGAGAGACAGTAGCTCCTAACTCTCGTGTGGTGGCATTTCTTGAAGGAGAAAACCTCTTACTCGACGCCGATCAGAACCGAATCAGCCTATTCCAACACCTCGCGGCGAACACTGCCACAATGGTCTGGGTTACGTCGTGCGGCCTGCCTAAGGCCGTGAATCCCGATGGGGCATTCATCACTGGACTATTGCGGACTCTGGGAACCGAGAATCCCTCCGCTCAATTCCTTTCTGTTGACCTAGATGCCAATAACTTTGAGGTCGGCGATGACGAAGTTCATGAACTGGTCCGCTGCATCATTGATGAAGAGGCAGCACTGCAAGGGCTTGGGGACAGCGTTGAGTGTGAGGTGAACCGCGACTGTGCCTGGCAAAATGGCTGCTTGTGGGTGAGTCGGGTCGTGCCCGATGAGGCTCTACAAGAGTATGCAGAGCCAACATTTACGCCGAGCGACAAAGATATGGAGTTGAAGGTAATGGACAGCCAAGGGCCCGTTCGTGCAGTATTTGGGACACCGGGCATTCTGGTGCGTACCCATGACCCACAGGGAACGACTTTTCCCTGGCCCCTTTCACTGAGAGAGCAATTGCTAACAGCCAGACATGTAAAGACTTCACTGTATTTCCGAACCTATACAGAGCTCTGGCAACCTCTGCCAAAGGATTGGATCGAGATTAAGGTAGAGGCAGTGGGCCTCAACTGGAAGGATCTTGGTCTGTGTTCCGGCCGCTTTGATCAGAATAACCTCTCAAATGAGTACGTTGGCATCGTCACGCAGAAAGGTCCGAACGTAGCCCATGTCGCCGTAGGCGATCGAGTCTACGGAATGGGTAAGGGCCACTTTGGAAACTATACGCGTGTTCCGGCAATCATCGCGCAGAAGCTTGGCCCAGAAATCGACCCAATCGAGGCCGCTACCATGCCTCTGGTCTATATGACGGCTGTCTATGCCCTTGAACATGTCACCCGAGTGAAGAGGGGCCAGAGGGTACTGATCCAGTCCGGGTCTGGAGGTCTTGGTATTGCCGCCATCCAACTTGCGCGCTCCAAGGGTGCCGACGTCTTTGCTACTGTCGGCACTGCAGATAAAGCCCGTTTCCTGGCCGAGGAATTGGGTGTTCCTTCTAGCCGTATCTTTTCATCCCGCGATATTGCAGACCTGCCACGCATGGTTACCGCCACGAATAACAATGGTTTCGATGTAATCCTCAGCACGTCTCAGGGTGACCTACTCTTCGAATCTATAAGAGCGCTGGCACCTATGGGTACTCTCGTTGATGTCGGCCGCTTGGATGTTACAAATTCTAAGACTATAGCCCTAGAGCTCTTCCAAAAGAGCGCGGGATTTGTGTCGTTCGATCTTAGTATCGTGGTGGACCGCAATCCTGCGCTTGGTGGAGAGCTGATGCGTGCGGTGGATGATTATCGCCGTGCTGGACACATCCATCCTATAAAGCCATATACAGTTATGGACATTTCTCAACTCGACCAAGCATTGCTCCGGTTCTCCAAAGGCACGCACATTGGGAAAATGGTGATATCATACCAGAGGCCCGATTCTATGGTCAAAGTGCAGCAATCGGTGCCGGCTGCCAAATTTGACCCTCAGTCACGCTATGTGCTTGTGGGTGGTCTAACTGGGCTTGGTCGAGCCATTGTTAGGTGGATGAGTGACCGTGGCGCGCGAGACTTAATGATCTGGTCGAGAAGCGGTGCCAAAAACCTAAGTGCGGAGTCTATTGCTTTGATAGATGGACTGGCCGCTAAAGGTGTACGCGTCCGACCGATCTCCTGTGACGTGAGCAATCGAGAACAGGTTCTCCAGGCTATGAAGGAAGCGAACGACGGCCGCGAGGTACGCGGTGTCTTCAACTTTGCCGTTGCGTATCACGATATCTCGTTTGATAAGATGACAGCAGAGCAATTTCACGCGGGCATGGCAGCCAAGGTCATCGGAAACAAACACCTTCACGAAGCAACTGCGTCTTTGCCCCTCGATTTCTTTGTTATGATCTCAACCTTCGGTACCTTCTTCGCTTTCCCTACGCAGAGCACTTACCTGGCGGCCAATAACTACATGGATTACTTTGCACGGTACCGCCACCGGCTGGGGCTGCCGGCCACGACGGTGGCCATTGGTCTGATCAGCGACGTGGGACCGCTGACACAGGGCACCATCACTTCCAATCTGTTTGTGCGTGCCAAGGGTCAAACAGTCACGGCAGCGCAGCTCTTGAGACTATTGGAGCCGGCCTTTGAGAGTAAGAGGGCCCGTGACAGGTCGCAAAAACACTGGCTTGGGTACTCTGAAGATCCTCTGTCCGAAGCAAACATCTTCACGTGTGTCGACCCTGCTGTCGGAGCCAAGATAAAGCTGGATGAGGTTCAGGCCAAAAAGGCGTCGGCCACCGACGTGCCTCGCTGGCACCGCGATCCGCGGGTTTCAATGATGATGCGTGCGACGGATGATGCATATCGCTACCAGAGCGGGGAGGGTGGTGCCAGGGGTGCCCAAGGGCACGATGACGCGAGTGACATGTCGCCAGCAGCACAGCTGCGGAGGCAGTTCGACCTTGCTACCAGCAAGATCAGATTGAATGCCGCAGATGGGGGGGATAGCAAGGAGCTCCACACTGAACTCGTAGAGCTCGTGACACAGGGCATCAAGGCGTCTGTGGCTGAGATGCTGTTCCTGGACCCTTCGGCCGTCAACGCGGCGAGTGGAGTAGCAGAGCAGGGCATTGACAGTTTGCTGGCTGCTGAGTTTCGGAATTGGCTGACGGTGGCATTTGCTAAGAACATTAGCATGCTCGACCTTATGGATGCGAGGAACACGATCAACGCACTCGCACTCGACATTGTTGACAATGCAGTTGCTAGGTAGATTGGTTTGGGAGAAGTCTCTTAAGGTATTCTTGGATTTTTTGGGTTCTTCGTCCGTGTCCACTCCTCTGCTTTTCTACATAATTTTTTCTGTTGGGCTCTTTTCTCATCACCTATTTGGGACAGTGATAGGGCTTCATCGAACTGAAAGCATATAGTAGGACTTATCTTTATGGGAACTTCGCAACACCAGGCATAAATAGTTCACTACGATCTAGCGTAGTCTAGCGTCTTTTTCAAACTAAGCCAATTCCATTATACACAAAATTACACATTTACGTAGTCATAGCTGAGTACGAGCCACCTTTCACGCCGGCCTTGCAACTCTAACTCTGACTTTTCGCTACACTTCGTAATGGGGCACACTCCTTCAGAGTTAGCCAGACTTTTAATACTTCTATCCTCTCCCGATTAATTACAGCACTTCTGGATACCCAGTTGATGTTACTAGTCGGTATGGGTGGTAGAATACTCCACTTTCATAGGACATGCAGTAGCACGGATCTCGCGCCGTGCCGGGTTAGATTAGGTTCGAAGGTTATTATTACTAGTGCATCAACTTGCATCCATACATGAGCATTGCCTTTTGTAGCTCGCAAGTTGGCGACAATGCCGCAATAACGGGGGAATAAGCAGCGGTGCGTTTTGAGCCGCCTATTTTGTGGGCCTAACAGGGTACCCGAACCTTGTGTCAATACCGCCTGAATCAAGAGAACATGAACAGGTCGAACAGGAAAGGTGTAGCCCGCGCCGAACCGAGTGCATGCCACAGTTGCGGCCGAAAAATTTCGGCCGACATGCTGCATACGCCCCGCCGTCCCTGGTACTCCATTGGGTTTTAAGGTTGCTCTCACATGTATATCCGTCTATTCCCGTAAGCCAACAAGCATCGAAGCTCAATGCGGGCGTGCACCAATCCCTCCCTCCCCTGCCCTCACCGGGGAACCTTCCGCGTCGGCTATGGTACGTAGTCACATTGATGATACCAGGGTCTGCAGCCAACCTAAAATTCTGTTTTGTGGCGTCTAGTACATAGTATTTGGCTGATATGCGGTGATAGCGGACATAAGAAATCATAAGCCCATGTTGGGGGCTTGTGTTGTTTGCAAACGCGAAGTTGAAGTGGCATCTTCCCCTACAAGTTGTTCGAGAGCACAAAACCATCTCTAGCCCAGGTTCCTCATTGTAAAGTGGCCATAACAAATAGCGTCACGGTTCTTCGTGCCGAATGACAAAGCCACCTACTGGGTGCCCTGCAGGGATCAACCAATCATCATGTCACCTGAACATACAACAGAACCGAAGACGAGCATCGCCAACGAGGAGAGCCATCGCACAGATAGCGACGACCATACCTCTCCGCAAGAGACGACTCCTATATCCGGCAACACGATGGGCAGCAACGACAAGGAGAAAATGGCCGCAACGGATACGCCCTCTGCTGACGCAACGGCGAATGGCGACAAACGCGACATCACTGGCACGCGCTGGATCCTAATATGCGCCGCCCTCTATCTGTCATCTCTAATGTATGGCCTCGACACCACCATCGCCGCCGACATTCAAGGGGCCGTCATTGAGACGTTTGGAAGTGTGCCCCAGCTGTCCTGGATCGGTGCCGGATTTCCCCTTGGCTCCGTGGCCGTCATCCTGCCTTACGGTTTCCTGTATACCGCATTTAACATGAAGTGGTTATACATCGCAGGCATTGTGTTGTTTCAGGCCGGCTCTGCTCTCTGTGGTGCAGCACCCACTATGAATGCCCTCATCGTGGGCCGAGTGTACGATTGGAACCCGCGGTCCGCACCACCACAAGTATTATCGCTAACCCTCAGGTTCCAAACAGGTTCGCTGGCGCTGGCGGAACAGGGATCTACCTCGGTGGCCTGAACCACTTCTCTGCCTTGACCACCAGACAAGAGCGAGGCACCTACCTTACCGGCATTGGCTTCATCTGGGGCGTTGGCTGCATTCTTGGCCCTGTTGTGGGTGGAGGCTTCTCGGTCTCGTCGGCGACGTGGCGTTGGGGCTTCTATATCAACCTCGTTATCGGTGCTCTCAGTGCCCCTATCTACTTATTCTGCCTGCCCGCTATTCACCCAGCATCCGACAAGTCGTTACGTGAACGAATTGTCAGTCTGGATTACGTTGGTTTCGTGCTATCCGCCTCAATGTGGGTTTTCTTTACAGTGGGCTTCATCTTCACTGGAGCGGTCTGGGCGTGGAACGATGCCGGCACTATCGTCATGATCGTGCTTTTTGGTGTCTGCTTAATTCTTTACACGATACAACAGTATTTCTGCCTCTTCACGAGCCGAACGACGCGCTCCTTCCCGGGCCAACTGCTACTCTCGCGCACCCAAATCCTCATGTACATCACGACGACATGCGCCAATGCCAGCATGTTTTTCACCATGTTCTACATACCCATCTGTAAGCGGTCACTGCGAGACAACCTAGGCGTCATTCCCCCAAAAGCCTGAATATGACCCGTGTAGCATTCACGAAAACAATTACTAACCCATAAATCATCCCCAGACTTCCAGTTCGTACAGAACGACAGCTCACTTGTAGCTGCGGTTCGACTGCTGCCTTTCGTTATAGTGCTCATCACTTGCAACCTCGCTTCAGGCTGGGCGCTGCCAAAGGTCAAATATTATTTTGCGATGTGCCTCGTCTCGGGCCTCATCATGACCCTGGCTTCGGCGCTCTTCTTTGCCTATCTATCGACCTCGGCGCCGACTAGTCAAATCTATGGCTTCAGCATCTTGATGGGCTTTGGTGCTGGCACGACCATGTAAGTCCCCAATCTGGTACCCAGTTGTGGTGATTATACTGACATCGATGGAATTAGGCAACTGGGATACGCCGTAGCGAGCTTGAAGGCCCCGCAACCGTCAGATGTCTTTCATGCAATCAACCTACAGAACATCGCGCAAATTGGGGCCACCGTCATCTCCCTCGTCATCTCGGGTCAGGTCTTCCAGTCGACAGCTGTTCGAAATCTCAATGGCGTCTTAGCAGGCTTGGATTTTAGCGAGGCAGAGATCAAGAGTCTTGTCGCCGGGAACCAGAGCACGGTGTTCCAATCCCTTGATCTCGGTCTGCGTGAGGCAGTCATCAACGCCATCATCACGGCCATGCAAAGGGCCTTCATTATACCCCTTGTCGCTGGTATTGTCAGCACTTTTTCTGCCCTCTTCATGCACAGAGAGAGGATTTTTTGAGTAATTACAAGCCTTTCTTGCATTATGAATATAGATATATGTGTATATATATGATATTTTAATCCCTCTTACGTTCATCAAGTACAATGTGCTATCATTAGGTATAGACCTTGTAGATCTTCGACCAACCTTTAATCCCGATTTAGTGTTTGGTGTGAGCCACTGTGCTGCTCTATGAGAATATTGCCATCCTTTCCAGCGGCCTAGCAATAAGCTACACCGCATCATCTTGCATTGCGATCGCTTCTCGGAGCCTAAGGTCATGTTTCCAGATCACTGGTGACATGTTCGCCGCCGCGTGCAACGACGTATCCCCATTTCGTTTGGGACGTCGGTTGCTGCGCCCAATGTCAAGAGTCCCAGAAACAACGGCCTTTCTTGGGGACCACCATCGCCGCAAGGTACAGCAAAGCATTGCCATCGCTATTATTCTCGTGCGCGGAGTCATCATGACGTGACAGCAATCTAAGCAGCTGCATTCCATTTTATCATCGTCTGCACCAACGTTGACGGGCTCGCGATGGCAATTATATGGGCGCTAGTCCTGCAGCCAGGTGATTTCAAATCGAGATCAAGCGCTGTGTTCGACCAGGAGTGTCACCATGCTGGTGTGAAGTGTACGCCTGGTTTTCCCATCATCCGCGTCAAACCCAAATAGTATAACAAGCTGCAGGGTTGTGTAGTTGCTTCCGTATCGTGTATGACCATGTCTGCCGTGGAACAGGACACAAGGAAGGAAAGTGTGGTGAAAGCTTGAGCAGCGACTCGTTTCCAGGAGGATTAGGGCACTCTCCTTTTTGGACGCCTAATGCAAAGGTGTCCTGCCATAGAAATCGCAGCGCTCAATCATGTAATTAAAACAGATGCTCCAACAGATTTAATGTAATACAGAAACGTGATAATACATAGGGTATCGTATTTGATTAACTCCAATATGTTTAATATGTTTTGATAGTTCTGAATCTGTTCCCACTTCACTATCGAAGGACCAAAGAACATGCCTTTCATTAATTCTTCCTCCGCTCACGCACCATCTCAACCAACATCTCCGGACTCATGGCCGCCCCGCGAACCTTGTCCAGGAGCTCATCCGTGTCGGCGCCCGCGATAATCTGCCGTAATTTCGTCGAGCTGAGGTTGGGATCCAGCGCCCGCTCCTCGCACTTGACGAACCGAATTGTGTAGGATCTCCGTCCGCTCTCCCGACAGACCCAGACTTCGCCCTTCTTAGCCTCTAGCTCTCCCGTCTGTTCTTGCCCCTGCCCCTGGGAAGAACTACTACCAACACCATCCTCATCACCCTCACCACCGTCGCGAGTTATCACCCGCTCCCACGGCGCGAACCCGACCATGTCCTCCAGCTCCGGCGACCCGGGCACCACGAAGTCGGCGGCGCGGCACACGTCGGACGTGACGACGCCGTGGAGCCCGGATTTCTGCGGGCGCCACCACTCGACGTAGTCCGGGCCCAGCAGCTCGTGCATCTCGAGCGCGAAGCCGTCGTCCTGGCACGCCTGCATCAGCCGCCACAGGAAGCCGAACCAGTCGTCCAGGGGCCGGGGGAAGACCCAGACGCCCCTGCGCCGCAGCGACGCCGGCAGCCCTTGCTCCAGCAAGGCCTTGCGCTGGTCGAACGGCAGGTGCAGGCCGCCACCTTGCGGCGAGGCCGGCGTCGTCCTCGACTCCCTGGCGAGCTTGCGCTGCACCCAGCGCTCGCCGTGCGTGATGGCGATGATGGCCACCGCGTTGAAGTCCGGGTCAGCCTCGTGCCGGCTGTGCTCTAGGACATGATCCATCAGTGCCTGGTGGCCGAGGTGTGGCGGGTTGAAGCTGCCGATGTAGTAGATGATGCGGTTTGTCTTGCCTCTCCTCAAGGTGGGCGGGGCGATGGCTGGGTTTGTCGCTGCGCTTTCATCACTGGCGACCCCGAAAGGATGCAGCTGTTCGTTTGTTTTCCATGCTTTCTGGATGTAGGTGTCCAGCCGCGCCGTTTCAGGGGGAGAGACAGATGCTGCCGGGGTCGTCATGCTTATCTTGCTCTTCTGGATAATGTCCCAAAATGGCATGTTGTATTCTGTTCTGGAAGGTATCGTTCTAAGTATATAGGCTTTTATGGCCTTCATATGTCGCAACTCCTCATCGAATGTCACGCGTAGTCTCTTCTAGTCAGCTCTGGATAGAAACAACTATCCAAGCTGGTTTATGTTGTGAAACAATTCCTTTGTCAAAGTCCAGCGCTGCCAATGTCTGCCTGGGGCGCAGGCACCTGTGTGGGTGGCCAATGAGGCTTCGCGCAGGCAGCAACCCCTGATCCGTGAATTAGTTACCTACATCATCACAACATGATGCCATTATGGTACAGTCATCGCGGTTCTGGACACGTTTTAATGATAAAATATTAATTATTTACAAACTGCACCGTAAATTCCGCATCTTAATTTTCCCCGTTCATCACCAAATCAGCTAGCTTATTGCTCCCCAAGCTGGGAAGAAGCCTGGCTTCTCTTGTTTCGCGCGAATTGAAATAACGAAAGCCGCTTTCCTCATGCCCGGCTACGTAAAGTACAGAAAACAAAGGAAAATGAACTATCAACCCCCCATGAAAATCATCACTCTCGAAGTAGCGTGAGTGGCCGATCTGTTGTGCGTTGATAGTGGTGCAAAGGAGTGTGTGCGTATGTGCGTGATTATTTCTGCTTCTTGTTGCGCGTGAAAAGCAAGTATAGGTGGCGTACAGGGTATCAATCTAGAGTCGCAAAGATATAGCCAACCATGGGAAATTTTTGAGGCAACGGGTAGGAGGCAGCCACTATATAGCGCCCGCCTCAACTCCCAGAAGCCTTGGTATCATTCGGTACAAATGAAATAGGTTTGAGAACCAGGGGTTGCCCAGGGTTCGTCAAACTTCCGACGACCGCGCACTGATGTGCTGTTTAGTCGTCGAAGAATCCAGCGTCGTCAAAGTCTTCGATATGATTTGCATCGGAATCGTATCCGCTGGAGCGCACCATCGGAGGGGTCACAGGTCCTCCCCTCTGGTCAGATATCCGCCGTGGTGGCGTTCCAGGCATAGGCATCTTCTCTGCTTGTCGAGCGGTCACAGAAGGACCACGAGATCGGTTGGCAAACTGCTCCGCCGTGTAACGACGTCCAGTGTTGCCGAAAGCTGTTGGCTGTGGCTGGCTCTGCTCAGCGAGCGCCGGTGGTGTGTTACGCAGACCTGAGGCTGGCGGAGTCATGAGACCCGAGAGAAAGCTGCTCTGCGAAGCAGGACTTGGGTTACTCTTGGAAGGGGTCTGGTTCCTCCCGGCGCCGGGGGACGACAGAACGCTCGAGAGGTTGTTGAGACTTGGTTGATTGGCTTTGCGCCAATTGCCCCAAGCTGCGGCGAGAGGACCGACAGCTTGAGCAACTCGCGGAGTAGCAGCACCCTTGATAGCAGCAGCAAGTTCGGGCAGGTTAATGGCGGAGCCACCATTCATCGCCCTCTCCCTTTCCTGTTGCTCCATTTGGAGGTTGGCTTTCAAGCGGATCGTTGCATCCTTGACAGCTTCTCTGTTGTAGCTGTCGGAGGACAAAGCAGTGATGATATCCTGCAGATCGCTATGCCGGACAGCCAATAGCTCACGCAGCCAAGTGATCTCGTCGTCACGCTTGGTGATCTTCGTAGGAGCATCCGGGTCAAGCTTGGACACGGTCTGCTCAAGTTCTTCAATGTGTTGCTCGCGAGCTTGAAGTTGCTCTTGGAGAACCATGATGGATTCCCGGAGGGCCTGTGGCGAAATCTTCTCTGGCAGCTGCATCGCCTGTGTAACTGCGGGCTTCGCAGCCGTGGATGCAACTTGCACAACTGACTCGGAAGCGCCTGCTGCCTTAGCAGCCTGGGCCGCCGCTCTAGCAGCTTCTTGTGCAATCTGCACTCTCTCTTCCAGATGTGTTACGCGATCCTGTAGGTGTTCCGTCTTAGATGTAGATAGGCTCAACCGTTCAAGCAACAGAGACTCTGCGCGCTGGGCATCCTCCGTCTTGTTGTTCAGCTCACGCTCGAAGCGAGTTTGCAGGTCTTCGAGTTCGTTCTGGTGCTTCTGAATGACCTCGTCAAGATCCTTTGTGCGCGTGGTCTGCGCCTCCTCAAGCATCATCTCGTGATGGGCCTTGGCAGTATCAGCGTCCATGTTGACCTGCTCGATCTGGGCGCGGAGCTTGTTGAGTTCCTCCTCAAGCGCTACCTCGTGGGCCTCCTTCAGAGCTTCGTTGGCTAGGTGGGCTTGAGTAAGCTCAGCGCGGATCTTGTCAGCCTCTTCCTCGAATTGGGCGCGAGCGATGTTGACCTGCTCATTGGCAGCATCAAGCTCGCTTTGCACGGACGTGCGCGTACGCTGGACCTCGGTGGCTGCGGATTCCTTGGCCTCCTTGGCCTCGCGTTGGAAGTGAAGCGCTGTGGTCTGGATCTTGTGGTTCTCGCTGCGCAGTTCTCCGAGCAGTCCTTCCAGGCGCTTGCATTCAGCAACAGCTCGCATACCCGCTCGCTCGCCGCCTTCAAGCCTCTCGAGTTCGGCCTCGAGGCGCTCACGAGTCCTCGATTCAGCTTGGAGTCTAGCATCAAGAACCTCTTGGCGTGCGATGAGAGCTTGTTCCTTCTTGGTACGTCTGCTGTTCTCTTCGGAGATCTCACGGGCGGCATGGGCCATGTCATCTTGCATGGAGACAAACTTGGCGCGCCAGTTCTCCCGGATCCTCTCGGTCTCGGATAGTTGAGTGCTGAGAGTGTCGATGACCTTGCGGAGGTGCTTAGCCTCCTCCACAGCGCCGACAAGATCATCGGTCTGTCGTCGGTTGGACTCCCGTGCATGTTCAGCCTCAGATCGCCAGTGGCGAGCTTCTTGCCTAGCTCCGCGCAGCTCCTCGTCGGTAGCATTGAGACGGTTGGTAAGATCAATCTGGTTCTTGTCGGCATTGGACTGAGCCGCCTCAAGCAGAGCGAGTCGCATAGTGCTCTTGCCAGCTGCTTGTTCTACGGCCTTGACCTTCTGGTCTCGTTCTTCGAGAACAGAGCGCAGGCGGTCCTCTTCCTCCGAAGAGATACGAAGAAGGCGTTGGATCTCTGAAAGTCTATCTTCAGCCTCTCTCCGACCGTGCAATTCAGCATCGGTCTTTGCTTCTTGATGCTGGAGTCTTTCTTCAAGATCATGGATGCGCTGATCATATACGCTCCTGTTCATAATCTCAACCTCTACTTTGGTTTCTGCTTGGTCGAGTTGGCGCTGCAATTCAAAGGAGCGGTCTTCAGCACTTCGTCGAGTAGTGGTCTCCTTCTCGACGTGTGCCTCCTGGTCCTTGAGTCGCTGCTCAAGCTCGTGAATCCTTGCTTGCATTTCTGCCATCTTCAATGTCGCCTCATCATCATCTTTGACGACCGGGGGCGGAGTGGGAGGCAGGCGGTTCTGCACAGCTTCTTCAACAACATTGCGGAGATCTTCTGCGCGGAAGTCGAGATGGAGCGATTGGCTGAATTGCTCTCTCATCTCCTGCAACTCCTTCAGAACGGAGCTGTGGTCAAGTGCAGAAGCTGGCTCGGTTTGTTCGACAACGCTCTGCAATGCACGGCTAGCGTGGTGTTGGTTAAGCGCCTCAAGCACAGCGAAACGCATCTGTTCCATGCGCTTGTTTCTTTGAGGGCTGATGGACCGACGAGCAACGGGCATGTCATCATCCTCGTCATCTGCATCGCTTTCCTGGACCTCAGCGGAGACGCTGCGTCTCTCTGGGCGGCTGGACGGTGTTCGGCGAGACATAGCAAGCAGGGCGTGCTGAATAGTTCCTAGGGTCTTTTCAAGCGGATCGAGGCGATCAGCCAAGATATCTCCAACCAAGCCTTGGACATGGCCATCGAAGTAGTGAGCACGCTGCTCAAGTTTATCCTGCTCGTCGGCACTGAAGGCTTTATCCCACTCCTCGCTTTCTGTGGCATCGCCGCTGCCCAGGTCATGCACTGGACCTTCAACATCGAACGACTGAGTGAGTGCACTTCGCGGAGGATCGACGAACGGATCCTCAAGTTCAGTCGATAACATGGGCGGTGCCATTTCTTGAGGCAAAGTCCTGTATTCGCGTGGGCTGGGGCTGGGGCCGTCGCTTCTGAGCTTGTCGTGCGGTGGTAGATAAAGAGGTGATGAATCCTTAACTGCAGCGAGAGAAATGTGTTTGGCAGGACTGGTTTGGCGCCATTTGGGAGACTCCAGGGTCCTGTTAACACCCATGGTCGGATCATTCTCGTTCAGGTGTTGCATCACTGCGTCAATCTCCTCGAAAGTGAGTTCATGTTCCGTCTTCTCGGTCTTGTCATCACCCGGTACAGACGGTGGGCTGACAGGCATCGGGATTGACTCATTGAAGCTGTGAAGCGCCAAAGGTTCGCGAGCCTTATCGTCGTCGGTTCCATGTCCCTCTGAAATCGCTCTATCTGTTTCAGGAGAAGGTGAAGCAGCAAATTTAGGGCTAGGGAAGCTCTTCACAGGCTCCGGCTCCGGCTCAGGCTCCGATGGAGCAAACCGTGATGCACCCAATCCTTGACGCGGTGCAGCGAAACGAGAAGCAGCCAATCCGGATCGAGCTGGCTTGGGAGGCTCGGGAGACGGTTCGCGTACTTTAGCATCTGCCACTGGCCGGGGCTCTGGGCCTGGAGTTGGCGAGGCAGCTCTGTCATCTTCGCTTTCACTGGGATCAACCATCTGCTGAGGCTGGGTTTTCAGAATAGGCTCGAAGGGAGCAGCCAGAGGGTTTGGTGCACCAAATGTAAACGAACCAGCAACAGGCACAAAAGGCTTGGCAGTTGCGGAAAGACTCTTCTTGTGGCCTTTCTGGAAAGGATCGAAATCACCAAAGGGCCTAGCGTTATTGAAGTCGTGAACCTCGGCATCGTTCTTGAACTCGAATGGAAGCCAGTTGGCCTTGTCTTGGTCGGGAGACGTCGCAGACGGACTGGTTGTAGCCTTAGTGTTGGATTCCGACTGCAACTTCCCATCAGTAGATTCGGACAGCACAGTCGAGGCCAGCGTAGTGTCGCCAATTGCAGCGTTCTCGTCTTCCTCGTCTTGACTTTCTTCAACGACTGGCTCCTTTGCGGGTGCTTTCGTCTGCGTGGCCATCAAAGGCTCGGGTTCCGGTGTAGGCTCCGCAAAGAGTGGAATATCCTCACCATCGTCGACATCCTCGCGGAACTTCTTACCGCGGCGGGCTGCATCTGTCAAACGACCATCCTTATCGACTTCGTCCTCAGGGGCCGGCGCTGGACCAGGTGTAGGAGACTTTGAGTGGCGACTAGCCGGTCGGACGATGGGGATGGCCTTGCTTTTCTTCGCTGGCTTAACAACATCTGCGAGATTGAGGTTGATGCTGCCGAAGATGGAGCCCGGGCGGGTGTCTCCGCTTTCGTTGCCGGAAGCCGCAGCGCTTGTGACGGACGCAGAAAAGGAGCTGAGTGGCTGGAAAGTAGGCGCATCGGGGTTGAACTTGGGCCCGGAAGCCGAGAAGCTGAAGTCGCTTTTCCCGGGAACATTGAAGTCGCTCTTGGGAGGGAAACTGAATTCACTTTGATTCGGAGAGAACACCGGTGCCGCAGCGTTAATCCTGCCCTTCGATGAGGAAAGCGACGGAACGCTAAAATGGCTCGAGGTAGCTGACTGAGGTGGCATCGACGAGAAAGAGGTCTGGAAAGCAGCAGGCTGGAAACTGCTGGCCGTCGGTTCGAAACTGCTTTGTCCAAAGCTAAACTGACCTGGCGTGAATGAGCTGGTGGGGTTGAACTTGAATTCGGTAGCATTGGCATTCAGCTTCGACAGAGACGGCTTGCTGGCATGGCTGGTGCGGCGTGAAGGTGGTTTGCTACCGTTGAAGGACTGAACTTCGGCCCACGGGTTGCTAGTGTTCGAGAATGAGCGGTCGTGGAAAGCGTTCGACATGCCGAAGTTGGACACTGGTGTTCCCAAGTTGCTAGGGTTGGTCTCAATCTCGTAAGATTCATCGTTCTTCTGCTGGCTGAAGGTTTGCGGCTTGTTCATGCTACCCTCGTCGGTGCTGTCCCGTACCTCGTCATTGTCAAAGAAGGGTTTCTGGGTAAGAGAGTGACCACGGCTGTGCGGTCGAGGGTGGTGCAGGACAGGGCCTTCATCGGAATCCGTACCAAAGTTTCCAAAATGAACGGATGGGCCTCTCGTGTGTAGCGGCAAGGGAACGTTAGCAGGGTCTATAGGCGCGTTGCCGGCTTCCGTCTTCTCATTCTCTTGATGAGGACTATAATCTTCATGTTCCAGCTGCTCTCGGAACTGCTCCTCCAAGTGGTACTCGGCATCATCAATCTCTTTCTGCAGACTAGCACTGGCGTTGTGCTTGATGAATTGACCAGCTTCGGGCGTCTTGGAGGGGCTCTTGTTCTCGTATGGGTTGCTCTGAGTCTCTTCGTCCACCTCACGCAGTTCCTGCAAGCGCGGAGATGCCCTTGCGGAATCCTGGCGCTGGAGCTGTTGGTGTGGAAGCATTGGGAATTGTAAGGACTGGTGTCGCTGGTGCAGCCCAAGTGGCGAAGGTATCCCCTCGTGCTGGAAGGGCGATGTTGGGGACTTGATCGAGCCCAGATTCATGGCTGAGGGAGAACCACTGCGGCCAAACTGCTGTTGCAGCAGCATCGACTGGGGAGACCAGCCGTGCGGGGACGGTTGACCAGAGAAGTGGAATGGAAGCTCATTAGGCGAGATTGAGATAGAGGCACGTGGGTTGAATTTGCCTGGCAAGCCGTTGAAGGATAGCGGCGAAGCCACCGAGGGAACTGTAGGGCTCTGTGTAGCGGAAGTACCGTGGAAAGCGCCAGGAAAAGGGAAGCCTTGGGGGCCAGCGCTCGCTGCGGACCCAGTCGGAATAGGGGGCGAAAACGGTAATGGAGGATATTGGTTCGGCATCATGTTCAAAGGCGCAGGGGAGATTGAGGGCTGCTCTGCGGGTTCTTCATCTCCAAAGGACACACCAAGCGCCCTAAGCTTGGCCTCATTCAGCTCATTAACGTAGTCCTTCCAGGCGTTGAGATCCGGTAACGTGACCTTGTACTTGCCATTGGACCGGTCTCTAGCAATATCATCCAAATTTGGCCATAGATTTCGGCTCTGCGAGTAAGCTTCCAAAGGGTCGAGGGACGTGTCTTCGACCTCGAAGGCGGCATCCAAGTCGAAGCCTCGCGTGTTGTAGCCCAGCTCGTCCCATGAACGGAACATTTCTGCGGTCTTTTCCGCAGTCAGTGGGATGGGCCTCTGGGTACCATAGCCCCTCTCTTCATCCCGAGGAAGATGAACCATAATGTTCTTGCCCTTCCATGGTACCTTCTTCTTGAGCCGGGGCGTCTGAGCCGAAACTGGCTTGGTAGGTTTTGTGGGAGTAGCGGGAAGCTGAATCGAGCCATTCACGCTCGCCTTCCGCTCAAAACCGGGGGTTTCCACCTTGGCCGCTTCTGACGTAGATTCGACAGTGTGAATGCTGGCGGCATCCTGGGCAGCATGGCCCAGTTCTAGAGTAAAACTGTCCATGGCTGCGGTGGCAGTGTTGACACTATTCGACACTGCTTGCTTGAGGGTCTCGCTGCTAGAACGGGATCTGGGGTGGCGACGTGAAGTCCGGCGGGGCTGCTGAAGCAGTCGTTGGGCTTGTATCGCCTTTGGTCGTGGCGTGCGAGGGTCGGTCTCCTCAAACCAACCAGCGTCGTCGCCAGAAACAGAGCCGCTCAATGAAGAGTGCTCGCTGAAATCCCCGTCGCTCAGCCAATGGCGGTGCTCCGAGGTGAGATCGTTGGTTGTGTGAGCACGAATCCACTCCTCAGTGATGCCACCAAGGGGTCTTCGAGCACGGTTCAGAAGCACGGCTGCGCTGTCTGACAGACGAGATTGCTGCGACTGGACCTGACCAGTTGGCGAAACTCCGGGGACTGCTCTTAGGAAGGGAGTCGCAATCTCGAGCTGATGGATTGGCGAATCGTCCGAGGGCTCGCTACTGAAGCTCTGCCGTCGAAGATGACGCCGGGCGTTGGGTGGATACGGAGAACCCCAGCTCGCGGTCACGTACTGAGCACTGCGATCCTCGGGCTCGGATTCGGACTGAGGCGAGTCGACTCTTCGTAGATGCTCCCGTGCTCGATCCGGCAGTTTCGGGGCGGGCAGCGACGGTAGCACGGGGGAGGACGAGATGCCGTCGTCAGAGCCGTCGACGGTCGAGCTGGTGGAGAAGGCAGGAGATCTCGGCGAATGTAGGGCTCGAGATGGCGAGGCTCCTATGCTGTCCCGTGCGGCAGCACTAGGAGAGCTCGGGGTCCTTGGGGGAGACGTCTTCAAGGCGCCTTCATGCCGACAAGAGATGTTAGTGACGAGATGCTTCATAGGCTGCGACGCGCATCACGACTAGGCACTCCGAGACGGGAGGCTCTGGATGATGGCCAGGTGAGGCGGGTCGCCGGGATGTTGCCTGTGGCGGGAGCGTACCAATGTGAGATCAGCGCAGACGAAGGGAATATCGCCTGCTACTGAGTCTCAAAATTCTTCTCTGGCGTCGCCAATCAACACCTCTGCAGCCCAAGAGTCATGCGGACAACTCTAGGCTATCAGGGGGCTTCTCGGGACGTGTCGTTCGCGACGCGTTTTTTTCTTTGGGCTGGATGGAAAATGAGTGGTATGAGACCCAGGGGTCCGGGTGGCCCAAAGAATAAAGAGGCAGCGCTGGAGAAGAGGCGGAAGAGAATATTAAAGGAGCGGGAAAGGAGCACGACTCTGAGCGATTGTCGAATGCATCGGATCGCAGTCGCTTGTCGGCTTGGAAGCTGAGGGTCGAGTCGGCGGGTTGGGCAGTCGAAACTGATGAACTCGAGTCGACGGACGGACAACGGACGACAAGCAAACAAACGACGATACGTAGGCCAGACGCGGGAGACGTGTGTGGAGAGCGCGGAGAGAGACACACACATAGGTCAGACCTTGTTAGCAGCACTGGACTGGACGTACAGGAGTGCAGCACACTGGACTTTCTGCCGGGACTGGACGCGATGATTTGGCCAGGGATTGCCACGCCTTGCTGTGCGCCAATGCAGGACCAGGAGCTGGGAAGAGCTGTCGAAATTAAATGCCGCCTTTCCTGTTCTGGCCCCCCCGGTGCCCCATTGGTGATGAGCTGCGCGTCGACTGTTGCGAGGTACCTGGGCGCCGGGGCCTCGCCCACCGGGGACAATGCGGGATTGTCCCACCGCCCGCGTATTTCCCAACAACCCCCTTTTATCCCGGCCCATTTCAGAATTGACAGGCGGGCCCCTCCATGAGCACATGGGCAGACCCTGACCCATTTCTCTAATGAGGTCTGGCCGTTTTTGATTCGCTCGTCTCCCTCCAAAATGTTCTGCCAACACAGCCAAAGACGCGATTGCGCTGTCTGCAACAACTTGGGATACTCTGCTATACTGTCATAATGGACTCTTTCTCTGCTCACAACAAGAGATTCTGCGGTGTATTCCTCCGTGACAGTAGGGGGGCCCGCCTGGCCTCTTGCCGCTGCGAAATTGCACGGATCCCGAGACAATTGCGGCTCAAATTAGAGTGGACACCTGCTAGCTGCTACCTTATTCCGGGGCTCGGAAAGGTGCAAGCCGTCCACCCACACATGCCTGTGCTTATCCTTCTTTATACGCGTGGCTTCTTGCGATGGGCTCAACTGTGATGTGTGCTGTGAGAACGAACCGTTTGGGCCGCGGTGATGCTAAAGAACCAGCATTGAGCCCTTTGAACGCGAGTGTCTTCATATGCCTTTTTACAACTTGCTTTACTTTACATGTAAACAACCATCTCACCGTTAGACTCGAGTGAGACGTCGGCATCGCTGCAAATAAGGTGTTGGTGAATTCTGCTAGATTTTGTGCTCAAAAGATAAGATCCGCCCCGTCCAGGCCATGGAACATCGAATCAGAAACAAGTCAGAATATATATAAGTGCCAAATTTTGTCACTCGTCCTGATAACAAGATATCTACCACAACCCTGCTCTTGTTCTCTCAACAGACTGCCTTGGCAAGTCCGATTCGAAAGTGCGAGTGACGCGGTTCAGAAGGTGATATCATCTATCGCCTAGAAGAATTCCAAGAGCCATTTGTTCCCACTTGGTGTGCGCTCCGCTCAATGAGCAGGAAGTTCTACCACATAGCATCCTGCGTCACATATCATTACGCATTGCGGGCAACCCATTAATACCAAAGGACCAGACATGGCAGTGGATTCTGGTGAACTCCATATTGCTTCTTGGGAGTGCATATTGCTTCTTGCATAGTGGAATATATGAGTCCCGGCAGACTAATACCGTCACAAGCTCGGCAACCTATGAAAGTCGGGTTGATAGCTTGACCCTGCCGTCAACATTGGCTATGTCAAGCCTGTACATGAACCCAGCCTTTCGAGTCTTTGTTCATCGTCGAGCCCCGTGAAGGTTTCAACCCTCGCGAGATGACTCTTGTTATCAGGCGGCAAGTCCCTGGATCACCGGATGCCTATTCCATAAGACACTTCTGTTGACCTTCAAATAGCTGTTTTGTTGTAATCGCTTACGACCTGAGCCACTTTTGAACAATATGAACTGACATACGTGTCGCGGTGTCGGGCAGCACAAACACAGTCGCTAGTCTTGAGCTTCACTAACATGGAGTTCAAATTCGAATGACAACTTGTACGATGGTAACTGCTTGTGGGCTCCTTCCGCTTATGCACTGAACTCATTCATTGCTGTCACATCAAGCACGTATCCCCCATCTTCGAACAGCATGACTCGTGCTCATTACCAAGGCAATAGGCTGGCCGACGGTGTCTGTCGCCTGCAGGGCATCAGCACCATATAGAACTATCCGGTATCGTCATGAGAGCAGTTCAGTTCAAGACCTAGGTGGATCTCGGTGAGGATGATCAAGAGGCCTATATCTTCAACATGGCTGCACAAAGTGACACAGGAGGACTTTATACTAAGACTCTGTGAATGACTAATCAGCGCGGGGTGGAGTCAACGCGAATGGCGTCTCAGTGTATCCATAGCATGTCAGTGTCAGTGGTCTGCAGAAGTCTAGCAAACCACCATGTAATACGCGTGCAAAGATGAAACCACTGAAAACGCAGTATCGGGGTCGACAAGTACATAGGAACGATGCGAGACGCAAGCTTGGGGGCCAACGGGGCTGGTTTGTGTTGAGGTGCTGCTGGATTCCCAGCAGAAGGATGTCATGGCACGCTCGAGACCGCAAGAGGAAGGTTGAGGCCGCTGCAAGGCTTGGTCGGTTACCGGATTCGGGCTGGGGCTCAGCCAGTCAGCAGCGCAGGAACAGCGCCGGGCAGCGCGAGAGCGAAGAAAAAAGACGTTTATGATGCACTGTGAGATGCATTGCATGGAAGCGACCCGGCTCCTGCGCCTGCTTCTTCGCCACCCGCCGAACCCTAGTCGGTCGGTCGGTCGGTCGATCACAAAGGGCTGAAGGGTCGCGGGGCGAGCAATGACGATGTTCTGCCCCAGACCCCGAGCCTGCCAAGCAAGCACAAGAAGCGCGAGAAGCCGCCAGGTATAGCAAAGCATGCCGTGCCGTGACGTGCGAAGGTAGTGTCAAACCAGGTTTTGCAGAGGGGTCCAATAGTACAAGCAGTTATTGATCAAGCACTCTATCCGAAGCCAAGAACGACACAGGGACCCGGGTGGCATCGGCGGTGGATCTGCTCTATATCCGGACACCCGAAATAGTCGCTTTAAATGGTGATGTTCTGTCTGAGCAGCAGTCGTTGACTCGGTACGACAATGCAAGATACGTTTATGTACATGTCATATTCGAGTGGACAACAAACTGGTCGTCAAGACTACCTACGGTAGGGATGTAAGTTATGTGTGTGAGTTGCGGCTTAGTCGTCGACAACAACCACCCATATTTGGTCGGGTGAGACCATCCTGGGGGATTCCAGACAGTCGGATGGCACCAGCGAAGTTTGTTTCCTGCACTGGCGCAAGGGGGGTGTGGCCCCAGGTGGGCGATATGCGCCTTGTCAGCCCATCAGCTCGTGTAAAAACAGACTGCAAGCACGTTGGAAAAGCACGATGCTGCCTTGAGTCGTTACACAGTCAGACAACGGGGGATGCATCGCTAGTTGCGCAAAGCAATGCGTCGCATGTGACGGGCTGGAGTGCAGGACCAGTGTTTAGTGTGCAGCGTTTTGCTCTGGTCGTCTGGCTGCCGAACGGCACACGCGCTCGCCGCGACGACACTGGTCTCGCTCTGTTACTAACTTGCCCTTAGCGCTCCCATAACTAATGCACTGGCTGCGCTGTGTGGGCTAGCAGCAAACGGGGTGGGCCGGTTAGTGGACGGCGTTGCCCTGTCAAGACGGCCCTGGACCCCTTATGGGGGGGTGTTGGGGGTCGGGCTATCATCCATGGATGCCGGCGCCGTGAAAGAAATGCAGATGGGCAACGTAATACGAGCTGGGCCCACACAATTGGGGCGCGGTGAGTGGCCAGAAGGGGGGGCGGCCCCAGCGAGCCCATTGCGTGTAACGAACCCATCAAATAATCTCGTCGGGGTGGGCAGACGAGCTTGACGAGGCCTGGCAAATGGCAGAGAGGTCTGAGATGGGGATTTGCCCGGGGGTCCCAAGAGGGTCTCTGGGTCTCTGGGTCTCTGGGTCTCACTGGGCCTGCTGGGGTTCTCTCGGCCTCGCTCTCTCACACCACACACCACCACGACCAGTCCACACGCCCTTTCTCTCTCCTTCCCATTGTCCCTGCGGCCCCCGTTGCATTGCTGCTCGTTTACTACATACAAACCCGCCGCCAACGCCCGCTCGTTGAACACCCACACTCGTTTCTCCTTTCGTTCAGCCAAAGTACACACGAACAGTCATAAGAAAAATACTTCGTCCCTTTTCCCTTGTTTCCGACTTGTTCTCGCCTTTTCCGACCTTCTCGCCATCGTTCGCACGACCAGTTGACGCACCACCTTGTTTTCCTTCCTCTCGTTCCATCACCGCACACCCACACGTGTTCGTCCCATCCGACCAAAGCCAAACCAAAAGCACTCTCACGTCCAAAGCCAAGAGGGGCCGCTCGTGTTTCCGACAGATTCGCGTGCTCGACACCGCCTGCTTCAGATTAGGGACTCCGTCACTGCGCACCGCCCGCCTGTGATTGGCAACGGGCCACCGCGCGTGGACTTTGCATAATCTAACCTGACCCTCTTCGACCACTTCTCTATCCTCGTCCTTCTCGCGACACCTTTCCCTCGGCTGGACCTCATCCATCGCCGCCATCATGTACTCGTCGCGCCTTATCCACCTCCTGCTGGTGGCCCTGTCGGTCTTCAGCGCCGCCGAGGCTACCTGGCTCAAGTTCGGCTTCATCGGCAAGGCCACCAACGAGGTCGGCAACGCCGTCATCGCCAGACAGGACTCGTCGGGCTCCTCGTCGTCAGCACCCCAGACCACCACCAGGCGCACCACTACTACCGCTCCCACCACTACCTCCGAGGCGGACCCTACCACTACCGACCCTACGACTACAAGTGTGCCGACCACCAAGCCGACCACCACCGTGCCCACGACTTCTCAGGGCACGACCACTGCTCCAACTACCACACAGGGCCCGGCCACGACGAGCAGCGGAAATGGACCCACCACTGATGCGCCCACAACCACGTCGGACGGCTCAGCCTCTGCCACTGACGCCACTACATCCGCTGCCTCGCCTTTCACAACCACCTTTGTTTCCACCGTAACCGCCTCTGACGGCCAGGTGTCCACCATCTCTAGTTCGGCCGTTGTCACCCCCACCGGCTCGCTGGCCCAGACGGGAGACTCGAACGCCAACGCCGCCATGTCGAACCAGACTCGCAACACCATCATCGGTGTCTGCGTTGGTGTCGGTGGAGCCATCATCTTGGCTGTCGCCGGTGTCCTGTTCTGGCGCCTGCGCCGCAGAAGATCGCAGGATGGCGAGGACTTGGTCAACTACGGCGCCGGTACTTCGCAGTTCAACAGTGGCCCGGAGAAGAGCGAGGCCAGCGGTAGTATGTCTGGCCGCAGCCCGTTCCAGAGCACCCTGGAGTCGTATCACGCCCCGACCCAGAGCAACACTGGTACCAACTTCTAAGCTCCGACCATTCACGACGCATGTACACACACAAAACACCCCACCTACCTCTCGTGGCCCGATTTCCACGTCTCGATTTGGCCTGTCATTTTTTCAACCGGCGTATCTAGGAGTTGCGGGAACTTGCATCAGTTTGTCCCCTAAGATGCAACTGTCTTATGGATAGAAAATCTCGGATCATCTGACTGGAACTTCTCAAAGAAGACGACCACGGCGCGTATGCATACGACTGCGAGGCAGGCTTGATTTGAGCAATCAGATGGGTTTGTTGGTAGCAGCATTCAGGCATAAGGATTTCACGGTCCCAACTCTAGGGATGGGTTGATCGATCGATTGAAGGCATTGCCGGAAAATGTATACTGCTTAATAATACTGAACCCCTTTACATTCTCATAGATCGTATATAGGAACCCCTTCGCCCCTGACAACCTGTGGTGGTCCCAAACTCAAATTTTCGCCCTACCTCTTAGGTCCCAGAGCACTGGGAAGAGCAACATGACTCGGTATGCAGGTACAGAGTCAAAACCCAGACGGCGGGCCACCGGCGCCGTCTTCTAGACATGGATGCGACGTCTTGTCAAAGTTGTAGACTCACGTGAACCCAGGACGACATGTCTCGACGGTGCTGACCTTTTTTTCTTTTTTCTGGTCGGCATTGCAACCAGTTCAGATACCCCGGTTTGAACAACATTTTTTGGTGCGGGGGTCTCGGCTCCCGGAAAGGTCGACTCTATAAAGTGGGAGTGTCGTGGGTTTGGTTGGACCACCTCTTCCGGGGTGCAGGCGTCTCAGCACCGTTTCAGCCTTCATCCACGATGAGACCTCAACGCCAATGGCTCGGACGATCTGGAGCTGTCATGACTGAGATGGCAAAACCGTAGGTTCTTCGAATTCAATTTCATTTACCTTTCACCTACCTAGGCTCGTACGCGCCGTAATCTGTCTTCGAACTGTTCGCTACCCCTGGAAATCATTGCACATATACACGGCGGAAGCTCAATACCCAGCACGCACTCAACTCGAGACGCCGAGCGCACTGTTTTGCACTGGAAAGAAGAGCATTAACAGCCATAGACCTGTTGCTCGACGCCTTAGTACGCGCCTCACCGTGGTTGCTCAATAATGATTGTGGAGTCTAACATTGACCTATAGTCTCACCCCGTCCGCTTATAACTTTAATCAACCCGACTGTCGACCGGCCATGAAGTGCAGTGCGCTCAGCTTGACGTCGGTGGTCGCTCTGCTCGTGGCCAGTGCTGCTGCAGGCGACTTCGTCGAGGAGATGCAAAGAGATTTCAAGATGGCACTGCTGCCGCGGCAGCTTGCGACGAATCTCCAGGTATGAGGCGGCCCAATAACCAAGCCTTGCAATGGAGATATGCTCACGCTGTAGCTCAGGCATTTAGCGGGAAACTGGGAGGCGAAGCTGCCCCGGCTGTAAGCTCACTGTTGGTGCCGCCACAGGTCGATACCATACTGACGGAGATGCTAGATCACAAACTCGGGCAACCCGGAAAGGCCATTTGAGGTGGACGGTGATACCTTTGTATGTCGGTTCTGGTCTTACTCTGCATACGCTTACGAGTCGGACAATCCTGGCTAACTAAGCGCCTTTGTGCCACGCAGACGGACTTCCAATCCGCGGCAGGCCGAGCATGTGACAACCAGAAAAACCTCTGCGCCAACCAGGCAAACAGTAACAAGGGCGGCTCTCTCGAAGTAGGGGACTGTGATAAGCAGAATGGTAAGTCCAGGCCTTCGGCGGATAGGCCCTTGCTTGACAGTCTTGCTGACTTTATGGGTTTCCTTCTCACAGACCAATGCAAACAAGCTGCCTCGAGCGCGACGGTGACCAGCTTTGCTACGCTGACGAGCTCGACTGCCGATTTTGACATTTTCTGCGAGTAAGACGGCGTTTGTTGGATATAATGGGGAACAAGCGAAGCGAGCAGATGATTTGGTTGAGGTCACATCACACTTCATGAGTATTTCGGGATGTGTGAAGAGGAATACGAGTAACGCCACGCTAGCGGCTAACAGGCGGGCCACAGAATACCTTGGTTTGATTTTTACTGGATGAGGTTGACGAAATGCATTATACCATGTGTATCTTAAAGACTCAATGATATTTCATTCGATTTTATTATTTTTGCCTTCGCAACATTCCCTGTGCCTTACCGGTCAAAGACAGGGGTGGCAAAGCAGACAATAGACATTGCCATCTTCAGCCATGTGACTGCCCCTTGAACAGAGGGGAGTGAAGCCGCCTCGTGTCCCGTAGACAATGGGCTCTCGTGACAAAGAAGCAGCAGTCACACCTAAGCATCGTGAAAAAGACATGATAGCCCGTCACAGCCTGACGATGACTGAAGAGAAACGCAGAAACTAAACCCAAGCGTACAAACGACTGACTCAACTAAACACCGATCTACACTGATTCCATAGACGATACACCAATCACAAAACCTCCCAGACAAAAAAACCCCCCCCCCCCCCCCCTAAAAATGGGCAACCAAGCCTCCACCCTCGTCGCGGTCCCCTCGCCCGTCCAGGAGCCGCACAACGCGCACTGCGCGTACTGGTACCCGGCCAAGGCGGGCGACACGTGCGAGGCCGTGGCGCGGGCCATGTGCGGCGACGTGGCCCGGCTGCAGGCGCTGAACCCGGCGCTGGCCGGCGACTGCGGCGCCCACCTCTGGGCCGGCACCTGGTACTGCCTGCAGGACGTCGGCCAGCCGGCCCCCTGCGCCGGCGCGCCTGAGCTTCCCGTGCCCGAGGCCTGCCCGCCGGGCTTCATCTGCAAGAAGCCCGGCGAGGACGGCTGCCCGGCCGACCGCTTCTGCAAGATCGAGGTCGTTGCCCAGCCCGACGTCACGTCCACGGCGGTCGTGGTGGTCACCGCGGCGCCGGTGAGTCTCGAAAAGAAGCGGGTAGTGTACAGGGCTTAATCTGGGAAGACAGGTAATAGGGCCGGGGAGGGAGTTAGGTATCTGGAAATTTTGGGCTGATGTTGTACAACACTATCGGCTAGGCAATATGCTATGTTTGTTCACTACGTAAGTGAAAAGGAGGGCGGCAGGGCTCCTGTATAATACCCATTCTAATTTCTTCACTTAGCTGTATACCATACGCTCGATCAGCTTGCTACCACTGAAGCCAGCAATCCTTTCTTGTGGTTTCATTGTCTGTGTAACCATTGGCTCTAAATCTAAATATTCTTAGAACACAGGAGACTTCCTCCATGGCTCCGGTGCTCTCTCTCTAAACGAGGAGTAGTACCCTAGGCCGGCACGTTACAGAAATAAAAGAGAAGGCATTCATTGGTAAACATCACTTTATGATCGCATGTTGTTTAAAGAACCATAATAATAGAAAGAACCCAAATACCCACGAGGTCGTGAGGACTTTGTAATGATTAACTACCTCGCGGAGCGATGCGGATCCAACCGGGCTGTCTTCAAAATGGGCTCGCCAGCCTTCGTGGGTGTCGCGCCAGGATGATAAGACAATTCAAAACTCCAATTGACTGGTCGCACATGTCTTCACCGTATCACAACTGAACTTTCACCTCCATTTCGATGTCTGCTTTCTGATCCGTCAACATGCTGTTTCGACCAAGACACCGCTCCTCAAGGTGTCGCCATTGAAGCTGGGGTTCTTCTCATGCGGTTCCTCTTCCATTTGGTTCTTCTTCAGAAAGGGTAGCACCTGGAGATACCGCAATATGCTCTTTTGTCGCATACCTGGAGAGATGACGAGGTCTTGTTCGAAGACATGGATTGTGAGTCGACTCAGCTGAGCAAGAAAGCTAAGATTCAACCAAATCTGGAGTCTATATCTGCTCTACCCACATGGAAAGCAGTGCTGGGCAAGGCCATTCACTCAATCTGGATGTGGTACTCGAAGGCCGAAGCCTGCTTTGGTCTAGCTAGAGAATATGGCTGTGGACGCTAAAGCTTAGATATCGCAACTTTGAGCAATGTCGCTAATTCTCTGGCGGTTGGACATTGCAAGAAGAACAGCAACCGAGATCAGACAACAGATACATGGAAATACATCTCAAAATTATCTCGCTTTGACTTACTGTGACTACGCTGAAATAGAGCTGATGAACTGTCTGACAACTGAAGTGTCCAAAGGACCAATGCCAAGCAACGATTGACCTAGGCCCGCGGCAGTTCAGTCTGCGAACCCAATAAGATCACGACTAATACCGGCATCGTGGGATACCGGCAGCTCACTTGCCGGTGGCACCAGCTTCTCCGCGCGCTTCAGTGTCGTGGCTGAATCGGGGGATCGGGTCTGTCGGACGACAGTCCACAAGATCGTGGTTGAGAAATGTGATTGGTTCTCAAAGATAGACCAATGCTGCAGAAGTATTACAGTCAAACAGCTTCATATCTGAGAAGTCGACCTGAACTACACCCAATGAAGATCGTAGACTCTCTTCTAGCCCATGTTGAAGGTCGGTATTCCGGAGGAAGCCACACGAGTTTTTCAGAATCTTTCATGATCCACTTTCCATACGCGTTAAGATTGACCCCATAGGTGAGCGGATCAGGAGTGTTTTGTTCATGAGCAGCTGTGATAGGGTATCTGTGGAATTCGAGCGTCATTGGGTTCCAGAGATTCCAGAACCGGTCTAACTCGTCACTTGATACTGACAGTACAAGCTCGTTAGGAAAGAAGGTGATCTCTCTAACAAAGCCTTTGTCGTACTGCATCACCTGTAGTTGTAAGCCCGTTGTTGTATCCCAGAGACGGACCGTCTTGTCTCGTGATGCTGACGCTATCATTTGCCCATCCGGTGAAAACTTGATTGTTGTGATAACATCATTTGGGCTCTCGAGTGTATGCAAGTGGGTATATGTTACTGTGTTCCAAAGCCGGAGAGTCCTATCTTGTGATACTACAGCGACAAGCTGGCTGTCGGGTGAGAAGACAATGTCCGTAGCAGTGCCCCTGTGGCCCTGGAGTGTGTGCCTGTGTTCACCTATCGTTGTGTCCCAGAGATCGATCCTTTCTGCCTTGACCAGGTCATTTATTGATATCGCTAGAAGCTGATTATTGTAAGAGAAGGCGACTCGCCAGGCGTCCCTCACCTCCAGCGTCTGCTGGTGCGCACCTGTAACCGCGTTCCAGTAAACAATGTGGCCCTCAGATATAAACGCAATGAGCTGGCTGTCGGGCGAGAAGGCGATTTGAAAAACGTGGTCTTCTTGATCTTCGAGCATCCACATGAACGTGCCTGTTCTCATACTCCAAAGCCGGATAGGTTCCTCCCGTGACCGCGACGCTAAGATCCGACTATCAGGCGAGAAAACGATCTCATCGACTGGACTGCTATGGCCCTTGAGCGTATGTATGTGGGCCCCGGTTCTCGCGTTATGGAGCCGAATGGTGTTACCAAGGGATACCATTGCTACTAATTGGCCATCTGTTGAATAAGCGACAGCCCGGATTAGACCATTTTGATCGTCGAGTGTTTGTTGGTGTGTGCCATTTCCCGCGTTCCAAATCCGGACCGTACCGTTGATCGACGCGGATGCTAAAAGTTTGCTGTCGGGTGAGAAAGTGACGCTGAAAACCGGATACCTGTGGCCCTCAAGGGTCCTCAGGTGTAACCCCGTTACTGCGTCCCAGACTTTGACTGTTTTGTCCTGCGACGCTGATGCTACAAGCTTGCCGTCAGGTGAGAAGACGACTGCGCGGACATTTTCGCTATGGTGATCGAAAGATTCTTGGTGTGTAGATAATCTTGCATCCCACATTCGGACACTACCGTCATATGACCCCGATGAAATAACCTGGCTGTTTGCTGAGAAAGTAACAGCAGAAGAGTAGGGATCCGCAAATGTTGTCAGGTGCGACCCAGTTGTTGCGCTCCAAAGCCGAACCGTATTGTCGCCACACGATGCTAAAAGCTGGCCATCTGGGGAGAAAGCAACTGAGTTGACCGATTCGGTGTGCCCCTTAAGAATGTGCTTCTGCTCACCATTCGCTGTGTTCCAAACCCCAATAGTATAATCGGATGATTCTGCTGCTATTAACTGGCCGTCTGGCGAGAAGGCAACTGTCCATATTATGCCACTATGACCCCTAAGCGTGCAATGGTACGCGCCAGTTGCTAGTTTCCAGAGCCTAATTGTGTCATCCGTAAAGACTAATGCTATAAGCTGGAAGTCGGGTGAGAAGGCACCATAATAGACGGAGGCTTCGTAGTCATCCAACGTCTTTTCCAGGACTGCGCCAGTCTTCGTGTTCCACAGTCGGATCTGAGTAGCTCCTAATGATGCGAATGCTAGAAACAGGCCATCTGGCGAAAAGGCAATCGCTTCGGCGGATTGCCCGTCGACGTCAAACGTTTTCTCACGCGTACCAGTTGTTACATCCCAGATCCGGATTGTCTGGTCGCTAGATTCTGACGCCAAGATCTGGTTGTTGGGTGAGAAGGTGATTGTGTTGACATCATCGTCGTGGCCCTCAAGCGTCTGCAGGTGGGTGCCAGTATATGCATTCCACAGTCGGATCGTATGGTCTCTTGATGCTGATGCTAGAAGCTTGCCATCCGGCGAAAACGCAACTGCTGTGACGGGTTCGCTATGGCCCTCAAGCGTTTGCAGGTGTGCATCCCAGTCAGATTTCACACCCTGAACATGGCCAAGCCTCGGCATGCGTTGACTCCAAAGCTTTTGGTGCACTTTGCTTGCCGCCGGAGAGAATAGGAGCAGAGTCCCGTAAATTTGAAGAGGTGCGCGCTCAATGATCGACCCAAATTTTGAAATGACCTTGCTGGCATCTTCCACAAACCCAACAAATTCCACAGGGGTGTTAGAGAAGTGCTGTATCAGTGAGCCCCAGTATGGCATATCAGGAGAAACGATCACGAACCTTGCTTAATTCTAGAAGCGATATAACGGCAGTAATCGCGTCTCCAAGGCGTTCAAGAAGTGACAAGATTTCTAGCCAGTGAAGGAAATGTTCGTAGAGGAAGGAGGAAACACAATTGTTGAGAGATCGTCCACTGCCTTGTAGGTGATAAACCCAGTGAAGGCAAGCGTACTTGAGATCGGCAGGTATACAAAGATCTATAATGTTCTTGTCGATTTCGTCTCGAGTCGCGTCTAGTCTTCGGATATCACAGATGTCCCGTTTCAATGCTCCCGTCATACGCTGAATGCATTTCGCCGCTAGCAGAGCGTGTGTCTCTGAAGCGTTCACTCGATACACGCTGGCATGAGAATCGTCGGCGTAGAGGAGAAAGTCGCTGAATGACTTGTGCAGCAGCCGTATAGGGCTTTGGGGTTCAGGAGGGATGTCTAATACTGCGTGCAACTCCGGAAGCCACCAGTTGACATCGTCTATGTCAATGCCAAGGAGACCAGCGAGTGACATAGCCGGCAGTGGAGTAGCGAGAAGAACAAGAGAGCCCAGGAATTGCAGCTGCTGACCAGATTCCACATCCTCATTACCATAGAAAATCTGGCTGAGAATAGGATCATAAATCTGATTAAGCTGAGACTTGTTGTCTTCACACTGCTTGAGCCACAGCTTCAATTGATTCTTTGGATTTCTCGGGCGCTGTTCGTCGTAGACAAATCGGCAAAGAGTGGCAGCATAGATGAATAGGGGCTCGGGGCTTGTAGCCAGTCGAAGCAGGCAGTCCAAGTCCTCAGCAGTTGGCCACGGGTCTTGTTGGACCCTACACTTCCTTCGTATGTCTGCGAATTTCGTGCTCAAGAAAATTTGGATGTCGGTCTTGGTGTCTTCAGAGAATTCTCGATGTAACTCAAGTCTGCGAGCAGTTTTGTTCTTGAGTAGAGACTCAAAAGCGTCGATAATCTTTGGGTCGGGTCTGCTTGTGAGAAGTATTCGCAAGCGAATTGAAGAGATTTTATGAAGCTTGGACAGTAAGGTCATGATCCGCGAGAAGTGCTCAGGGCGTTCACACTCGTCCAAGGCGTCGATTATAACTGCCTTGGATAATTGGTTTGTTCCGGCTGGAGGAAGCTCTATCAAGGGGAGCCATAGGAGCTTGTCGAACTGAAATTCAAGCCCCTTCTTTTCCACTGCGTCCCTATCGAGACCGTCTAAGGACTTCTGAAGACAGCTTTTGAAGGGAGTAATGGCGTCAACCAGTTGCATAGCAAGAGTGGGAAACAGTCGAGAGGTGTCATTGCGGTTCTGCTCGCCTCTCTTGAAAAAGTATCCAGCAACTAATCGCTTCCCGCTGGAGAAAGAGTCAACAACACTGCGTGCGATGGTGGATTTGCCGGTCCCTGCAGGGCCGACAAGCCAGAAGAAAGGTTCGCTGGAGTCTTCGTCTGCCCACTGACTGATTGTTTCCTGAATGCGACTTCGAGTACCGCGCACACATCTTGGGCTATCCTGAACATCGGCGCTATCGTAGCGCGCTTCGTTGACGACTGGAAGGTCTATAGGGCGATCCTCGAGTATTCGGCTACTTAATCTTTAGTCCGGTTTCAGAAGTGAGAAGACGTGACGTACTTTGTGTGCCTTTGCTCCGCCAGCTGCTCCTCCGCGATGGATAACAAGGATCGCATGTTTCCATACTGCTGTTCTGCCGCCTTGCTGAGGACTTCTAGAGTATTCTGTGAAGCAATGGTGTTCACAGTACTTGATTCTTCCCGCACGATCTGTTCTAGTTCCTTTATCTTGGACACCATTTTCTCCCATTCATCGTGGCGGATCACATCCCGACTTATATTGGCAACCCATGTCCGGTAGAATCGCAGAACGCTCTTGATTTGAAATTCGAGGATGCGTTCATATAGGTCCACAATATGGCTGTCAAATTCGGGTTTCAGGGCCGAGCCGCGTATGGTTTCCGGCCATAGGAGACGTTCGAGCTCCACATAGTAGCGGATGCGAGAGGTAACATATGACAAGCCGTCACGATTGGCTTCTTCTGCCGCACTCGGGTTCGTCAACACCGGCAGGAGGACACAGACGCCGGCCCAGGCGAGCGATGCCTCAGGGGACACCTTGACAGCCTCATTGATGAGGCCTTTGATAGCCTGTGTGAATTGAGCTACTTGTGCGATCTGGTCCCTCAGAACAAAATCGTGGCCGAAGATAGTGTATTTGGTCTTCTTTTCGTCCGCTCGTTGCATGCCCCGGTCGGTGATGCTCTTGAGTTGGGCCTGGCGTTTGTCAGGGTGAGTATTGATTCTATTCTCAGGATGACTGAAGTCCTCTTCGTGGTGAGGTATATCCTGCAGTCTGGCTATACTGGTGGCTTACACAAGTGTTAGCTTGTAGGAACGACACAGCCCCGCGACGGAGACATACTATGCTCCACCAATTCTCTGGAGAGAAGCGCCTCGTATTGATCCACGAGCTGCACCTCCTTTTCGCGAAGAGCTTCGTAGGCGCGGTTCCATAGCGACGGCATGGTTTCCGATGGCAACTGCGTCGTCTGAGAGAGCGCCGGGTTGGCTTGAGTCGTTGAAATGCAAGTTGGACCGGACACGCAGGAAGATTCCGATTCTGTACCTTGGAGCGGGCCTGAATTAGACTGCGACAGTCGCTGGTCGGCGATATTGGCCGAGCTCGGGAAAGCCCCAGTCATGGAGGAGCTGTCATCGATGGGTGGCACTGGTGTCTGCGCGGATGGGCCACCATTGGCGTGGTCCTTGTCCACGTTGCTGCCACCATGGCGTACTGAGACCTTCAAGCGTTGAAGGGCTTTCGAAAGCCCCATGGCGTCCACAAGCTGATCACTGCTGAAGAAAATGGATGATTTTCAAGGGACATCGCCTACGATATTTCCAGGAAGATCAGGAATGCCTAAATATGTGGGATTGACGAGGCTGTGGCCATGCAGGCCGCTGGCAGTCAGCGTGCGTTGGTCCAATCATGCGCGACTGGCGATCACCCTGCATGCGTGATTGTTACCATTACTGCGGCCGTATGGCTTCGTTCTCTGGCAGGTGGAGAGCTGCCGGCCTAGAGGATCAAGACATTCAATAACAGTAGTCTTCAGACCTGCGTATCTACGGGCGGGCCAAAGTTGGACCGGTGACCCTTTACGTCTTCACAGTAGCAGTTAATGTTGCAGAGACTCAACCAGCCTAGTATAGGTAGAGTGACTATCTTTGTAGCCTGAAGATTCTCCTCAGGCGATATGCATCTTCACGGTTATTCGACGATTGGTCGCATCTTTGAAGCCTTCACATCTTCTGGTTGGACTTCATTAGTAAGAAATTCTTTCTTTGAATTACTAGATCCATCAAGTATCAAGGAAAGGGACTCTCTACTAGCCGCGAGTGAATGTTTATGATTGGGTTGCTGGGATGAACGTGGGTGCGGCGGCCAAAGGACTTGTCTTAATTTAATTGGCTAGCAGCACACCTGGGCACCCATGTCTCACCTCTGCCTCATCACACTCACGGCCCGTGCATTTCGAGCCGTACAATCCGGCACCCTGCTGCCGCAAGATGCGACTCCTCAATGTATCGTCAATGAGGCTCGAGTTCTTCCAGGGCGACTTCTCCAATGATCATTTTACCGGCGAAATACCACGGTACGCCATCTTGTCGCATACCTGGGGAGATGGCGAGGTCCTGTTCGAAGACATGGACCACGCGGCAAAGTGGTCCACCAAGAAAGCGAACGATAAAGTTCGAGGGAGTTGTGACCAGGCAAAGAAGCTAGGACTCAACTACATCTGGATCGACACTTGCTGCATCCATAAGGAAAGCAGTGCAGAGCTGTCCGAGGCTATCAACTCGATGTTCACGTGGTATTTGAAGGCATATGTCTGTTTGGTCTACCTCGAGGATGCATTTACAGCCTCTGGCTCAGATTTCGGCACCTGGGAACATTGTCGCTGGTTCTCTCGCGGTTGGACATTACAAGAGCTCATAGCACCCACGAACGTTGTCTTCTTCAACAAAGACTGGGTTTGTCTTGGAGACCGGTTTTCCATGGCGACAGCACTGGCAAATAAAACCGGCATTGATGAACGCGTACTGAGGAGTGGCCACTGGGCCATTCCACCAAATATTGATTATCACAACATTAACGACGAGTTCTGTATTACCTGTCAGCAGGTCACTGGTATCCGTTCCATCCTTGCTTCGTACAGCACATCTACAAAGTTCCGATGGGCGGCACATCGGGAGACAACACGAACAGAAGATTTATATTGGTAAGATATCATCCCACTGTCCCGGGCCTTAGGGCGATATTAGGCGAGAGTTGGCTCACTGATTTTGGATTTGCTATAGTGAGCGACCTGTTTTCCCGATTGTGCCCTAATATCAGAGCTGCTTCTCTTTGCTGCGGGTTTCCGCAATCTGAAAGAGCTGTAAGGCATCGAAATAATTTGCTAAAACCCAGTATCGTGCTGTAGATTGCCTATTGGGCATCTTCGACGTCAACATGCCGCTTCTATACGGGGAAGGCCACCGTGCTTTTCGACGACTGCAGGAGCAGGTTATCAAGTCTACTTAGTGAGTTTTTTCATTTGTAAATTCTGTGCAGGGATGAATCTTCGAGGGCCTCAATCTTTGACAGAAGATAGCATGCTGCTGGTCGCCGGTTTCACAATGCGTTGCACTGCAGTGAGGAAACTTCGTGGCACATTTCTCGCCAGCAGTTCATACCAGACAGCAAGTGCTAATATTTCTTACACATATAGTGACCACACTATTCTGCTTCACGATAGTAACGATACCACTACATACAAGGTTCTGGCCGAAACTTTGGAGGGATTTTCGAGTTTCAACTGGCTGGCAGAACGCAAGACTTTCCATTTAGACTACTCACCGGGAAGACTGACACTTGAAGTACTAATGGGCAAACTCCCCAGATCAAACCATTCAAGGGCTAGATTTGTAGCGGTTCTTGACTGTCTTTTAGGGACTGACCCTCTATGGCGACCCTGCATTATCCTGGCCCAAGTTCCTGGTCTTGATCCTACTTTCTTTCGAAGTTCACCCTATATATACATTCTCCAAACCAATGGCGGCATCTACGAACTTGGTCAGGGACATCTTCGTCTATTCGAATTCATCGAGGCCAACGAAACGAAGCGGGGGAAGGTCACAATAATCGACAAAATGCAAGACGACAATATCGGCGTACCTAATGCACTTCCAGATGTGATTAAACTCTGCCTCAGTTCATCAAAGTGGTCTATTCAGGAGACATTTCCCCATGCCACAGGCGCTGGCCTATTTATGACGGCTGATATCGCCGAGTCTTTCGTGTCGTGGTCTGTCGGTATCGCTGCACTTGGCAATGAGGATGGCTTCGGACTTATCCTCGTATTTGGGACCCGATGGAATGAAGACTGTCTGTGGGCCAAGCTACTCAGTGTGGAGGACCTTGAAACCCTTATCGTCATGCCTTACTGTTCGCAGGACGAATTCGAGAGCGAAGGCTCAGACAAAGTGCCAGCTACACAATATGAGCTGGCGAATTACTTGGTTCGCCGGATTCCTCAATCGCCATCATTACAGTTGGACAGCTTGTTTAACCGCGTGAAAGAGGCTGGTAACACGATAGAAATTGGTGGTGTGAGAGTTTGTGCTACGCTCCAGACTGAAACGTTCTTGGACAGGACCGTGGCAATGCTGAACGTTGAGTTCAGTGATGGCTCGCTTCCAAGCATCGGCCCTAGATTGATTGGAGGAATACCTTGAATGTGAAAGGTGATATGAACCTGACATCTTATGAATGAGATGGATGCCCTAGTCGTACGATCACAGAACATCGTGGTTGAATGTTAATTGATGTTTTCCAGTCTTATATTGGCATATCTCCTCAAATTCTAGTATTGCGATCAAAACGGTTGGACTATCTCGATTCTCATGACGTCCTCTTGCCTATCTATACATTCATCTCTTGGGGCTTTTCAGTAGGGTCCTTCTGAGAACCTTGGTTCTGAAGCCTTCTTGCCACATTGTTGCCCAGATATTTCTCCATGTTGGGTACGAAAGCGGACGCAACAATTAAGATAACAGAAAATGGGATTGTGCAATAGAAGACAACCTTGAAAGCATCCGTGTAAGCGGCCTTCAGGGCGTTGCCAACAGCCGCAATGATTGAGTCGCTAATTCCAGGAACAGTCGTAAAACTCCCAGCAGTTATTCCGGCGAACAACTGCGGAAGGGATGATGGCGGTAATCCAGCATCTATGGCGGCTGGCGCGACATACTGTGGCACGTAGTCATTGAGTTTGTTCGAAAGCACCGAGACGTACAAGGCTTGTGCAACGGCCCCAGCCAGGGCGCGCAATGAGCCCATGACTCCAGTCGCAAGTCCGATATCTTGAGGTTCAAGAACGAGAGTCACACCCGGAAAGGAGATGTTATCGATAAACCCAATGGCAACGAGTCCGCAGGTGGCGAGGGCGATAGTTGCCGCCCAGCGATCCTTGTCTAGAGACAAGAGGGCTGTGATGAAGGTGAAGGACAGCAAAGAGGCGATCACAGTCTGGATCTTGACTTTGGGCACGAAGGAGATAAAGAGACCTCCTAGTACTTGACCTGCAAGGATACCGCCGCCAACAACTGAGCTCTGCATGCCAATCTCCCGAGAATCTGTTGTATAGATGGACTGAATCAAGGTTGGCCAGATGACGGTGAGCGAATAATAAACCATCGCCCCAATGGCTGCAATGACCACGATCGCAACAAAACCAATGTTTTTGAACAGACGAGGGGGCATGATCGGCTGCACTTTGCAGAAATATGCCTCTGCATTCGAAATTAGTCAAGCCTACATAAATATCTTCAATTGCCACTTACCATATACAATGAAGAAGATGAATGTTAATAAACCTATGATGATAGTACACAGCACATGCGCGCTAGCCCATGGGTATGTCGTACCTCCCCACTATATCTGATTAGAAGTCGTTGCCAGATAGCTGTAAGACGAAGGACCACTTACGGAGAGGCCAACTAGGAAAAGAACACACCCTGCAATAAACAGGAATATTCCAATGAAATCTAGCTCCTTGACTTGCTGCCGCTTGGTCTTGCCGTTGACGTGGAGTTGGTTATACGTCGGCGGGTGGTAGAGGAAGAAGTACAGCGCGAGAGCAATGACACTGAAGATGTCGCCCAAGAAGTAGCTCCATCGCCACTTTGAGGCCGTGTTCTCGATGAAGAGCCTGGCTATGATCGGACCGAACACGGCGAAGGGTGCCGATGAGATGAAGACGAGAGTGACGATGGGACCCCTCATGGTATTTGGCACCAGTTCGCCAAGGACGATCCCAAAGGATAGCTGTCCTGCTGCAGCAATACCATTGCAGAGGTTTGCACCGATAAGCATGCCTACGCTTTGGGCACAGGACCCTATGATACATCCAATGAGACCAAGGACCTGTGTACCGAGCACCATGTATCGTCTGCCAAAGATATCGCTGATTCGGCCGACGAGAAGGAATCCGATGCAACTCCCGAGGGTCCAGACTGTCGCAACCCAGTTGATGTCAGGGGAGTTTCCGAGATCGGCATTGATCAGAGTTCTAACATTTCGTCAGGTCTCCGTTCGGAAAGTTGGAGGCATAGGAAGCACTTACAATGTGTTCGCTGGCAAGACCCAACCGAGGTAAGCACAGATGTTTGCGCAGCATTGTGCCTATGTGGACAGTGGTCAGTTTTTGAGGGAATGGAGTGAGTTAGGTTGAAGGCGTACCACTACCGTTCCTATGAACTCGACGCTTCTAAAATATCCCTCTGGCATGGCTGCTGCGTCCCCTCCTACGGCATTGTGATCGACGTAATTAACAGTTCCATCAGTGTGAACAACCTTCAAGTAGTTCTTGTTGTCTTCCGAGGTTTCGGTATGGACTTCTTTCAACTGATTATCCTTGGGGTCCCTAGCACTTTCCACGTGCTCACTGCGAGCAATCTTCGCTTCTTGCAGCTCATTGTTTGACGCAGAGTTGTCGTCCGAAGACATGCTGAGCGGCATGCGTTAGGATAATACTAGGAGGCGATATGTAAAGGGGTGAAATAATGAATGATAGTGGCCCTTGAAGGATTGCAGAAAGCTTAGTCCGGGGGTTTTAGTCAACTGTAACAGAGGGGTCTCCGTTCATATCTGGGCTTACAGATTGGTAGTACTGTGGGTGGGGATAGATGATAGTAGAAGTATACATGCAACCATAAGCTGCGATGACCGTAAGCTTAGCGCGTCTACTTTCTGACCGCTTTGTGCTGCCTTTCGCCCGATACTGTACGCAAACAAGATCTGAAGTCAGGTCTGGCTCAGATCAAAAAAGTCGGAAAAGTTACGCTGGAAACTTGACACAGGTCTTGGGGAGCTGAAATCAATTTGAGGAGAAACTCAAGGTGAACTTGCCCGGCTTCCAGGTTGACGATTGCCAGGTCCTATGAAGATCTGGCCCAAGAGAGGGCCAGACCAGCGTACCCTCTGTGCAACATTCGTATCCATCCAGCTGAACTAGCCTACCTATGACATGTGTGTTCTAGGAGGGCCTAGGCACGACAATGTCGCAGAGCCATGCGCCACGTACAGACCTCTCACTTGACATTGTTAATGCAGAACTGGCGCCAAGATGCATGTCAATCAAGGAGATCCCTGCTCTTAGAAAAATCCGGGGGAGGACCCAACGACACGGTAGTGCATAACATGGGGAAGTTTGTGAGCAGATACCACTTTGGTCGGATGTATCAGGCTGCGGGTGTGTTGTTACGGTTTGCGGAGAATGGGACCCGGCTGCCAGGACTAAAACCTGGCTGACGCAAAGTTAGCACGCCTCTATTATACCTGTTGACATCTGCACGTGATACGGATAACCACAGCCGAAGCAATCAATGCTCAACTATTAATTGACTTTTGCGGCTTTCCTGTTTTAGTTGACCTCCTTCTTTATCCAATTTTCAGGAATTATACAGCCTTATCGTCGGATTATCTGCTCTACCAAACTTAACAGCTCCGAAAATTCAAGACCAGGTTGACCAAAACGAAATTTTCGCCTAGGGGGGAATTCGCAAGGGTAAAGCCCGTATTGTCGAGAAGTGAGACACATCTCGTGGTCTTATGCAAGAGTAGTAGCACGTGACTGGTGCATTTTGGCCAGCGCTGCGAATTTTGCCGTTTATTAGGAAGCGGATAAGAACAAGAATAGACAATCATGACTGCGCGTGAATCAAAGCCGGTTCAATCTCGTCGAAGCTACGCCGCAGCAATGAGCCAGATAGTCATTTTGAGCGTTCATCCCAAATAATCTAGCCGCGCGAAATACAGGTCAGGGCCTGCGGGGCCGCTGACCGTTTCCACAGCTTGAGATTCAGCCTCACGAGGCTCCGCATGCTTATTTACTTCTTTTGATGCAACAGCGATTTCACTGTTATGAAGCTCCATCATATAAAAAGTCTACTGGTCCTAGCTTCTTGGAAATGAGATTAATCAACACATCGACATTGGACATGCATGACTTCTTTGGAAGCAGCATTCCTGATTTTGCTATTCTGAGCCACACCTGGGGAACGGAAGAGATAACATACCAGCAATGGATGGCCAGGGATGATAGTGAAGGGTCACTAGCATGCAAAAGCGGTTATCAGAAGATTATAAGGGCATCCCAACAGGCCCGCGAGGATGGATTGGATTGGATATGGATCGATACCAATTGCATCGACAAAACCAGCTCTGCGGAACTGACTGAAGCCATCAACTCCATGTTCAAGTGGTATAATGACTCAAAAGTTTGCTATGCCTACTTGGCGGACGTTGCAATCGCTGATCTTTCTGCTCGGGATAGCACTTTCCGTCGTAGCCTGTGGTTCACTCGTGGCTGGACGCTCCAGGAGCTTCTAGCTCCAAAATATCTGGTGTTCTATACTCGGGAATGGGTTCCTATAGGAGAACGCTCGCACCCGCGCCTGCTACTCTCAATCTCCAAAGCAACCGCAATTGAGCCAATGTACTTAACGGGGCATAGGAGTGTAACCATGGCTAGTGTTGCGAAAAGGATGTCTTGGTTATCAAAGAGGCGGACGACCCGAGACGAGGATATTGCCTATTGCATGTTGGGGATTTTTGGGGTCAACATGCCTCTACTCTACGGAGAAGGTAGCAAGGCATTCCTGCGTCTCCAGGAGGAGATCATCAAAGTTTCGCATGACCATTCGTTATTTTGCTGGACGTTCACGGCGGAGGTACCTCTGGACTGGGTGAGCATCCTAGCCCCTACCCCAGGAGCCTTCGAGAGGTCTGCAAATTATGTCCCCAAGGAACTGCGTCAAGCGTTGACCCCATACACGATAACGAACCTGGGGCTATCAATCCAACTTCCCATCGTCCATACCCTCACCAGCTCATTCGTAATTTTGAATGCTGGGCTGAGTCAGCAGGACATGAGCGAGCGAGCTGGTCTAGCAGTGCGACAAGACCAATATTCTTCACGTGCCATTCGAACCACGCCGATTCTTAGACGCCACTGGTTTCCCAATGAACCACTGAATATACATTGGTCTAACCCGCAGCTCATGCATCGCCATGAGTTCTTCGTCAACTCCAGACCTGGCATCCTCATATCCAATCCATACGCACAACCTATGCTGGAAGATCTCAGCGTTCTTGTTTTGATGCAGACCACTGATCCCAGACTCTTCAAAGGAGCGGAACCAATCGGTCTCAGTCCAGAAGGATACTCCAGCTACAACGTTGCGTGCATGGAGACACCAACCATTGAAACATACCCTCCAGGTATGTTTGACTTTCAGCGAAGTCTCTTGTATCTGCCGGCAATCAATGAAGGGGAAGACTCTACTGCTGCTTGCTTGTTAGTCTTGCGCCACGAAAGCGAACCGTCTAGTGGCTACTTTCTTTACTTTGCAGCCAGAACGTCTGCGAGGGGCGAAAAGACGTGGTCCTGCGATGTAGTCCCACGTGCCAGTCTATCAAGGCGAAAACGGTCTGGTCGCTGGCCGGTCGGTGAAATCTTGGCAGATTTCATCAAAAAGACTGTAAAGGGTTCCGCAAAGGATCCTTTAAGGTTGACCATAGGGCCCTTTCTTACGGCAAGTCGATCTCACACCACGAGAGCAGTCCTCTTACACGGATCTCAGCAGGGAAAACTCTGGGTTGCACGGCGCGCGGTGGAAGAAGATAATAGCGACGTGGACTCTAACTGCGCCAATGCCGGCCATTAGCGCGCACCAAAGTCCGCGATCTAGTTACTCACACTGTATTTTCTTTCGTTCTACTAAGAAGATTCAGATCGTACTGAGAGCGTAAATACGCTAGGTTGTCACCTCACGGAAGAGCATTTCATGATCACAAGTGTCCTAACTTCTTCAGCTTGAACATAGTTGTAGTATATCATTTCGCACCTTACTCCACAGCTTTTAGGCCGTTATATCCCAGGTTTTGAAGCTACGCCACTCCCACAATATAGGCGCTAAGTGTACTATGTGTCATTGAGAAGTATTTATCAACCGTCAACGGGTGTTTCGGGATCCAAACGTGGTAGAGCTAGGTTGCCATTTCCGGCAGACCAACCCGTAAACCAGGAACCTTCGTGAAATGACCCTTATGCTCGCCTAACCCAAGCAATGTTAAAGATGGTAGTGTGCCAATACTCCTGATGTGATCGGCCCCTTTTGCAACCAGTCCTGCGAAACGCCACCCAATGCACTTTGATGATAGTTATGCCCAATGGGGAAAAGATAAATCACAACGAAGAAAGCCTTCTATCCCGCTTTTGCAACGAACGCGTGTGCTTGGAGTTGTACATGGAGGTCGGGCGTTGCCTCGTGGCCCCAGTCCTGGTTGCCTCTCCAGGAGTGACAGCGGCGGACCTGGGTAACGCACTTCTCATCATCTGCTGGTGGTCCCTCGTTCGAGCTCGTGGTATCGGTAATTGGAGAACCGCATTGTCTGGGTACATCTTCTCACCGCTGTCGAAGGAGCTGTCCTTCTCGCTCATTACCCCCTTTCCCTTTTCATCGACCCCGCTGCTCCCTACGCCGCCTTTTACGAGCACCGCAGTGCCGGCTCCCTTGGTCAACGACGACTGGAAGCTCTCCCAGTTCTGAGCTGGTGACTTGGTCTCGTCCGTGACCATGAACAGGGCCGCGACGACTAGGCCACAGCAGAAGATTATGGTGCAGATGACGGCGCCCGCTCGGTCACCGGTGGTGACTGGCGCGAATACGATGCCGCCCAAGGGATCGGTCCGACCAATATCAGAACCACCACCGGCGGGATCGCCAACGCTGGTTCCGCCCGTGCTGCCGGTAACAGGCGCCTCGGCATCTTGAATCATGTTGGCGAGTACTACCTCGGCGGCGGCCATCTGCTGCCCGACTCCGGTCGACCCGTCCCATTTGCCGGAATTGTTCGCCCACTTCATGCCACACATGCGACCGTTGTTGCCCCCCACGCACTGGTTGGCCGCGGCCTTGGCCGAATTTTCGAGGAGCGGTTTGATGCGATTGTAAGTCCAGGGAGCCCATTTCGTGGTTGCCGCCATCCAGCGGCTCAAGTACGCTTTGAACGATTGCTGATCTAGATTACAGAGCCCAACACCCTCGCAAGCGATCTCGATCATCACGGGTGGACTATTGTTCTCGTCGCTGAAGAAGAACACATCCGTCCCATTTAGCAGGCCGTCGACCCTCTCACGCCACATATCGCGATCACTGGCGCGATTTTCGGCCTCTGCCCAGGCGTACATTGCGGCGGCCCCGAGAAGAAACGACCCCGCGTTATACGAGAACTGGTAGGGCACGGGGTTCGTGCAGTTGATTTCGATATGCGACCCATCGTACACGCGATAGTCGTCGTCCATGAACTTGACATTGACCATCCAGTCCCAGGTTTTCACGGCCCAGTCAGCATACGAACTGTTTCCGGTATAAAGAGCCAGGCGCGCAGCGATGTTGAAAAAGCAACCCTGGGAGATGGAGTTTTTGTAGTTGTAGCCATTGTTCCATTGGAATATCTGCCACCGCAAACCTCCGTTGCAGTACTGAGTGTCCCATCGAGCTGCTTGCGTGTTGAATACGGCTTGTGCGAGTGCCAGCCAATGCGGCTGTCCTTTCGGCGGATCTGGAAATTTGTACTCTGCAGCGGTCATGACTGCCATGCCCCAAAACCCTTGATCGTCGTTCCCCTCGGTGAGAGTCTGGTTTGGCGGCATGTAATCGTTGTACGGTCCAACCTGGAAGAGCAGGGCATCCTGGGCAATCTGGTTGTACGTCGCGTCTCCTGTGTAATACCAATAGTCGATCAGGGATCCCATCATGGCGCCCGCCTCCCACCCTGATTGAAATCCATCAGTCAACTCGGAATACCTCGAATCGGAGGAGGATGCTCACAGTAGTATGGTGGTGGTAGGAGACCAGGAGTCTGCCCCGGTTGATCGCCCGTATAGAAGGTCATCAGATCAGCAACCATCTGTTTGGAGACACTCCGTATAGAGTCTGGGGGAGAGCTATCAGTTGAGCCATTGATACGAAGACATCTTGGCCAGATGCTAACCTTGTGAGTTTATGTCGAGATCATAGGCACTGGCACTAAACTGGCTGCTCATCAGCAGCAAAGGTGCTGCTGACAAGGTTGGCGCCCATAAAAGCCGCATTATAGTGGTTGTTGATCGAAGTATGGCCTGGGAGAGATCTATGAATCCATCCAGGTCGTCATGAGAAGCAATTACAAGTTTGAATAGAGCTTTGAAGAGTCAAAGAGAGGATTCGAAGCGGCAATTTAATCGGTCAATCCTGTTTTCAACATGCGACTGTTGGCATGCATACATACACGGCCATTCAACTGCAGTCCGCATCTATCGTGAAAGGCGTTTGACCAGGCAGGGGTAATGTCAAGACATGGGTCGCACTTGTGAGCCCCGCGTCAGGATCGAATTAATACGAGAGATGATTGATAATCTGGAAGGGTCGCACTTGGAAAAGGCAACCATGGCAGATTATGTGAGTGCGAAAGGACGAAGGGCTACCTAAGGGCAGGTCTAGATGGCAGCCACCTACCTTTTGACAAGCTGCATGTCCAGCCGACGTGGACAAGCGTGACGCACAGCTTACCTTCCAGCCTTGCTTCCCCGAGGTAAGCAAGCTTTGCGCGGTGATGTTCATACGAGAAATCTGGGGTAGACTAAACTACTACACATGTAAGTGCTGGGGTGGGTTGCCCTCAGGGCGGGCCGATGAACCTGCAGTCGATCATTTGACACGCAACTCCGAGTACTGTTCAGGCCGGCTGCGGCACAGAAGATACACTCGTGTTGAGCGATGGGGCTCGAACCAATGTACATGGCTCCCGCCCAAAACAGCGCGACCCCAAAAATGACGCTGCCTGATTGCGGGCAGCGCTGACGATCGAATAGTACCTGAGCAGTATCCCGCGTTGTATTGCATCCATGACGAGAGCAGAAAGCGGGGAAAGCAGCTGAAAGAGAAGGGCATAGTTAAGCGTTCGGCAACGGCTGGCTGGCTTATCCCGGGCTTCCAGCAGGAGCCTTGAACTAAGACACCAGGAGACTCAGAATGTTCGAATGAGACTTCAGCCAAATGTTAAGTGATGTTGCCAAGACAAGCGAAAATGAAGGAGTCCCCAGCAGCAGTGGTCTGGTTCAGATGAATACGCAGGCGTAACCTCGCGTGGTTGTAGGTGGCTCGCTCGTACGATGGCTTCACGAGGTTGGATTCCGGGGATTGCGCGGAGCCGAAGCGGCAGGAAGTCGGCGCATGTAATTATTGAATCAGATGGATTGAATCGGATGGTCGGTTAGGTTCCCAGGTGGCTGGATGTCAGTGGATGAACGGCTCCAGTCTGTTCTTGGAGCTCCACTTGCCCAGAAGGACGAAGCCGACTGACTGCCTATTCCAGAACACATGGGATACGATTCAATACATTAAGGTAGCTAGCTAGCTGCCACAGTCTCTTGCACGCCCGCTAGCAACCTTGAGTCTAAAGAGTGGCTAGGGTGGGCGGAGAAGACGACGACGAGACGGGGCTAATTAGTCTTTTCAACTGCACTCCAGAGAGTTCGGGGCGCGCGGCGGCAGCCGGGCCAGCCATCCATTCTTTGCCCATTTCATGGCGATGAAACGGAGCTGCAACATGCTTGAGGGCTCTGAAGATTCGACCGCAAGCTTGGCATACTACCGTAACACTGTCAACTGAAAAAGGGTCGCCACATGGATCGCCAGGAACGCTTGGGATGGCCTCAATTCTACAAACATGGAAAAGATTGAGCAAGTAATCTCTTCCTTGTCGGGCCCCTGCGCGCGTGCGGACTCTGGTCCTGGCCAAAGCAGGATACGGGGTGGCTGCATTAATTAGAAGACTGACGTAGGTGCACACGGAGGAGCTTATGGAGGAGGGGACTGTAGGGACCCAGGGACTCCTCATGGGCGACCCGAGGCCTTGGCTTGGCCTACCAGCCCTCGCATTGCCTCGCCCGCCAGCCTAGCAGCGCACTGCCACAGCCGCGATTGCGAGTCGTGAGGCTTTTGAGGCGGATGTCTCTCGGATTGCGTGGACGCCGCCTCCAGGTACACCTTGGTAACGTAGGGCCAGTCAGGTAGCTGGCGAATGCTGGTTCGTAGACGGGCGGCGATTCACTGAATTCACATGTCCCTCGCAGGACAGGCTTCTTCCGCGCTGGTAAAAAAGATAAGAAGCGAAACAACTGGTTCGGGTCCTCCACGTCGCATGCAATCAAAGCGAGCAAAGGGGTTTTGACACACGGCCGGCCATTCTGCGACTCTAGCGAGGAACAAAGCCGTGCTTCACCAGAGCGACAAGGCTAGACAAACCGCTGCCGTTTGGTCGATTGTCGACTGGCCACTGCCACTGTCCAGGGTCTGCTGATCAGCCGGGGCCCTGCGGTCCCAGTCTCCGTACCAAAACGTTTCACCAGGCCAACTCGGCCTGGGGCCTGCTAGGGAGCACGGATACCTACCATCCCCGTTCTGGCCGCCTGCCCAGCGACTGGCCACTGGAGTCTGGGCGTCTCTGCTGCTGCTGCTACCTGGCGTTGCCGTCCATCTTCCCTTGTCAGCAGCCAAACCTCTCCTCTGCCAACCTCTCTTCATTCCACATCCACACTCTTCTCGCGAGAAAGCCAGCCAGCCATATCCATCCATTAACATCGTCGCCATCGCCGACCGACGCTCAGTATCAATCCACGCAACTTTTAACGCACGTCGCATCCACCGCTCGTTTGATCCGCCCTCCGCCGTCTAGCCAAGCTCTCCCGTCACAATGGCCTCCCAAGACGCTCCCTACGACCCCTACATCCCCAGCGGCCAGGCTGGCGCTGCTCCCCAGCAGGGAGGAAACCCCAGGACACAGGCGCTGCAAGCTGTAAGTTGATTTTGAGAAACCCTCTACCATGCCGATCGAGACGAGTTGCCCCGGATTCGTGATCCTGGCCCTGTCCGCCACAAGCGCCCACGGCATATCCCACACCTGTCGTCAATCCAGCACAATGGAATCACGCGAGTAGGTGTCATAAAGGGGCATGCGCGCACCTTGCGAACAACCACCGCCGATCCTTCGATTGCCAGGAGCGCCGTTGAGATGATTTCGAAAGATGCCAGTGGCATCTGATGAGCATCTGCATAGGCCAGGGTGCCAACCGCACGACTTAAGTGAGAGTCAACCGGCGATGGCCCGCCTCTTCGACATCGCGCGCGCATGCGCGCCTCTGTGACAAGAAATCGCACTCCGAGACTCTTTCTTCAGTCTGCAGCAGGACTGTATTGCGCAAATTCGGGGCAAAGTCAGGCGGCTACTCACAGAAACAGTCTGCTAACGTGAGCCATGACAGCAAATCGATGACACCGTCGGTGTCATGAGAGAGAACATCAACAAGGTCTCTCAACGTGGCGAGCGGCTCGATGCCCTTCAAGATAAGACGGACAACCTGGCCGTCTCGGCACAAGGCTTCCGCCGCGGCGCCAACAGAGTGCGCAAGCAGATGTGGTGGAAGGACATGAAGATGCGAATGTGCCTGATTGCAGGTATCATCATCCTCATTCTCGTCATTGTCATTCCAGCTGGTAAGTGTCCTACCCACAAGATTCGCATTGTCCGCCCTCACAGTACGTGCTGACACACGGCCTCCACAGTCGTCGCGACCAAGAACAAATAAGAGAGCATCGATTCGATTTGATTGCCGCAAGACGTGGACAACGGGGCATGACATGAATGACATGGTGGAACTCGCAGGCTACGAGGACCTGAAGTGGTTCAAGACGATCAAAGCACATGGGATTTATAGTACAGAGGAGTTATTGTCATGGGTTTGACCGGTTCTTTTCTCTTTGACTCGCACCAATACCACACGACCTGGGCCGGACGACGCCGGCCGGGCCTTTGGAGATAGTTGCGCAGGATGAGATGCCTCCGTATGTATGTATGATGGCGAGGCGAGACGAGACGAAGCAAGGCGTTTCCGACTTAATTGAGACATCCTTCCACGACGCCGTGCCTGCTGGCTGTTGCAGCCTTTTGGTGAACCACCGATGATGAACACGAGAATACGAGACGCCAGGCCTCAGACTGTCACGAGAGGATGGCTGGAAATTAGCCCTGTTCCAACTTCGAATCTTCATCACATGCATGCGACTACTTGTATATCCTAGGTCGAGGCAGCCGATATGACTGCCGTCTTGGAGGGATCGGGGTTGCTGCAGACTACATCGGATTAAGTACTCGTAACTCGTAGCCAACCTGACGTATACTATAGGTAGCCCCATAGTGAGAGCACTGGATCCTCCAAAACTGTCTAGGCTGCATTCTTGTGTGAATGCCGTGCCACCGTACAGACAACTGAATCAAGTAACCCGAGATCATCACGCCGTGAGCCATTTTCCCTCCCATGTACGCACCAACTCAGGTCGGCTGGTAGGTGTGCTCAAATATAGCTCAGGACGAGGGAGGCCTCTGCGGACTGTCACGAGTAGCCAACTCATCACGGCTCTTACAAGCAAAACCGATAGACCACTCGCGGTAGCACGGGGGCTCGGAGCCGTGTCGTCACATATTGGATCTGCATGTGGTGAGAGGTTACATAAACGGGCAGCGGGCGGGTCTGCTACCGTCGACGACGCTAGTTGGCACCGATGTTGAGGGTCTGAGGTGTCTGACTCCGACCTGGCCTCTGGGCTGACGGGGTTGCATGGCCCGCATGGGGAATGGCATGGGAGACGCCCTCGACGACAGCGATTTTCGGCGCCCAAATTTTCCCCCCAAGCCCTTTTGGTAGTGCGTGCCCCAGACCAGGACCGACAGCTGCCCCTCGGAAACAGAGATTTATTACCGACAATTGTGTACCTGGGCCTGCCCATGACTGTCGAGTCAACTCCAGAGGTCTAGCCTTGAGTCTTTGAACAACCCTCTCCAGCCGATTTCTCTATTCTGAGGTAAGCCAATTGGCCTCAACGTCTTGTTATACATGAACTCCGGCAATCGTTTGTTCTACCGCGACATAGTCTGATTGATCCCCCGTGCATCCAGGTCTCTGTGCTTCTGCTTGTCCAGAGCTTGGGAAGGGAGCTCCTGCCCCTCCTACTCCGTTGACCACGCCGAACTACTCGAGTCGGATCCCGCGACCGACTTTTTGTGCACAGGCACAACCCGAGAAAGAAAAGCCCTAGGCTTGTCAACCGGGCTTCGACTCGACCCGAACCCTTCCAAGGATACATCGGATACATCCTTGGATAGACAACTCTCCTCTCCCAACGCCTCGCTCCGTTCCACCCTCTCGTCTGCTGCCACGCCGCACGATCGAACGCCATGCTTTCCCGGGCCAGTCGAGTCGCCGTCCGGGCCACCATCCGGGCTGGCGCTCGGAGGGCATCGCCTCGCACCGCCGCACGCTTCGTCCCTGCGCTCGCGAGCAGGACCCAATTGGCCGCCTACTCGTCCAAGGAGAACAACTCCAAGTTCATCCGCACCGCCGTCATCCAGGTCCTCAACAGCATCGGCTCCAAGCGCGAGGTCCAGCAGTACCTCTCCCACTTCTCCTCCGTCTCGTCCCAGAAGTTCGCCGTCATCAAGGTCGGCGGCGCCATCCTGACCGAGCACCTGGACGAGTTCTGCAGCAACTTGGCCTTCCTCTACCATGTCGGCCTGTTCCCCATCATCGTCCACGGCGCTGGGCCCCAGCTCAACAAGCTCCTCGAGGAGGCGGGCGTTGAGCCCCAGTTCGAGGAGGGCATCCGTATCACCGACGGCAAGACCCTCGGCGTTGCCCGCAAGCTGTTCCTCCAGGAGAACCTGAAGCTCGTCCAGCGCTTGGAGGCCATGGGCGTTCGCGCCCGTCCCATCACCTCGAGCGTCTTCACCGCTGATTACCTCGACAAGGACAAGTGGAAGTTCGTGGGCAAGATCACGGACGTCAACAAGGAGCCCATCGAGAGCGCCATTGCCAATGGATACTTGCCTATCCTTACCTCCATGGCCGAGACCCCCGAGGGCCAGGTCCTCAACGTCAACGCCGACGTGGCCGCCAGTGAGCTCGCCCACGCCGTCGAGCCCCTGAAGGTTGTCTACCTGAGCGAGAAGGGCGGCCTGTTCGACGGCGATGGCCAGAAGATCTCGGCTATCAACCTCGACCAGGAGTTCGACTCCATCATGTCACAGAGCTGGTGCAAGTTCGGCACCCGCTTAAAGATCAAGGAGATCAAGGAGCTCCTGGACGGGCTCCCCCGAACCTCCAGCGTCGCCATCATCCACCCGGCCGAGCTTCAGAAGGAGCTGTTCACCGACTCGGGAGCCGGCACCCTTATCCGCCGTGGTGCCAAGCTCATGACCGCTACTAGTGTTGACGAGTTCACGGATCTGCAGCAGCTGAAGGAGGTCCTCGTGCGCGACCGTGATGTGACGGATGCAAGGGCCACCGTCGATCGCTACGTGGACTTCTTGAAGCAACGGGAGTTCAAGGCCTTCTTCGATGAGGACATGAAGGCCCTCGCCGTGGTCTTGCAGCCCGATCAGAAGAAGGCCTACTCGACCTTGGCAACCTTGACCATTACCAAGTCTGGCTGGTTGAGCAATGTCGCCGACAACATTTTTGCCGCCATCAAGAACGAGTACCCGAGCCTTGTCTGGACCGTCAAATCGGACGACGAGAACCTCACCTGGTTCTTCGAGAAGGCAGACGGCAGTCTGATCCGAGGCAACGACGTACTGTTCTGGTACGGAATTGAGGAGGGTCAGGACCTCACCGAGCTCATGAAGGAATTCACCACCCACGGCCGTTCCATGCTCGGCGAGTCCAACTTGGAGTCGAGACTGCACCGAGCTGCCCAGATCGCCTCGCAAAACCTCAAGACCCATGCTGCTTCCGGATCGGTCGCAAACCAGGCACGTGGCTACTCTACGCTTGCCCGCCGACCTGTGCTGGGAACTGCCCGTGGCTTTGCCAAGGGCCTGTCGAGGGGGTTTGCTACCACTACCAACCCCAACCCTCCCTACGGAAAGAAGCATGCTTCCAACGAGGTCCCCTCGAGGGTGGCCTTGATTGGTGCCCGTGGCTACACCGGCCAGGCTCTGATCTCCCTCCTCAACACCCACCCCAACTTTGTCCTGAAGCACGTTTCTTCTCGTGAGCTCGCCGGACAGAAGCTCCAGGGCTACGACAAGAAGGAGGTCACCTACGAGAACTTGAGTGCCGAGGAAGTTGGCCAGATGGAGGAGAGAGGCGACATTGACGTCTGGGTCATGGCCCTTCCCAACGGTGTTTGCAAGCCTTACGTCGATGCGATCGACCAAGCTCGCGCAAAGACGGGTGCCAGGGATGACACCAGCGTGATTGTGGATCTGTCGGCGGACTACAGATTCGACGACGGCTGGACCTACGGTCTTCCCGAGCTGGTCAAGCGCTCCAAGATCGCCCAGGCCAACAGAATCTCCAACCCCGGCTGCTATGCGACTGGTGCTCAGCTGGGTATCGCACCCCTGTTGGAGTTCCTCGGTGGCCAGCCCAGCATCTTCGGTGTCTCTGGTTACTCGGGGGCCGGCACCAAGCCGTCGCCCAAGAACAACGTTGAGCTCCTCAGCGACAACTTGATCGCCTACAGCTTGACGGATCACATCCACGAGCGGGAGGTCAGCACTCAGCTCAACACCCCCGTTTCCTTCTCGCCACACGTCGCCCAGTGGTTCCAGGGCATCCACCACACCATCCACATCCCGCTCAACAAGACCATGACGTCGCGAGAGATCCGTCAGATCTACCAGGACCGGTACGCCGGTGAGAAGCTGGTCAAGGTTATTGGCGAGGCGCCCATGGTCAAGTCGATCAGCCAGAAGCACCACGTCGAGATCGGTGGGTTCGCCGTCCACAGCTCAGGCAAGCGGGTCGTCGTCTGCGCGACCATCGACAACCTGCTCAAGGGAGCAGCTACACAATGCTTACGTAAGTGACACCCCTGAACCTGGACTATTATACGACCACGACCCGTTAGAAAGAATAGTATGCTGACTCTGCCACACAGAGAACATGAACCTGGCACGCGGCTATGCGGAGTTTGAGGGTATCCCCCTGTCGGAGTAGACACTAAAACGGCTATCTTTCCTTGCTTCTTGTCATTTCAATGGGTTTCTAGGGTTTTCGGCTAATCTTTTTCGGTCTTGATTTTGTGTATATACCTCGAGGCCAATTGAAGAAAATGTTCATATACTCGTGATGGTGATTTTTCTTATGCTGTCCAAGCCATGTTGCCGCCTCTTGCCTTGGATGTGAAGACTCGTAGCAATGACTTGTGGCAATGATCACTGACGATTATAAACCATATGACCCTATATATACAAGTGCATCGCAAATGAGGTTCCTTTGACAGCAAGTGTGCATTTATAGTCCTGTCAAACAGATCTGACTAAAAAAATTACTTAGTAGTAACAACTCGATGGGCAATGCGGGCGTGGAGCATTACCTGGCAGGACCCCTGCTCCAACCTTCAACCTTGGCTACACACACTATTGAACACTCCCGTCAACCGCCCTCCGATAGCGGGCCACATCCAGTCAACATTTTTGGCGGGGCAGGGGCCCGAGAAACATCCCACTTACAAGACGGGACTACGTCAGTAATAATACCAGCACCGCGCAAATCTCCAGACCGATCTGCGACAACAGTCAATCACTCTACAGACAACAATTGGACGGTCCCCGGCAACTCTCGCGGAAACCAAGAGACACCCCAAGAAACCACCATGGCGCCTCCGTTCCCAACCAAGAAGTGCGGCGTCCTGGGCTGCACGGGCTCGGTCGGCCAGCGCTTCATCCTGCTGCTCCAGCAGCACCCGCACTTTGTCCTCCACGCCGTCGGCGCCTCGTCGCGGTCCGCCGGCAAGAAGTACAAGGACGCCGTGCGCTGGAAGCAGGCCTCGCCCATCGGCGCCGTCGGCGACCTGGTCGTGCGCGAGTGCAAGGCCAGCGAGTTCGCCGACTGCGACGTCGTCTTCTCCGGCCTGGACTCGGACGTCGCTGGTGACATCGGTATGTACTTTTGTCCTTGTATAGTCCGCCCGCCCAAAGAGATCGATATAGCTGACCGAGTTCCTCTCTCCCCTTCCTACAGAGATGGAGTTCCTCAAGGCCAACCTCGCCGTCTTCTCCAACGCCAAGAACTACCGCCGCGACCCCCTCGTGCCGCTCGTCGTGCCGACCGTCAACCTGCCGCACCTGGACCTGATCCCGCACCAGCGCCGCCACCACGGGCTCGAGAAGGGCTTCCTGGTGTGCAACTCCAACTGCGCCGTCATCGGGCTGGTGATCCCGTTCGCCGCGCTGCAGGCGCGCTTCGGCCCCGTCGACACCGTCTCGGTCGTCACCATGCAGGCCGTCTCGGGCGCCGGCTACCCGGGCGTCAGCAGCATGGACATGATCGACAACGTCGTGCCCTTCATCTCGGGCGAGGAGGACAAGCTCGAGACCGAGGCGCGCAAGATCCTCGGCTCCATCTCGGACGACCGCACCGCCCTCGTCGACCAGGACGGCCTGCGCGTCTCGGCCGCCTGCAACCGCGTGCCCGTGCTGGACGGCCACACGGCCTGCGTCAGCCTGCGCTTCAAGAACCGGCCCGCCCCCCAGATCGACGACGTCAAGGCCGCGCTGCGCGAGTACGTCAGCGAGGCCCAGGCCCTCGGCTGCCCCAGCGCCCCGCAGCCCAGCATCATGGTCTTCGACGACGCCGACCGCCCGCAGCCGCGCCTCGACCGCGACCTGGGCCGCGGCTACACCGTCAGCGTCGGCCGCGTGCGCGAGGACGACAGCGGCATCTTCGACCTCAAGTTCGTCGCCCTGAGCCACAACACCGTCATTGGCGCCGCCGGTTCGTCCATACTGAACGCCGAGGCCGCGGTCCTGAAGGGCTACATCTAAAAAAAGAAAAGAAGCATGTGTGTTTTCTGGCGTTGAGACGGGGACAGAGCATTTAACCGGGTACCAATTGGCTGTAGACCGGAGGCTTATAGAGGAATGGGAACAAAAGGTTCGAAAAAGTCCAAAATTGGAATCTCAGTTGAAGCTCAAGCTTATGCTATGACCATTGTGATATGAAACCCCCTGATATGTGATCTATACTCTTTTTCACAATACATGGTAGTATAATAATGCATGTCTACGCAATTTTATATCTTAGGCGGACTCTCCATAGATTCGTTCCCCTTATCAAGCACCCTTTCCCTGCAAACTTATGGCAAACTCAGGAAGAGCTGCTCCATCGCCGGGTAGTTTGGCGTGCTATTTGACCGTTCTTAGCATGATATTACCTCCGCAGTGTTTCCGGAGTACTCACCCAAGTCCAGTGACCGGATCCCACCCCTTGACGGCCGAGAAGCCATCCGTGCCGCACCCGGGGTTCTTGCCGTTGGTGATGTCGTTCAGCACCTGTGGGTTCTCGTAGAGCACCGGGTTGACGAAGCCCACGGGGCCCTTGCCCGCCGCGAGCCGCTTCTCGTTGATCATGTTGATCAGGGAGGCGAAGACGGGTGCCGAAGCTAAATCGTTGTCAGACCAGCGCACCGGTATACTCATATTATACCATCTAGAAACGGGGGAGGCCGACATACCGGATGTCCCAAAGGAAAGCGTAAAGTTGCCGTCCACAGCAGTCAGGTACCGCGCACCGTTGGCCGAGACGTCCGGGTACGCGCGGACGGTGCCAGAGTTGTTGAAGCGGTCGGCGCCGTAGGGGGGCCGCGAGTCGGCGAAGTAGGTGCCGACGGCGGCGCGCTGGTAGGTCGGGGCGGCGAAGACGTTGGAGAAGCCGCCGCCGGACAGGATGACCTCCTCGCAGGCGCTCTCGGGCGAGCGCACCGACGAGCCGTTGAGGATCTGCGTCGCGCCCACGCTGGTGACCCAGGGGCAGGTGCCCGGGAAGGAGGGTGTGAAGAGCCCCGAGCCCCCGCTGTTGAAGGCGCCCGTCGCCGGGTCGACGCACGCCGCCCCGTTGCCCGCCACGCCGTTGTCGCCCGACGAGAAGACCATGGTCACGCCCTGCAGCGCCAGCTTCATGTACTCGGCGCACTGGCGCTGCTCGTACCGCGCGCCCAGGTCGCCCTCGTTGGACCCGTAGCTGGTCGAGATGACGTTGGTGGCCTGCGCCGTGCCGCAGCGCACCTTGTCCGAGTACTGGCCGTCGACGTTGGGGTCTTTGGAGTCGCCGCCCTCGAACGAGCAGAAGCTGCCGTCCAGGGCGTCCAGCAGGTTGCCGAAGCTGGCGCCCTGGACCAGATCGCCGACCTGGAACAGGGTCGCCTGCTGGGGGAAAATCAGGCCCATGGCAAACTCAAGGTCCAGCGCCGACTCGCCGTTGAAACTGAAGCTTCGATTTGTCGTCTGGACGACCCCGTTGTCAATGGCTTGGAGAATCGGGGGCTTCCCGACAAGCTTCGGCTGGAACTGATCAAAGAACAGGTCCAGGTCGCCCTGCAGGAAAGCCTGAGGCGTATATTCGACGATCCCAAGAGTATTGTTTGACTTTGCGAGAGAGCCCGGCGGCACTGCATACAAGGCGCGGATGCAGTCGATCGTCAGCATCTGATCGCAGTTGGCCAAGCTCGCGAGAGCACTCTCGATCACAGCTCCCTGCTTCGGGGAGAACCCATCGTTGGCCCCTGAACCCAGGATGCCGTGCTCGGGGCGTTGTCGCTTCGACAGTGACCTCTTCTTGAGTTCCTGGGTCTGCCCTTCGGTGACTCCTATTTTCTTGTTCTCCCGCTCATGTCCGACGCGCCGATCGAAGTGGACTGTCGGCGTGATCAAGTCGATATGTTCAACGAGGTGCTCGGGGACGTGGTACTTGTCACAAGCTACATGCGAGTGTCCCTGTCGGTTGTGCCTATAGACGTGGTACTCGGTCTTCAGGAGCTGTTCGACTTCGTTTACAGTCGCCTTGAATTCTAACCAGTGACGACCCTTGGAGAGCGAGACTCGACTCGGATGTATCCCTTCAGACTCGAGCCATATCTTGACAGCGTCGACTGTTTCCTGCTTGGGAGCAAATGTCTTGATAACCTGCTCAGGAGTCCAATGCTTCCCATAACCGGCGGACTTGGGATGAGAGACGGCATTGATAAACTCGTCTGCCCGATGCAGGTTTGATTGTGACAATCCGATTCGGACGGGCAATGCCTGCAACCTGTGAAGGCGACCAACTTTGGTCCATTCTCGCCTCGCAACCAAGCGTTCCTCGTGAACGACATGGCTCACTGTCCTTGTAAGAGGCTTTCCTTCTACCGCTGCCGCCAGGGCAGCGAGCAGACTAGCCAGCACAACAAGCCTCATTCTTCAAAGCCCGCACCGTCACAAGCCAGCTAGCGAACACAAAAGAACAGTCAAACATGGAGCCAAAGCGACTATATTGAGAGCGATTAGGTCGCTATACCACGATGGATGATTCGCGTCATTCCACTGCCCACGTAGTCCATCGCCGCATTGTAGGAAAATGGTTTCACATTGCAGCATTGCCTCGATAGCAACCTGTAATTGAGAACGCCAGCCTGGTTGAGTAGATAGGAGGCTCAGCTTGCCGGTTCCAATGAGCGGGAAGCACACCAGGCCAGGGACCCATTGTCGTCCGAGCCCTAACTAACTATCCCTGGGTATCCAATAACATCCCCGCCACCTGCACAAAGGACTATGGAGCGTGAATATGAGATACGCGAAGGGGGTTCGGAGCATCGACAAGCCTTGGCGAAAGAAGCCTTTTGCCGAGAATATCAAACACACTTGCCGCATTGGCGTTCCAAACCATGGGCTCGACGTGGAGCACGAAGTTTGAGATCCAGACCAATGATTGTGCAGGATGGATGAGGCTCTGCTCTGTCGATTCACGGTTCCACATCTTTTCGAACGCCGCGGCCAGCCCCAGGACCCCCACAGGGACCCCCCATCTGCCTTTGCCAGGGGAGCGTGTTTCAGACTCGGCCCGTGAAGATAGTGAAGAGCCTAGCAACCGATCATTGACGCGTATGCATGGAACGCATCTGGCGGTAGTTGGCCTCACTTCTGTGCCGACTTGGCCTCGATGTACCGTTGCAGGGTCTTTTTCTGAAGAGCATTCAGCTCGTTGTTGATTTCTCGGAGGCTCTCGATTTCTTTGCGCAGTTTGTCATCCCCTGCTGCGGAAGCTTGAGGCTGAGGCTGTTGCAAAGAAATGATTGCCTGCTCCAAAGCGTCCTGTGAAAAGCCCTTGGAGTTCAGCATCTTGGTGAAGTGTGTTTCGTCTGCTTGGTCAGACTCCAATTGGGCAGTGAAGTTGTAACTGCGACTGCCTAGGAATGGCTTCACAATGCTGACAGGCTGTGTGTCCCGAGAAGTAGAAATCGGTGAGGTAAAGAGGATGTTGCTCACGATAGCGTTCAGATTCGCTATTTCAGTGGCAACAGCTTTGGTGCTCAGATCCCACCTTAGGATCTGCCCATTTGGATGGCCAGAGAGGAGAAGAGTACCATCATAACTGAGACCAAGACTGGACGCTGGTCCTGTCTCTTGAGTAACTGAGCCAAAGGGTGACGAGACTTGTACCGCAGTTGAGCTTGCTTCTGCGCTCTGGGCCCCGATCAGGGACTTTTCTGCAAACAACTCTACAGCAAACATGGAGCCATCGTCAGTTGACGCATAGAAAGCACGCGCGCAAGGATCGAGACACAGGTTCATGGGGGAAGTAGGGAGCAACAAGGTTCGCAAAGCCATCCCGGTCTGATAGTTCCAGATGATACAAGACTTGTCTTTGCTGGCAGAAACGCAGATGTTTGTATCACGGTTGATGCTTTGGCTCACAGCCAAAGATGTGATAGCAGCGCGGTGATTCGACAAGGTCTGCTCCGGCTCGTGCTCAATGGTTGTATCGCGTTCCAGAAGCCGGGGAAGCTGCCAAACCAGAATATTCGAGTCATCGGAGCCGGTGATCAAATGGTAAGGAGTGGACGCGATGCAGGTTACGGCCTGGACATGGCACGCTGGGGTTGTCACCTGCCGGCCTGTACATGTCTACGGAACGAAGTCAGTGATCTGAGCTCGGAAAAGACGTGAATTTCGCATGACATACCTCCCATACAATAATGCGGCCCTGATCCGTGCCTAGCACCAGCACATCACCCTGAAGAGCAATGCTCCTTATTCTTTCTTGAAATGTGACTGTGGCCTCCTGGTTTCCCTTTTCTCTGGAGTAGACATGGACTGTCGACTTCTCATGCTGCGCGGAGAAGACATGGGCGTCGCTGACGGCGAGGCAGTGTCGGGGAGCCGAGCTCTTCTTGAAAGTGCCCGCGGTCGAGTGGCTCGGGTGGAGGATATGCTCGTAGATGCCGACGTCCTTGGCGATCGCGGTGTTGTTCGTAAGCGGTGGTCCGGTAATGGACGCGAAGTACCGTTCGGTCAGCATGGCGACTCTTGCGCGCGCGGTCCGCGCGAACAGATGGGCGCCGGTGGGAGATCCGGAAGCACTGGCGTATGTGTGTACCCAAGGATTTTGTCGCCTTGTTCGGAGGCTGCTCACGAACTGGTTTCACAATCAGGGCAAATCTGGCTCGGTCTGGAGAATACGGTATTCAAGAAGCTCTATTCCACTGCAATGCAATAGGGTTCTGCAAGGGATTTCTTGGGCTTTGGCGAGAGCTTGCGAGGGCAGGTTTGCCGTTTGCACGCAGTGCCAGCAGCTGGACCCTGAAGCTATCGCAAACGAAATTTTGTGCTCTAGCAGCGGCCGGCTTCCGCTTACCCCACCAAGCTCAAGCTAACCCGTGCAACGGTGGTGCCCGTCCGCCGTCGCGCGTCGGCCGCCCGCCAAGAGGCCCATCCCAGGTTGGAGGCTGGAGCTGCACTGGGATGCGGGCTCCAGCCTACAGCCAGCAGGCCAAACCAACTTTTGGGAACCTTTGAGGCTCTGCCCCGAACGGCCATAGTTGCAATGAGTAACCAAGGATATCCCGGCCGAGATAGGGGCATCATCGTGTCGAATATCAACCTCACATGTCCGTCGCATTTCTCAATGACTGAGATGACGGTTTTGTTCGGTGATAGATCAACTCTCAAAGGGCCACAACACTGTATTTCGATCCGGACCTCCAGCTGTCACAAATGACACATCCGAGAGCGAGAGCACAACCCGGACAACCTTGGATGTGCTACTGTGAGTTACAGAGCTTGGCTGTCTGGGCGTTAGATCCCCCGGCGTGGTGGTCGTCTCGCCCATCATGATGACGAGGTCAGCAGCCAGCTAGTGGTTCCTGACTGCATTTATCAAAGTCTAGCTCTGCACCCACCAAAATCCTGCGTGAGATTGGAGCTCCTGTGCAAGCTGTGCTACATAGTGCGTGAGCTCGCTGTGGGAGGTTGCTTTTCGCTTTCGCCTCCAACTGATTTCCCTTGCGCTATGCATGTCTTGCATCGCAGAAACTGGAGCACATTGCAGAAAAGGCAACTTGCTCGTTTGGCTAGATGCGTGTCTAGGCCCAAGGGAAATAAATAGCCTTCCGACCCAGACTTGCCGACAATCTGGTCTGTCAGGTCCCAGTGCTGCTCACTTTCTCTTGCCTTCAGCCGCCTGCTGATGTCGTATGGGGAGGCTAATAGGAACGGGACACGAGGAGCACGCCTTCAATAAATCCCCGACTCGCTTACAGGCTCGCCCACCAAATCCCGACTTGCCCAGGCCCCCGGAAACTACAACAACGTGGCCACCCGTTCTCGCATTCTCGTTGCATTAGCTTGCATCTCAACCAGCCAGGGGGTTGTAGGTACACATTTCCTCTAGTTACCACACAGAACTTAGTACGCAGTAGTCTTCAACTTGTTTCTACTTGAGCTGCAGCTAGTCAAAACACCATGCGGTGCTCCGACCGAGACTCAGCATCCTGTTTGTAATTACGAGCTGTGCGAGCGAGTGCGACTAGGTAACGGTCAGCCAGTGCTTTTTCGACGTCCGCTTGCCGCCGAAGATGGCAGCCCATTGGTGAGATCGTCGTAGGATTCCCGCATCCTCGATAGCCACGCTCCAGCGGGTCTCGCATTTTCTTTTATTGTCTTGGAATGCGCTTTAGTTTCCCCACCGGTTCGGTAGTCCAAGAAACTACCAGGGAAGCTTTCGAGCTTTCCACAGCTCTCAGATCAGTGTTGTCTTCTGCCGGGGAAAGCGACATTGGGCAATCACACAAACATGCGATGAGCGTAGCATCGCCTGGGTATGCATGGTGCCGCGCTGGAACGTAATTAAAAGACGAGCCCAAGAACCAGTTCCCCGCGGCCTTTGATTTGAATGGAATCGAGGACCCCGGCAAGCTGATCTCTTGGCAACGTGGAGACATCAGATGAGTGATTACCAAAAAGGCTAACCGCAGTCTCTCTTCCTAAGATCGCCACGGCGCACCGGCAAAGAGAAAAGCAAAGACAAAAGACGGCGGCAGTCCAGATACCATGAGTAGCATCTGAGACGGTAGCATCTTTCTCATACGAGTGTCTCGCTTGGGTCCAGATTGCAGAACCGTCTCAAGATGGGTGTCTTCTTCCTTCCAAGGATTCCCGCTGCCCCCACCAGTGGTCCATCCATTCCTCATAAACCCCTGGACATCCTAGGAATGCTGGAGGTCGATCATGTCGACTATCTGAAAACCCCCCTGCAACAGCCCGCTGACCGGGGCTCCTTTTCTGTTCAATTCGTGACCCCTGCTGACCTGCTGCTGGCTGACCTCAATCTTTGTTTCCAACATCCTCCAGGCTTTGGTTAACTCGTAAACAAGGTTGTCCTGGCCGCAAAGTCGACAGACGTGCGTGGGCCGCGTTCCCGACTTTTCTTTTGGAATCAAGCGTGGAATTCGTGAAACGAACTACACAAGCCAACAGCTGCAGCATTCGGCACGTCGTGGCCAGTCAGAGCGGCCGACATCGATGTCAGCTGCGAAACGCACCGAGAGCACTGCATATGCGAGGCTGGCCCAGCCGTCCCGTAGCTGCCAACATGGAGATCTCGGAGCCGCTCATGGACTGCAACTTCCCGGAGTTCCTCGCGGGAGACTTGGGGCGATCAGAAGATGTTTTTCTCTCGAGGAATTTAACTGCCGGTGCGCCCGCACCGTCGTTGGCGGATGACGGGAGCAAGCGACGTTATTCACTTCAGGACAGCTCCTCACAGTTTTTAACGTCCCAACCGCGGGTGGCTCTGTCGCGAATGAAATCGCTTCAATCACTCAAGCCGGCCAAATCGCCAGCCATGGCCGAGGTGAACGAGAGTCCCAGGAAAAGTAGTGACACGACTGACTCCTCTGCCACCGACTCGTCTGGTGGCATGGAGCCACCGTCCATTGCAACCCGTAATGTTTCGGTTACTACCACGGCTACTTCTGTGACCTCCGGCAGATTTTCACCCAGCGAGAAATCCCCCTCGCCAGTGGACAAGCTCCCCCATTACAGCTGGGTGGACTTGGATCTCGCGGACGCCCTCAAGTCAGAGAGAAGCTACACCATGGGCCACATTAGTTCCCGACGGACGCCAGCTTCACCTCGAGGCAACATTGCAGATTCGCGGAGTATGTCGATGGGTACCAAGACTGTGCGTCCTGGGAAGATGGATTCATTCTCGACTGTCACTTCTCCAGCCAAAACTCCGACTGCAGCGATGAGCCCTCAGAGACCGTATTTCTTCGAAGGGCGAGCAGGGCCACCGACAGAATTTCCCATTCGACGCTCATCTCTCTCTCAGAATAAAGACCTCCTCACTCTCCCGCCGCGTCATCGAAAATCTTCTCGTTCACCTCCACCGCCAAACATTGTCATTCCCGGCAATGTAACACATGTCACACCTACCAGAAGCCCGACACCGCTGGACCAAAATAACGGCAAGTTTCTGAAGGACGCAGAGGAACGCAGCATATTGACTCTCGACGATGACTCCGACGACGACTATGATGATTCCTTGGCAGTTCCCACCCCAGCACCTGTGAGGACGCAGGTCGCGACACCGAGAATTGTGTCACCTTCGACTGACGTCGAGCAGTGGCTAGATACAAGCAATATTGGTTTCTCATTCAATCCTCAAGCCAAAAACGAGAATCCCGTGTCACGTATCCCCATCGGGTCCGAGGTGCTTGACACCCTGCGAATCTCAGTAGCATGCTTTCCCGAGACGATGCTCTTATGCTCTAGTCTCTCAATAGAGACGATCCGAAGTCATTCTAGGAAGATCAAGTACCGCATGCAGGATCTTGACAATGGATCGCAACTTTCGCTGAACCTTGGTGATGGATCACCAAAGCCATCCGTGTGGAAATGGTTGACCACCAAGCGACCTCAAGACACCAGTCCAACCAAGCTTCAGCCGAGACAGAGAGCCTATCTGGACCCGCCGACTCTCTCCACAGGTCCGCGCCTAGATGAACCAGACTGGTCGGCAATCAGGAACGTCTTTCCTAACGGGACTGACTACCTGTGCGACGCACTCTACGCCCATCTGCTTGCCTACAACTACATATCTTCCCTCTGCCCTCGATCTGTCCCTCTGAGCCCAATCCAGAGACCCGGTTCAAACCAGTCCAGTGCTCAGAGCATTACAGAAACCGCATCCAAATGCTCAGAGAGCACCCAGATCAAGCCCAAGGCGGCGAAGTTGCTAGGGCTTTCTGAAGACACTCCAGCAGTCATGCCACGTAGCCCAGGAGTTGACTCTCAGAAATCGCCGAGAAGTCTCACCCTACGCAATAAGCCATCTTTCTTCGCAGGGCACCGGGAGAACTCCAAGACGTTTGGCACCGGCGCCAGCCGATCGGCCGACGATCACGACAAATCCCTGAAGGAGCTTCAACTCGGGCTAGCGAAGTGTATCGCGAGATTGGTGGGCACGCTGCGCCTGACCTCGCACGAGAACAAAGCAGTCAGCGTTACCAAGCAGGTGGACATCAAGGACGTCGATCCCCTATTCATCCGCGCTCTCTGCGAAATTGTCCGCTCTTGCGAGGAGCGAGCGTAGTCGCAGATGTCGCAAATTTGGCCACTGCCGGGGCCTGAGGGTTAGAAGACGCGGTTTATATACGGCCCGTGGGGTCCGGGCAGTCCAGTTCCTGACATCTTTGCCAGGTCTCAAGATTAATCACAATGTACAACAGTCTCCTTTGTTACTAAAAGCCACGGTGGAACTGATATTTCAGGGGGTACGTGGTAGAAGATTCCAAACGGTGGACTCAAAAGCGGAATGGACATCTGGCGTTGGTGGCATTGGCATCGGTCCTATATACCCTTTGCATTGAGAAGCCGTTTTGCATTGCTTTGTTGCTGTCAGTAGTACATTAGAGGAGTTACAGACTGCGACATTACCTTAATTGTCAACTATTGTTTTGCCTTGATCGTATGTCGTGATCTATCGGCTCAGTCCTCGAACGGATACAGAATGTGAAGTTATGCTTGCATATCGATTCGAGGCAATGGAAGATTGGGCTACTCTTGAGCTTGGAACGCCAAGGAGATGATATTATAAGCATCTGCCCTTTGGATCAGGCTGATATCCTGATGTCGGATACGGATGTGATAGCACTTAGCGGCACGATTTACACTTGGAATGCCGATATGCTCCATCTTCTAAGTGTATTTATAACATGATCCGCTGCAATCTTGATCAATAGGGAATGTTGTTGCTTCGGCGTTTTCACAGTAGTCTGGCCCAAATATGGAAAGACGAGATATTGCGTCCATAATGAGAGTAGGGCCATCGCACAAACGGTTCTACCTTTGGGTACTTGTGTAGTCCTCTCAACGTGCCGCGGCCTTGCGTCTCAGGTCTCGAGCTCAAGCTGGGATTTATTCCATACCGAAACCATGGATTACAAGTGTGACGTCTTATTTCCTCCAATTCAAGCCGCAAGGAAATACAAAACCTGGCAGGCGCGATCCAGGCCTACCAATACGTAGTGAATTTACGTGGATTTCTATCAGCTGGTTTCCATTCACTTAAGATAAGCCTTCGAACGCTTTGCAATATTCCAACACCCTCCCTCCGGCTACTACTTATTAGACCACCCATTGACCTTTCTCTAGGGCTTGATACCACCTCATACCATCGACCTAGGAACAGTCCACGACAATCAACAAGAGACCACATCATCGCACCATGAAGTCATCTATTACCATCATTGCGCTCATCCTAGGTGGACTGTCCGGCATCCAAGCCGCTCAGGGCGACATCCAGGGACGCGCTGAGGTAAATCCCATGACCTACTCACCATGATACCCCCTGGCAGCAAGATACTGATACCGACCCCAGACACCCCCTCCGTACTGCGACTCTCCCAACAAGCCATCGGCCAGCCTCTACTGGACCCTTGACAACATCGCCACGCTGCGCAGAGAAGGCAAGACCTGACACACCCCTCCGGGCTGCACCCGCGTCGCCTGCCAGTGGAAGTCGGCCATCCACGTGTGCAACGACAAGAGCACTGATGTTGCTCCGCCGTGCTCCCAGGTCGCGGACTACGCCGAGCATATCCTGAACTTCTGTGATCCTAATTTTGATAGAACTCACGTTCAGGGTCTGGAGACAGATGATGAGAACTGGTACGTCATGGTTGGGGGTAGTGACTGCTGAAGAAAGGGGGATCAACTACACATGGACGCAGAGAAAATAGACTGAGATGAATTGATCGTCAAATTGTGTCTATGTCAACCATAAGTTCGTTGGTGTTCTTTCGTTCCTGCCTCCCCAGCGAATGCCTTTTTCCCAGTCCGGCCTTTCGTCTGATTGCGAGACCCATCAAGGTTGCAAACAACAGGATATGTCACTGTGTTTGCAGATATATATGAGGACCCTGTTGGCGGTTGATTTCCTATTTCAAGTGAAGCTCTGGTGTTTCCGAATCTCTCCCTCGCAATCCATCAAGAAACTTGCCCATAAACATCACGGCATACTTCTTCATCCTCCACCTTGATCAACCACTGCTCACCGACATCATCCACAAACCGCTCAAGAGCAGACATACAACATGAAGTTCTCCTTTGTAGTATTCGCCGTTCTCGCCTTCGTGGCTGTGGGCAATGGCACGCCGATCGGTGGCAATGTTGACGACGTCTCGGTCGCCAACAATAGCAGCGCTGTCGAGAACTCCAACGTAAGATATTACCCCGAAGCCTCTTTTTTTGTTTTTAACATTTTTTCCTAGTCCATATACTAAGTGATGCGAGCCTCTGAAATGATTTGCTGACCTCGTATTCCCCGCCAGCACATCCAATGCCACGAGGCAGGCCAGAAGCGCACGCTCCTGGACTACGTCAACGACAACATCGCGAGCCTGAGGGGCTACAACGACACGGACAACAAGTGCCTGGCGCCCAAGCACACCGAGTGCTGGCGCGTCGCCTGCCAGTGGTGCTCGGCCATCTTCGTCTGCAACCACAACGACTACGACATCAACCCGTCGTGTGGCCGCGTCGCCGGCCTCGCCCAGGACATCGTCAACCAGTGCCACACCCACCCCAAGCACAACGCCTTCCACTACGCTGAGGGCCGCCAGGACGTCGACGGCGAGAACTGGTCCGTCAGGGTTGCGGACAGTGACTGCTGCTAGAGCAAGTCGGGATCTGGGGCAGGGGAGACTGTGAAGGTGCTTCGTGCAGGAATCCACCCATCTAACGTCGATCATGGAATTCGTGTTACGGCTAGACTTAGCCTTGAGGACTTTTCTACCTGGGTCTCTCACTGAACTGAGTGTCTAAATCCACATGACCACATGATCACTGAAATCAAGCACCCCGTGAACGTGCCTTCTAATGAGTAATAATTATAATTGCCTGCCAGATTTGAAACGCGTTTGGGTATCATTGTTCTATCAGCACCATACACCTTCCTTGTATACTCACTAGACTTGATTTATGGTTGGCTTCTGTCAATCCTACTGGTAATCAACATGATGACCGAATGGATAGCTTTCCCGAAGAGGAGCTCCGACTTGTCCCTTCTCGGCCCAATCCGTCATCGCCGTCAGTCCCGTGTCCGTTCGCGGTGTTGTTGCAGGGAATGAGACACTTCCACTGCTGCCAAAGTTCTCCCTACTCTGCGGGTACGGGGGCTTGTCGGGAGGATACGGCAAACGCTCTGAAGTGGGAGCGGCGAGCCGGCCGTGCATCTGGAAAGTTTTGGCATGAGCGTTGCTCAGGCCGAGCAAACCGGCTGTGATAAGCAGCAGACCCATGAAGATGATGTTGCCGACTTGAGACATGTTGCCGCTGAATGATGCGACCACGTAGACGATCAGCTTCGCCATCGCTTCCAGGTAGCCGTCAATGTGGGTCTTTGTCCGGAGCCATGAAGAAGTCGTGATGGCTTGAAGGTCGTCTGCCATGCCGCGGAGACAGACAGACCGGCCATTGCCCAGATCAACGAGATACTGGGTCAGCATGTGGCTGACATCTGGGTCTGGGGGCAGGGGCTTGGGAGGCTGGGAGCGCTGCTTGATGACCCAGATATTCAACACGCGTGACAGCATCAGAGCCACCAAGAGGGCTATACCCCACCCTTTATACTGTCAGTCTCTCTTGAGAAAGATTATAGGCCCCGTTATGGAAACTTACACTCTTGCAGCAGGACAAGAAACACGATTGCCGTCACCGTGAGCACGGGACTAGCAAGGTATAGCAGATGCGAGAACCAGCCGAGGTCCGAGCCCGAGTCCCTCCAGATAGTCGCACGCTGCCCACGGCGTTGCCCCTGCCGCGCACGCCTGAAGTACTGCCGCTGCGGCAGCATGCCCACGTCGACCGTGACGATCTCGCCTTGCCTGCCGACCTTCTGCAGATACCGCACCGTGGCGGGGTTGACGATACTATACGTGGACGTCTTGCCCTGGATCTGCTCCACGGCATCGAACCTTGCGGACTCATCAGCCAGGGCATCTGCGGCTTGCTGGTAATGGAGTCCCGGCGCCAGCAGCAAGCTGTCGAGCCATGATGATCCGCCGGTGATGGCTGTTCGCTGGGCAATGGTACCCAGATCTGCCAGGGCGATCAGACCACCGGCCGAGAGCGTGAAATTGGGTATCGGGACTTTGGACCAGTGTGGAAAAGCAGCTGCTCTCTTGAGAAGGCTCTGTGGCGTTGGTCAGTACGTGTGAGACATGATGAGATTGGACGGAGCAAGCCCACCTCCATCACTGCCCCTCAGTAATTGGTTCACCGGGTGTATAGTATCTCTGCACGAATCATTCACGATAGTCTTCTGGATGCTCGATGCAAATTCCTGCAGTAAAGCTCAGTTCCAAAGCCGGTCTTGGAGACCGACCCAGAAATGCAGTATTGACTACTTTATAAGAGAGGCGTGAGTCTTTCTTTGTACATTCTGGTCATGGTTGCAACCCATTGGCGGAGGGCTCTGGCCGCCCGAGGCTTCGTGCCTGCGATCGCCCGGGTTGTCGAAGCAACCAACCAATAGGCGCGGCCAATGAAAGAGGGTTTACTGATCACGAGCCTCCCTGATACTGGAAGGATAATGAAACTGTACTCCCACAGCCTGCAGTCTGCAATTTGCGTGGCCAGGAAACATGACCAGTCTGCACTACGTATGGACTGGCTATGCGCGTCAGATTGCAGAACGTCGCATCAGGTCCACCCTCACCAAGGCCTCCATGTTGCGTCATGAGAGGTTCCCCAGGCGAACTAGTCAACAGTACGCTCTCAAGACAGAGGCAAGCAGAACGCGATCTTGTTACTCAAGCGGGGTCAGGTGAGATTGAACAAAATATAGGTTGAGCAGTGGCTTTTCGAAGCCTCGAGATATATTTCTAACCTAGGTTTACTACTGTGCAGAACACACAGGCTGTCAGGGCGATTCGATGTTGTTGTGTGTAAGAGGAGAGGTGGGAGGCAGCAGGACCAGGGCTCCCACTGAGCTGAGCACCTGGGCAGTGGGAATAAACCTTGGTTCCCCACCCTTCAGGCCCCCCGCAAGCCTTACAGTGGCCCGGAATCCGGGGTTACGCCGACCGCTGCATCAGGTAAAGACTCACTCACGCAGGCCAGGCGATAAAGCTATGGGGGAGCCTTATCGGTCGCCCATCCCAGGGTCCTGGTCTCACTCACCTCATCGACGACATGCTTCGACTTGACTCTACTGCGTTGTTGCAAGTATAGCTGAAGCAGACACGATATGGCAATGGCGTCGCCGCATACAGAACCCACCTATACCGTCTTCATCCGACTCCCATTCCCGCGGGGCGATTTCGCAGATCCTCCTCCCGTAGGTGCTCTCTACTCTGCACTAACCGAAGCTCCGTGTACTGCGAGAGACTAACAGGTGTCCAGGTCAACTGGGATTCCTCAAAAGATGAAGCCCTCTGGGACATCGTGTCGGGTGTCTCCAAGACAGATCTAGACTGTGAGTTTATTGTTATCTTCAAAAGACGACTCGACATGCTGACGAGGCTGCTACAGGGAACGAGATGTAAGTACCGCGAGCCTCCAACTGACGCCCCCCAACCAACACTTTGAACAGCGCGACCCGGTTCGAAGTCACCGTCGATTTTCTCCTACAGCAGGTCGCCTTCCTCACCGAGCGACATACCTCACAAGTGCGCGCCCAGCTGCGGAAGGCCGCCGCCGCTGCCAAGAGTTCCCCTGCGCCGTCTCCCATACCTGGCGCAGAAGGTGCTGTCGCCGGAGAAGGCATTCAGCGCACGGGTTCCGCAGCCAGTCGAGCCAGGGCCCCATCGGCCTTGTCTGTGAGGAAAGACTCTCCCCTGCCCCGGAACGATGGCAGCGTGCCCGGGACGCCGATGAGAAGCACACCGCGACCGCAATCCACACGCAATTCATCGTCCAACACGGCTTCTCTGTTCACAACCCGCAACCTAGGCGGCAGCAGCAGGGGGGCTACAAGATCTGGCGATACTCAAAGACGGAGGCTCTCCTCATTGCCCATCACCACGACAGCTGATGAGGTCGAGCCTGATCCTCCGTCTCCCGGTCCTGCTGATACGAGTTCGGCTGGTTCATCGTCCGAGGAATCCAGCCCAGCCCAGTCGCGCATCATTCGCCGGCCTCCGCGCTTCCAGGCCCACGATACTGCCTCACCCTTTGGTGAGGACGATGAAGACGACGAGCCCGCGTTCCTGCCTTATAGACCACAAAATGAGGGCTCAACAAGTGGCCAGCACGACCTGAGCGCTACCTTGCGAGGTAACCCCCGAGACCCTCCAAGGAAGATACCGAAACAACACGGCAAGATACATCTATCACAGACCTCCGACTCATCCACGAGCTCGGCGGCGCCTGCGAAGAGAGGGACCTCGGGAGGGAAAAACGCACCAAGCGGTCCGCTCTCGCCCCGCCGCACAATGGAGCTCGCAGGCCGAAGCCCTAGAGGCAAGGGCAAGGGTTATTCACGGGACAGTGACGGCACCCCGAGTATGGGAAGCAGTTTCAGTGATCTGGATGGTATGTTCTCCCTTGCTGAAAGGCAACGCTAGTGGATACTAATCTGCCACAGATGCGTCGGTGACGCAATCAGCTCTTGAAGAGGCGCTAGCTAGCAAACTGCAAGATGGGGGAACGATTGGGAGCCGGATGAGCACTATAAGTAATGTGTTCAGGAGTCGGTATCTTCCAAAGTCTAACCAACCTTGAGTCAGTCCAGAGAGGACCATCAATGGACTTGGGAGTTTAGTTCATCTATTTGGCCCGGTACGAGGAATGCGGCATCCGGCGTTGGGGTATATCGGCCACTCCGTGAGCTATGTTCGGCGTTGGAATCTCTGAGAAATGGGTCCGTCTATTATGAAATACAGTCTGGTACTCTTACAGGTCATCTATCTGAATGATGCCACTATAACTTGACGGAATGTCAAAGCTGATTATGGCTATGGAGCCCATGTTGCTCCTCAAAAAAACACATCCAGCACAACTTGATTTCATCCTGCTTGAGTCGAATGTCCAACCTATTATTAACCAGAGCCACACATCAAATGCGGTATGAACATTCCCTCCTTGGTCACCACAACAAACTCGCTCAGAGACGATCCACATCCCTCTTCTCCTTGGCGCGCTCCTTCAACCTCTCCACGACGTCCACCTTGGCCCACTGGCCGTGCAGGCAGTCAAAGTGCGCCCACTCGCACTCGTCCCAGGCGAAGCGGCAGCCCGCGCCGGCGCGCCGGCCGGGCACGCCCAGCCAGTCCGGGCAGATTAGGCGCTGCACGATGGCGCCCGGCGGGTAGCAGTGCTGCAGCGGGCACACGCTGAACCGGCACGGCAGCCGCGCCACCCAGAACGGGCACACCACCTTGGCCCGCTCCGCCGCCCGCGGCCGCGGCAGGTACGGCCATCGCGGCCACAGCATCGCGCTCCGGCTCTCCGGCGACGGCGTGCGGCGTTGGTGGCCCGCGGGCGAGCGGTGCAGCTTGTTGTGGGGGCGGGACTCGCGCACCGGGCCTGAGGTCCAGGTCGATGCTGCAGCGGGACCCTCGGCCTCCTCCTGCTGCCGCTCCTGCTGGCGCGGCGGCAGCGAGCCATGCTGGTGGTGCTGGTGCTGGTTATGAATGGAGGTGTTGCTGCGCGAGGCCTGGTCCTCTGCCTTGGCCGCCTGGCGGGCTTGGATCTCCGCCTGGTTCCAAGACATGATCGACGTGGCGATGCTGGAGGTCATGCTGGTGGCGGTAGGCGGAGGGTCGTAAAAGACGTCATTCTGTGCCGTAGCAGCGTGCTCGTACTGGATGGCGCGGTAGTCGGCCTGCTGGTCGTACCGGCCCTCGCTGGTGTCGCTGATAGCGATGAGCTTCGGGAAGTCCGAATACTGCTCTCGCACGCGGGGCGTGGAGTCAATGTGCTTCGCGGGGGTCGGCGAGGGCGCGTGGGCATCTTGCTGATGAACAGGAGTAGAAGGGTCCTCCTGTGCCACGGTCATCGAGTAGCGCAGATTCGTCTGAGCATGGCTGCGGCGGATGGTGCTTGGGGCGCTGCTCAAGACGCTGCCGCCGATGCCCTCAGAAGGCGAGATGTGCGCGTGAAGGGCGAGGCTGAGGGCATGGCTGCTGCGAGGGCTCGACTCGGGGGTCCCCTTGGTACTCAACTGTGGTTGAAGTTAGTTTCCACTTATAGTAGGGACGAAAACTAACCCAAGGTTCTAGCGTGTGGCGCCATACAAAGGGAGTATAAACTGGGAGGATGAAGATATACAGCGACGGGAGAGTGGATGGTACGGATTATGCTAGTACTTAGGTAATACTAGGAAATACCAACTCCACAAAACAAGCCACCCGCTTTTCTGTTCCAGAGTGTAGAACTTTGAGTGGTGAGGCAGAAGACAAAAAGAACATAAACAGACTCATCACTTACTGGCAAAGAATTAGCCGACTGCAGTGTCTTGGCTTTTGCAGAGCTGGAACTGGAACGCTGCTCATGCTCGGGCGACTGCTCATAGAGACGTGTAGGCGTCAGTGCCGGAATATCGCTCAGTGTTCTCTCGCGGGTCGACGTCGAAGTGGCAATCTCATATCCGGGCCAAATCAGTGGCGAATACTCTCGATTCTCGAGCTGGGCATTATTCTTGTCCAGCTTGGAGGACTCGACAGAACCGGCGATACTGCTACCAGGAGTACAGCGCTGCTTTGCCGGGCTATTGACTGCAGTACTGCTGGCTGTGCTACCAGTGGGATGGAGGTCCTCATCGTGATTGAGGAGGCTCAGGATCGCAGCGTACCGCTCTCCATCAATTTCACCTGCGTCGTGCAGTATTGAAAGCGAAGCCAGAAGGTGACCCTTGGCGTACTTCACTTTGTCTCCAGCAGAGGAGTATCCAGACATCTTGGTGTTTGTTATGATGAAGGTGGACTACACAGTAACGGAAAATTGATGAAAACTTGATCAGTGGCCAATGAAGGCGACTGAGAAGATGAAAAGAAGGAAATGAAGGGCGAGGATGCCAGGTGAATATTATTTTCGGCCCAGTCAACGGACCAGAAAGGAAGGGGTGTGTTTCCCTAGGAGAGTTGAGGAGTTGGCCGGGGCGGATGAGAAGTATTTTGCTTTTGTGGTCAGCAGTGCAGTATTCAGGTATCAAATCAATTTGATTGTTCTCTTCAGACAATCCCCTGGCCTTGATGTAAGTATCCATGTCGATATCAGGCATCTTTGACTTTGAGGTGAATGGATGCCCCGTGGTGCGAACACCGCGGGTCCTATGACGATGCATGGACGTCGGCGATGTTTGGACCACGACGAGGAGGTATGGACAACGATGTAAGGGCGATAGTGTATCAACGTCGTTGCATCCGGAGGCATTGACGGAGCCCAACTTGACAAACTCTCACATGACTTTGAGGCTAGTCAAAAAATGTATGCTTTGGGAATTCTGTCTTTTACGTTAATGTGTCACTATACCGGGCCCATCCTCCGTCCAAGTTCAGATACTACCATGTATCAGCTGCTATTTAGCACCATCTTGTATTGAGAGCTTTCGGTACAGTAAAGACATTTAACTTATGTAATTCGTGGCTAGCCTCAATCACTCTTGTCCGGTTGCTAGTCCATACTGCGGCATTGTGGTAAGAGACAAGAAAGGCGAGGAAAAAAGCGTGTGGTGAAAGTGCTTGAAGTGTCTGCACGATCAGCGACTTCGACTTGTGAGTGAATCCAGGGGAAGGCACTGGAGCAAGTCAGTGTACAGTGGCGTGACGGATGAACAGGCTATGCCGTGACTCAATCACCGATTAAAACGTAGCCCAGAATGATTATCTTGATTTGCTGTCGACGAGGCTCTGGAACTACCAGAATAAGATAGCTTTGGGCAAATACTGGGTATAAAAGTAGGCGTGAGGGGCGTGAAGAGAGTTTGTTGATCTTGGTGCGTATCAATTGGTAGAAGAGAAGTACTTCGGGTGGTTACGGCGGGTGTGCCCTCAAGCGAATCTCGTTCTTGCACTTAGCCACCGACTCGGTTGAGATGTACTGCTAAGAGGTAATATGTCAAATCTGAGTCATGACAACCATGCGTACGGGACAAGGGTGAACAAGGAACAAGACATCGAAGGTTTAGTTGAACGGAGCCGACATTTGAACTAGACATGTCTCTAGTCGTACAAGACCAAAACAATCATTTTGTGATTCGCCTTCCAAAGTTTCTTTCCAGGCATCACCACAATCTCACTATGCCGGAGAGATATCTCAGGTGATGTGAAACAGTATCTGTAGCAGATACGACCTCGTGGTGTAGTAATGTGCATAGCAACACCGTGCAAATGCCAGAAAGCAGCGTACTATTCCTGTCCTCAAATTTAGTTGTGCTGCCATCTGATCCCTGCCGAAGTAGTCTTCAATGAACATTGAAGTTTATGCGCCCTCTTGGGACACCAAGATCATCTCTTCTGGTGAACAAATGACATAGACCGGGTTTTCCATTCACATGCCGCCTTGGAGGTGCATCACGACCTCAGGTCAACATATCGGAAGATGATCAGACACGACTTGTTATCTCGTATTCCTCAACTAGACACCACATAGGTCAGTAGACGCGTGGCAACCGTAAAATATAAGAGGGAACCTACCACCTCCTGGGTGGGACCGATGGTGTCTACCAAGCCAATCTCCAGGCCGTTGCTGGTCGCCGGGGTGATCCGGGGATGTGGCGCGTCTGGTGTCATGAGAATCAGCACCACGCTTGTCGTCAAGCTGCGCCAGAGGAGCCTGAGCCTGAGCTTGACGGTTGGAGTCTGCGAAAGGGTCGCCGTTGGCATCTGTGACAGTCTCAAGGTCCTTGGCACACTGCTGCTTCATCTTCTCCTTCTTGTTCTTGCGCACGCGCCAAGCGAACAACCCAGCAATCAAGATGATGACGACTGCGACTACGCCAATGATGATGCCAAGTTCGGCTCCCGAGGTGGTATGAAGGCCGTCCGCACCACCGCCCTTGTCGGCCGAGTTCTGGCCTTCTTGGTAGGGGCTCCCGGACCCGGCAGGAGGATTCTGCTGGGAATCACCTGCGTGGTCATGATCCATGGTGCTGGTGTTTGTGGTCGTTGTTACTGTTTCTGAGTGTACCTGGCTATGTGGATGGATCGGCTGGGCAGGTTTCAGTCGGCGACTGGCAACTGCACAGCAACCTGGTACTGGACCCGTCTCAAGATTGTGATGTTGTCGGCGACGTGTTCGGAAGATGAAGCACGAAGGATCTCACAAACGAGTGATGTGAAGGGAGGGAGGTGAAAAGTCGGCGACAGCCTCAGTTGCCCCGTAAGATGTATTTCAACTCACCGAGCCCCAGAGTCCAGGCTTTAGTACCGACAAGGAGGTGAATTTTGGTGCTGGCATTCAGGAAGGAACGCGGCGGCCGGTCACAAACAGATGCAAATCCGAACCTAGACAATGGGTGTATTTTGCAAGGCGCGTGAAGAGTTTTTGAGGGGGGTCGCTGCTCGCTCCGGGCAGTGCAAGCGATTGTCGTAATCCGTACCAGCAACCGGACAGCCGGTGGTCTAACGTGACCTCAATCAAAATGTTTCGGGGCTGTTGGCAAGCATCTCTCATCTCCTCGAGTTTGTACTCTGTCTCGAGAACATGTTTGCCATTCTCAGCGTCGCAGTGCAGCCGAAGAGCGACGTGTCTGTTACACTGATTTCGAGTGATCTCCCTGCTGATCTTGTGGTGATACACTGAAGAGTCTGCATTCGAAATCATGATTTCATTGAAAACCTTCTCCTTCCGCGAGGCCCCAGATTTATTACAGCCTTTTGAGCCTCTCGGTAATCCGTTTGTCCAGGTCGGCCAAGACTGTATCGAGTGCGAATAGCGCGAAGAAGGGCGCGACTCCCGGCCTCAACTCAAGGGTCATGTGATGAAAAGTGCTTTGCGGCTTCTTGCATTAGTTTCTATCTTAAGCCACAGAAGTGTTCAGCGTGTGTCAGAAGTCACTCCTCGGCTTGCCGTTATAGTCGATTGACGGGTGGTCGGGAACATCGTAGGAAACCGGCAATCCAACCACTGGCTGCACCGCAATCTTGTGCCAATTGCAGCAGTGGCACAGGTGCGATCTTATAAGAGGCCCTTTGAAACTGTTGCCGCTGGTGCAGCCTTTGATCAAGAAGGAATTCTGGTCGTTCCGAGTACTCAATTAGGCTCCTTCGCCTGTCACCACGGAATACCACTCGAGGCAACACTGGCAATTCAACTGTGAACAAGATCAAGACTCCGGAAATAAGTGGTCTCGGACAGCAGAAGTGGGACTTTTGCTACTTATCATCTGGTCTTGCGATCAAGCTGCTTGTGCGGAAGGAATGACCGGAATATTGTTTACTATAGACTCCATTCGGGCGCTCCTGCCTTCTTTACACCTTGACGCACGCGGATGCAAATGGCTCGCATTAGCATAAGGCCTGACTATAGCTTCGTCGCAGTGGAGCGTGAGGATCTCCTTTAGCCTTGTATTCTGCCGGGGTCCTACACAGTATTAGCAGTTCTTATTGAGATTGCATTGGGATCTTGCTTATCCTACTGTCTAGAGACCCAGACTCTAATAGTATAACTATGTAGTCCAATAGACTATAATTTTCATGATAACAGCTTCTCATAAGACCGTATGTTCTATTTACTTCAACCCAATGGGATCACATTGACATAAGCTACGACCTTGACCGTTGCGCAGTAATAGGTAACGCGCTGATTTATTGGGTCTGTTCAGGCACCTGTGCTCGACTGTATGCACCGCGTACCTAGGTATATAGTCTTCAGACAGCGTCTATAGCGTACACGATGCATGCTTCTCGCATCACACTCCGTGATATGCATGAATCCACATGCCAATAACGTATAGTAGGGTGCACGTTGATGGCTACATCAGAGCAACGTCATCCACCTTGTTGTCTCTTTCGGGGAATGAAAAGTGGTACGCGAGCTCAGATGGATATACTCAATTCATTCGTCTGACACCTCGCTGATTGACTCTGGATAGTGTATACATATATATGTGTGACGTGCGATGTCAACAGTGACAGTTGCGCTCTGTCAATAAGGTTAGCTCAGGGATCAAAGTGAACGGATAGAGAACTGAGCAGGCCGCCCCTTTTGCGCAACACCGTAACAACTATGCATTGCACTGACAGTTGTGCACATGCGTACGCACTGCGTAGATAGGTTCCAGACAGCTCCCATAGCGTATGTAACACATCCTACACCCACACATTAAACCCATGTCAACATAATATCCATGTACCAGATCGATCCTATATCTAACAGGGTTCGTGTCTATAACATGTTGTGTTGGGAAAGATGTTTCACTCTCGAATTTGCGAGACTTTACTACAGGGCCTTTATAAACCATTATCTTCTGCCTCCCTCTTATCATCCTCAGCTTGTACATTATTTAAAGCAGGCATGTTTAGAATCAAGGGCCGAAGTCGAGCAGTGGAATCTTATAACACGACCGTCAAGCACATAGCCACAAACGTGCGAACTTGATTTATCTGTACAAAGTAGATAATTGTCCTTTCCATCCTGAGCAATTATCGATCGATTAGCAAGAGGGCGCTATCTCAGCCCCATATAAAAATTGACTACCTAAAAAGAAGACCAGGGTGCAGCTTACAAGCGCAATCTGGCCCCACGCAACTTTATCAACACAATATAATTAAAATTACGCGACCGTTTTTCAACGATCAACAGGTCTGGTGGTCTAGTGGTATGATTCGCGCTTAGGGCTCACCCTATAGCAAAGTTGCGCGAGGTCCCGGGTTCGATCCCCGGCCAGACCCTTTCTTTTGCCTTTTCCTCGTTTTTGAGGACGAGGGATGAATTGCTTTTGGTCCGTTTGACAATACTGAGTGAGTGAGGTCTTCCAGGTGTCTTGCGACGTGTGTTTCACTTCGAATATTCCATCTTAAGTTCTGCTAAGCTGGTTGCAGCTAGGTTAACTAAAGCCTGGTAATTGCCAGACACTATCTATCCGTTGTTTAAAAACTATAACCCTCTCTTTCTACATTAATTACTACGTGCACTTAACGCGCTGACTTACTATTTAGACATTTGTACCATTTCTAAGGATCGGATAGATGAGTACTTCTTACTTAAGAGTTACGACTCTTTGACGCTTCCCTCGGTAAGTATTAAATGTGAAGTACCTACCTAGCATGTCTCTCGTTATATTCCCCGCCTTTTCATATGTGAGGTTCAATGGCGGAGTATAAATGTCTACCGCAATGCAGATAAATCTAAGCTATATCAGATTGACGTTGATAAGCCGCATAGCGGGTTGCTCAACTGAAGTCGGATCACAGAACAGGAATGAAAGACTTATCAGGCGGGGGTGAAGCATGAGGTGGTTAATACTGGGAGCAGGATACCTGGAGCAGTATGTTTCCAGGGAGCTCAAATCATGTGCAAGTGAGGCTGTGGGAGAAAGAGTGTTGCATTTGTTAGTGCCTATGGGTGGTTAGCCTCTCCCCAGCCTTACGCCCAACCAGGGTCGTAAAGCACATTCAGATGGCAACCCAACCAGGCCGAGTGCCCGACCCATTGTTTCGCCATCGTCAACCTCATAATTGTCGTTTCCTGTATGCTAAGTCATTCGTACTTGTCCTAAGAACATGGGCAGCTTTTGGAGCAGGCCAGAGACGGTGCCCCGCACTCCGTACGAGTACTTGGACCCCTTACCCAAGGGCAAAATACGCCTGCTGGAAGTTCAAGGCCGACTCGGCAGCGGGTGGCTCTCATTATTTCAAAATGGTCGCCTTGTTTATAAGCTGATCACGGTAGACCTGCACGACAGTCCGCCGTTCATTGCGATTTCTTACATGTGGGGTTCCCCTAAACACACAGACACGATACTTATTGGAGATGCACATGTGCTACCAGTCACTGCCAGTGCCCATGAGTGCCTAGACATCCTCTCTGACGCCAAGCATCTCTGGATTGACGCAATATGTATCAATCAGACCAACCATGTAGAGAAGTCGCAGAATGTTGGCATGATGGGCGAAATATACAGCCAAGCAATCGAAGTTGTTGGTATACTGGGAAGAACCACTGCGCTGAGCGGCTTATACTCTAGTAACATCCTCGACAGGGCGTCACTGCACCTCAGGGGCGTCGATCGCTTCATGCGCCGAAAGGAGGCTTCTCAACGAGATTCATCCCTTACAAATCCGCATCGACGCCACGAGCAAACAAGACTAATTAGCGAAAGATCGTATCCGGAAGAATCGATCTTTAGTAGATTCTTTGCGGAATCGTCCAGTGCGCAGTTCGTACTTCACCAACTTGAGACTCACTCTACCGCATTGAAAATACTCCGCCATCCCTACTGGTATGCGAATTTCAAGTTTCCACTTCTGCCTACTTTATCACGAGTGCTGTCTTAGGAGGAATGAGTCTTCAATAAGACATGCTGACCCATGATTGTCGTATAGGAGGCGTGTGTGGATTATACAAGAACTAGCACTTGCGAAGAAGGTCACCGTGTACCATCACGGTGTTTTCCTCCGCTGGGAGCAGCTTTTGAGCATGCTAAATAGCCTCGAAGAGCTCGATAAAGAACTCTACAACTCTCGTCCCCGTGAAGACTGGGAACAGGGCCGCGTTGAGAGTATGGCGGTTTCCGTCGAGAACTTCCTCGCCGGGTACCAATACCTTATTGAAGACCGTACTCAATTGGACAGTGTCTTTGAGAGCCGATATCGCAGGGCATACTTGCGCATGCTTCAACTTGTGATGCAGATTGACCAGCTTAGATGGAGTCCAAAACACTCCCTGAAAGATATCCTCATCGGAACTACGTACTCTCAAGCGACGAACCCCCGAGACAAGGTGTTCGCCTTACTTGGCCTGGTGTCCCCGGAACACGCTACTTCAACGTCAAGGGCCCCAATGATCATGCCAAACTACGATAAATCAAAGGAAGAAATCTACACAGAAACGACTCTTGCTCTCATCAAGGCAGGTGACTATACCACCCATCTTCTCGCCGGTGGCATAGGATGGGATGAAGAGGAGCGCAACATGCCGTCTTGGATGGTCAATTGGGCACGCCCTCCTCAGATCTTCGTGGATAGTGACACTCACCATGGCAAAGATAGACTCGACAAGTACTGGGCTGGATTGGGCAACAAACCAGACGAGACGGAGGACAGCACTTTCACCATCATCGATCCCGACAGGATCCTGGGCAAGTTCATACGGCTCGACAAGATTGTGTTTCTGGGTCCGCAAATCACGCCCGAGTCCAACCGCTGGCTTCTCGGCTGCTGGGGTGCCATAGACCACTTTGTGCCCAAGGGGTACCCTTACCGGACTCCAAGCTTTCCCCCAATCGAGAAACACGAGGTCCTCTGGCGGGTATTGCTAGACGTGCCTGCGGTCGGAAGACCCCGGAAGGTGAACTGCTATGATAGGGCATGCGAGGTGGAGACCGACGCCTTCGCTTCCGGCTTTGTTGAGTCGAATGGGGAGCAGCACCTCTGTAGAGATCTGGTGGACAGCGCATTCCGCGAATGGGCCGATCTGGGCCCTCCCACGAAGCCAAGATACCACGGACTGAGGGACAGCTTCAGGGATGCCTTGTCGCGTTCCCAGTCCAATGGGTCTCGCCTTGCTATATCTGACAAAGGATATCTGGGCACGGTGCCCCCATACTCGGCCGTAGGCGACGAGATCATGGTTCACATTGGATGTCCCTTGCCCGTTGTGCTCAGAAAGGCGCCTGAACAAGGCCCTGACCTTGGATTTCCTCACATCTATCGGCGCCTAGTCGGGAAAGCACATTTCTTGGGCATGATGAGAGCTGAATGGACAGGTGGGAAAAGTGTGGATGAAATCATGGACGCATTCGCTAGTCGAGTTCACAAGGTCGTGTTGATATAAGTGCATTTCTCCATGGCCTTCATAGCATATCCTGGTCCTTTCTTTCAGACATGTGTGCGACAATATCTTTTTGGATTTTCATGGCTCTTAACTTCATCTCTAGTGCTAACGTCTGAACACGGCTCAATAGTTATCTTCCTCTTCGGCTGAGAAATCATACGTGTCATAAGTTTGCCATCTACTTACCTCCCTCCATTTGCCAGGAGAGAATATCGGTTTGAAGGGAGTGATGATAGTGCGCGTCGACGTCAACAATTCCGTTGGGCATGGTTCATCTGAATCCTACTCACGCTCATCATCGAGCATTCCCATGCCTGCGCGCCAGGGGCCGGTTTCGACGGCTTTCACATCTTTCAATACCCGAACGAAGCGCGGGATGTTGACTTCCTCGCGCTTAAAAGCCTCGCTCTCGTCCCAAATCTTCTGGACCCATGGTCTAATGGCCATTCCGCACCCTCTTGGCCGTTTGTGGAAGACGCACCAGAGCCGTTGATGATGCCACGGTATAGAAACGCGGACGTGCAGGCTTCTTTGCTCCGTAGTTTGAAGCAGCTCCAGGAACTTCTGAAATGGTAAGGCGTCGACGTCATCATAGACAAGGAACTCGATTGAGGGATTATGTTCTTGTCGATACCGCTGTAGAAACATTGTGTACATCTCAGGTACACGATCAAATAGGCGGAGTTTTCCGACATCAGGGATATCTGGAGTTGACTTGGTCAAGCTCCACTCTTTTGGGCATTGGACGTGCTTATCCAGAGACAAGTCGATGCCTGTCTTTTGGAACCGGAAGTGAAGACGTTTCAGAGTACCGTGACCGATCATGTCCATGATGCGATGATAGTAAATAATGAACTGCCTGCCCAGCAAGTCAGGGACAATGGGCAGGTCGACAACAAGGTCGCGGATTCTCAGGCGAGGCCATCTGTACCGTTCCAATTGCAGAAACTCAATGATTTCAGAGCCTCCGTAGCCATTGAGGTGGAACGTGTTGACCTCGAAGAAGAGTTGTGAAGCTTCACGGTTCATTTGGGAGCTTGTAAGAAACAGGTTCAGGTAACCGCCACGGCGGTACGCTCCGTACTTCCCGTCCTCTGCGGATGGCTTGAAACCTATGGCGACGCCTCTGCTGTTGTAGACGGCGTTACGGAGAGTCTTCTTGCGAAGTTCCGGTGGCAGTTTAGTGAAGGGAAAGGGCGCAGCGCGGGGTGACGATGTCTCCTAGTAGCGAGGGGTAGACAATGCCCGAGGGTCGAATGTCCAAATGTCTTCGGGCATGATCTTTGTCGTCTCCGGTAAGGTGACAGCGGCGTTAAGTCTGCCCAGAAGGAACGCTCACGGTATAGATTGATACTCTAAGCTCTGCAGAGGCTTGACTGAGGACCAGAAGAACTCAGGGTGAGAGCTGGTCTGCGTCAGAGAGGAGATATTAGGACGAAATCGGATGCTGGATGCCCAGACTTGAAGCATCTGAAGTCAGGAAGGCAAGAAGGTCATCTGTCAACAATTACGAGGCAAGTACAATTGAAGCCAAACTATCGGTCCCTGCCCATAGTGAAGTAGCGTATCTTGCCAACCTCTGTCTCAGTACGCTCAATTATAAGAGTGACTCTCTTGGCAAAAGAGCACTATTTTTACCAATTTCAGCATTTAGGGTCTAGGAGGGCGGGGAGCCAATGCAATGGGGACACTCGAGCTGGTGTCTTGATACTCCTTATCTTTCCTGGCAGCTCGCAAGCAATACGGAGTCATCCTGCGTACAGGCCGGCACAACACTTGGCCCTATTCACTCGTCCAAGCACACGCAGCAGATGTTGATTAACAATGTATTCACAAAACCACGCCTGTCTCCTATCTCGCTCTATCAACCACACGCATAGTCCCACAGAAACCGGGGGGACGAAAAACAAGGTATCAGTGTACTGATCCACACACTCCGGGGGCCCCTCCGATCCATGTCCAAATGCATCGAGCAACCAAACAAAGGAGAAGCCCGTGTAAACGATTGGGGGAATACGCCGCCAGCCCTGTGTGGGTGAAACCCCAGCCAGGGAAAACAAACCAAAAAACAATCAGAAAAAACGCCTATGCGATGCGTGCACAGCAGCAGTCAAGAAAAACTTTTTGACCGCAAGCCGGGCCTTGGTCTTGTGTGTATCCAGTTGGAGAATGAATTCGCGTCCATGCGCTCGCCAGTAATGCCTTGTACGCCCCTCCTCCTTTCCCCTCTCGTGTTCGTGTGCCCCGATGTGGTGACAAATGAAATGAGACAGTGGTGATTCTCTGTCAGATCGTAGTGGGTGGTGTGGTATCTCTATGCGCCTCGCCTCTTCTATTTATACATCCCGTTGTGTCTTCGCATCTCTTCGACTGAAGCTTTGTCCAGAAAGCAGAAAGATTAGGCTCGGACCATCGGCTTCCTACGCACCAAAAATGGGCTGGGCATCTCGTCTTTCTCAGGGTCCCAGACGGCGACGGGCTCGGCGTATCGATCAGCGGCACGATCCTTGAAGGTGCGCTTGGGGCTGACGTTGGAGTTCTCGGCCTGGCGACCACCGGCACGTGCTTGCTGTAGCTCCACTAGGGTTCGTCCGCGGACGTTCTTGTTCGAAAGCTTGCTGACGGAACTATCCGAATCCTTGGTCGAGTTCTTGCGTTGTAAACCGTTCTCTCCGCTGGCTGCCATCAGATTCGCCGCTGACGGAATCTTGCTAAGTCGTCGGTTGGGCGAGTTGTTGCGTTCGCGGAGAGCGCCGTTGCTAGGCTTGTGCTGAAGTTGCGACACGGGGGGCAATGATGGAATGGGCTTGTTGAGGCTTGTGATGGTATTGGTCCTGACATGACCCATGGGGGCGGTTTTGGTGGTGGTAAGTGCTGGTCGTCGGGTACCGAAGGGGTTCTTCGATGACCGGACATTGCGGGTAGGGGATGGCACGAGAGGCTCATCATCGTCATCTTCCGACTCCGATAGCAACGGCTCAGGCTCCCTGAATCGTTCTTCGTTTCTGCCGGCAAAAATATCTGGGTTGGACGTGGGCGCCTTAGTAGCGGCGTTGCGACGTGGTGATAGGGACAGAGCTGCGAGCGGCATGGGGGAAGGTGAAGCCATCTCGATGTCCATGGGGGTGCCAAGAACGCCGGCAAACATGGTCTGCGCTCGACCAAAGGGTGTGCGCGCACTCTTCTTGAGCGGCTGGATCTGCTCAGGTGAGTCGATGGACAGCTCGGTGAGATCGGTCGTCGATGGGAAATCCCCGTCGGCATCTGTGCTGTGTCCACCGATCGACTGCGGGTAGTCCGACTTGGAGAGAGAGGAGGTGAACTCCTGGGTCTCAACTACGCCGAATGAGACGGTCTTCTTCTGGATTTCTTCTTGGACGCGTGCTGCGACTTCTGCCTCGAATCGCTCTCGAAGAGACTCCATCTCCTCGTTGACAAGGCGGTCAATTTCCAGACGTGCCTTGACTTCCCATTCTCTCCGCACCGTCGACTCGATCTCCTGGCGCATAAAGGCCTTGTCAGATTCAGCGCTGGCCAGTCTGCGCTCGACCTCGGCCATCTTCTTGTTGGCAGTCTCCTCCTTGATCTTCAGCATCCTGCTCATATCGACAACCTCTCTCTCCTTGCGCATCAGTCGGACGACCGGCATGTTGAGGAGTTGAGCCGTGTCAGGTCGGCGATCTGGGTTGACGCGCAGACAGTCCTTGATGACGGCCGAGAGTTCTGACGAGTAGACCTGGGGCAAGGGGGCAATCTTGCCCTCCTTGATCTTCTGGACAAGTTGAAAGTGCGACTTGGCGTTGAAGGGTGGCTCTCGGGTGCAAAGTTCGTATATGATGCAGCCTAACGACCAGATGTCGGACTTGAGTGTGTATCTCTCGGCGGCGCATATCTCCGGAGACATGTAGAAGGGGGTGCCGACGTAAGTCGAGGCAAAGTCGTGCGACGACATGATCTTGGACAGGCCAAAGTCGCCGAGCTTGACAGAGTTGTCGTCGTTGAGGAAAACTAGCCCAGGTCAGCGTCACGGTTCACGCTACAGCGAAGGGCCATCAGTGCACTTACCATTCTCGGGCTTGAGATCTCTGTGGAGGATGGTCATGCCTCCGGTGGGTGCCTTTGGCTTCACATTGGCGCCGAGCCCCAGGACGTGCTTGCCCACCTCGGGCGGGTCGACACCGTAGTGACATCGGTACAGGGCCATGACGAGCTGAGAGAATATGCTCCATACAAAGGACTCTTCGGCGTACTGGTTCTTGGTGGCCAGGTCCCGGATGACGCGCCCGAGGTCGCCGTTGCCACAGTATTCCATGTAGAGGTGCAGGTCTTGCGACAGCTTGAGGTGCTCGCGGTGGTAGTAGGCGACAATGTTGGGGTGTCGCAGGCCGGAGAGGATCTGGAACTCTGCATGCAGTTGCTCACGCTCCTTCTGGGACATCTTCAGGTAGCTGATCTCCTTGCGGCAGAGGACCATGCCGTCGACCTTTCTCCGCACTCGCCGGATAACTCCAAAGGAGCCATGGCCTGTGTCGCAGACGAGAGGTCAGCCATTGAATGGTGTGAGATGGTGAGATGATGAATGAGATGGTGAATGAGACGGCGATGGTGATGGCAGTGGCGCTTGGCATGGGGACGGGTGGCTCAACAGGGAGGAACACAAGGCGTCTGCTTACCGATCTTCTCCAGGACCTCATACTTGTCGGCTTCCGTCATGATGAATGGTGTTCACAACGGGCGTTTGGTGCACTACGACTTCTGTCCCATAGGCTGAGGATATGAAGCATTACCGGGCCAAGGGGCGTCGTCGGGAGTGTCTGAGCAGCAAGCGCAATTTCGTTTTTGGGGGTTTGGTGTTGGGTTGATTAAGATGAACAGGAGGACGGGAGAGCTGCTGCACATGGAAAGGTGCAACAATGTCAGGTATTGGATGTGACCGAAAGGGCCGCCCGAGTGAATCGCACTCACGATGGGGCCCGTGAAAACGGCCTAGCGCCCGTGAATAAACATGGGCGCCATTGTCACGGCAACAGGCCCTGGAGACCAACTAGTGGACCGCCTAGCAGCCCCGCGTAGCCCTGGGCAGCCCGCGGGCCAGCCCCAAAAACCACCTAGCCGATCCCCCCCGACCCCCTGCCGGCCGGGCGCTCGGGCCATCCCCGGCTCCCACCACCGCCATTATGGAAGCTGTGGACTTGCTGTGGACGTGCTGTGGACGCTGGTGCACGCCAGCGACGGTGCGGACTGCTGGTCGACCGGGGCCCTCGGAACACTGGCGCAACGACCCAAGCCCAAGTCCCTTCAGGGTCTGACGGATGACAACATCACTTCCGTCACCTGGACCACCCCCTTAGTGTGACATCGGGTCGAGCCGTCAAGCGTCAAGCGTCAAGCGTCGAGCGGTGTTCTGTGCACGATTGACTTGTTAGAGCCCAACTAGTTAAAAGGTTTTTGTGCCGTATCCGTGCATGGCTTGACTAGACGGCCACATGACTATAGCGAGGCGGCAGGCCAATGAGTTACCCACGTACACGGTATGGCGCGAGTCAGCGGGCAGCTCTTGCACCAACGCCGACCCAGAGCAGTGGATGGGAGAGCCTCGAATTGATCAAGCTACCCCACTAACGTCATATCGCCACCCGCGCCTTCACTGGTCCTTTGTGTCTATCCCGGGGTGCTGTTCTGCAGCCAACATTTTGTCGTGCATTTTTATTACATGCGTGTTACTGATCCATCTTTACTTCCCTCATTCACCCAGATATATTTTTGCATATTTCAGGCGCTGGCTGTCCTTTCACCATGGTTTTGAGGAAGCATGAGCTGGAGGCAAAGCTCAAAGACGACATCCAACTTGTCAAGAGCGGGGTGCTGCGAGATGACAACCCCTTGGATCAGAGCGAGGAGTTCAACGAATTGTTGGCGGCATGCCGACGCGGCGATCTGAGAAGGGTACAGGAGCTCATCTCGACCGGCGTCAACATCAACGGCAAGGACAAGTTCGACTACACGCCGCTCATTATCGTGAGACAGATCCATGATCCCCGTCAAATTCTTTTCGGAGTTAGCGGACTTGAGAGAGACAGCTCTCATGCTGACGTCTTCTCCAGGCAAGTTTATGTGGCCATTACGAGTTGGTCCAACACCTACTGGAGTCTGGCGCACTAGCAGAGCGTGATACGTTCCAGGGAGAACGCTGCATCTACAACGCGCTCAACGACAGGATACGAAACCTCTTACTCCAATACGACTACTCCAAGTCCACGGACCCTCTTCAACCATGGGCTGCCCACATTACCTCGCTGCTGGGCCGGGACTCGCCCAAGACCTCAGACATCACTATTGCTGCGTCGGAGTCCTTCTCACTTCACAAGTTTGTCCTCTCCGCAAGGACGCCCTACTTCCAGAGGAAGTTGGCCGACGCCCCTGAAACCACATCGTGGAAGCTGCCCCCTTCCATACCTGTTGAGTCTTTCCAAGTGGTAATGCGATATCTCTACCTGGGCGATCTCCCACGCGATCTCGTAGGCCCCTGGAGCTCAGCTACCGAAGAGGAAGTCCTCACCGGTATTGACAAGATCAGCAAGCAGTTAGAAGTGACACAGCTGTGGGAGGCCATCTTATCAGGGAATGACAGGCGGCTGGCCCGCCAAAGGCATCAAGACGAAGTATCGAGAGCCGCATCTCAGATCGGCAGTTTCTTCGAAGACAAGATTCTAAGTCACAAGATGGTCGTCGACACGAGGAAGGTCCAAGACGTCAAGTGGCGGCATGACAACTCGATTTTCGCCGACTGCCTTCTCAGGGCCGACGAAGCCGAGATCGACGAGAAGGAGATGGACGAAACTGAGCATACGAATGGGATTCCCATTGGCCCCGGTGCCGAGCCATCGCAAAAGCAGAACGGGGAGCGCAAGCGTCCCAAATCTGTCCTATATCCCGTCCACAAGGCGATGCTCATCCGAAGCCCTTACTTTGAGACAATGTTTTCAAGCCAATTTATGGAAGCACAGGAGTCTGAGCACCTGCACATCATCAAGATAGATTGTGTCCCCGAGGTGCTTGAGATCATCCTCGCTTTCCTCTACACGGAAAAAGCCGACTGCCCGCTGGATCTGGGACTCGACGTCCTCTATGCAGCAGACATGCTGTTCTTGGACAAGCTCAAGACAAAGGCTGCTATAGCCATCAGCACACTAGGTAGCGGAAACAACAATGTCCTTATTGATCGGACGCATACGCAGGAAGACGAGGCGGAGCTGGAGGTTGAAATTGAGCCCATCAATGTGTATGACGTGATCCATGCCGCATGGGACCTGAGGGTACAGAGACTTGAGGAGTTTGCTGCCCGATATATCGCTTACAGGCTCGAGGACTACATCGATGAGGAGGAGTTCGCCGAGCTCATCCAAGAAAGTGCCTCGAGGCTGAAGAGGAGAGAAGAAACCGATACCATCGAGTTGCTCGATGACATCCGGTACTATCTCTCCGAGCGATTCCGACTGCGGTTCGAGGATGCCGGTCTGGATGAGATGCTGGACGAGGAGGGCGAGATAGACCCGGCCTTGGCGGAAGCAATAGCCGGCACAGAGGGCCTGGACATCAATGGCGCGGAAGAAAAGCCCGAGGTCAAAGGAGATGTTAACCCTGCAGTTGAAGCCCCAGCAGAGGCCGAAGGTATCAACGGGGTCGTCCGCACCTTGGATGGTGAAATGGTCGAGGATGGGTTCTCCTCGGACGCGGTCAATTACCAGATTTTGCTGCAGAAGATTGACGGCATGCTAGACAAATTGAAGCTAGACGCATAAGAGATGAGCAGTACTAGAGGCATAGAAATACCAACATGTATTCGATATCCTACCTGCGGACAACACCTGTGCTGTAACTAACAGGCAAAGGGTAATTTGACAACTCAGCTCTCCCTGAGCTCAGTTCTGGATGAAAAAAAAAAAAAACCACCCAAAGTCTCGTGCGGGAATATAGTAAGGCGGAAAGTTTCTTTGAATAAGTGGCTAGGAGATTTTACACCGGTGGATACAGTAAGTCCAACGCCCGAACGCAACCCCAGTCTGGCGCCTACACATCTACGTCTTCGTCCTCTTCTTTGTCCTCCAATTTGTCTTCCTCTTCCTCTCCATCCTCTACTTCATCTACTTCGTCTTCCTCTTCGTCCTCTACTTCGTCCACTTCGTCTTCCCCTTCATCTTCCTCTTCGCCTTCCTCATCCTCGACGTCCTCGTTATCCAGGTCATCAAGCAGCATGTCCTCGTCCTCGTCCTCGCCTTCACCCTCATCATCCACGTCCTCAACCGTCGTCCTGAGGTACCGCTTTACAAGCCCGATCTTGGCCGCGTCTTTGCCCCTGTCCCCGGTCCCCTGCAGCGGGCCCCGGGGCCTGCCGAAGAGATCCGTCCTCGACGGCATGTGGGTCATTCTGAAGAGCTCGCGGAGTCTCGACCTCTTGCTCTCGGCCGTTGGTTCGTGGTGGCTGGACACCGCATAGGGGTTCTTCGTCTTCTTCAGCTGTGGCGGCGGCTCTTCGTCTTCGTCCTCCTCTTCCTCTTCTTCTTGCTCCTCCTCTTCCTCGTCCAGGCCCACAAAGTCATCGCGGATCTCCGAGTCGGAGCTTATATCCAGGCGGTACTGCTCGTCAGCGTCAACCACAGGCGCGCCCCTCCCGGCAGCCGCCAAGAAAGGGTTCGACGACGCCGCCCCCGCGTGCCGCGTCGGCAGTCCATCGAGGCTGATGTCCGAGTCGTCCTCGGTGCCGACGCCCTCGCCCAGGCGCGACTCGTCGAACGGCTTCGCCTTCCACGCCGACAGGTCAGCCTCGGGCGCGGTCGGGGCCGGAGCCGGAGCCGTGGCGGCCGCGCCTGCGCTGGGGACACTGTTGTCGTTGTCATGGTCATTGCTGCTGGTAGTGGCGGCGGCGGCCTTGTCGCCGCGCTGCTCCGACACCATGCGCAGGATCACGTACTGCCAGCGCAGCTGGTCGTCGATCATGGCCCAGGTCGCCACGTCGTAGCCGCCGCGCACGTAGACGTTGCCCATGGCGCGGCCCGCCAGCCGCAGCGAGATGCGCACGGCGTCGCGCTGGGCCTCGGTCATGTCCTGGAACGTGCGCTGGATGTCCTGGAGTTCCTGCGTCATGGTATGTTAGTAAGCGACTGCCCTTGGGTTTTTGACGAGAGCGGGCTGTCGAGACACAGGGATAATGTTGAGAGACAGAGGGAGAGACGAAGGAAAGGCTATCAAGGGAGAACTTACTTCGTAGTGCTTGCTGGCCGTCTGGAACGGAGGCTGGAACCCCGGAAAGCCTGCGGCAAACCCGGTGCCGTCCGCATTCGGCGGACCTGGTGGAGGGAAAGGGGCAGAGTCCGAAGGCCCTTGCGCTCCGTTGAAGTCCCAGGGCGGAACCGTCGCGTACTGGGAATGCAGAAAGGGGTTGGCGCCGTTGCTATTGTTGATATGAATTCTACTAGGCTGATTTGCGTTGTTGGCATTGGTGGCCGGCAGTATAATCGTCGTTCTGCCGGGGGCGGCTTGAGAATATACAGCCCCCTGAGCTCCCGTCTGCGTCAGATTAATGGTGTCCTGAGTCTGGGTGCCGCTCTGAGTCACTCCGCTTGCTCCCTTGCCCTGCGCTGCGGAGGTGGACGGAGGCACCTGGGAGATGCCCAGCGACCGAGGCATTCGAATCAATGCAGGGGGCAGCATCCCGCCAGCTTCCTTGCCCTTTGGCCATGGGGGCAGCTCGGCGGAGGGGTCCGGGGCGTCCGGGATAGGGTTGTTGTTCGTGACGCCGTCGACCTCGATCCCGACCAGCCTGGCGATCTGCAGGGGCAAGTTGTCGCTTGTCGCCCTGCGAATGGCGTCGTTCTTGTTGAGGTTGAGCCGTCTCGTCACCCTGCTCCTCCACATATACCTGCAAGCGTCGTGTCAGTCAGGACTCTGTGCCTACCCCTAAGGGAGGAGGCAATAGGGGGACTCACTGGAGCATGGCCTGGCTGAACCCATATCCTCGGAGCTGCATCCACCTGGTGATGATGGGCCAGCGGCGCTTGGACACCCGTCCGTAGGGGTATTTGGGTTCGCGGTCCCTCAGGCAGCCGAACCAGGCCACGGCGCGGATCAGCTCGCTCTCGCACAGGTCATCGTAGTCCAAGCTTCGCCCATTGCGGTCCTTTTGGCGGAGGCGGCGGCCTGTCATCGTATAAAACAATATCGATATCGATCGATCTGTCTGTGTATGAGAGGTGTGAGATCGGGTGTAAGTATGCCTTTTCTATCAGCCCAATCTTCTGGGGCAAGATAGGTATAGAAGTGAGAATCGATAGAGAGCAGTCTGATGCGATTCTGCTGTTAGAAAGACCCTCTAGCGTCATCTGCCGCTTTCGTAGTCAATAAAGGACCTGCCACATGGGCCCATTCTGCTAGACACATTACTGAACCGGAAGATGCTGTCTCGCGTTTTTGTCTTGCTGAGACAAAGACCAGCGCTACAAGGAAGTTCAACTGGGCAACAGTTAGCGTGACGAAACAAACCCTTGCATACCTTCTATGCCGTATACGTTGCTAGATCCATGCTCATCTGTATGATAAATATGTAGCTGTTTCTCTATATGATCGAAAATGAATCTTGCATGTAAAATGAGTAGTCGAGCGGACTTGCATAGCACACGCGCGAGTCTCCATGCTTGAGTTGAAGAAGATGCAATGCGTATTGAGAATGGTATATAGACCCCAGATAATGCATCCCTTATTCAAGAAGCTTGAATCTCGACGTGGTAACTCCAAACGCCCCTTGTATGCAAATGAGTCCCAACTCGGGTATATCGTGTTCTATCTTCCCTCCTCTCGTGTCTTCTTTCTCCTCTCCTCGTCCTCCTTGGCTTTCTCGCCCGGGGCTTTCTCGCACGGCACGCTCACGATATTGTGGCCCACTCTATTGTGGCCATCTTTATCCTTCCTAGGCCCGAATACCACCGCCGTCAGGCTTCCGCCCTTGACACAGCTGCTGTCGAGGCCGTACGTCCACTTGCCGATGGTCAGCCCCTTCTTCGCATCGTGGCCGTACACCACCGTCGTCCTCATCTCCTCCTGGGCAATGTTCCCTTGGCTCTCGTCCCATGCCTCGCTCCAGGGCCTACCGTCCCGACCCGCAGTGGGCAGCACGACTTCGTAATCGTTCTCGCCCTCGCCCCGCGCTCGCGATGCTACCATCTCCTCGTCGACCTCCTTGTCCGAGACGTGGACGTGTTTCCGCGCCCTCTCGGACGCCACCTCTTCGAGCAACTTTTTGACGCGCTCTCGGCGCACCTGCTCGGCTGGGTAGAGCAGCGTGCGCATGTTCATCACAGCCCACGGGTCTTGGCTGGTCAGCTCAATGCCCGGGACCAGACCGGCGTGGACCACGACGGTCTCGCCGTAGTTGGGAATTTTGCCCAGCTTCAGGATGGCGGGCAGGCCGTTCAGCCACTTGCGCTGCGCCGGCGTCAGGGACGCGGCGACGCTGACCTCGGCGGACTGGAGGCCGGACTGCGCTGCGAGCGCCGGCTCCGTCATGTCGTCCTTCTGCTCGGCCGTCGTACCCTTCAGGTCGCTGATGGACCCTGCGCCCTGCCCGACGACGTATTTTGTTTGCGAATTTTCCCAGGACAGGAGGATACGGTCCTCGTGGTTCCCACGCACACCGCTGGCGCCCATCTCCATGGCGAGGGCCACGACGCCCGCGCTGTCGGGCCCCTTGTTGACCATGTCCCCTGTGAACACGACATGGTCCCCGCGCGCGGCGTCGTACTTGACTTCGGCAAGCAGTGCCTTCAGTTCGTTGAGCTGCCCGTGGACATCGCCAATGATGATGAGGCGGTGCGACGACGGCGACGTGGTCGGGAGCTTGTCGGCGGCGAGGGTGCCGATGAGAACCACATCCTTCAGCGGCGGGCGGCCGTAGGTGCCGTAGACCATGGGCGGCACGGGCTCCTGCGCAGCGGCGATGTCGGCGAAGCTCTGGCCCGACCAACCCTTTTGCTGCTGCTGCTGCTGGTTGGCGTGACCGCCGTTTTCGAGAAACGACTTGAGAGGCTGCAGCTTCTGCGCAGCCTCGGTCATGCTGTCGAAGCGCGTGTAGCCCAGGAAGATGGTGCTGAGGGCCAGCACCAGGACGCAGACGTAGAGGAGACGGCGTCGCAGCGAGCGCGGGTGCAGCTGTGGGGTGGGACAGACGGCCATGTTCGAAGTTGACTCGGAGCTAAGGGGTATCCTCCCAGTTCGGGACGGGTCCTGGCGCAGAGCTTGGAGATTGAAAGCGGTGGTGGCCAATAGTAGGAACCAAAGAAACGTTGCTGAGTGTCTGGAAGTATATCTGCAAAAGGGTTGTCCTCGCCGTCCCTGGCAAACTGGCTCTCACCCTCGACCAGCAACGGGTTGTCCGGGGAGAGAGTTGGAATCTACGAAGATCCTGTTTGGCATCGATTGCGTGCGGGTACTCCCCTGCTAGATTCACGTAGTTCCGTAATAGCTTGTCGAAACTGTGGAGTTTGGGTAGTATAGCACAGGTGATAAGCGTGAACGCGTCGTCATCCAGCAGCTTGTGGAGGTGTCCCCTGGTAAAGAATACATCGCTGCGCCGAGCTGCCGCTCTCTCTTCGGCGCGAGAGAGCTGGAAAGGGAGGCTGCAACTGGCGCCAGGCAATTGGTGTTGAAGTTGCCGTCTTTCCCGGCGCTGAGCTGAGCCGGGCGCTGTGGGAAAAACACGAGGGAATGGCCAAGGAGAAAGAACTGTGTGTGATAGGTATGCATTGCTTGGCGGGCCACTGCTTAGCCTTGCCCAAGCCGGCAAACTGGCACGCGACAAAATGCTTGTCTTTCTGTCTGCCCGTTACCACGATCCAATGATGTCCACCTCAACCGCCAGGGCTAGAATTGGCCGAGCCAATGTTTACAGCGTACTACTAATTTAGTATGCGTCCTTCGAGATAACCGCATCTGGGTCTTTCCTGTAGTAGACAATCAACCTTGTCTCCTTTATTGCGCGGCTCAGCTCTCCCAGCTCCTATTTCCTAGCTTTGTCTCGGGGAGGCATCCACAATTCGCTAAAGACAACCTTGATGGGCTCACAGACTACAGCTTGTACATTCCAAGATTTCAGAAACTCCATGTCAATAAACTAGAGAGCCAGGATGACAATCCCCCGTGTTCATCTCTGGTTCTAACTGTGTGCGTACTGTGGAACGTGCAATCGTCGGCAGGCAACTCGAGGCGACCTCGGCGGTTTGACACTGCTAGGAGACTGTGGAACGTTGTCATCACGCCCTTCCAAGGTTCGTATTGACTTATCGGGTACTTGAGCTCTAAAGTTTGCGGCCGCAGTCTTATGGCCTGCTTATCTCATTTATCTTATTCCCGACTTGGAACTACAGTACACTGATCCTCAAATATGCACGAAGAAAGAAATGGCACCATCCAGCTAGCTCCCTGAATGCGGCCATGTCGCTGCCTCCAGATGCACTGTGTGGTGTCGCGGCTTTGCGCATATCTGCAATGCCAGATGGCACTGCAGGTGGAATAGCCTGGTCACATTCAATCTGAATGGTATGCCGATGTAATCCAGGCCTGTGTAGCGTGTGCGCGCTCCAAGCGCAACGTAAAGGGGTTTGATGGTATCCGAACGAATCGAAGAGTTGAAGTACCTCATAAACGCCACCCAATGCTGCTTGCAACCGTCTACAGTACTCTTACACGTCACGTCTGCCCGGGGCGCGACGGCCTCACTTCTTGTCCTGCTTGTCCTGCCTCTCCTGCCTCTCCTGCCTCTCCTGCTCCTGCCTGTACTTCTCGTTCTCGACCTCGCGCCAGTCCCTGGGCTCGGGCTCGTTGCCGTCCGTCTTCTTGACGCCGCCGCCGAACGCGGAGCGGCCGGCGTAGAGCTGGTAGCCCTCGCCCGAGTCGGCGGTGGACAGGTTCTTGAAGGTGATGGGCTGGTTGCCGCGGAAGCGCTTGCGCATGTCGATCATGCCCCTCCTGCAGTCGCCGAAGCCCTTCTTGAGCTGAATGCACTTGGTCGGCAGGGTGCTGGAGAGGGGCTCGCGCAGGCACTCGGCCGCCGTGTGCCGCTGGACCATGACGCACTCGGACTCCTGGAGGCACTGCGCCAGGGCGTCTCCTGGATTGCGGGAAAGACTTTGATCAGCGGACGCCTCGGTACTGGGGCACGGGGGCGCTGCGGGGTGACGAACGTATCTCCTTACATGAGCTCGGCATCTTATCTTGTCTGGATTCACAGGCCGTCGACACAAGGTTGGCAGCAGCTCCAGCAACGAACGATCTGAGGGTATCCCGATGGTGCCACCGACACAGGGCACGAAAAACCCAAAGCCGCAGCCGATCGCCGCAAGCCTCCGGCGCAAGCAACGCGGGGCCTCTGATTGGCGGGTCGGCTTTAGTGGGCTCTCCACGCCTTTTGGGCGGCTCGTTTGGCCCCTTGGGGGCTTGGCTGCTTCCATGGGGCTGCTAGAGATTGCCCGCCCTGCCGCCCAGACGATAGGAGACAGGGGTAGCTTTGGATGGAGCCGCCCTTTTCATTAGTTAGTGGGGGGCAAGGGGGAGCTCTGTTGTTGCAGTACCACAGTGAAGCGAGTGGATGATGGCCGGATGGCTCCAGTAACAGGTTAGCCTCATCTCATCTCATTATTGATCATGGGCTTTATTTTCCAGCATTGCGAAAAGTCAAGTCGTCCATGGGCGTGTTGCGGCCAGCGATTCTGCCATCCCTCTACTGTGACTGAATTCTCTATTCTGAGCTTCTCCCTTGCTTCTGGTCGCTCGATCAGCTCTGTCGCTGCCAAAACCTGCAGCCTGCCCAAAAGACAAGAAGGGCAATTGAGTTGCGTCGACTTTCGCATGTGACATCACTGCGCTGCAGGTGGTCGTGACCCGCGTCAACGGGCTGCTGACCCACCCTCCACTTCTACGTGCTCCCAGTTCCAGGCCAGAACCCAGACCCAGACCAGGACCCAGACCAGGACCCAGACCAGGACCCGAAACTCCACGAGCTTGTCCAGCAGCTGTACCTCCGTAATCAACATCGATAGTGTCTGTCGCTTGTGATATCCCGTTCTCCATTGTGCGGTAGACTATGACTTGCACGCCATCCTCCGTTCCCAGAGCTATTTGAGCTGTCCTGCAAAGATGCCGGTACCCTTTATCGGGCGCTTGAACCCGTGAGTAGCCGCCTCGTTCTTGTTCTTGTTCCCTCATCAGGCGCGCCCCCCAAAGTCGACCTGCGCATGCTGATCACGTATGTCTCTCGTAGGATCGAGTATATCGCTCTCGTCGGCTCCTTCTGCCTCGTCGGCCTCGAGGCCATCATTCGCATCCTGACCCTCGCCCTGCGTATGTAGCCACCACCTAGACTCGCAAGCCATCTGCGCGCTTCATACTGACGACACGACGCAGCAACCTCGCTGCTGTCACTCTTCTACGCAGCTTCCCGGCGCCTCTTTAACCGTTTGACGTCACTTGAATCGAAACAAGCAGAGGAAAAACAAAAGTGTAAGCGTAGCTGTAGCTTGGGATACTGGCCTCGGCATACAGGAGACTGACCTATCGTCTCGCAGCTATATCGACGTCCGTTAGGAATGCGTCCGACTTTGTCGACCTGTGCGCCACTTTCGGCTACTACGCCGAGGAGCATGTGGTCCAAACCAAGGATGGCTATCTGCTAGGCGTTCATCGCCTGGCATGGCGCAAGGGCGAGGAGGACTTGAAAGTCAACAGTGGACCGCAGAGCCTCAAGAAGAAAGTCATCTACATGCACCACGGGCTGCTGATGAACAGTGAGGTTTGGGTCTGCCTCACAGACGCCCAGCGATGTCTGCCGTTTGTCTTGGTTGAACAAGGCTACGATGTCTGGGTAAGTTGTCGAAGCAGGTCCCGTCTTCAAACCTTTCTGCTTTGCTAACCTGGGGATATAGCTGGGCAACAACAGAGGCAACAAGTATTCCAAAAAGTCTGTCAAGCACTCGCCCTCCAGCCTCGACTTCTGGAACTTCTCCATCGATGAATTCGCTTTCCACGACATCCCAGACTCGATCGCTTACATCTTGGAGTCCACCAAGCAGCCCTCGCTGTCCTATATCGGCTTCTCTCAAGGAACGGCTCAGTCGTTTGCGACCTTGGCTATACATCCCAAGCTCAATGAACAAGTCAATGTGTTTATTGCGCTGGCGCCTGCCATGTCGCCCGCTGGCTTGTCGAATGGGATCGTCGATGCTCTGATCAAAGCATCTCCCCAAGTCCTGTTTCTCCTGTTTGGCCGCCGCTCGATCTTGGCCTCGGCAACCATGTGGCAGTCCATTCTCTACCCGCCCATCTTTGTCCGCGTTATCGACATGGGTCTTGACTTCCTCTTTGGCTGGAAGGCGAAGAACATTTCCATGTCGCAGAAGCTGGCCGCCTACCCGCATCTCTATTCTTTCACGAGCACCAAGTCGGTAGTGCATTGGTTCCAGATCATCCGCAATCAGTCTTTCCAGATGTACGATGACGACGTACACCCGCCATTGACCACCTCGAGCAAGTACACCAAGGTGGCCAAGTATCCAACACGCAATATCAAGACACCCATCGTCCTCGTCTACGGCGGCAGCGATTCTCTAGTCGACATCAAGGTCATGCTGCGCGAGCTCCCGAAACGGACGGTGGCCACGGAGATTCCTCCATACGAGCATCTGGACTTCTTGTGGGCTACCGATGTTGACACCCAGGTCTTCCCGCACGTCTTTGATGCCCTGGACAATTTCACGGACGCTGAACACACGAGGGAGGAGTATGAGAGTTACCGCCGCGCACGCAACGCAAGCTTGGGTGCATCCGCTTCTTTCCGCCACCAGTAGGTATTCAGATCAATAGTTATATGCGAGGATCTAGATGAGAGGCGCTGACACAAACACCAATAGATACCGGGGTAGTGATGCTGTTGACGCGGACGCAGCAACTATGCTTTCTATGGGTCAGCTTGACAACAGAAGCGATCCGGCGCTGGCACATCATGCCCGTGAGGGCTTCGTTACCCCAGAGTCGCCGTCCACAGATACCTCAGGCACGACCTTGACCTCACAAGCGCCCGAGAGCGGCCGTCGCGTTGCCTCTTCGTTGCAAGTGGAGACAAGAACACCGGAGACCCCTGATCGGACGGGCTCTTGGACTGGGGCCGATGGTGTCGCAGAACATGCGACTCGAGAGCCCGATTCATCCACACCCTCACCGACAAGGCTGCCAGACAGTGCGAAGAGAGTCTACAACCGACGGGGAAGCGCGGCCAGCAACCTGAGCTTTGACTCTACCAAGGACAGAAAGGGCAGGAGTGGCGGTATCCGCGTTGGTGCGGCAAAACCCGTCGGTGGTGTTGTCACGGGCGGGAGTGCTAGCAACCTGACGGGCAGCAGTGACGAGGGGAGCCGAAAGAGGAACGGGCGCTAGGCACCCCAGAACCCTTTGGTTTCGTTTTAAACTATGTGTACACGAGATTGGAACACAGCTATAGAAGTTATAGACAGGCTAGGCTTTCTAAAGCCAGCCGCTGTCGGAGTGGTGTCTTGGTCGGAGTCCGGAGTTCATACAATATGGTGTCTTTTTTGCACCTGTACATAGAACGTCATCAAGTCGATGTCTAAATAAAGTCTATGATGTTGGAAACTATCTTAGCTATAACGTGTCAAACTCAGACCACCCCTCGTGGTGCGAAGAGGCAGAACATGATACAATGGGATCAAGGAGGTCCTATGCTTCTCGTGTTCAGACGTCTCGCAACCTTCCAGCCTAAGTACAACAAAACAGCAGAGCAATCACTACGGGCAGGTCTTTCGGCGGACAGACACAGTATATGTATAGTCTGGGCAGGATTACAGGCGCGACTTCTCAAGCTCCTCTCTACTCCCCCGTGTCACTCTCCATGCATACAGTTGAGCAACATTCATGGCCATGTATTCGATTCTGAAGACACTACAAGACAAGACGGCCCTGCCAGGAGCGGCAAAGGGGGGGGAATTGTGGGTATCTGCACAGAACAATAACGGAGTCCTCTCGCATCCATTCCTCTTCCCCGAAGGGGGAAAGAGCCAAAAGATATAAAAGACATCCCATCCATCCGTCCATTCATCCATCGGTCCGCCACTTATTTCATTCCACTGAAACAAAAAACCCCCCTGCGTCGTTTTTCATGAGCTCCAATATTGTACATTATATTTTACGAATTTCATTGGGGGTTTCGTATGGAGTCGTTCCGCCCGGGGCCTTCCTCTCTCTCTCTCTCTGTATCCTTCTCCCTCGTCTCGCCCCCTCCATCTTCCCCAGCTCCCTGTCCCCTCCCCTCGAGATATAGCACATAGATACAGAGACGGAGGACAGGGGGAAGAAAACCGGAAAACAAAAGCAAAAACAAATAAAAAGTTCCACGAAATTGAAGACCGAGCAAGACGCACAGAAGCCCCACCCGGAAGAGATAAAAAAGAACGCCCCACGTGAATCTTGCGTGATCGTGTGCCGGTTTTTCTTTCATTACTCTCAAGCAGCGCAGATCGTGGCGTCGGGTCCGCGGGAAAAAACAACAAGGCAAGAAAGCAAGCGATCAAATGATGTCGTAAACCCCATACCAGACCGAAAGAGGCCGGTTGCGGTCATCGCGGAGACTCGTGCGGGGAAAGAAAAACCTAACAAGGCCTAGGCCAGGACCGCAAGCAGCGGCCTCGTGTTGGAGCCGCGAAGACGCCCATGGTTTTCCGTCATGTAATATGTGCACTGTACACTCTAGGCCCTGCCCCGCGTGTCGTAAAGCAAAAATATATACGAGTTTTCTTCAGCTTCTCGGGGTCAGCCGGCTTCGTTCGTGGGAAAGGCTTTTTTTGCGAAAGGGCCAGATAGCCTCAGCCTTAGGTATGCTTGGCACTTTGGCCATTGGGACCTTGGTGATCGTCAGTATCGAGCCGCTTACGCCAGTCAGCTAAACTCTCACTGAGGCCGAGCCCAACGGCATCATCGCCCTTCTTTGCCGGACCGCTCTCAAAGTCGAAAGCGGTAGACAGACGATAGTTCTCGTTTGTTGCCTCCCATTTCGTCCGGAGTTGATCGAGTTCGTCTGCCAGATTGTCGAGCGCGGCGCTGTTCCTAGCGTCGCCTAGCCCGCCGTAAAGGCTCTCCGCCTCTGAACTTTCCTGGCGTTGATGGCCTGGGTTGCTCAGATTGGGAGTCTGTTCCGAACCGATGCTCGGCACCTGTCGGCTCCGTCTCCGGTAGTTGTCAACCGAGTTCTCGACTTGGTCAAGAAGCAGGCCAACCTTATGCTCAGCATCCTGGGCACGCTTCTCGAGCTGGGCGTTATCTTGATGCATCTGTTCAAGGCCCTTCTCCAAAGCTGCAAGGCGAGAGGCTGCATCTCCGCTCGTCTTCTTGGCGCTGTCGCGCTCTATCTTGGTAGCCTCGAGCTCTTGACGTACAACGGCAAGCTGCTTCTCCAGCTGCCCGGCTGAGGTTTTGAGTTGCTCCTGTAGACTCTGGATCTTTTGCTCCAAGGCGGAGCGCTGGTTGTCCCAGTCAGCTGGCACGGAGCCAGCCTTGGCTTCGGCACCGAGGGACTTCTCTTCGAGCTCAAGGTTTTCGGTCTTCAGACGTGCATTATCAGACTTGTACTTGGCCAACTCCTCCTTCATCCGCTTCAGCATCTTTTCGGTGCCTTTGACATAGTGAACCGCGGACTGGTAGTCGCTCTCGAGCTGCGTGACTCTTTCTCTGTACGCTTGCTCCGTCTGCTGAATCTGAATTTCAAAGGCTTGCTTCATCTCTTCGTTGGCTGCGCGACTTTCTGCGAGCTGTGCCTCCACGTCGTTGCTGGCTGGAGATTCGTTTCTTGAACCCATACCTCTGACACGAGAAAGACCTGTTGGGCTGATTCCACGCTCAGTCAAGATATCTTTGAGGGTATTGTGTTGTACACTCATGGCGTTCGTTTCCAGTTGCTGGTTGGCAAGTTGATGCTTCAAGTCCGAGTTCATGGCCTGGAGAGTCTGCGTGTCCTTCAGCGCCGCTTGCAGTTGTCTTCGGATCGTGACGCCTTCTCTGCTGGACTGTTCTTGATACGCCTCGAGCCCGGCGATGCGCTCCTCGGCACTACGTAATTTGTCGGATGCGGCATCAGCCTCCTGTTGGTACTTCTTAACCAGGGCATTGGCAGCGTTGACTTGACCTTGGAGGGCAACAATGCGGTCTGCATCTACCTGCTTGGACTTGTTGCCATTTTGGGTGATCTTATCCAGGCCAGAGAGAACAGCTAGGCGGTGTGTCTTGGCTTCGTTTGCGTGCCGTTCGGCAAGTTCCTCTGCATCTCTGAGCCGTTGGCTGACAGCTACAAGTTCGGCTGTGCTTGACTCGTGTTCCGCTTTGAGATTCGTCAACTTTGATTCGACTCTTTCGCGCGATGCACGCTCCTCGTCGAGTTTCTGCTCGAGGTGGGTTCTCATGTCTTCCGACGCTGCTACAGCGGCTCGGAGAGCATCTAGGTCGGCACCTCCATCCCTGACGCCACCACTAGCCTCTTCATGTCTTCTCTGTAGATCGGCTTTCTCAACGGTGAGTGCATTCAGGGTCGCAGTTGCTTCAGCACTTGCAGTCGCTTGTTCGCGAGCATCGCGCTGGGCCATGTGAAGTTCGGCACGTAATGATTCAAGTTCGAGCGAGGTCTGCTGCTTGTAGGACTCCAGTCCAGCCATTCGCTTTTGAGCAGCACTGGTGGTGTCGTCTGCGAGTTGGCGTGCTCGCTTCTCAGCCCCAAGCTCGGCTTCTGCGCGTTCAAGAGAGTTTTGAAGCTCTCTCTGAAGGTTGAGTGCCGCGGCTAGTTTTCGGCTGCTGTCAGCACTACGGTTTCCTTCGTCGCGGTCGTTATCCAGCTGAGGAGTGCTGGCAGCACTGCCTGTATGGGCTGCCATCTTGGCCTTGGCATAAATCGCCTCCTGGACTGCGGCATCGCGCTGTCGTTCGGCCTCGGCAATTTGCTTTGCAGCCAACACTGCCTGCTTGTCAACAGAGCTCTGGACGTTAGCTAGCTCTTGTCTCATTGCCAGGAGTGCCTCAATCAACGGTTTGTCCTCGTCGTCAAAGGTTTCTGCTCGGCTCTCCAACGTCGGACTCATAGCCGCACTCGGACTATACCCTGCCTTGCGGGCCAATTCGAGCTCAGATGCATACCATGCGTTGCGGTTCCTAGCGGCATCCAATTCCTTAAGCAAAACCACCGCCTGCGAGTTTCTGCCGGAACTTCTACGTGATAGAGGGTTGCTGGTCTGCCTGGTAGGGGGTGGCGGCGATGATGGGCGGTTCGTGACATTCTTGAGATTCGGCTCTGTAATACTGTCCACCGAGCCTTGACCACGAGTCTGTCTTGTTGATCCCTTCTTAATGGCATCGACAGCAGCATTCTCCGGCTTTCCGGCAGTTCGCCCCTGATTAGGAGTGCGGCGCCCGTTTGTGGTCGCGCCCTCCTCTTTGACCTGTGACAACGGCGATTGGGTGCGGGTGTTGGGGCTGGAGGAACCAGACCCCGACCCAGCCGCCTCGCGTTCTATGCGCTCAATGGAAGCATTCCTGACTCTTCCATTGGTGGTATTCGTGTTGACGGTAGGTCGGGGTGGCTGACCCTGCGGTGGAGGCCCCGAAGGTCCTGGAGGCGCTGCAGCTCTGGGCATCTTGGACACCGCAGCACCAGGCGCGTTTGGAGGAGCTCCATTTGGCGGTTTTGACGGGCTCATTGCACGAGCGTTTTCCTGGGCCTGAATCCGCCTCTGATCAGGACCATTCGAGCCCTCGCGAAGCGGCATCGTTCGCGGTCCCGTCGCGGGGGCGTCACCGCTTGGCCGCCGTTGCTGTTGCACTTTCTGTGTGTTGGACTGGATCTGCGCGTCATTTGGGTAACGGATCTTGGTGGTATCCAGGACGTAGACAATAGACAGATCATTGACCTGGTTCGTCGCAGAGCTGGGCTCTCCTCCCACTACCACAACCGACTTGCCTACTGCCGTCATGCTGTGACCAGAACGGGGAGAGGGTGTAGGACCCATGTTCTGGAAGGTGTACCATCGCCGAGAGCTGATGCGGAAAGCAGCCAGGTCGCCCAGATCCGCACCCTCTTCGGTACGGCCTCCAAAGATATACATCACGTCGTCCACCAAGGCCGCGGCATGGCCCTCTCTTGGAAGCGGAATGTACCCTATACAGTCCAGCTGAGCCCAAAGATTGGTCGCCGGGTCATAACACCACACATCGTTGAACCACTGAAAACCATTGGTGCCACCGAACCTGCAAAAATTAGCCACAGACCGCCGAGGCACAGCGCGAGCATTACTCACAGATACAGCTTGTCATTGTAGGATATCATGGTGTGGTTCGTTCGTGCGGGCGGTACCCTGCCTTTCGGCGAAGAGTTGATGTCGATATTCTCATAGAGAATTTCCCAGCGGTTGGTCGGCAGTTGCAGTTGGTTCAAATCAAAGGCAGCCAGGTCATTCATGAAATAGCCTTCGATTTGGCCACCGAAGATGAATATCTTGGACCCAACGATATTGAGCGAATGTCCATAACGCCCAGAAGGTCGGGGTCCAGCCGGTAATGCCCTGGACCATTGTCTTGTGGCTGCATGGCGGATTAGCAAAGTTGTACAGGAGTCGTTAGCCCAGCTTCACGGCAAGAGTGTAACCTACAAGTATTGAGGAGGTATAGAGTCTCGTCCAAAACATCAGCCTCGTCGATCTTGGTATCACCGCCATAGACAATGAAAGCATTGCCAACCAACAGGGAGGCATGGCCAACTCTTGGTCCCGGGCCCTCAGCAGTAGTGGAGAGTGGGTAGCAGCTCATGTTGCCGCCGGCTTCAATTAACCACAGATCCCCCTTCACGGTCGAGCTGTTGATCAATCCACCCATCAAGTAGATGTCGCCTTCTTTCGAAGACAAGCCATTGACTGCGGCTCCATATCGAGGGAAGGGACTCGGTATCGAGGAAGTGAAGTTGAGCCTTCTCTGCGACCACGGAAACAGCGATGCGTTAGGGTTTGTCGGAGGGTTTGCGCCTGGAGGGCTTGTCTGCGGGCTGTTGCGAAACTGGTAGGAGGGTAATGGTCAGTGTGTGCAGCGCATACACAAGGCGCATATAAGATAGAAGCTTGCTTACAGGTAGATCACTTGGCTGCTGTTGTTGCGCCTGCTCTGGTCCTCGGCGCACAGCGTACTTGTCGACATCTTGAATGGGGCTGCCCTCGTCGAGCGAGTTGAGGCTGCCCGTCGGCGTCGACCGCGAATTCTTCTCATCCCGTACGGCTCTGGATGCGGCACTTGGGATGGAGCCGCCTGCACTGGGGGGGCCTTCACGGCTCTGGACGGACCTGTCCTGGCTCTTCTTGGACTTGAATAGGAACGCCATCGCGGGTTAGAGCCAGAGTCTTCTCGGGAAGACACGGGCGACTTGCGATTGCGATGGCAGCGTGGTTTGGAGGGGGATGCCTCGCCGACGACGATGGCGCAAATCGACCAGATTGTCGTGATGCGACGCTTCGGATTCAGGGGGAGAAGGGTGTCGTCGAGCTGGCGAACAAAGAAACGCTGTCGTCGCGATGTGGGTCGGGGGTCGGGATGGCTGGGAATTGCATGGAGGTTGGCGGTGGTCGGGCGGTTGGTCAGGTTGGCTCTCCAGGGTCCCGGTCACAGAAAGTTGACCACCTCTATCCGGCAATTAAAACAAAAAAAAGTCGGGCGCCGTCGCTGTCCTGCGCAGGCTCGCTGGTCCGGCCTGGATGATTTGATCCAAGTGCGAAAAATGATGTCTAAGGAGTGAGAAAGGTCGGGTGACGATATCTGGTATCGTGGTAATTGCGTTCAACGGGTGGAGGGTCCAGCGCGGCGGGTTGAAGGAGAGGGTTGGTTATTACGGAGCAGTAGCCGCGCTCGGGTTGCTCCCTGTATGCTTATCTCAGACTCGACCGAGGAGCACTCCAGCCAAAGACTCCGGTCTTGTGCGACGGTACGATTCGATCCAAAGCGTGCTGCCGGTGTTCGGTGTGGTCGGTTGCGCGGCGTTGCGATGCTCCTTGCCCAAACGACCGGGGAACAGTAGCAGATGGGAGCAAGCGACTTCGCGAGCAGGTGTAGTAATGAAAAGGGACGAAAGGCGGCCGGTCAAGGGCGAAGCGGCCAGCGATCAAGAATCAGACGGGATAGGATGCAAATTTCCAAAATGTACGTCCAGGGGTGCCCCTTCAATAAGGTCAGGTACTGTAGGCCCCCCCCTTACCCTTGAGCTGGCGCGGTAGCGCTGCAGACGGCTGGGCTCCTGGTGTGCAAGTCCCAAGCAGAAGTGGATATCGTGGCGGCCCTGGGTTGCTGGGGGTCAAGTCATTCACGGGGCACGATGCACTTGGCATCGACGTCCTCGGTGCCTCCTCTGTGCGTGGCCTGGCTTTCCGCTCTGCCGTGATTTGCTGCAGCTCTGCAGGTAATCCTCGCGCAGCGCTTTGGGCTATATTGCTGGGGGGCCATGTATGTCTAAGATTGCTTCAACGCGCGCGTCGGAGTGAGCACTGATGAGTCTCCCATCCGTGATCTGTGGGGGGGCGCCCGTCTCTGCCGTTGGCCAACGGTAGTACCACCACCGTACCAAGGGAGGTATCTGCACACTACTGTCGTCATCAGGCTGTGTTTTCTGTACTACAGTGCCTATGGTACGCCTTGACGGACCCCAAAATAGCTACGAAATGCAGGTGCCACAGATGGTAGTATTTGTCGCCCGTTTCGTTTCCCTTTGTGCCGGCCAAGTTGGCGGCATTTGTGGTCGCTCGCTGTACGAGTTACACCTTGCAAGATATATAATCAGGGGCTCAGTCCGCGATGGAGTTTGCCAGTTAAATTGTCACGGTGGGATTGGCATCAGACTTCCTTAAACAAGACGTGCGAGGCGTTCTCCATAGAAATTTTTAACAACGTGCAAAGGGTGTCGCCCCCGTCAAGCCCGTACCCCGTCACACTCAACGACGTAAGTAGGCAATAGATACCCAGTGTCAGGTTTTTCGCTCGGCGCAAAGTCACACCATGAGCTGCGCCGACTATTTCCATGTTCTGCACCAGAGAATTTGTGGAAGAGCCCCCAACTGCGGCGTTGGCGTGATACAAGGAACCCCCTTTCGAGCCTATGTGTAGCAGCTAAGGTCACGACTCGTCCGATGTCCAGTGTCCGCGGGTGGGCATTCTAAACATGGAAAATACGAATGCAGCCCCTTACATTGGTCTGGCGTCCTAAATATGCAGGAACTCGCCGTGTCAAGATTCACAAAAGGGGAGCCTAGGGCCGGAGCAGAGAGGCTCAGCTACATAAGCTCGGCCTCCTTATCGACTGGACGACGGGGTGCCCAAGATCTTGCTTGACCTGGCCCGACGTCAGATGCGGCCCGTCGCTCTGCGGTCGGATGCCTGCATCTTTCAATTGAGTTCTGGGTGGCGCCGTCTTGGGAAGTCCACAACTCACAACCCAGTCCACCACCCCGACTGTTGAGTGTTTAACAAGTGTCTAACAATCGCCATCCAGAGTCCCGTGTCTAATTGCCATCAACCTTCTTGACCCGGCGTCGCTGATCGTGCCTGTGGCCCTCATTTAATCATTCGTGTGTGGGTTCAACAGAGCGATTCCAGTATGATTTGTGAACTACACCGCATCTGAGCTTCTGAATCTCACGACATGCACCTGGCTTGCCTCAGCCGAAGCGTGGTCCCTCGCTTCAGGGAAAGTTGAATGAAGTACCATAGTCAACCTGGATTTCCGGGTAAAGGGTCTTTAGGCGGCTGTGTTTCCGGGCAATGTCTTGAGAAATTCGGGATAAGAGCCATTGAACTCTAATGGAATCGCTTTTCGTGAATCACTGAGATCGTCGTAAACAATGATTGACGGATTCTGGGGTACCATTTCTAGCAACCAGCCTGGTCTTAAGCAACATGAAAGCTTTTCTCAGTGCGTTCGTTCGAATTGCTATCGCATCCCATGGAAACACGAACATGCTGGCGCCCCTCGTCCATTAGAAAATCAGCCACGAAGGGCAGGCCATAGGGACCAAAGTACTTGAGCAGCCATGGCACTGCAGACGATGTTCATTGTGGCTACACAGATGGACCTACACGCCCTTACAACGTTTCCAAGCAATAAGAATGCATGCTGAAGCGCCAGCACATGTGCAGGCGAGGCGTCGAATTGAGTCGCGACACGACCCGTTGACTGGGTGGCCGCCATGAGCCAGTCAAGTCGCTGAACGTGCCTCTGGCAATCTGGATACCCTGGCCCACCCGACGTCGATAAGTTCCAAAGAGAAAAAAAAAGGCCCCGAGGTCAGCTGAAACACTGGGGAAGGCGCACTGCGCAGCCCCATAGTTATCCGGCACGTGAGTCACCATACCTTTGGGGGCTTAGTGCGCACCCGAGGTTCGGCGAGAGCCCCACCGCCGTGGCCGACCCCCCGATGCCCCTGCCCGGAACTTTTGAGAGCGGCTGAGGTAATGGACGGGCAGACGGGGCCCAGGGGGGATCGGATTCGCGGAATCATCACGGGAACACAGTTGCGCGCCAAAGGCAGAGAGACCCCCGCAGCGAGCGTACTCAAGAACTTTTGATATGCGTCTCTCTGGTCCCAAATGCAATTAATTGCCTGGCGACCTTGCGAGTGCAGAGGGTGCTCAGTATAAGTAGAGGAGCGAATGGCTCGTACAGTATTGTAGTTAACCCTTGCGAAGGCATTCTGCCGTTGAGAGTGCATGGGTTGGAAAGGACATGACAGCCTTATGAGTCCATAACGCATCGTTCTTCTTGACCCGTATCACCTCGATTATAAGCTTCAACCTAGGAGCGATTCTCTTGTCCGTGTGTTTTGCCAGGTATTGTTCCCTTACTGCAAGGTAGAAGAAGCTCACCGACGGCGAGTTGGGAGCTAGAATACAGACTGCCCCACATTTCGAGCTGTCAAGCCGAGTTGGGCGACCGCCTGCAACTGAGAGGATCTGATCGGGGCGCCCAGAGCGGACAGCACCTCAACCTCAAACCTCGAGCCGCTGCCACCGACCACCGACCGTCCATTCACCACCGCGTCATCCTGCCCTGCCATTGACATCCTCTTCGGCTCGAACCCCCCGTGAGCGCTTCTTCAGCACTTCGCCGGCGCTCGATCACTCGGCCCTGCTCCCATTGGAGACTCCAGGCAGCACAACGCAGAGCGCAGTCAACGGTGCATTAGCAGTAGGCCATGCTGGATTAGAGGTCATGCATCATGACGGCGGTCGCAGTACATCGTAATGCGGATCCTGCGCGCCAGCAACACCACAATTCGACCGCCGCTACACTCGTCTCCTCCGGGCCCTCTGCGTCGCACCAGCAGCCACGAAAGGCTTCCCAACCGCCCACCCCCCACACATCCTCCAGACCCGCACGCGACGGTGCCGCGCCAGCTGCCGTGAGCGCAAACGGGAGCTCTGCTGCCATGCCGCCCAGCGCTGTGTCCAACGGCGTGCTACCGCTCAGAGCCTCGGCCATGGCGAACGGCAGTGGCAGTGGCAGTGGCAACGGCCACTCCGACCGTGTCACGGATGGCGACGAGGAGCTCTCCGGCGCTGACCGCCGCCCCTCGACCGCTCCCGGCAACAAGCAGCACCCGCAACTCACCCGCCTTCAATCCTTCGACGACTCCGATCGAGAGCAGATCAAGCGGCGACCCAAGCCGCCGTTGCTGCGCTCCAAGAGCGAGCACATCATGCGCTTTGAAGAGCCTGAGCATACAGATGACGAGGTTTACGACGACTGGAGTGCGCGTCACGGCTTCGAGGACCATTACCAGTCCGAAGACATCATTTCCCAGTTGGCCAACGTGAGTACATTTTCTATATGCACCCCAGCTGCATTTATATTCTTTCGCTATCCGGTCTGTTGCTCGACGATCCTCTGGTTGCGCCTGTACGGTCATTGTCGGGTTTAGGGTAGCTCTGCCATGCCTTGCCCCCAATGACCAAAGCTATGGTGCAAGCGCAAGCATCTGACATGAAGTGCACATGGTATGGAAGCATGTTCACGACTCTCAAAGTCAGCGCTTTCGTCAATGACTCCCAAACCTACTGCCTTTTCTTCGAGATACAATAGCCATGGGGTTGGTGACGTAAGCGGGAATCATCCTTGGCCAGCCAACTATACAGTCACCTTGGTAGATGAATGGGTTATGCCATTATTTCTTTATACCATGAAGCCTTTCTGGACCTATGCTGACCTTTAACCGCCAGAACTGGTACATGTACTATACAGACAAGCGCCACGAGACGACCGGCCAGCCCAAAGCCCCCCTTTACGAAATCGAGGACTGGCGGATGAGAGATCGACTGAAGACGGTCTCAGCAGCACTAGCAGTGTGCTTAAATATCGGCGTCGAGCCTCCCGACCAACTCAAGACTAATCCAGGCGCAAAGCTTGAGGCTTGGACAGATCCTTTCGGGCCCAAAGCACTGGAAGTCATCGGCAAATCCCTGCAGGTGCAGTATGAGAACATCTCGCTGCGTACTAGGTATAAGCAGTACTTGGATCCCTCCGTCGAAGAGACGAAGAAGTTCTGCATGTCCCTGAGACGAAATGCGAAAGATGAAAGGGTACTGCTCCATTACAACGGCCACGGCGTCCCAAAACCCACTGCGTCTGGTGAAATCTGGGTGTTTAATAAGAACTTCACCCAGTATATCCCCATCTCGCTCTACGATCTGCAACATTGGTTACAGGCCCCGACGATATTCGTCTGGGATTGCTCTGAGGCTGGCAATATTATCAACAATTACCATAGATTCGTTGACAAGCATGAGGATGAGGAGGCATCACAGGCAGCGGCGGATCCCAATTACGAAAAGACCAAGTACCGCTCGTACCTTCATCTGGCAGCCTGTGCGGTGAAAGAGAATCTCCCGACAAACCCCAATCTGCCTGCGGATCTGTTCACCGCCTGCCTCACCACACCCATGGAGATGTCACTGTGGTTCTTCGTCTTGCAGAACCCTTTGAAGACCAGTCTCACCCCCGAGAGAGCCAAGAAGCTACCTGGCCGACTTCAAGAGAGAAGGACACCGCTTGGCGAGCTCAACTGGATCTTCACTGCCATCACCGACACCATTGCGTGGACGTCGCTACCGCGGCAGCTCTTCAGAAAATTCTTCAGGCAAGATCTCATGGTTGCCGCCCTCTTCCGCAACTTCATTCTTGCACAGAGAATCATGATCGTCTATGGCTGCCATCCCCAGTCCTACCCAGCGCTGCCAGACACTCACCAGCATCCATTGTGGGAGAGTTGGGATCTCGCGGTAGACCTAGCTCTGGCTCAACTACCGATGCTCGAGAAGAAAGAAAACGAGGGCATCGATTATGAGTATCAAAGTTCGACATTCTTCACTGAGCAATTAACGGCATTCGAAGTCTACCTTGCACGGGGCGACGCCAACCTCCAGAAACCGCCGGATCAACTGCCTGTCGTGCTTCAAGTCTTATTAAGTCAGCAGCATAGAGTCAGGGCCCTCATCCTCCTTGGTAGATTCTTGGACTTGGGACCGTGGGCTGTCCAGCTTGCTCTCAGCATTGGGATCTTTCCTTACGTGCTCAAGCTTCTACAGTCTGCGGCTGCTGAGCTCAAGCCTGTCATGGTATTCATATGGACCCGAATCCTGGCCGTCGACATCTCCTGTCAACCTGATCTAATTAAGGATAGTGGGTACAACTACTTCGCTCAGATCCTGCGGCCAACTGAGACGCTTCCTGTTGCCAACAGCGATGAGCACAAGGCAATGTGTGCCTTCGTTCTTTCAATGCTGTGTAAAGGATATAAGTCTGGTCAGGTTGTGTGCAACCAGGTTGATATCATGTCTTCATGCCTGGTCCATCTTAGAAACGAAGATAATGTCCTTTTGCGACAATGGGCTTGCTTGTGCATCAGTCAATTATGGCAAGACTTACCCGAGGCGAAGTGGAGAGGCATCAGAGAGAACGCCCCCCTCAAACTAGCATCTCTGGCCAAAGATCCATGCTGTGAGGTGCGCGCAGCAGTCGTTCATGCTTTGACTACTTTCTTAGGAATCCCCGACCTCACCGACGAGGTTGCTCGGATCGAGGAATCAGTAGCTTGGACGCTGCTCGACATGGCAAACGACGGTAGTCCGCTTGTGCGCAAGGAGTTACTTGTCTTCCTGTCGCAGTTTGTGCTACGTTATGAGAGCAAGTTCCTAGTGACTGCGTTCGAGCAGCTCGCAGAAGAGAAAGAATACCTAATTCACCCCCCGCATGACGACGGGTCAGACCAAAAGATGGGCTTACATTATGTTCAGCCTGAGAGTCGCAACCCCGATGGCACAGTCAAGGCGACAGCTCAAGGATTATCGCACAACACCGTATTTGCGGCTTGTTGGAAGCATGTCTTGATCCTGACGGTGGATCCTCATCCTGAGGTGCAAAGAGATGCCACACTGGTTGTTGACTATGTTCACAACGCACTATTGACCTCACCCACGGGCATCCATGCTCATGGACTTATGGAAGAAATCACGCGACGCACGAGAAAGACTAGAGGTCACAAAAAACAGGTCTCAATGTCACGTAACAGCATGATCGGACCTGCCGCTGCAGCCTCTACAGCTCCAGAGCCTTCCCCAGGTCTGCTCAAACGGACGGCAAGTCTTCTCTTCCAAATACCCAGCACCATCTGGAGCACAGAGTCAAATCCCGGGACGCCTTTGCCCTCACCAGGACTCACTCGCACTGGTTCACAGAGGGTCAAATCGGCAGCGGATTGGGCCGCTCCACCTGAGCAGAACGATCTTGCTGCAGCTCCCTCGCATTACCATGTCGTTGATGAGCCTGTCTCTGGCGAATTCAAGGAGCGAAACTATGAAAAACTGCCCTCATTACCACTGAGGAGCACATTCCTTGATTGGTCGGTGGAGTATTTCCGTGAGCCCCAGATGAAGCCAACCGAGTCAGAAGAACCTGGAAGTACAGAGTACAACGAGCGTCTTTGGAGGAGATCACGGAACGAGAATATTTTGCGAGAGACTCAGCCACAGAAGCATTACGCTGGCACTCATAGGTGGACAAACCAGCTTTGCATCATGAACAATGGCGCTCAACCGTCCAAGATGACTTTCCACCAATTCGAGGACCATCTTGCGGTTGCAGACGACGGCAATACCGTCAATATTTGGGACTGGAAGAAACAGCATCGTATAGGTCGTTTCTCCAACGGGAACCCACCAGGCTCGAACATCTGCGACATGAAGTTCATCAACGAGGATGATAATGCATTCCTGATGACCGGATCTTCCGATGGTGTGCTGCGTGTCTACCGCAACTACGAATTCGAAAAGTCCACCGAGCTCGCAGCTGCTTGGAGAGCACTGACACATATGGTACCGAGTAATGTAAACTCTGGAATGGTGTTCGACTGGCAGCAGGTCACTGGCAAGGTCCTTGTGGCTGGAGACGTACGAGTTATCCGGGTCTGGGCCGCAGCCTATGAAACCTGTATCATGGATATTCCTGCCCGTTCCGGCTCCTGTGTGACGTCGCTCACATCGGATCAAATGACTGGTAATGTCTTTGTCGCTGGATTTGGTGACGGCGCAGTCAGGTGCTTTGACACCCGACTGAGACCTCAGGAGTCTATGGTCAAGAAGTGGAAGGACGATTCTGACCGTCAGTGGATCAAGAGCGTCCACATGCAGCGAGGCGGCCAGCGTGAACTGGTATCAGCCAGCCGAAACGGCAAGGTCAAGCTCTGGGACATTCGAATGGATAGCCCTTTGAAAGTGATCCAGACAACTCGAGATGGGCTTCGGACAGCTAGTACTCATGAACACTTGCCTGTCTTCTCTGTGTAAGTCGTTTCCCCCGAGGAACCAACTATCTCTCCCCTTCGAACTAACTTCTTCCTAGTGGTACTTCGGCCCATACGGTCAAGGTTTTCAACTTCGATGGCCGCGAGCTCTCGCGCATGGAGCCATACTCCAGCTTCTTGCAGCAGAATCGCGGCGCACCAATCTCCAGCACATCCTTCCACCCTCATCGTATGATCCTTGGGTGTGCTGCCCGTGGGGATCATCATATCAACCTCTTCACGTGTGCTCAGGAAAAGCCTGAGGCATACCTCAACTCCCTCTAAGTCCCTACCCAGCTGTCCATGGATTCAACTTCTTCGCAAAACTCGCGGGTGCCATTGGCGTCGACTGGAAAAGCGGTAAAGAATGGGATCAAAAGTTAGACATTACGATCTAAGAAGTTTTCAATTACGACGCGGTCCTTTCTAAGGCTTTGCATGCCTCATTCATCACACAGACAAATCTTGTTTGTCTGCTGCATCAGAACGGCGGGTTCTCGATAAGGGGCAAGTGTGTTCAGGCGTTCAGGATGAGCTTTGACAAGCAGGAGGGGTGTGATTTTTCTCTTTTCATCGTTACGGATGAAGATGCTATTGCGCTGTTCATGCATTTATAGGCCTCCATGTGGTGGACATTCTATCGGTCTCGTTCTCTGCTTCATGACTTGACACGGCCGCTTGATTTTTTCGTTTTTGCGGATTTTTAAACCCCTGTGTGCTGAAGAGACGGGGGAACAGCACGGAGTCGCGTTATGTAGAGTATAATAGTGTCATCGTCACGCGATTAATTCATAGCTGGCATCGTAGATAATAGGAGCATATGATATGGGCTTCTTGGCTTTCGTTTGATGTGGGGTGACTACGTGACCGAAGAGGTGCTGGCGCTTTGCACAGTATGATAATCCATGGACCGAGGAACCCTATCTCACTCTCAGTGGTAGAGTGTTGGTCCAAGCCAACCTAGTTCGAGGATGACCAGAGGATACTGTAGGCGGTCCGCCCTTGCGCCTGTCGGATTTAGTGCCAGGGCGACGCGTTGAGCATATTGTTGAGTTCTATGATATCTACGTGAACCTGCTCCGCCAGCCGGCGAATGCTGGAGACCCAAATGTTCAACGCCCATTTTGTATATGTTGGGATCTTTTTTAATAACCCGCACTCGGTCTGAAGACTGGAACACATCACGAACACCGGGCTCCTCAAGAGTAATGAAGATAGAGAGGGTTTACCATCGATCAACACAAGTTTATATTTGGAGACCTAAATATATAAGAAAGTCACGGAGATGAATGAGTGATCGCACAATCTGGTTAGTTCCATCCCGTAGCGGACCAGCACCAGTAGCAAAATGTGGTGGTTGGCATTCCATGGACCTCGACGCCAAAATCAGCCAGTATGACCTGGAAGTTGTTGCCCTCGTCCACCCTAGCCGGTTGGTGTCGCGCAGCCACGGCAAGTCTAGTCCACAAGGATCTGGGAAGGGCCGAGACCTGGCTCGCCCACGACGCAGCGGATCGCCTGGGTGGCGTTCTGGTACTGCTTGGGGAAGTTGCGCGTCTCCTGGCCGGGCATGTCCCAGTAGTCGCCCAGGCAGTTGGATTGGCTGCAAGGGGGAGTAACGCCACGGTCAGCGAGGGTGCTTTGAGTCGAAGGGAGAAGGGGGGGCCTCGGAGGTCTACTTACGTGAAAAAGGTGCACTTGACCGGCTTGTGGGAGGCGTGGAAGGCTCGCGCGGATTTCACGCCGGCCTCGAAGCCGTTGGGGAACTCGCCTAGGTTAGGGAAGACGTGCGTGTTAGTCTGATATCGTGCGGTAGATTTGATTCTGATGATGAAGACGACGACGACCGGAAGTTAAGACGTAACGACGGGTGCGTTGGCCTGAGTAGAATCAGAGTTCGAGGGAAAAGACTTACTGCACTGCTTGTCGTGGATCGTGAAGGTCTCGCAAACGCCGTTGAAGTTGGTCTGGTGGCAGAGTCTGAGGGCGGGCATGTCCTCGAGAGCTGAAACCTCGTCCGAGGCGGCGACGAGCTCCGTGGGAGCGGCCAGCGCAAGGGAAGCGCAGCGCGAGAGAACCGCGAGAGTCCAGGTGATCTTCATGTCGGCGAGGGCTGGGTGGGAAACGACGGGAGGGACTGATAAGGGATCCTGTGGCTTAGGGCGCTCAACAAAAAACGCAAGGGACGATGTATTGAGAGGAGAAGGAAGAGAACATGATGACGAAGCAGGCGGGTACTCCTTTTATATCTTCGGGCAGTGGGAGAGCCCGAAGATGACGGTGCTTTCGTGGATCCGCGCAAAGTCTCAATGTGCATGCCACTCCCATTAGCGGCTGTTTCTTTGAGCGAAACCCGATCTCGGGGGTCTTTCTTCTCTTCTCATCACTCTGAAGCCTCATAAATGGGGGCTCGATCTTGGTTGGCTAAGTGGATGGACTCAAATTCTCTCACATGGGGAACTAGCAGTGCGCGCCGTTCCCGCTCCGGTTCGAGCAGATATTCCAGGCATATGGCTAAGAAACCGATATCACCAGTGTGTGTATATATGACTCTCGGGCTTCATACGGAAAATTTCCACATGGTAGGCTTTCTCTTTTGGAACTCATTCAATCTGCATTACTTCAGGGGTTCCCCGCTCTATACTTGCGCAAACAGGGGATCGAACCATAACCATGGTTCCAAATGGTGTCGAATCGTGGTGACTATAATATATTTTCACGTCTTTGAGTATATTGGCAGTGGATGGAGTTCATTTGCTGGGCATTGCGGATATTATATACTGGCACCACTCACCAGCCAAGACTGAAATCTTGCTCCTGTGGAAAATTAGGGGAGTCCCAGGAGATCTCTGGCTGTCTAGACTGTGGTGAGTGAAGAGCGAGTTGTACATCCATTTCGATCGTTCACAACACAAGCTGGTATTTTGCGCATTGTTGCGTGGCACGGTGCTAATACCTTATTCTGGTTCGTCGACCGATCCCTGAGAAGTTTGAAGATAACAAGCGTGTTCGACGTCATTTTAGTATTTATCTGAATTATTACGATGTTTTCGTTTGTCATGACCCTTCAAAGTCTTCTAACTGTAGAAGAGTGATGTGCGAGTTGCATCAGTCTCCAACATGGACGCGATGATGCTTGGTCTAGATTTCTGATGACCTAGTACCTGCAGCAGCTCAATGAAATGCGCTCTAATACCGTTATGTTGTTCTAGATCGATAGAGCAAGTAAGAATGCTGCAAGCTGCAGACCCGACATAAGAAACAACAGGTAGTGTATGATTCCTCGTTCGCGTATAAAGTCATGGCCCGGTGCTTCTCAGGATTTCACTATATCCGTCTTCGACTTAAGACTCCTCGTCTATTCACATTCCCAACCCATAGCAGACCGATCAACATACATCATGCAGGTCACGTGGAAGACTCTTGTCTTTGTCCAGTGTATTGCCAGTGCACTGGCGGCTCCCGCAGAAGAGGTATCTGAAATGAGTAGCACGTTGAATTTCCCTCGAGTCAAAGTCTGCGAGCATGGCAACTTCACGGGCAGATGCGAGGTTTTCAATGCTCACGCCGAGCCAGAGAAGTGCAGTGAGTATACTCTTACTAAGCCCGAGAACCGGGGCCATGTTGGCATTTTGCAATGTTTGGGGCACATAAGCTGATTTGCGCAATTTCATACAGGCCCCTTCCCTCTAGGCTGGAACGATGTCGCCAGCTCGGTTAAGATCTGGGTTCCCCTCACCCACGAGGTCGCTTGCACATTCCATACGTGAGTTCCCTTCAACACACACTATCTCCACTTATCTTCAATTCCTTCTCCTATCCTTCCAAAATATCTCAGTCTCGTTGACCATCTTCTGTAGAACCATGGATTGCAACTCCGAGTTCGCCGACATCCCACCCTGGGAGATGCCTGGACACGAGTCCAAGAGTATCCCTGCCCCATACCACGACGCTTTGAACTCTGTATCGTGCCGCGTCCAGAGAAGAATGAGCGGCTAGTGGTGCTTCATCATCGCCTTCCTTTCACTTGGCTTTACCCGTGATGCTCTGGATTAGTGGAGCCTCGAGCGGCGCGGTTGGTGCTACCTAAGATGCAATCCTCGATTCATCTCAGAGTCGCAGTACTTCCGTATGATAGCCGCCATTCTCTTTTTCCCTTTCTTGTCCCTTTATCCTTCAAACAATCAAATAGCCCTAGCTCGACCAGCCCTTGATTCTTCGGCCATAACATCATAATGGTAGAACCAAACATTACACGCCATGATCTCTTGTATTACCTAGGTGACATACTTTGAAGCTCCATTAAATCGCGGCCTGGTATGCTTCCAGCTTTTCCGGTTTTTCTTGTGAGCTAAATGCTCGGGAACTTACGTAAAAAGCTGATCAGTGTCACCTTGAATAACCCCCGTATCTCCACGAAGGTCAGATACAGAATATTAGGTACCTGTCTTCCATCAAACCAGACTGCATCTCCCTGTTGTGGTGACTTTCGAAGCCCTTTAAGTTGACCACGATACTTCAAAGCACTTGGCGGCCTTTCAGATGGCAGAAAGTACGTTGCTCTGTACTATGTACCGCGAGTTTGAAGAAGTATGAGGTCGCAGTCTAAGTCAAGTCGATGGCATCGCGATGTGTACAGAAGTTTAGCTGGCCATTCCAGTGGTGGGGTGACGGTTGTCGTAAAGAACAACCTTCAACAGTGTCCTCCAATGAGACAAAGCGCTTTACAAAGACTTTACATCGAGAATCAAAGGCTCTCAGAGATATTGGCTTTTCAACGTAACCCCGAGCTCTTTGTCAGAAAGTCACATGTCGCTGGATAATGGACTTGTTCCATAGGCATACAAATACCCGGTGCAGCACCCGTTGCAACTGCATGCTCCATCATAATTATAATATACAGTCGACGGGTGCAGCTATTTACGCCCGGAAAGTCTCTTGAGATTTTCTAGGTGATTCATCTCATCCTTTCTATTCTCCTCCTTCCTAGGGCCATCTTCTATCTTATATACATATACCACCATTTCTGATGGGAAATTGCGGCTGCTTGGCGAAGAAGTACGAGTACTCCTGTTTCCACACAGAGAGAAGGAAGGTGCGTTGTTGGAAGGCTGATTTCAGGGTAGGTAACCCCTGTCTTGGGGTACTCCTGTCGAGTTGCACTCCGAAGAAGCTCAAGAAGAAAAGGTACGGTCTTTGTAAGGTATGTACGGGATATTTCGTCCTTCCGTCTTTCAACGACAAGAAGTACGTAGAGAGATTCCTGGAGTACAAGAAAGACCATGGTTGGGAGAGCCACAAGATGAGGCCACATCGCATACCAGTAGATGCTGTACTTGACGAAGAGGACATGTTTCGCATTCATCGACAAAGTCCGATGCGCATGATTGCTCCGATAGTTGACGTGCGGTCTCCTGATTCCCCCGGCATTATTATATCTCCTTTCGTGGATCTACCTATTCCAAACTGCCGTCTCAGTTTCGGAAGCTTCGACTTTGCGACCGTTGGCGCGGTTCCGACCAAACATACTTCAAACAGCAGACCCGTGAGCCCCTGCTCGAGCGCCTATTCGAAAGATGAGGATGAGGTGAGCCCCCTATCTGCTGGTTCAGATAGCTCCATGGTTATAAGAACACCGGAAGAGGATGAGAAACACAGAGAGCCAAGCACAATTAGTGGCCGTAGCCTGTTAAGCATAGATTCTGGGGATTCACCCATCAAAACTACTACTCTCCAGGTTTCAGCAGTTATCATCCGTCGCGATGTTCCCCAGCTGGACAGCGCTCCTAGGCGACGCAAGAAGAGACAATATTTCCAAGCTGCCGAGAAATCGGTGGATTCCCCCACCGGCTTTGCTCGCCGCGTCCAGGTCCGAAGTCAGTCCCTTACCGTCCCTGTTCCGCCACCTCAGAGATTTCATAAAGTGTTCGCCGGCTGCGAACAGCACTACTTTCGACCCGCCTTTGGCTGTCACGGCTGCCGCCGCGGAATCTTCGTGGAGCACGGTGAGCCAACTGAGATAGACACGATACGTGGTTGCCGGTCTGCTCCGCCCATGTTGGTAAGAGTCCAAATTCCGAAGTCGCGATTCGAGTCAGCCGTACAACCTCTTTGTCACTGCGATAAGCTCAAGGATGCGAAATGCTTTACGTGCTTGGAGAGAGATGCGCAAAGTGCTGTCGTTGGTGCCAGCTTTTTCTGAATTAATTGAGGGTGGAGGAGGTATTAGGTGAGGTCCTCCGCACGTCTGCCCTAGACACCGACCGAATGTTGAAGGGCAGTTTAAGACTTAGGTAAGAGGCGTCCCGGGAATCTGGTGCTCCTTGGAAATAAGACTCATCTGGATAGAAATGGCTAGAATAGAAGGTAAGGGATATTGCCCGTAATAGATTGTAAATTTACCAGGATAGGTGGCCTATTGTTTGGAAACCCGTTATAGTACAGCGCCGTAACAAAGTGACATCTTATCATTATTGATAATGCGAATCATTCAACCTTGCGACTGTGTAGCTTCATTCTTCATGATGTGACTTCGCCTCAGTAAGCGGGTCGATTCATCCAATCCATCACTCTGTCCTTCATGCTTCCACTGCTAGAGCGGCGAGTCTTCGCGTGATCGACGTAACCAACCATGTCACAAGCTCCGGCCGATGGATGTCTGGTGGCCATAGTTCGATTTTTATAGCCTAGCAAGGTCAGCGAGGGCTTTTGTAAGCTCCACGCAGTGAGTGTGTCCACTTACTTGAAGAGTCACGCCGGCCTGGATTATTGATCACGGCCTCGTACTTCTCTTTGGCGGTCTGGAATGTTTTCGACATACTGATCGTTCTTTATGTGTTTGCTTGATGATTTTGTCATGTACAACTTTTCTTGAAGGAGGAAACCCAAAAACATCTGAGGTGGGACGTCGACCGTATATATCCTAGGTCGCTTTAAGGTTGCTTAGAGTTGGGGTCAACCCCTCACATGATATCAGATCGCCTGCCCCGGATTACTACTTCCTTGAGGTGATCTCCAATGTTTCAGGACGGAATACAAGGTCATTGGTTCCCTGATGAGGAATGACGAAATTGTTGCATGTCGCGTAACCTGCTAAAGATAGCTCCCATGGACCTTCATGCTAACGCCATTGGACAACATCCCAGAATTGGCCTTGATACACTTGATGTTATATAGTGCTTTTCTGCTTGGGGTCTCTGAATCTAGTAAATTTGTTCGCTAGCCTATACGAACCGATCTATCGAACGATACTATAGGCCGCCTGTCACCTCTTTCATTGAAGCAAGTACTACCAGGCGGTCTTTGCAATAGCTCCGTCAGGGTACTTTCTAACAAAGTACTTTCTAGCCTCATCGATCAACAATATCCCTATACCAAAGGCGAAAGGCAAGAAGTAGTGCTCAACGGGAACCACGGTGGTGCCGAGGACCTGCTGGAACACTGGCACATATAACCAGAAGATGGCCATAAGAAGTGCGAAGATGATTGCAGGGAACAGGTAGAGGTTCTGCGTCAGCTTGTTGAACGCAGGTGGATGTTGGAAGATGCTCCAACGCCTAGTACGAACGGCCATCAGGTTGAACCATTGCCTGCATTCTATTAGTAAAGCCCCCCATTTGATAGCAAGCAACGTACATGACTACAAGGTTGATGAAGTAAATAGACGACGCCTCATTGAGCTTCTGCAAATAGTAGTCCGCGTCGATTCCATCAGGCTCTGTGGTAAAGCCGAACCAGAGAGTGGTGAAAGGGATGCCATTCTTTTGGAGGTACCAGTAGGCCATCGAGAACGACGCGAGGGTTTCTAGAACGCCGAGAACTCCATATGCGTAGAAGATAAGCTGCCAGTTGACCAGGCGGTCCTTCTTGACATCGCGCGGCTTGCGCAGAAGAACATCTGCCTCGGGCTTCTCGTACGACAAAGCCGTCGCAGCAGCGCAATCTGTGAAGCAACTGTATAATGTTAGTCATGCGTAAATGTCACATACTCGCTGACTTGTACCTACCAGATAATGATCATAAGGAAAGACGACAGGATTTGCGGCAGGCCAAACAGAACGTTGGTCATGACAGGCCAGAACTCGGCGAAGGAACCAGCGGGAAGCAGGTAGCAGATGACCTTTTTCAAGTTGTCGAAAACCACACGACCGTACTGAACAGCCTCAACGACCGAGGAGAATGATTCGAGGAGCACCATGTCAGCAGCTTCAATGGCAATATCCGAACCGCTTCCCATGGCGATACCAACGTCGGCGGCCTTGAGAGATGGGGCATCATTTACACCGTCTCCGGTCATGGCCACGACACCGCTGTTCTGGAACTCCTTGACGATACGCAGCTTCTGCTCGGGTGTGGTACGGGCAAAGACAACCTCTTCATACTCGGTGAGCACCTTCCATTGGTGTGCACTCATTCCAACCAAGTCTGGCCCGCTGAGGACAATAGATTGCCTGTGTATGGGAGCCTTTTCTGATTCTGAGCCAGAGTCGGAGAAGTCGTCCCGCGGAAGTGCACTCAGACCGTGGACCGCGGAAGATGGTAGCGTGACAATGCCAGCGTCCTGCGCAATCGCCAAAGCAGTGAGGGCAAAGTCTCCAGTGACCTGAGGAGAATTAGTATAAGCAGAACCCAAGGAACATGATGCTTACCATGAAGAAACGAATTCCAGCGCCGCGCAGAGTCGAAACGACATCCTTGATCTCAGGACGCAGCGGGTCCACGATCGCGACCATGCCGACCAGAGTCAGGCCAGTTTTGGCTTGATCCGCCATTTCATCTTCAAATTGCGTGGTGCCAGTCTGGTGCTTGACATGCTCCCTGCGTATGACCTTGCGTGCCAGGAGAATGCAACGCTTTCCCTGGCTGGAGTAGTTGTTCTTGACTTGTTCGATCGTGGCTCGCATGTCGGCGTCGAAGGGGTGTGCGTCTCCGGAGTTGGTGATGTAGTACGAGCAACGGCCGATCAGCACATCAGGGGCGCCCTTGATGGTTAGAAGACTATAAGGATGTCGGGTCAGTACTGGGTGTGTACATCATGGCGTTGTGGGAGACTTACGTGTCGCCTTGCTTGAAAGCATCTGCCTCGGCTTGCGGGAGGGTCTGCGACAGGCAGTCATTCTTGAACAGGGAGAAGGTCCGGATCATGAACTTGTTCTTCGAGTTGAAGGCAAGCTCGTAGGTCTTTTGCCAACACTGTCGCATATGTTGGACGGAACCGAGGCGCTCGGAGAATCTCAGAATTGCCTGGTCTGTTGCGTCACCGTACACACGTCTCTCTTCGATCGGCAAGTTGTTTGTCGCAGCATCGAACTCAGAGGCGTTGCACAGGGCAGACAAGGCGCATACCTGACTGACACCAGTCGTAACTATACCGGCAACATCAGGAGTTTCACTAGCGTTGAGCTCAGCCTCAGCTTTGTCTGCCGTGATGGTATGGGTTCCAATGGAGACTTCTGTAACGGTCATTCGGTTCTATATCGTGTCAGTTCAGCTTCGCAACGGAGACAATTATAGCATGGACATACTTGAGTGAGGGTACCGGTCTTGTCCGAGCAGATAACAGATACAGAACCGAGAGTTTCGACAGTCTTAAGCGACTTGCAAAGGACCTTGTTCTTCTGCATAATGTTCGCTGTGATGGTAAGACCCGCTGTCACGGCAATAGGGAGGCCCTCTGGGATGAATGCAATGGCAACACTGACACAACTGACGATCAGCATTGGCACACTGATCCAATCCGGGTGGGATGTTCTGAGCCAAGAGCCCCAGACAATCAGCACGATTGAGATCATGGTGAACATGATTGAGCATATGATTATGACAAAGTACAAAACCTCGCGTTCCAGCGTTGTCAGCTTGGTTTTGGGCTCGTTGGTCAGGTTTGCGATCCTGCCAAAGACGGTGCGATCACCAGTAGCGACGACCAGGCCGATACCAGAGCCAGAGGTACAGTGAGTTCCCTGGAGGCCAATATTCTTGGTCTCTAGATAGTTGGCATCGGTGGAGTCCACAGTACCAGCAAGGGGCACAGACTCGCCAGTCAGAATCGACCGGTCAAATCTGGCGTCGCCTGATACCTGGAGGAATCGCACATCTGCAGGCAACTTGTTGCCAGCCTTCAGGGAAATGATGTCTCCGGGAACAAGTTCCGATGCTGGGAGCGACGCCTGCTTGCCGTCGCGGATTACCAGAGAGTCCTCGGGAAGCATGTTCTTGATGCTCTTCATCACGCGCGACGAGCTCCAGTCCTGCCACATGTTGAAAGCGGCCTGGATGAAGAAGACAGCAAGGAGGACGATAGCAAGCGCCTTTGCAGCCAAGTCAGCTGTTATTCTACGTGATGACTGTCATTGTAGAATCTCTTACCAGGTTGGCAATTGCCGGGTTGGGCTCGCCCAGGGGCTTCCATGACACGAACACGAGGATAGAACCGACAAGTAGTACAGGACCAAATCCCTTGAAAAGGTATCCGAGGTATTTCTGGACGGTATTCGACTTGGGAGGAGTTGGAGCATTGCGACCAAACTCCTTGAACTTCCGTGCAACTTGGTCTGGGGATAGTCCGGTCGTGATCGAGGAACTCAGGCGGCGGAGCGCCTCTTCGGTTGAGATCGTGTGCCACTCAAGGGTCGATAGTTCTGTGGCAACAATGTCAGTCAGGGGCGGCCTAAAATTATGTTTTATAAGTATGAACCTTTGGCAGCCGTGTCCTTGGCTTTTGCGAGTTCAGCGACATCTTTGCTCTTGGACTCCTCGATGGCGAACGAACTGGTTCACGGGTGTAAGTGTAAGTGGTGGGATACACTCGCTAAGACAGACTAAGCGCGACTTACACAGTTCGGTACTGGATGGGCAGCGCAATGGCCGGGTTCACTTCACGTCGCGATCGCACACTGCGGATTGACATGGAGCTGGCATTGGAATGCGTACGGCGCAAGGCACGAGTTGAACGAGCAGCTTCCTCATCGTCCCAACGGATGCGCTCGGCCGCCGCCTGCTTCAAGTCTGGCTCGTCCATTATCTCTTCTTATAAGAGAGAAACGAATCTACAAGGAACTGAGTTTGCGACCGCGTAATTTCACTGCGACGCGCGTACTGCAAGCTTGAGAAATGAAGGATAGAAGGGAACGCAAGAATGCTACTGCAGCAAGGCACGTATGTAAACAGCATTCCGATATTATATATAGTCTACACAAATTTGGGAGTCCGGTCACCGCTTTGCAAGAGTTCCCTGGGACCAACATGGAAAACAGGATGCCATACTGTTGGTTGTCTGGGCTGTCTGGCTCAGAGCACAGTGCGGCGCCAGTATTTGTTACGCCATCTGATGGTCGCTGGGCTGGCAGGGCTGGCTTGTCACATGCGGTCACCGCCTAGTCACGGATTACTTCAGAGGCGCGCTCCTCTCCTGGCGGATGAGGGCGGAGGAGGCAGTGCTCCCTTAGCTGGTGAATCCGGGGCGCTGGGAAATCGCGCACCAGTTCCGGCAAGGCTCTGTTGACATCAGTTAAATTTGTCGCGGGAGCAGGCCTGGTCCACGGTGATCTGAGGGGTAAAAATCCTGATTTGACGGCCCGTTCATTGTGGGAGAGACTGAGGCTCCTGCTAGGGGACTGCTCGCCGCTTGCGGGAAATTTGTGAGGCCTCCCTTCGAGGTTGGCTTGTCCCCAGTAAGGTTCGCACCAAGGGTGCTGACGCCCGCTTCGGTTGCAGTTGGAGGAGTCATTCAGGGTCTTTTGGGGCAACGGCATATACCGACCGCCAAGGGCGCAAGTTGCATTCTCAGTCGTTTTGATTGGTTGAGAAGCCCCAGTTATTCACACGGCTTGCCGAATACAGTAATCCTGCATGTCTCCAGTTCCCACTGCGACGCAGGTGCTCGAGGTTGATAAACTGACCTCGCAACAGCTTTCCGGGACTCTCTACAGCAAATGGCTTCGCCTACTTGAATCGCAACATGGATCAATATGCGCCGAGGAGGATTCGTGTCACCCCCGCGCTGCACTACTGTGTCACGTAACATGGTGCTCGTTTGGTTCTAGCTGGGAACCAATAGCACCATTCATTCCAAGTCGTGCAGGAAATAGAGTGATGTCCATCTCGTGTGACATTGCCAAACAACATGGGCAAAATGGTGGTAAGGCTGGCTGAGATCTTGGTCCGGCATCATAGCTCGAACTGCCAAAGTGATTGATTGCGATTCAAATCCAGTCGCCTCCTATAAGTTCAGATACGTTCGCCTAAGGCTTCCAATCACATCTTGCGCGGAAGCCATATGAGTTATGTCGTGTCGTACATGTTACATGGTCTTCTCACTCCTCTAATTGATTATGAGTGATCGCAATCGGATCTGGGCAAGACCGTTATTAGTGATCCGTCTAACGTGATGGTGGCAGGTTCTGTATCCAATCTGGCATCCTAGCCACCTTGTTCAGCCCATTTCTGCGTTTGGTCTTATTGCTATGGCTGACAAACTGGCCTGCCCATCCTGGTTGTGCGATGGTGGCCGTGGTACAGCTATTGCTTTGTCGTCGCCTAATAATGAAAAGCACTTGACAGGAAACGACTCCACCGCGCAGAAAAACACGAGAAAAAGATAGCTTTCATCAGCCGCTGGATATACTACCTCCTCAATAGAAAAATTTTCGCTGTTCACTTTCCTCTTCCCATTCATTGCGGACTGGCGTGGAAGATGGTGAAGGCAGCGTGTTCTCGAGGCGCTATCTCGGAGCTACAGGAAACAAATTACAAACATGCCTGGAAAAAAGACTCCGACCCCATCACCAAAAGTGCCTCATGTACATAGCAGTAATGGCTATTCCAGAAAGACACAGTAATCTCGTTTCTTACCGAAATATTTTCCAATCGCCTCTGAAAGAGTTCGAGGCTTGCGGAAACCCTAAACCGATATGGCAGTGGAGACCATTGCACCAATCGGGTACGGAAGCGGCACGTTTCCAGTCTGTGTAAGCCACCCGCAATTTGCAGCCTAGGATAGGTTTGTTCAAACAGGTCTAACCATGCGGCTTGTTGTTGGGCATCGGCTGCCGCTGGCCACTCTGTAAGTAATAACCTAGAAGGACCCACATCTCTGCCCCTTTCTGGAGCCACACTGCTAAAGAACTAAAACCAGTACAGAGCAACAGCAGAAAGAAGTAACGGGCAGAGGTTGCATCGTCCAGGGCTCATAAATTCCCTCAAAGCAGATTGCAATATGGACAATGGAACATGACAAATATTCTACTAGAGCGCCGCCTGGACTCTGGCCCCATAAGACGCAGCGCGAAACGACAGTGTTTGGATCTGACTCGATTATGTTTCTTCTCAGCTCTAATATGGCGCATTCGTCACCCACCTTCTCCCGGCGCTAAAGCATGAGCTCGACAGCATCTTTCACGTGGGACAGGGGAGAAGACGGAGCCCGGTGCATGCACTGGCCTCGTTGGGCCCTTGCCGTCTTCGCAAAATTTCGAGCCTGCTCGCAGCGCATCGACCAGCAGCGCTCCACCAAGCCTAGGATCTCTGTTAAATGCTAAGCTTCGGTAAGCTGTAACTAGGACGCTCGCCTAGCCTTCACTCCAAGACGAAGTCCACGCAGCTTTCGTACGTCTGTTGCGCTGCAGTGCCGAACCAGAACCATTGCAACACGCAATCACCAGCTTGCGTGCACTGTCCGGCAGCCAGTTGGGGAATCGTAACAGAGAAATTTGTGTTGTTTGCCGGCAATGCCGCCAGGCTCTCGTCCGCATAGCTTTCAAATTCAATAAGCGGATCCCCGACGACGGTGTTTGTTGCCGTATCCACGATGGACACGTTCATGGGTCCCTCGTGGGGGATTGGGATGATAGCCTGCATCCGAACGACCTGTCCAGGTGTGAAGGATTGCACCAGGTCAACGTTGTCTTCGAACTTTGCACCGCGGCACAGGTCAAGTTGGCCTATTCGTCATTAGTATCTCAGTCAGCGATCATGAGTGGCAACTTACAGGCCGCCGTCGTCCCAAATACATCCTCAAGTGGGATTGTAGCATCTGACTCGACGTTCGAGATAGCCTGCGCACCGCATGCAGCTTGCATCGCCGGCCCAGGGAGGCGTGCGGGAGGAGATGTGATATTTCCGTGAGCAGATGCGCCTCCGACCAGAGCGGCCACTGCGCCAACGATAATTTCTGACCGCATTTCGAACAAGATGGAACCAAGATCTATTCCGTGAACGATTCGATTATCCAGAAACACACCAAGAAAGATATTGAAGAGTGACCAGCACGAAAGCGAATGAATATGTTGATTTGGTGTAAGTGAGCGGACTAGAAAACAGGTATCAATCTCAGAGGAATCTAGGAGGACAAGAGTTGATTATGTCTATCGTTAATCCTCGGCAGCAAACGCCGAGGCTTGGGTTTTGAGACGTGCATCTTGAAACTGTTGATCAATCCTCGAGACCGTGTGCTGTGTAACTGCCAAGACCGTCACTTGGGCGCTTGATTCGTTTACCACACCCCTGTCCTGTCGCAGATGCACTTCATAGCGAAGCAATCTGGGCGGAAGTCCCTGGAGGCGGGTTCGGATGGCAGAGAGCATGTGGAGACCATCCCTGGCTAGAGATCCGACGATTACCAGGTCAAGGACAAGAATAACCTGCCAAGGAGTATGAGGTGTAGGTAAGTAGAGGCGAGGATGAGGCTGACAACTGCCGGCGGCTCGGTGTCTACCAAACTTACACAACCCAGCATGACGGGTATGCTACTCCTGGTTGGGACTAGTGTGACCACTATAGGGCTGGTTGGTCTTGGCATCTCTGAATGGCTGGTGAGAACCCTTGGCAGTGTAGTTATTCTCTGGCCATTATCGCAAGCAGGCTCAAACCTCCATTTCTAAATTTTCCGACCGGCCAAACATCTCAGACCTTCTAGCTCGCCATTGAGAACGTAGCAGGCTCTGGTCAAAGTCTTGGCATCATCATCAGATGACTTAAGAAGTACCTGTGCATTCAACTGGTCGCATGAGCTGCACTGCCCGTCGCTGTCAGTCTTGGGGTTGGGCCAGCGCTTCCTTTTCCATTGCATCGATACTTCCATAGCGAGTAACTGTACACATCTCTCAAACGGGGAAAGGGGATGGCTTGACCACTTTCCCCCGCGATGGTCGTAGAGCGACTATCTACTCTCTGGAACCCTCGTTCAGACGTCTCAGCCTGTTTCTGCAAAAAGTGGCTACGAGACTGATACCACTTTGATGTTATCCAAGGCAGCATTTGGAGCTGACTGGTAATCGAGAAGAATATCAAGGCACTTTCCTGGTCAGTGGGTAGGCTCTTGGGAAAGCACTATCGGCGCCCGCCTCGATGAGTAGCCAGAGCCATTAGCAGCTGCAATCTGCAAAACCCAAATTCTATTTTTCCGCAGGATCTTTGGCGGAAATATCAAGCTGTCATCCGCACGTACCTCAGTCGCTAAGAGGGAAGTAGAGCCCGAGCAAGTGGCATAATCGAGATCCTACATCATAACTCCAATATTCTTAGGCGTCTCTACTCAAGTCTCGGAAACTGGTTGTTACGTTTAAGCGCTTCAGACACGAGAGGCGTCATAAAATAAGTTCTATTGCGTAGCAGGCATATGAGATTCGTATCAACGCCAAGTGTCTATGTCGCAAAACATCACCATGGTACACTCATCACTCACAATGTGAACATGGTTGCAAGGGTGAAGGTCAGAAAAAGATGAGGCATGTACAGATAAGTAGAGTCATGTCGCTATTTGGCGTATCAAACTCGATTATTACCAAAGGGATATGAGTTGGTTGGCTAGAAACCCATCGACAGCCTTGAATAATCATCCTCCCAACCTTGAGGTTTGCTAAGCGACACTTGGTAACTACTGTGAGGAATTCTTACGGTAAAGAATGGTATTCACCTTTCCAGGCAGCCACTTTCGCAGTTAATTTACTTCGAGAATTCACCTCAAGCGTGGCAGCACAAAAACATGTCTCTCACCGCAGCATTCCTTGATCCTCTCTGCCATCCTCACCTTCCGCTTCGACTGTGCATCTACCATCAAACTGATTTTGTTATCGTTAACTGAGATTGATTTCTCTTGTCGCTAAACCAGTGATAACAATCAGCGCCATGATGCTTCTGAACGCCCTGCTGGTAGCTGCCGTTGCTCTTGCGAGCTTCGCCTCGGGTGCGATCATCAACGAGGGCACTACGAACGACCACGCCTATGGTGGCCTCCAGCTTGCCGGACCTGACGACAAATCCTTCGCCGCCAAGTCTGTCGAGGCGACACTTACGATCCCGAGAGTCGAGTGGGCTAAGGAACGTGGCCTGGACAAGCCGCACGAGAGCTTCACCTTGGGTTGCGAGATGTTCGGCGGCTATGCGAGGGAGAACAAGGACTGCTCAGATGCCGGTCCCAGAGTTGGCCTTCTCGTCACGGTAGGCGTTCAATCTTGACGTTTTCGAGCATGATATGCTGACACTCTTCTCCGTGGATCAGGTCGATGAGAACAGCGTCGTCAAGTACGAGGTTCTCGTGCTCTGGGCGGGTTCCGGCAATCAGTACTGGTATACAGCCGACGATGAGGAGATGCAAGCCCTGGATCCCAAGGCTGGGGATAACCTTGCGATCAAGGTTGAACTGACTTCTGGCCATAGCGCCGATATGTGAGTAACTAGACACTTGTCATACCAGACATGTTACTGAACCTTGGGCAGCACGATCAAAAATGCCAAGAACTCGGCTACTTTCAGCCACTCTATCGACATCGGTGCCGGTAACTCAAAGGCCATGTGCGTGGGTTCGCAGTCCTGGAGTGCCGGTGGTTGTATCGTCGGCACCTCTCTGTCTGGCGCAGAGGGACCCAGAAGCGAATACATCTCCTTCACGGACCTCACGGTGATCGATCAGAAGGGAGGCAAGCATATCCTCGAGGAAAGCGAGAACGTTAGTCTATACGAACTTCTCCGCTATCACACGACTGTCAAAGTGGAGCTGCGTGATCATACTCTGCTGTTCAGGCCCGAGTCATCCCACGACTACCTGGCCTAGAAATGAACACGTATTAAAGATTAAGGATGGCTCCTGGCTGGACTCGACGCTGCTTGTGGGTGCTCTTCGACTGGACTATGGTGCAGCATCGACAGATTAAGTCCATAGAAATGGAGAACTAGAACGTATTCTCTGAACACACTGGTTCCATTGCTTCTATATGTTCAATCCATCCTGATATCTCATGCATAAAGGTACGAAGTGTGCGACAGCAGGCCAGGCTTGGAGCCTGTTGGGATACATTACATCATCTGGCCTTGGGCGTCCTTGAGCCCTTGTACACCAATACTCAAGTTCGCCATTCGGAGTCAGTCCTCTTTCCCCAGTCGTGTACTCCTGACAAAGCATGACTCGTTAGGTGGGTAAACTTTGAATCGACTGCCACCCAATGGTATACTAGCCGCAAAATGTATGCCGCGGTCGGTCATTTGCCAATAAGAGGCGCTACTGTTATGCTGAAGCGTGTGCTCTCGGAGATCCGACGCTGATACCGCTTTAAAGTTACTGAACGTCAAATTCGAGAATATAGGTACATGTTTCGGGTCGTTCCCGGACCTTTCAATCATTCCCCATGCTGCACCTCCTTCCAGGCAAATTTGAAAATCCTGGTTGGTCGGGTTTGGAGATTTGATGTTGACAGAGTATTGCGCACTTGAGTTCAAGTTTTTGAAATGCCTATTGCTCCTTGTAAGAGCTCCATGAGACACTGTGTGGAGTTCAGGGTGGGGGCAACATTTACTTACGCCCTGCCTGTCGTAGGACTCTCGGCTTCTAACCTGACTGCTATATGATCTCCTGGGGCGACTTCGGCAACATTAGAAATGTTAAGAATCCCAATCCACATAACCTACCAATAAAGCTGTCTATGAATGCAGCTCCTGCTGGAAACCACTCATACCACGCTTTTGCGCTTGTGCTCCCGTTTGGGTTCAGCTTCAGGCGGCAGGTACGTTAGCGAGCTGTGTCACCACTGTTGCCACTTAAGAACTCACCGTACTAAGAACCCCGGCCTGGAGAAGCGCTCCTGCAGGAGAGCACTCATGGCCAGTTATTCCAATCCACGAAGAGAGGTATGCCTCCTCTGAAGCTTTCGCGCTTGGTCTAAAACAGAGATGAGGAACGGGCCATTCTGCGATGGCCACCGCAACGGCTGGTGACAAGCTTTGTCTGTTGGGTACCAGTATCACCGCACCAGCCCAATTTGAGCTTTCTATCGTTTTGACTGTGGTACGGATCGGAAACACGCCACGGGTTTCGAATACGCCGGCGTTGGCTTGCACGCCTAAATTTTTTCCATATTGTAGCGCGAAGCCTTTCAGAAGGCCTATAACGACGATAAAATGGACCATACGCAATCGATGCATCGCGAAATTGTCAATTATGACTGGCTGAGCCTACCAACAAAGTCTGAAAATGTAGCGTAGAGCGGCTATTAAAGATTTCGGCTTGCCGAGACTCATTAATATACGCTGGGGAACCAACGTTCAGCGGGTACCGCTAAGAATCACTTACAAATGAAGAGAGTAATGTGTGAGTGGATCTCACCAAGACTGAATTGAGTCAAAAGTTTATTCTTCCCCCGTTCAAGTGACGAACAGCCGGCCATCTAATCTCTGGAATGACCGCACACCATGTCAGCGAGATGTTCCGCTCATACTTCGAGATGCCTACGCAGTAAGCATGCCCAGAAATCTATAACAAATCTTCCAATAAAGCGATCGCACAATTGAGTAGTTACGGTCGCCAGATATGCATCATATTGCCTGGATTACGATCTCCAGCACATGCCCGAATGAACTCTTAACGTACATATTATTCATGCTCAGGTTGAACTTGGAGTTGCCCGCTATGATATTAGTCTCGAGTGAAAATCGAAATACATTAGTGAGAGCTATAGTCGTAAATTTCGTACAGTCCCTTATGACTGTGTGATCGCTAAGCTATCACTCAATATTACGAATTCGTATGGCTGGAATCCTGTATGGAGATGCGCCCTCATGAGATGCTGCTCTCCCATTGTGCGGTGAGTGTACTGATGTTAATATCAATTTTGACTGTACGTTACCAAAAGACCGTGGTGCCGAAGCCATGTAGACAGGAAATTGTATGCTGCATAAGTAGACGCCTTCTCTGGTTTCTAGACCGATTACGTAGCCGTTAGGCAAGTTTCCCCCTTACATTCGTCTTTTTTCGACATAAAAGGATTCGATAGTTCCTATGAACTAAGAATTATAGAGAGCACCGTAGAGCACGCGTCGGTTTGGCACCATCAAGTGTTAGTATGCGATTCATTGTTCAAGGCAATTTCGAAGAAACTTTATTCAAGTTGACTGAGATTCGATTTCTGCCCGCAAGGAAGATGAAGCTGTGTAGGTGTTGATTTGTGTTTATCAAGTGTCACGTAACGTGTGCTTGTGTTAGCAATTCACGTGCAGGTGTAGCGATTCGAACAAGGGCTGAATAAGACCAAAGTTGTTGTATAGATAGGTTGAAAGGTCAGTTGGTGGATTCAAGTTGAGAGCGAATTTGCAAACGTCAAGTAAGTGGCCCGAAGGAACAGAAGCCGTATTAGTAGCCACGTCATGCTCATCACGAAAGCGACCATTATCATTTGGATTCCAAGTGAACGAGGCGCGTCCATTGGGACATAGTTGGAATCAACGGCAACAAGATGTGTCGGTACAGAACCGCAAATTGCTCGTGGGTATGTATGATCGTTATAATGTCCATGTATGCCTCAAGGACTTGACGAGATGCCAGGATATGCATCTAGATATTTTCCTTACTGTTATAATCTAATAGGAAGCGGCCGGTGGTCTTCCAACATCTAAGAGAATCACCGTGATCAGAACTCAACGAAGATCTCTTAACACAAGAGACTATTCAGTGCACTGCAAGCCTAAGCCTCAGGGTTAGTGTTGAAAAGCGTCAGCACCACGAGAGTGCCAGAAGGCTGCTCAAGGTTTGCGCAGCCGTTCTTCCCACCAAGGGAAGTAATTATCTGCCCCTGAATGGGGTGGTTGCTGCTTCCACTACGCATGATACTTTGGACACAGCATGGTGCTGTTAGGAGTACGATAGGGGCGCTTGTCATATCAAGATACACGACAGAAGTGTTGCGGAAGCTCGAAGTTTAAGAGAAGCAAAGGCCGGGGCTTGGGTATAAGTCGTATTTGCAAAGAAAAGGCGCTGTGTTTGCCGAATGGTGCGCAGGAGATACACGCGCAATATAATTTAACATAGACGCGTGCATTTTGAAGTACATTCTCCCAAACGCCGTCTATGAAGAAACACCTTTCGTGAACGAGACCAATCCCGGTTTTAGCTGCCTCGTCTCTTCAGCCGTTTTCCATAAACTTGAACCCCCCATGTGGACGTGATGCGTTATCTCGGTTCGTTCTCATGCGTCATCTCAAGCGCGCTGGTTGGGGTGGAGAGGGCAGCTCATACTCTTGTGGAGGTAAATGTGCAGTGCTGTGATGGGGCCAACGCGATTGTCCAGGCGGCGAATCTGTTTGATTTCGGTAGGACCGAGCTTGTCTCCTGGAGGCCGAGAAAGTCAAGTATGCTATCCATAGGGACAGCAATGTGATAAGTAGGGAGGCAAGGCCAATGGCGATGCCAATGACTACTGATGGTGAGATTTCTTGGGCGGACGACATGGGTTTAATTGTTGCAGAACCTCTGTTGAATCTGATATAATGGGGTTATGAGTGAATGAGCGATGTCAATGCCGCCTCGAAAGATAACTGGTGATGTAAATATCCAAAAGCGAGGAAAACTTGCCCGTTGAAAAGTGGAAAAGGGATGAATTTGTGATTGTTCATCACGAGGGCAGGCTCATTAATCTATCTGGGCCTCAAGGTACTGCCCATATCCTACGGACTTGCATGTACACTGCGAGACTGCGACTGCGACAATGCGACAGTCGGTGCCAGATTTCAGAAAGTTCGCCCGAGCTCATCATAAGACAACTGAATATGTAACCACAGAGAGAAGCCACGAGGGTTGACGGCAAGCTCTCAAGACTAGTGAGCTATGGGTGTTGTGGAGACTGCGACAGTGCGATATTCGTCCACTCGATCATGCAGATCGTGAGCGGGACCAGGGTCTCTCTTTTCCACGGCGTCTGCGACAGTGCGAACGGCAGCCTATTGGCCGCCACCGCTGAACCGTTGCATCAGGAGCAGCTGGGGGCTCTACAGGAGAAAATTTGGCCGCTTGGCTGAGCCAACTGCGACATTGCGAACGCCAATCAGATGCTGCCGCTTGGACTGCATTGCGGCGAATGTATGAAGGCAACAGGTCTACGGCTCGAGGCTGTGGGCAGCTTTCGTTGACTTCCCTTTTTCACAATTCAACTCGCACCTCTAAAGCTCATTGAGGTCCTCTGGCTACTGTGACGACTGCAAGTCTTTGTGCAGTTCACTCCCTGAGCTCCCACGAAAGGCCCGAACCTGGCTGGGAGGCATTTTTTGCTTAGAATATAGGCAGGAAGAAGTCTTCCCCTCGACAATCATCGCACCCTAAATCTGCTGTACCTGGTTGACTCTCCACACACACAAATACAGCACTTCCGCCCAAGAGAACGGACCACCGCCGTCGGATTGGACTTGATATTACGGAAACATGGAACCAATCAGTGCCAAGCGACGGCGGTTGAATTATTCTAAGTGTACCTTCTGTAGGAAGGACAAGAAGAGAGCGAGTAGCTCCTGAGTTGCCATAGCTGACCCGTACTTACTGCTTTCACAGTGCGAGCCGCGGAACCGCGAGTGGCCAGCGCGAAGATGCGATCGGTGCGAAAGTATGGGTCTTGAGTGTTCGGCGAACGAGAGTACCAAGATGAACGGAACCAGCTCACGAATAGCGAGTGTAAACCAGCCACCTATACTCGGTCAATCTCCCCTCGATAACGTCCAAAGCGACCAAGAACTGATCGAATGCCAAAACATGTAGGCAAATAAGGTATCAGCTTGCTTTCATGATAACTGACGGCCAATCAGGGCGCTAGAGGTATCTTGGCTCAGGCGACTTGGAAAGGAGGTTTCTTCAATGATCGACTTGACCCAAGACCATGGGCCTTACGAAGCCATTGGCCAACTCTCAATATGTGAAATGAATGATGTGCTATTGGACATCGCAAGCAGAAAAGAATACATTTGTATTCAGGCGTCGAAACTACTTCGCTCCCAAAGCCGGGGCGTCCAAGAAGCTGCCCATTCGGTGGCATTTGAGCTTATGACCAGTCAAACACTTGACTCAACTGAAAATTCGTTCTTTGAATCCACTATACAAGAACTGAAAAGTTTTGTGGAAAGCTGCAAAGTGAGTGGTAAGATCGACCTTGAGCTTTTAGTCCGGGAATACCTCCTATGTAACTGGGACAACGGCGACAGAGGTGATGTCAATCTTCATCAGGAAGTGGACGGTTACGAAAGGGCCTTTCAAAGGTACATAGAACGACTGAATCAGATCGATGATCGGACATTTTTCCATCAGCCATCCAAGGATGTCACCTCGCCGTTCATGGGAAACCCGATACTATTGAGAATCAGAATGCAGCACACGGCGCACCCGGAAAGGAAAGATCATTTCGGACGAAACCTTCTGCAAGTGGCGCTGGACACAGAAACTGATTGCGCGTCGATAATCGATAACCCACATAGAAGTGAAGAAGATCTCGTCAGGCTTATCGGACATTGTGATGAAGGTGGCCGCACATCCCTCCACATCGCCGCAAGCCGAGGCATTAACTGCTTCTTTCGGAAGCTTCAGGACCTACCTCGTTCGGTATTCGACCCAATTCTGAACCGTACGGATAACAAGCATTCAACGGTTCTCATGTATGCGGCATTTAAAGGGCATTACCAGATTGTCAGCATACTTCTAAATCGATTTCACGCCGACTCAAGTACTAAGGATTCATGTGGTCGCAACGCTTTACACTATGCTGTGAAAAGTGGACATGAAACAGTCATCCGAGAGCTTGTTCGTCATAATCCTGATCTCCTCAATGCCGGTGACCACAACGGATATACTTCGTTCCATATTGGCATACTGACGGGACGTATCGAAATTATTCGGGTGTTGCTGAGTTTTTCACAGCTGGATGTGAATAAGACAGAGAGTACCCTGCACTCACCACTTGCGATCGCATCCGAGCACGGCCATGACGCGATCATGGGTTGTATACTCGGGGACGCAAGGTTCAGCCGAGAGAGCATCAATTCCAGAGATGCAATTGGGGCCACAGGACTTTGGTACGCTGCCAAGTATGGTCATTTGGAAGCAGTGAAGCTTCTAATCTTCTATGGTGCAGATGCTGGTATTGCAAATTCAAACGGCGTCACGCCTTGCGATGCTGCACGAGAGCGGGGATATACTGAAATGGTTGCTCATTTAGAGAAACATCTGCCGGTGCCAGTGGGGAGAGATTGGGGCCATGCTTCAGGAAGTTTTCAACCAGAAGAGGGAGCTATGCCCAGACACTGGTTTCCGAATGTAGTCTCCAACACCTCTGTCATGGTCCCCTTGCCATCACTTCTTTCTGGAAATGAATTCCATTACAACTAGGGCGATTTTAGGTAGGACGCTTCATATGTTTTCTTGAACATTGTCGCATCTAATGGTGACACAGAAACCCGACGACCGGGACTATCTAGTAAAGTATTGACTAGAGTACACCAAAAGCAAGGAAGCACACTGATTTCTTCACCGTCATCCACTTTGTTGGGCTTTGACCACTCGTCGAAGGTTTAGGACATAGTTGTGATAGTGGAGATAAATGAGAGCATCGCTTGGTTTTCTCGTCGAAAATTTTTCTCCTTTCATTGTGTAGGCAATTCTATAGTTTAGCAGCTGGCGAGGTACGATACAGAATAGTACAAATGGCCTCCCACGTATCTCATCTACCAGGCCCAGAAAGATTAGCCACTTGACATCTCCAATCTAAGTCTTCTCCGTAACTATGCCAGAGTTATTGAATCCTTATTGGCCGCCGAACAGACTCAAGTAGATGTTCCAACCCACACCGGCCAGACTGCCAACCAGGTTGCGCCCAGTGACGGTCTTGACAAAGGCGAAGTTGACGAGGCTGACGAAAGGCCACAGCTTCCAGCCGGCGTAGACCAGGGGCCAGAACTCGGCGTAGCTCTTGGCCTGGACGCTCGCCCAGTCGACCTTGCTGTAGTCGATGCTGCCCTTGGCTAGCAGGAAGTTGACGCTCTGGTCCGGGGTGCTGAGCGGGGTGCCCAGGGGGCGGGCCATGGCCTGGTTGGCGCTGTGCATGAAGAGGCTGAAGACGATGGTGTTGAAGGCGGCGCTAACGGTCTGGTCCAGCAGCGTCTTGATCAGCGTGTTGGCGATGTTGAGCTTGGGCTCCACCAGCCGGCCCTCGCGCGCCGACCGCTCCAGCGCCTTGTCGTCGCCCTTGGAAGCCGTCGCCACCGCCTCCGGCGTCGGCGACGCGTGGTACGCCGGCCAGGTGCTCTCCAGGAACTCCTGCCACAGCACGTTGGGGTGCGTGTTCAGGAAGTTGAACAGCGTGAACTGAAACACGGGTACCCAATCAATGACAAGCGGTGTCTTGTGGCTCAGGTTAGCGTCGTCCAGACAAAGAAGGCTTCACAGATTGGAATCCCCCCAGACGCCTCGAGTCCCATTGTTGGGCTCGAGTCGACGGCTCGGGCGGGTGCTACTTACATCATGGCGGTAAGCGGTGATGATCTGTGCCAGCAGATTCGACGTCGCGGCCAGGACAGCGGACTGGATGGACGCGACGGTGATGCCCGGGAGCTCAAAAGCCATCGTGGCAGATCCAGAGGGGGGCCTCGTTGTAGATGAGTGACGTCCCAACACAGAGATTCTTTCAAATGAGATTATTCTCTTAATGGCCGACACCAAAATTTGGAACCAATAGTCCTGTAATGTCGCGATTGTGAGGTAGTTGGCGCAGCGCAGATGCGAAATGACTTTGGGTTACGCAGGAGAAGGAGAGTCGGCACCGGTCCCCGGAGCTTGGACCCTGTAGAAATACCTTTTCCGCCGGGTGATTTTAGATGTACGGATTAGGGTCAAAGGCGGCCAAGGGGTTCAATGACGGCGTGATCAACAGGCCAAAAGGTCAAGGGAATTCTTTGTTCATCAGGGCGATCTATTATTTTCTAATCTAGGAGACGACGGAGTATGCATTGGGTACTGAATATATTCAGCTATAGCTCAATTTTCCAAGGACAGGTGGCACGGGTTGGTGCCTGCCGCATCAAGTGTCTGAAGGGGTGATGCGAATTGGCCAATCATCGACGGTCTGCCTAAAGTGGGCCCACACCCCTTGGCTACTATGGTTCTTGGGCCTTCCGCTTGTGGCCAGGAAACGTATGTGAGTCGTAAGTCTTTCAGCTTTTTATTTTTTTTGGTATCTATTCACAGATTCCACCTCTATGCAAAGCCTGATTGCCTACTTGTATTGTACACACCAGACATGGCATCTTTGTCTGCGACGGCCATGTGATCCGTCTTACGAGGCACAAATCCTCCTTCCTCCTACGCCAGTTGAGGCGTCACAAGAGGCCCCAAATTCACAGTGCACGATCCATACCCAGATCATGGCCTGGTGAGAACCCACATCAAGAAAAACTGTACCAAGTACGAGTAGCCAAACAAGAACTGGGTGCGCTGGTTTCTCTTCGTTCTTGACTCTGTTTGCATCCGAGGGTCGGTCGAGTTCTCCGGAAGCAACACATATCTCAAAGACCGCATCTGTAAAGTGTTAGCAAGGCCTTATACCAAAATTGGAAGCAAATTCTCTCCATTGCTTACCAGGAAGAACGAGTTGGCCAAGAACGTGTAAAAGAATACAGACCAGCCAATCATACCGCCGGTGCCCTTGCCCCCGTTGACAAGCTGGGCCGTGGCCACGGTGACAATGACACCTACGAACTTGTATCCGGAGTAGGCCATGAGGTCGAAGAGCTGCGATTCATTGGAAATGCTGAGGAAGTAGCACCCGAGTCGCAAAAAGGCAATTTCAAGGACCACCACCAGTCCGGCCACGAAAGCCGTAGCCCCAATGAGGTCTGGTTGGAACTGTCCGCGAATACCTGCCAGTAGAGTCGACAGAAGGACGTATGTCACAAATGCCATCACTAGTATGTCGGGTTAGAAAGAAATTCAGTGCCGGTGGTAAGCTTGGGAGCCGTACCTGGAATATACATGTCGGGACTGTTAATGTCGTCTCTCGGGGGCTGGTACCAGCCCTCCTGGCCGTTGGGACCGACAGCCTGCCTGCGCGACCAGGGCTTGTGGCGCCAGGGGAAGAGGACGAGAAACAGCTTGTTGACAACGTAGAAGTTGGAGACGTTGAAGTAGTGCTTCAGCGCCGAGAAGTTGACCCAGCGGTTGACCTGATAAACTCGTCAGCGTCGTCCATGACCTGTGGCTGCGTTCGAAGACCGTACATTCTGTTCCAAGTATTCCTGGCCGTGCTTGAAGGCATTCTGGCCCATGGACGCGGCTATTTGTGCGGTGGGGTCGTTCATGAAGTTGCCATATTGCCCAAAGGCGTTGCCGCCTTGCTGGCCTGGTTGGCCCTGCTGGTATGGGTTGCTGTAGGCGCCCTGTGTCTGTGGCTGCGACGACGTCGGCGGCGGGGGAGATCTGAGTTGCGGTACGGTCGAGACATGCTGGGGCACAGGGTGGTGCAGGGGCGGCGAGTGGCCGTAGTTCTGACGCTGCATCTTGACGATGTCGGCTCTGGACAAGACGGGCGGGTCCGGAGAAGAGTTGGGGGGATCTGGAGTATGGCGGCTTAAGGTGAGGGTCGAGTGCGACGCAGCTGTCGCAAGCGAGCGGTGCAAGAGGGTTGCGGATGTGGGTAGAGGCCGGGGCTCAAGGCTGCAGCTCCGGATGTTGGAATTCGGTGATGTGTTTTCAATTCGCTGGCGGCAGTGAGCTGTCCTGTCCAGTGTTGCCCTCCAGACCCCCCCTGCCCACGGCGCTGCTGGAAGCTTGGAAAGCCGCGCTACGGACCCAGGGTTTAGGTAATCGTGGCTGGCGCTAAACGATGGAGCTTACAGTGGACGGTCGAAGCCCTCAGGGGCCCCTGTTGCACTGGCCCAGGCGGGTTCTCCCACTAACAGGTTGCGCCAAGGACCCGTGAACCGCTGTGGACCGGGGACGCAATTACACCTGATCCGAAACCCTCACTGCAATCGGTACGTACCGGCCTCCGATAACGTTCGCGAGCTGCCACCTTTCTCTGCCGCGCCAGCCAGACGGACGGGAGCACATCTTTGCTGCTGCTACCTCATCGTGCATTTCGTGAGGGAAAGCTGCAGAAGTCTCCAAATTCAACGTCAGTCGCATCCGCCCGAGTCTGCGCCGGCTCTCCTCTAGCCGCCATGTTGGACACGTTCGAGATCCTGACCACCTCCGGCGTCGTCGTGTGGTCGCGGTCCTATGCCGCCGTCAGCCCCTCTATAGTCAACAGTTTCATCACCGATGTCTTTATCGAGGAGAAGGGCGCAATCGCCGGCGCCAAAGACGACCAGCCCACCGCCAGCAACCCTCCCTACCGAGCAGACCAGCACACCCTGAAATGGACCTTCTCCAAAGAACTAGGAGTCATCTTTGTTGTACGTACTTGCTGCTCTTTCACTCCTCGTTGCTCTCTCTAGCCTGTACTTTCTGCACACTAGTCCAATTGTCTCACTCTCGCTAGGCTGTCTATAGGTCCCTGCTGCACCTGTCCTGGATCGACAAACTGGTCGACAACCTCAAGACCATCTTCGTAGATCTGTACGGCGACCAGCTCAAGAAGCCGAACACCACCCTCGTGCACTGCCACAAGTTCGACGAATACTTCGACCAGCAGGTCAGGCAGCTCGAATCCAGCGCCGCGGTCAAAGGCAGCCAACCCTCAGCCGCTGCCCTGGTCTCGGACGACGAAGCCGTTTCAGGCAATCTCGGCGATGAACCTCCTCTGCCCCCGGGTTTGAAGCACCGATCGATAGCACAGAATGGGGCGCAAGAGCTTCCATCCACCACCGAGTCGACACCGGTCGTGACGCCGTCTAATTCGCGGCCCTCTACACCGGGGACAAGCCATTTGGTAGTAGGCAAGGGCGGTCCCATGGCCAAGATGTCGCGACGGGCACGAAAGATGCAGAATACCTCGGCGCCGGCCTCATCCGGAGACGAAGGGCCAGCACGAAAGGCCAAGAAGGCGCCCAAGAAGGGGCGCAAGTGGAATGCCGACGGTTATGCAAGTGAGGAGGACGATGTGCAACTTGACTACTCAGCCGCCGCCAATGCCGCCACCAGCGAGAGCGAAGCCGAAGGCCGTTCCACCGCCATGGAAAGTATTGATTCGTCGACGTGGGGTACAAAGACCTCCAAGGGTCAATTCGTCCTCAAAGATCTCGATGATGAAGTCAACGACATTCTTGCATCAGCACAAGCCAAGTCGACAGGCTCCTCTAGCAGCGGTGGCCTAGTCAACTCGGGTTTCAGCACTATCAGTGGCCTCTTCCGCAATGTGGTCGGTGGCAAGACCCTAACGAAAGAAGACCTAAAGAAGCCTATGGATGGCATGAAGGAACACCTGATCAAAAAGAACGTTGCCCCAGAGGCAGCGGTGCGCCTGCGGGACAGTGTTGAGCACGAGTTGACCGGCTTGAAGACGGGCAGTTTCGAGTCAATCGATGCACGCATCGCAAAAGCTATGGAGGCATCCCTGACCAAGATGCTCACCCCTACATCATCTCTGGACCTACTTCGCGAGGTGGATGCTGTGACGAGACCTTCGACCTTCTCGAGCGTCAAGCCGCGCCCTTACGTCATCTCTGTTGTCGGTGTCAACGGCGTCGGCAAGTCGACAAATTTGTCCAAAATATGTTTCTTTTTGCTGGAGAACAAGTACAAGGTTCTCGTCGTGGCAGGAGACACTTTCCGTTCGGGTGCTGTAGAACAGTTGAAGGTCCATGTGAGAAACCTGAAGGAGCTCACGCAGCGTGAAGGTGGCAAGGTTGAGCTCTTCGAAAAGGGGTATGGTGGGGATGCCGCTACAGTCGCAAGGGACGCTGTCCGTACGGCCAGCAATGAGGGCTTCGATGTCGTCTTGATTGACACAGCTGGAAGACGGCACAATGATCAGAGATTGATGTCGAACCTTGAAAAGTTTGCTAAGTTCGCCAACCCAGACAAGATTCTGATGGTTGGAGAGGTAAGTTTACCACTTATAACCGAAGTCCAGTCAGAAAACTAATTGTATTTATAGGCACTTGTTGGCAATGACTCTGTTGCACAGGCACAAAACTTCAATGCTTCCTTCGGTCAAGGACGCACTCTGGACGGCTTCATCATATCCAAGTGCGATACCGTAGGCGACATGGTTGGCACCATCGTCAGTATCGTACATGCGACCAACGTACCCGTTCTTTTTGTTGGTGTCGGCCAGCACTATGAAGATATCAGGAGCTTCTCAGTCAAATGGGCTGTCAAGAAGTTGTTAAGTAATAACTAATTAAATAAAGTATCCATGTGCTGGTAAGTTTACCAGCACTGCGACAGCAAAATGCAGTACGAACAACCCGAAGACATTACAAGTGTATTACCGCAACGTGACTCTTGCGAAAGCCGGAACTAATTCCGACTGTGGTCCAAGCCTGCCGAATTTGATGTCTCGACTCTTAATCATGACCAATCATAAGAGGTCTTGCTGGCTGGGGTCATGGCAAGCCGACAAACCCACGGCGTTAACGCTCGTGGCATGTTGTTTTCAGCTCCTGCAACTAGTGCAGGGCTACATCAACCTCGTCCAAGCGCATTGCTGCAATTCGGCATGGTATTGCTTGAACGAACGCCACATACCCGGATGGGGTTTCTACAATTGAACTGACAGCAAAGGTAGACGCCTGTTAAATAGTGAAGAAGCTACCACATGCATTCGAACTAATCCTCTCCTTGAAACCCTATAGAGACCTGAGCCAGGAGAACATGAACCAAGATTCGACTGCAGCAATTCTCAAGATGAACTCTGTCCAACAAGACAATGTCGCTACTGAGCAGGCGCAGCCATTATCCCAGGGTAACCCACGGATCCACGGCCCAACACCCATGTCTCCAGGAGCAGGCCAGGCCATTCGCCGTCGACCTGTGTCAGTGGCTCGCCAGCAGGCGACGAACCAGACTTCCTTGCCGTCACCTATTTCTCCTCAGAGTGGGATCTCTTCGCCATTGAACGGGTTTGGCAAGACAAGCCAGTACTTTCCTCCTCAGCCTTCGAGCGAGGCCCCCGGGGTTGCACAGGTTCCACAATATCAACCGCAAAGTAATCCTTATCCTCCACCACCGCCTCCAGGATCTAGCACTCCATCAGTACAGCCATACCAGCAACCACAGAGCCACACCGTATATTCTCCGCCTCCAATAGTGCAGAATGGACTTCCAACTCCTCCACCATCGACGGCATCTAACTCTCAGCCTTATTTCCCCCCTCCAACTCCACAACCGGCAGCTGTACCGTCCTATAACCCAGCTCAGGTAATGCAATCGCCTTACCCAGTTTATAATCCAGCGCAGATGGACAGGTCGACTTTCCAGATGCCAGGCTACCCTCCGCCAAGTTCAACCTCAACGGCAGGCGCTGGATCTCTTCCTGCAAATGTAGCCTCCCCTATACGATCCAGCTCGAAGAGGCTCTCCACTTGGAGTAAGGAGGCAGCGACAAAGTACTGGAACAAGGAGACGGCCAAGAAGGCCTACAAGAACAGCGTCGACTTCCTCGTGAAGACAAATGACAAACTGGACAAGGTGGTGCAGCCCATGATGCCAGTTCTCGCTGTGACTAACCCCGACCTCGCCTCGGCTATCCAAGTTAGTCAGGCGATGCAAAACGCTCAGAACGCTCAGAACGTGCAGAACGTGGCGAATGGCACTCCAAATCAGGCTGGTGGAGGGTTGAATACGATGGGTCACTTGGCGGCAGCTTTGATACAATCTTCTGGTGATAATTCGGAGAACAGCGGGACGGGTGCAAACCCACTGCTCGCAGCTCTGGAGCAGTCGGCGAACAATCCGTATGGCAGTGGTGCAGATACCAATGCGCTGATGGCGGCACTCACACAGTCAACGAATGGGAATACGTATGCGAACGGCAGTACAGATCCAAACACACTCTTGATTTCATCGCTCATTCAACAGCAGTCGAATGCTGCAACGGCGTCCTTGCTCGCAAACATGAATAACAACGCGCAAGGCGACCAAGCCCAGCTCATTGCCGCCATCATCCAGCAGCAGCAAGAACAGTCGGTAGCTACTGCGGCGGCAATGATGGCAGCGACTGCATCTCCAAATCCTGCATATAATACTGCAACAGCTCAGGCTGACTCGCGCGCCATGCCGGGTGCAAATACGTTTTATAATGGAACAAACCCTAGTATTCCTCGAGAGGCAACTGTCCCTCTACACAGCCCTCAACAATCAGGTCCACAGGGTCTGGCCCAGCAGCCTCCTCCTACAAGCTCACTGTTCAGTTCTACTTCATTGCCCCCGCAAGCACAACCCGTCGCCATCCCGACAAATACGGCAGCAGCCGCCTGGGTTCACTACCAAGCCGCAATATTCGGGCTCGGGGACATATATCTTCCCCCGGACCACGGCATAAGCGACGCGGGATACAACTGCCTCGTCGGAGACCTGACGAATCTGTCGGGACACTTCGAGATCAGGCTGCTCTACACAGCCTCGCAGGTACTGAGGGATGTAGCGACGACCCAGGACCTCACCAAGGACGGGGATACGACCGTACTCGAGCCCTGCGCCGTCGCTGACTTCGGCATCCCGACCGGCGGCGTGAGCCTGACCTGCGGCATCTCCATGAAAGAAGCCGAAGCGGACGGCGCCATGCCGGCCATGTACAAGGCGATCGTACAGTCGCCGTACGGCCACGGTCTTGCCGTGTCGTTCTTCGTGCCGGTGCAGCAGCTGCCGGCTGCCAAGGTGGTCGCTAGGTTCATGCTCTCGTCAATCAAATGGATTGATCGTTCGACGGTGTCCAAGTCTGTTGCTGGCCAGCTTGTGGGCAAGTGGAGATTCGAGGACGAGCCGCTGTTGATCGAGCTGGAGGATGTGGATAGCAACGCAGAGACTAAGGAGTTGGTATTCACGGCTGATGGGCGGTATTTTTACGACAGGAAAGGGGGCGTCGACCAGCAGCAGCAGGACCGCGATGGTGCGTATGATCCGGATCATACCCGAGGGCAATTCGAGGCCTACGAGTATGCGGCGGGAGGCTGCGTGCATCTGGTGTTGGTCGAGGAGCGCACGGGCAGCGTCGAGGTCCAGGCCGTGGAGCTGAGCGAAGGTGTGATGGTTGTCAAGGAGAAGCGATATCTTCGGGTCTCGAGTAGCTAAGCTCAGGGGGCTATGCTCTTTAATTCCCGAGGCCACGGGAATATAACCTTTTGTCTCCAGCATCCCGCAAAGAAACACAAGCCAGTGAGCCAGCGTTTGGTGAACAGCTGAGGCAACCCTTTTGTTCTTTCTGTGCTAGTCCTGGAGACGACGACTTCCAGTGAGACATGGCGGTCGAGGTCGTTGGCATCGTAGTCCTCTGAGCTTTCGTCGCGAGGCCACGAGGCGGTGAAGACATAAGGAGAGGAAACCCCGTCGCGCGTAGGCTTCTGGTCCTCATCCTCCTCATCCCAGATGAACACTGCGCTTGCGTCCTCAAGCCCAACTAAGGTCCCGAGTCTGAGTATCCTGCCTTGATCTATCGCTCTGACAAGTTCTTTAGCCATGGTCCTCATGGAGCTTTGAGAAAAAGTCTCTTGCCAGAACTCGGCGTCACCTCCACTTCGCGCATCGCGATCTAAATATTCCTCGAACAGGCCGGCGAGGTGATCGTGAGATAAAGCTTTGAGCTGCGATGCCAGCTGTTGCAGCCGTTTTCGCTCATGCAGTCCCAAGGTGCCGTGAGGAGGCTGGATTCGCCGAAGGTCGTCTGAGAAATCTGCAGTCTCAATGATGTCTCCAAGCCGCCAGAGGTGGCCCTTCGTCCGGATTCCGGCCGGCGTGAGATCCACCTCGGTAAAGCGGCACCCTTTATTGAACGAGAGACTGCATTTGTCGCCGGGGGCATAGAATCCGTCGAAAGACAATGCCTTGAGGAAGCTGGAGACTGTCATGTTCGGAACTTGCCCGCGGTATGGGCGACGGTCCGAGTTGTCCAGGATCTCTCCATTCAGCAAGTACATGGCCAGCATTGCCAGACTAAGACTTTGTTCCTCATCTTTCAGTCTCTCTTCGTCGAGGCGAATTGAGTACTGGCAGCAATTAGCGGTAATGGCGAGCCGGTCCCACGGATCTTCGACGTCTCTCTGCTCGAGGTCGGCGATAATGCTGGATGACATGGAACGAGACCCTGGCAACATGATGGTGTACTTCCCAGCCGCGCTGAGGATATCTTGGATGATTTCCCCGTCCTTCTCTGTCAAGTGGTCCAGTCCCTGCATTGCCAGGCAGAGCTTGGTCACTTCGTAGGAGAAATCTACAGAGTTGAGACACAGCTCGCCACGAACACGGCCGAAAGTGCCGTGAGACCATTTCGCTTCCTCCAAGTCCGGACTATGCCCTATCAGCAAGGTCATCCCAGTTCCGGCACGGTAGTTTTCCTGGAATATCCAAGCTCGACGCCACCACGTGTCGCTGATGATCCGATGCACCAGATGCAGTGTTCTCCTGACCGCAGGCAGCTGTGCGCTGTCTGATAATTGGAAGTGCTGCCCCAATGGCGTTTCATCGACCAGCATCTGGTCCACTAGCAGAGCGAGGTGGTCCAGGTCTCCCTGCGTTTCGATCTGCAGCTCGAGCAAGCCCACCGGGTGATTGCTGTACTTGTACACCAAGTCCATGGCCTCGAGGCTCTCCTGCTTTTGGATGCAACTGTCGTGGTCGCAATGACGCCAGAATTTGCAGGCCTTCTGTGGGATGCTATGTCTGTCAATCCACAGCGATTTGACGCCATGATGGCCCATATAGCTTCGCACGCGGTCGAGAACGCGGTCCCGAATGCGCGTAGGCCAACATCGAGCACGATCTCTGGTCTGTACCTCGTATACTTGACTTTTACCGGCCTCCTTGTCGCCAGCATGCAGCCGCCAGGCCCATGACACGGCAACATACTCGTGGTTTTTGTAGGCGTTGATATCTTCGTCTGGCCTGCGCAGCGAAAAGCGGGACTTTGAATCTTCTAGCTCTGGGTCTCTATCGGAGGGACTTCGCTTCCGCTTGCGACACCGTTCTAGAGTGAAACATTTGAGGTTCTGGATGACGCTTAGGTCCTTACCTCGCCGGGCCTGGCTCTTCTCGATGCTGAGGAGGAGGTCAACAATTGGCATGCCGTGGGCCTCGGCCAACTCTTGCAACGTCTCATCCTTATCGTCATGGTGCTGTGTCATTGCGCGTATCTGACTCAGATCTAATAGAGCTCTCTTGGCTCATTGCAAGGTGGTTTTCGGACTTTGAATGACAAGAAAGGGCCACCAAGGACTGCAGATGTGCAATCTATTTTCGGCAGTCCTAGCGTCGCGACACAGCCTCGCTAGGGGGGAGGTAACACTATGCCTGCTATTTTAGTGATCTGCATATAGGGCTTACACAGTTGTTTACCCCGCTCTTTTGGACCTATCGCCCCTGGACATTGTCTAGGTCGCGACAGCCTGAGGCCAGCAGCTAAAATAGTGGGATTGGCTATAAGAACTCTATTTCAACGTGGTCTAGGAGTCTGCATTGCACCAATACGCTCATAGCGCCTCTTACTCATGTCTTGTTGGAGCCAATCACACACAATAGAGCAGATTAGACAGACTGAGACGTTCAAGCAATTCGATTGAATTTCACTAACATAATAATGGGCTATCTCATATATTGCGCGACCCGCCGTTTCATATGTATCGAGGTTCTAGAGCAGTCACACTAGTTGAAGGCTCACTTTGTCATACTATCCTTTGCGTAGCTGTTCGATGTGGTGGTTTTCGTACCCCGTCTTATCGCCATGACTTGACAATTGGAAGAGAGTGTCCCCTTCGGGGCTCCAGTCTAGATCTTCTCTATCCTCACTTCGAGTCCGCCCGGCCTCAACGTGAACCCAGGGTTCTCCACCTTGAAAGGGTGTTCAACGGTCAGAAACCGATAATTGCGCACCATCTCCACCAATATGGTCTTGATCTCAAACTGTGCGAACTGCTTTCCGATGCATATACGCGGCCCGTTTGAGAATGCCTCAAAGGCATACGGTGATGCCTGTTGAGCGTTCAGATGCTCCCATCGAGTGGGGTCGGCGCTGTCTGCGTCAGCCCCCCAGATTGTAGGGTTGGAATGGGTGACAGAAGGACAAAGGTCTAAAGGCGTGCCTTTGGGAATGTGAATACCCTCAATTGTAAGGTCGTGGTTAGCCTCTCGGTGGTAGGTGGTGGCTGGCTGTTGTCAGATACGTTCAGTAAAGTTCTCAACTTGAGTACTCACATGGTGAGTACATGCGCAGCGCTTCTTTGACAAAATTCTCTAGGTAAGGCAGCTTATCCATCTCCACGAAAGACGGCTCAGCTGACAGAGAGCCAATTTCCTCACGGAGCCTATCTTGTATGCTGTGGTTTGTGACCATGATGTAGCAGCTCCAAGACAGCATATTGGCCGAGGTATCGTGGCCTGCAGCCATGAACTCTAGGATCTGTTACCGAGATATTAGCATCGTCAGGTACTGCCAACCGAATTCAGTCAAATAGTATTGGCAGCCGAACTTACATGGCCTAAGAATTCTTTTTCTCCAATCATTTGCGCTGTGCCGCCCCTTATGCTTTCTTCAACGACGAAAGTCACAAAGTCTCTTGAGTCTTTCTGTTCATAGGTTCCATCTTGCATGGCAGCCCGAATAACACGATAGCGATCCCGTATAATCGTTGTCAACACTTCGTTTAGCCAATCCATAGCGGAGAGGAACTCTCGGTTAGCCTCAAGTGGCAACCACCTGGTCGGAACCCACCCGTTCATGAATAGAAGCAATTTCCCGACCGTGCCTGGAGAGAAGAAGAGGTCGTATGCCTCGTGAAATGTGCATCTATCGCGCAGTCCATTCTGTTTTCGCCCGGCTACACCATCTTGTCTTTGGTCGTGCACTTCTCCGGGCTTGACATAATTTAGATCAACTCCCAAAATGGCAGAGCCCATTATGTCAAGAATAGCCTTCGAAAAGGTATTTGTGCAATCAAAAGAGCCAGTCATCCCATTACTGTTTTTTATGGTCTCTTCGAAGAATCTGCAAATATCCTTGGCCTTTTCCTTGAAGATTGGCTCTAGTTTGCGAATATTTTGCAGTGAGAAGGAGCCGCCCAGCATTTTCCGGTGAGCTCGATGCTCATCGCCCTCCATGAGAATTAGGCCATGTCCGGCAACCTCCCTCACAATCCGCAGAAAGAACTTGGATTTGGAGAAGGAGTAACATTGTGTCTGCAGTACTTCTTTGTGAGCGTTGATATTGTTCGGTACCAGAACCTCTGTATTGGCAATTGAAAGGTATCTAATGAACGGTGCATCAGGGAATTGCTTCATCCACTGGACGTACAGAGTGGTTGGCGTCTCGGCTTTCAGAAGGTTGATAGTTTGCCCCAAGAAGAAATGGTTGTTCTGATCGCAATAGTAAGATAACATGAAGACCTAGGGTGCCTTTTTCTTACTGACCGTGGGACCTGGGACGTGGCGAAGGGGTGAAAAGTACTTGTGGTACAGAAAAATACGGTAGTATTTCAATGCGAGATACTGGGCTAGGAATATGGTCCAGGCATGACGCGTGAAAATGCCATAGGGACTGTCCACTCCAACTTCATGGTGCGGCCAAAGTAATCGAATCAGACTTGTTTCGACAACAGCCAGACCCCCACAAATAGTGACATCCATGATCTGCCTTCAACTCCAGCGACTTTGCTGACGCGTATTGACCGTGTTGTCGTGAGACGCGGCTGCGAAGAGTGCGGGGGCCAGAATGCGGGATATTGAACAAGAAGTCTCTTTCTTCACAATCAGAATCATTTGACAGCCAAAGCTTTTGAAATACATGACTGACTTACTTACCTTCGCTAATTCACTTTTGGATCGCAGCCCCTCTATCGATGAACGAACAAGGATCATGCGGTTACTTACAATATTGGTTGGTGCAGCGTCATATGTTACCACGACGGGCTTCCGCTTCAGAACACGGCTCGCTTAGAAATCGCACACTTGTACGGTCAAAACACCCTTGACGGGCCGGGATCTTGGTACCCTTGACGGGCCGAAAACTGGGGTCCAATGGAGATAAGACAGTAAGTTAAAATTACGGGCTCGGTAACAGTCAGGGATAACATGTCGTTTGCCAGTTTACCTGCATACACCTCCTCTTCAGTGCCACATAGCCTGCCCAATAGCCAATAGGTCCCAATTATGTGACCCGAGGACATGGCACTCCAAACGCGAGGCCACAATTGACCCGATGGTACCTAGTAAAACTATGGATCGTTTCTTTTGAATCGAACCATATGATCGAAAAAGTGACCTGTGTAGTTCTCCTCTGGCCGGAAGTGCTTACCTGTTGCCGCGGCCATGGCTGTTCCCTGACAACCAATATCCGTCAAGTGGCAAGTGTCGCACTCACCGAACACAGAGTACTGCATTTCGGCTTTTCGCAATCCACATAAAGCCCTATATAGCTCAACTGACATCCTTTATTTGCCTCCATCTGTCCAATATGCAGCGCCCCTTCCACAACAATGTGATCTGCGCAGCATGATTCTATAAGACACTATGATTAACCTACGAGGGGTTCAAGCTCGTGCGTCCTCCTCTAGCCTCTACGGGCAAGAGTTGATTGACTTAGCTTGGACGCAACAACCCATCGAAACAGATGGGCTCGGCAGAGTCCTTTCTGTCGTCGTCCTAGTTCTACTTACGTTGAGTACTATAGCGGTCAGTCTACGGGTTTTCGTCCGCGGCTGGCTTCTACGAAGAGACAGACTGTGGGGTTTAGATGACACTCTATCCGTTCTGAGCTATGTAAGTGAATTGAAACGTGGGCTCTGTGCCTTGCTGGCTGACGTGTGCCTCGTCTCCAATAGTTGACATTCCTCCCTTCTTGCGTCTTCATCCTTCTCGCAACACGATTCGGACTCGGTACTCCAGATGATAGACTGACAGCACCGCTCAAGGCAAGGGCCGCCTTGTACATGGGCTATTGGCAAATGCACTATGCAGCGTCAGTCAACCTCGTCAAAGCTGGTATTGCCGTAGCTCTGCTGTGTCTCACGATCCAACGACGATACCGATATGCGATATGGGCCATACTGGTCTCTGCTCCTGTCTTCACCTTGGGTGTCGTCATTGTGCTCGTGACTACTTGCCATCTAGTAGGCGCCTAGTTCGATCTAGACCTGGGTCCATGCCCGGCGCATGACCTGATGGCCCAACTAAGCTACTTGTTCACCGTTTTCACTGTTATTCTGGATTGGGCGTGTGCCATAATCCCATATCTTCTGCTAAGAAAGCTCGAGATGCGGCGATATGTAAAGGTTTCTCTTGTTATCGTCTTGACTATGGGTGGCTTTGCAAGCACTGCTGCTATTGTTCGACTACCCTACCTAAAATACTACCGTACCACCGAAGATCAGCTTTGTAAGTTGCAAAATGATTTCAGTTGGTAGACATGGCTATTTGACTTGGTCGGCTCTTTCCTCTGATGTTTCATTCAATAGACTAATTATGGCCGCCTTGGGTTTAGTCCACGTTGCGAACATTATCCTTTGGTCCACAGTTGAGAATGGAGTGGGATTAATCGCCGCCTCTTTGCCGCCAATACGCAAACTCTTTGGCTATTATGGGGACACAGATCAAATGCCTCGCCGAGTTGAGCGAGCCGGTGCTATTGAGACTATTGGCGGTACACCGTTCAGTAAATATTCAACTACACAGCTACGAATACTGACACCAAAGCCAAGAAGCAGCGGGCAATGGGATCGGCTTGATGAGACCAGTTCTAGCCAAGAACGCATCTCATATCCACTATAGCTGGTGTAAGCATGTCCAGATATTCAAAAGCTATCTTGCAGGCTGAAGGCTTAAAATTTTGACTCATATAATACCATAACTGTCAAGCATGCGTGGTCTGTGTTTTATGATGTGAACAAGGTTCGTGGGCTGGTGAAGGCTAGTGCTTTAAGACCTTGCTATAAAACCAGGAGTAAATCAAGATTGCTAACGGCAAGCCTGCGCTTATCACTTAATCTAATCCGCGTGCCTCATATGACCTGAAACCTCAAAGCCGAATCCAAGCCAGCCAAGACCCTGTGAAGACTCCATTCAGTACCAACCAAGCCAGCGACGGGCTCACATGGCCGCAAGATGATCACCCAAGCTTATGAGCAGCAAGGTGCAGCCAACAGCCAGGACTTTCAATCGAGAGATACGGTACCAGATTGGAGATCTCAGGTGGATGTATACGAAGAAACTATAACAAGAATTAGTGAGTTGCTGAGGTTTCATGCTGAGCAGCAACGGAGAGAGTTTACCGTACAGCCTGCTGTGATACAGGATTTTTCGCAAAACTTTTGCGATTCAATTCCGAAATAGAGTCGTTCAGTGTATGTTTCGTATTTATTTTCACTTTGTCCTTGAGATCCGTTCACTGCAGCCTCTTCATCCAGCCATAGGTACCCGGCTTACTAAAGACTAACTTGACCTTGAGCTCCCGAACTCTCCCTTATAAACCTGGCAAGGTAGTTCGCCTGCCCCGACGCTTATTCTCGTCCCGCTCCTTCTTTCGATCTTCGCGTTTCTCTTCTCTCTCCCGTCGTCGTTGCTCAGCCTCTGAGCACGTCGTGCATTGTCCACTCCAGAGCGGTGGTCCATAGTTCTCGACTATGTCACCACACTCTCCAAACGCCCTGTTTGCAGTCTTCACCAGCTTGCATTTCAGTTTCCCACCCGGTTGGTCATCTCCATATTCACGGTTGCAGCTTTGGCAGACGGTCTTGTGGTACATCTGGGTGCACATCGGGATATCTTAACTCAATACCGTCCGTCCTCGTTCGTAGCTCGTTGTGTCTTCGCAGGCACCTTGCCCACTACTGATTGAGTCTCAGTCCCATTTGTGGGAGATATATAGCTTAACCGTAAATTCTCATTTGAGCAGCTAAAATTTACATTTGACGCCGTGAGGTGTTACTACTTTCGAAACTCGTGATCTGCTCTCGATTGATAACGTGGAATATCCTGAGTGGCATCAACGAATAATTGGCCTACCAGCGTCAAATGATCCTCTCATAATGGTTTGTTGGAGTTTTGCTGCGTTGGAGAAAACAAAGAAGTCTGGTTCGTACGACGAGCAGACATGTTGAGTGTCACCGAGCATCTTTGATCGTGGCGCCAAGACGTCGCCGGATCCGTCCCAGCGTCAGATGTGCACAATGAAGGGGCTAAATCACAACACCAGCCATGAAACAGGCTGGTGTTATTCAGAGACTCACGTGGTAGGATGGTGCGAGTTATTTGCGCTGAACCCCAGAGCGCGTGGGTCTGGTCCATGGATGCCCCTCCATCAGCGATGTTATGAAACCGACGATGGCTCCTCTGACGCTGCCCTGTTAAGGGTAGGCCTAAAGCCACATTGTATGATGATATTCAGAGAAAGCTCGACAACCGTCTAGTTTTGTCACAGACGAACTGCTGAGCCTCGCCTGGGAGACGCTTCAACGCTTTGGTCACTCCACATTGTCCACCTGACAATTATATATATAGTGTCATGTAACATCTCTCGAATTGAATAATACTATATACAACTACTCAGAGAATGTGATTCCAACAATATTGACATCTGCTCCTGACCAATTCTCAGTCGAATATTTCGAAGAGACTAGGCCAAGGCGTAAAAGGAATAGTAGAGAGCGTAATATATTTGGGTCTTGTTTTTGTTCTTTTAAGGTAGGGCCAAGCATGGCCTCTTTCATGGTTTTTTGATATGTTTCGGGCTTGTTGACAATCTGAATACCTCCTCGCTGGACATCCCCTGTTTGATATATAGTGACGAATTCTGCATGGTGATCGCATAGATGAGCACTGTGCAGATATACGGCGTCGTGGGTAGATTTTCAGGTGCTTGCCTAGGTCGGCAAGATATAGTGGTTGGTCGAAGTGTCGAGTTGAGGACTTGATAGGAATGACCGCGGTTTTCCAATGGTTCCATATGTCAAGTGTTCCATTCCAACATTGTCGCGTCTCCGGACTGACTGCTTGGCGCTTTCATGCTATCCCAGACCCTACCTCCGGGACACCATGAGGCTGTATAGTGGATGGAGCAGTGAAATAAGCTTCCATCAGATGACCGAATCATATCGATAATCGAGACCCAGCTGTCACTCTTCCAATCTCCCTGTTGAATAAAATCCACCACGCCTGGTGTAGTTTCGTCGTGATGGTATAGAGCTGGATGAGAGCGCTTTGTGGTGTGTTTTTGGCGCTACTCAAAGCTCGATTGGCAGTCAACGTAGCTTGGACATTACTCTGGCGCGTGGTCCATATTTCGTTTCGTTCTGAGTTGACGAGTAGAAGTAAACGTTAGATCACGTCTACTTCAGGGAATCCCCCCTTTCCAACAACAGCAGCACCGACGGCGGTGACAGCATCTCCGAGAGGCGTCTCAATCGTAGCCGGGGTCGAACAAGGTCTTCACGCAGCACGAGCCGGGGGATGGTCAACAACGAATCAGTCCAGGAGCAAGACTCGACTGGAGGATCGAGGACGGCTTTCCCGGCGGCTCGGCCCCTGGAATGTGCTGGACGGCGCGCGCAAGCTTCGAGATCAGTCTCGATCGGAGGAGTCGTGGCGATTCTGGCGCTGGTGAGGTCGGAGGTCAGGGGCAGGAGACTCGGCCTCGAGGCAAGATGGTTGATCGAGGACATAGTTTCCCGGTTGCCCCAGAGCAGGTGCCTCTGAGACTTCCCATGGCGCTGGTGGGCGACATGGAGGTCAGTAACCTTTAGCCGTGGTCAGACGGGAAGCGAGTTGAAAAGTGTGAAGAGGAGCGAGCTCGACTCTTCACCCCAATAAGGGAGCACGCGAATGTGATTCATCCTTACAGAACGGCAACAATCAGATGCTACAGCTCAACTAGCATACTAGGACTAGAAACCCACATTAAAGTACCGGCTGTAGATGCGTGCTTATATTCTCGCGTACCCTCTACTCTGCAGCAGCCGTACGTCAGAATGTGACGAGGAGCATAGAGGAGGTGGGTGTCTAGACCCTGTCATTGGCCTGATATACTGGCCCCTGCGCGCATAGAGATGCTGCATGAGAACAGATGCCACCTCAGCTCTCAGATCGAAGAAGGCCGAGTCCATCTACAATTCAACCCACCTACAACGGCACATCCTTCATGCTACGTTTGGGGAGGTCTTATGACAGCAACGGCGGCTAAATTGAAGAATGTGTCGTTTTCAATACTCTACATACTACGGAATCTGTCTCTGAAGCGAGCAGGGCGCTTAGTGTATGATGCCCCACGACGAGTATGAGTATGCAAATTTCTGTTTACACGGGCCGAACGGTGACGTGGAGCCCCGCCGACGTCATTCGGCGCCAAGCTTTATAAGAGCAGGTTTTAACGTTCAAGGCTGCCGCAAGTGTAGAGCCGCAATATCGCATGCAAAATGAGCAATCCCATCTTGAGACAGCGATTGGACCTCCCAACCCCCTGTGCAGTTCGCTAGTCCGGAGCTTTTAGACCGGGCGTTCGTAAGGGTCTCACCATGTCAGAGCCTTTTTTTTCCTTGGGACGAGCAGGCACAAAAGCCAAGATTGGGAAAGTCCCCAAAGGCCTGACGCTGGAAATAGCGGCTACACGGCAGGCAGGGTCCCCCATGTCACCGTGCATCCGGATCGCCATGCCAAATCGTCGATGGCCGTTAGGGCGGGGTCTCTGGGCCTTCTGGCTCGGTTGCACTTTGGCACTACGCAACGTCTCGAACCAATTTAGCATGACGTCAATTCTATATGCGGCGCAGATCTGCCCAAGCAAACCCACCGTGCCACGCGCGCGTCACAGCAGAACAGCCCATCACGCGCTTTCGGCGGGCTGGTTTCAAGACGGGAGAGGGCTGCAAGATAGGGAATCCCTGGGCCCGGTGATTGGTTTCGCCCAGGGCTCTAGGGCCTAGCTCCCCTGGGGGCGTCCCGTCGTTTCCTATTCCGGCACTCGTCCCTCATGTAATCCGTATGTCATTGCTAGGCTGGGCTCCGGTCTATGACCTAAGATTTGTGGCCCGTGGATTGCAGTGTGACCGAAATGAGAGCATCGCAAGCTCGAGGCTGGTCGATAATTTGCTGGAAGGTGCTCTGGGGACCCCCGAAAGCAGTAAGAGTCGCCATGCAGCCCATGTGAGCCTACCCCGGTTGGGACGAGCTAGGCGATGTACTCGTGGTATTTGCCTTGATTGCAAGGTGGGCGGTGGGAAGATTGATATGAGTTTTCTTTGTGACTCGGCAAACGGACGAATATAAGAAGTGGTTTTCACCTGCGGATTCTGTGACCTAAAAAACTCGTCATTCCAAACAACATCAACAATCAGCCATCCACTCAACCACAAACAGAGAACTACTACAGTCTCTAGGAACTCAATTCTCTACACCAATACCCATCTCCACCAAACAACCTACAAGTCCAGACCACAACCGCCAAAATGGGTGCCGTCGTCTCTTGCGTAAGTTCCATCTCCCTACGCCATCCCGCAGCTCCACCAGCGGAAAACTCTACTATGACTCGGGAACCGCATGGCTAACGCGTTACCTTCTCCTACCACAGATTCAGAACATGTTCCGCACCATCGGCAGCTGCCTGATGGCCATTGTCAACGGCATCGCCGGCATCCTGACGGCCATCATCCACGGCATTGCCTCCTTCTTCAACATCCTCATCTCCTTCCTGACCTGCGGCTACTGCGGTCGCAAGCGAGGCGCGCGCGCCGGCCGCTCGCATGGCACGAGGACGAGTCGAGTCTAGACGCGGCTCTCATCCCATCATCACTATGAGTCTGGGAAGGGAAACAGAGATGAGAGCCTTAGGACAGCGAGCAAGAGGACAATTGGAGTAACTGGTATTTCATTGTGCGTCGGACGGAGGGAGAGAGCATGAAGTCACGATACCCCGTTTTCATGAACGAAGATATGACGTTTGGCATGACGCTCTTCGCGGTTTCATTTTGTAGCATAATACCACCTGCATTTCACATCTAAACTCTGTGTTTTACACTGCCAGTGATTATGAAAATATGCTTGTTGCTTGGTCTTCCGTGTTCATGTCCTTAAACAACAAAAGGTGTCATTGTAGAACAGTCAATCATGTGCTCGGGAGATTATAGCATGTGAAGGTCACATAACTTAGCACACTTCATCGTCCACTGAACATTCGCGGCGGTATGCGTAATCCTGTTTCTTATTCTACTTAATGACACCTAGTCGATATCAATCAGATTCCGTGCAAAGAAATTCTCAATCTGGCGCCCAGATTCCTTGCCCACCAGTGGCTCGAGATCGCTTAAACTCATGTTTGCCACTTCTCGGACATTTTCACACTCCAAGGTCAGGTTCTTGATGTTCTTGGGCGTGACGCCTGGCACTGCGCTGAGCATCTCCTGCGGCTCCAGATTGAAGCTCTGGTCCTCGACCCTCATGTTCTTGTCCAACCCGGCGCGCACAGCCGTGATAGGATCCGGCTCTTCCTCTTGTGTCTTCAGGTTCTCGAAGATTTCAGCGGTTTGATAGGGACTGCTGGACCAGATGATCTTCAGGCGCGGGAAGGCGAGCGTAAGAAGGACAAGCTTAGACTGCAGGTCCGAAGGCATGTTGGCCGGGTTGATAGAGGACAGGTTTCCCGAGAGGTCGGCAAAAGGCTCCAGCGTGAAGGATTTGTTCTGATCAAATTCGATCAGTAGCATCGGGTTTTTGTAGTGTTGGAACATTGTCTCTGCCTGGTTGAAGAGACGGCCGTCCCTGAATGAGCTGATCAAATCATTGATCGACTTCCGCTCAATGCAGATTGAGGGAGATAGGATATAATCGCCGACGGTCAACATGCATGGCACGATTATTATGTTTCGCCCATGCAAGAGTGACGGGAGCGAGGATCCAAACTCTCGAACGTCGACAACAACGCGAGGAGGTTGGGCCGTTGCGGCGAGTCTACCACCGCCCGCGATTCGGGTGTTCACCGTTCGAAGAAAGGCTTCTTGAGGGTCCTCGACTCCATTGCCCGCTGTTGTATCGACAACAGTCATGCTAGCACGTTCCTTGATGAGCTTTGTAAATGCATCCTTCTCTCGGCGGACGGAGGCCAGATACCGTTGTTCCTCAACTGAGCCCCCGTAGAACATGAAATATACCCTGACATTCCTGTCATTGTGGGAAGAACGGTATACCTCGACGCGGCGGATGAAGCTAGCATCCGGCTCGTACATGATGATGTAGCGAGGTTTGATTTCTTCCAGAATGTGCTCGTCTTGGTCGCCCTCGTATGCATGAACGACGACAAGATCTTGCATCTCGTACAGCTCAAAGAAGTCGTCCATATCCTCCAGTGGATCGGCTATGATATCGGGTTTCTGGTTCGCCTCCTCCTCTGTCGGTTGTACGCCAGTCTCAAGGTCTGCTACTTCAGCAGGTTTCTCAAAGTACTGTACCACACTGCCGTTAGCAGCCCTCCCAGGAGCTGTACCCGTTGCGCCCCCTCCACGTTGCCTCCTTCGCTTGTTGGCCGGTACCCGGCCTTTACCTTGGCCAAGTCGTGGGTCTGCGGCGCCCTCCATTGCTTTTTGATTTTCAGAGAAGAGTGCTGTGCTGACTTGTGCAAACTCTCTTTTCCACTTCAGGTATTCTCGCAACCTTCTCCTCATCATAAATGTTCCAGAGGCCTTGGTATCTTCGTCATCATCCTGCTTGGCGCCCGTAACATCGGCTTTCGACTTGATGTGCATCAACTGGAGGAAATCCCGAAGCTGACGACAAGTGGAAGTATCTGAGCACATGATCAGAATGGTCCCATTGGAGTCATCCTTCACAGCGGGCTCAAAATATAAATCGCGGTCTATCTCCTCTAGGATCTCTGCGAGAACGGCCCACTTCGGTTGTTCTTCGAGCACAGGGCGGAGAGAGTCTATTGACGTCCTTTCGGTAGGTTTCATGTTGCTGGAGTAAACTCGCTGCTTTGCAGTGCTGAAGATGGTATGGGCAGCGTCGAGGAACATCCAGGGAGACTGGTTTTGCCTGGTTGATCCGGGCTGGGGAGAATGGGCTGCGTGAATGGTATCTAGATGCTGCAAAAACGACACCGAGTCGAACGCTAAGACCGAGTGCAACATACTCCGGAGGACTGTCAGATCGCTAACTATCTGCTTGGTCTTCCAACTGACACGGTGCCAGTTTGGATCCAGCTGCCTGCGTACCATGACATCGAAGTTTTTCAGGAGGGCGCTGTCGAGGTTCCAGTCCTCCATCTCTAGACCGGTATTTCCCTTCTTCAATTCGTGAATGCTGACCTCTACACACTCCATGATGGCGGTCTGGATCTCCTTCATTGCGTCTGTCATGGGAACTTCAAGCTCAATGACTTCCGCCTTCTTCTTGCCTTCTAACGAACCCGCAACGGTCACGTGAAATCGTGGCCACAGAGAGGCTTTCCGCAGGAACAAGTTACGCATCATGGTAGATAACGGCGAGAAGCCGATAGTGAATGGGTCTGGATTATCGGAGAAGGCCTTGAGAAAGCCGACCTTGTTTTTCTGCCGATATATACGAAGGATGAATGCTTCGAGTGAGGTTGCAATAACCTTGTCCGCATGAAGCACTATCACGCCGGTGATGGTCTCGGGGTTCAGCAGCGTCGTCAGGAGATCGACGACCAAGATGCGGGACGTGATACTGTAGATGCCGCCCCGAGCATACATCTTCTCCCTGGCGGCGACGCTGGTGAAGTCGGTGTTCACGACGGTGAGGCCCCTCGCCTTGGGCGACATGCTGATGGCAGCATGCTCAGCGAGAGCCTCGCCGATCCATGCATTCTCGCGGTCCTCGGCACCCACTACGATCACGAGGTTGTTCCCAGCGGCATCATAGCTGTGCAGCAGGTTGGTCACCAGCCTCATGAGGCCGAGGCCCCTGGCGAGTACGACAAGCTCATCCTCGCCACGGAGCTCCTGAAACAGGTGTTGCTGGTATTCCTACGAGGCATCAGAGGCGAGCGGCGCAACACAGGAGCTGGCAGGACGTACAAGAGGCAGCGAGAGCTTCACCGGTTGCGGTGCATTGTTGGCAGACATGCGGGGCACGGCACGCCTTGATTCGCTAACAGACAACAGACGCGTAAATGGGCTTCTCAACCGTGTATCCGCGCCTTGAGCATGGTTGCCCTTGGCCTGTGACAAAGTCTCGGGAAGTATCCGGGAGCGGCGGATGCAGCCGGAGCACGAAACTGCGTAATTGGCGAGGCCGACCGGCCCTGGTTTGGCTGCCTGGACTGCAGTTTGACGTGGGGACAGGCGTCAGAAGCGTCGTCGCAGCGTGGCCCGCGTCGGCTTCTTGCAGAGGCCCAAAAGCATGAAATCCGGGGTTGCGTCTGCTGCGAATCATCGGCTAGATCGCCCGCGGCCCAGTGGACGGGGCCAATCACGGCGGCGCTAGGTGCCAGATACGTCATCCAAGGGTCAGGTGTAAGTTGACTGTAATCCAAACTCTGGGTTCTGGTTTATAAAGACTCGACAAAACCCAAGGTCCTTAGGAAGCTTTCGTTCTTACCTTTAAAGAATAATACCGTTATTCACACATCACAACATTAGAATCAAACGCTTAACCTCACTCATCAAACCAAAACACAACATGCCTGGCAAGGACACTTTCCCCACCCCTCAGGTGAGTACTGCGGCAACTGGCTTTCCCTCGGACACGCCTTTTGCAGCCCCTTTTGTACGAATGGAAAGATCCCATTGCTGATCACATTAGACTGGTAAGGTCGATGCCGACTTCAAGCCCCACGACCCCTCCACCGCTGCTGAGCCGCTAGGAAAGGCCTTCGAGGCGCACAAAGCTCACCCTGGCCCGGCCATTCCTCAATCGATGCCTGAGCAGGAGGGAACCAAGGAGGAGCGCCAGGCCAAGGCCAAGGAGCTGAACAAATAAGCGGCTGGCCGGTGAATTGCGAGGGAGAAGTCATGTTGCCTATACGAGTGCACGGCTCTGAAATGTACGCATCGGGGCTCCAGGGGCCTTGTAACTAATTAGTGATGAGATAATGAGAGCCAATGATATCACGTCAATAGGGCAATGCTTAGTTTGTGCCATAATGTTTCGTCCCCTGCCATCAGTCCTCAGCACAGGCATGCTGCTTTTACGTGTTCTGCTCTTGCCTGTGCAGGCTGCCTGATTCCGGCTTCTCAAGATCAGATTTGATGCCCGAAGTGGAGGGCGTCCTTTAGTGCGCGGACATCAACAATTTGAATCTGCGAAGTACAGAATACCGACATTAAATCCTGCAGCACAATGTCAAGAGGAGTGATCTTGTGATATCTACAGCACAATCACTGACGATAAGACGGAAGTGGTATGTCCATGCTGTAGCGCAATCGAGATGGAAGGCGGGGCATTCCGTACCCGGTTCCAGAAACTCAAGGCGGGCGGCTTTTCGCCATGGTAGCCAAATCTAAGGGAGTGAGTGGTGGCTGTGCGCTGAGGGCCCCCAAAAGCCGAGTGGCAGGCAGGCGTTGGCGAAAATGACGACGCAAATCTTAGCGTGCCACGGCGGGATGTTTGTGAAGAGGCAGTTATTTGCAGACTGGCCAATTATGGTATGGTAGAGCGTGCCTTTTCCATGTCAATTGCCTGCTCAAGTTGTTACTGTCGCTTGTCAATTAAACTACAGTAACTACCTAGCTACCTATAGGGAGGGGAGGCCTACATAGGACCCTTGTCGTCCCATCGTCCCAAGCTCGAATCCGCTGCGGGTCAGAGACACTGCACGGTGACGGAAGAACGGTTTCCCAACCCAGCTCCAGGCCCCGGACCTTCCACCACACACATTGACCAACCAACCCAACGGCGGCCGCCTTCGATACTGCCTCCCAAAGAGAAGTAAGCGCCCGCCACTACGACACACCACAACGCCTCCGGCTCGGCCACGACCACGCGTACGATCACAACCCCCGGTCCCCAAGGCAGCATTGTTTTTCCCACCTCCTCCCCCGACTGCGCCGACGCAGCTGGCCTTTCCCTACGCCTTCATGACCGCTTAGGCTCGCCGTCCCAGCAGCCGCCGCCGCCATCATGCCGTCCATCCTGAACGAAGAGGACAAGGAGACGGTCAAGCGCATGGTGCCGAAGCAGACCAACAAGATCCACGCCGTAGCCGTCGCCAGACTGTACGTCGCATACCCCAACAAGTCGAAATGGACCTACACCGGGCTCCAGGGCGCCGTCGTGCTCGCCAATGACCTGGTCGGACACACATACTGGCTGAAGCTGGTCGACATATCGGTAAGTGCCGCACGTGCTCTGCTCTGCTGCATCCAGCGCCTTTGGCCCAGCTACTGACAGGCAGCCCCCGTACAGCCAGCCGGTCGAGGAGTGATATGGGATCAGGAGATCTTCGATACATGGCAGTACAACCAGGACCGCACCTTCTTCCACACATTCGAGCTCGAGGAATGCCTGGCCGGCCTGTCCTTTGTCGACGAGAAGGAGGCGAAGCAGTTCAGGAAGAAGATGGACGAGCGGGAGAAGAACGCAAGCAAGGCCACGAGGAACACGCCCTTCGGCGGACACAGTCAACCCGTGAAATCAGGTGGCCTGTTTGGCAGCATCTTCGGAGGACATAGACACTCCTCGGCGCCCACGCCACCAGAATCTCCACGGAACAACGCACCACTTCCCCCGCCGCCGCCGTCACAATCAAGGTCACCTCCCGGAGGCGTGAACGGCTTCCACAAGCCAGGTTCCGAGTTCGCTACGCTAGAGGCATACGACCCCAACTGGCGGGATAACTTTGGCAACTTCCTCACGGAACAGGGGCTCACAGACGACTTTATCAAAGATAACCAGGACTTTATTGTCGAGTTCTTGAAGGAGCAGGGAGACGCTGTACCCAGGGCCACTGCACCCCCTCCGCCGCCGCCGCCTCCCGTTAACGGCAGCTCTGGCGGGCACGGTCGAGCACCACCCCCCCCTCCCCCGCCAGCAGGGCGAGCCGCGCCTGAGCTAGTGGCCTCGTCGGGATCACGACGCGGAGCCCCTCCACCACCCCCGGCCCCCAGACGCTCCGGCAAGGCGGAGACTCACCGAGAACCAACACCCCCGCAAGATAACACTCCGCCCCGGCCCAGATTCAATGCGCCTCCGCCGTTGCCAGATGCTGGCAAGTTCGCCCACACGGAGCCCGCTCGGCCCGTGCCAGCAGCGCCAGCGCCAGGTCCCCCTCCACCTCCCAGACCTCCCAAGACGCCGATGGACGGAGACGACGCCGGCCACAGGTTCGGCGTGCCCCCTCCTTTCACCGGCCAGCGTGTCAGCAACGCACCGCCGGCACCGCCGTCCAGAGGCCCCGTGCCGCCACCGCCGCCTCGGGACGTGCCGCTGCCTCCTCCTCGAGACGTACCGGCGCCGCCAAAGGCACCGGCTTCGAGTGCGCCCCCTCTCCCCCCTTCATCATCGCGGCCGGTTCCAGCTCCGCCGCCGAGAGGGGTGCCTGCTCCACCACCTCTACCATCATCAAACGCACCTCCTCCGCCTCCACTGCCCGGAACACTGTCAGGCGCTCCTCCACCACCAGCGCCGCCGCCTCCTCCGCCCGGTGGAGCTGGGGGTGCACCTCCGCCGCCACCGCCGCCGCCGCCGCCGAACCGCGACAGTGGCTATGCGTCTGGCGTGCCGGCCGCTGCGGTGCCGCCGGTTGACTCGAGCCGCTCCGCCGTGCTGGACAGCATCCAGAAGGCGGGCGGCATCGGGGCGCTCAAGAAGGTGGACAGGAGCCAGATCCGGGACCGAAGCGCGGCCATGCCCGGCGGGTCCGACACGGGCCCGCACGGCAGCGGCCTGCCGCCCGCCGGCGTGGCCCCCGCCGCTGGAGGCGCGCCCAACATGGCCGACGCCCTGGCGGCCGCGCTGCAGAAACGGAAGCAGAAGGTCGGCGATAGTGGTACGTATTTCAAGACACACACACCCCTCACATTCTCAATTTCCCATTGCAGCAAGAACAGCAGGCTAACATGGCGGCAGACGACGAAGCTGATGATGACGACTGGTAAACGGGATCGTATGCGGCCGCTGGGACTGCGACTTTGGGGGGATGATGACTACCGGTATCCTGAAGCGGGAGGCGGGACAGAAATAGGAAGAGAAGGAACACGTTGCAGTGGTCGTAGTTGTAGCAGTCTAGAGTCGAGTAGTGGAAGTAGTGGAATAGAGAGTATTTGTTGGGAGACCACACGATTGAGATTGAGGATGTTGTGGCGAATAGGGGTTTTCTGCAAGAGAAGTGTCATCTACTATACCCTAGTCAGGGAAGCGGTTTGGACACGTTCAGAGGCGAGTTATCAGTATTAAAATAACAAGTCTAGCCAATGAAAGAGTCGTGATGTGTACGTGCATATTATACAAGTCTAGACTTGGAAATGGAGACCATGTTTCTAGAGGTAGTTTTTTCTGATTGAAGTTCACATTCTGTTGCTGGAGGCTATTCAGAGATGATGTCACAATGGCGAGAAAAGGTATGTTGACACTGCACTGCAGGTATGAGCACATAGATATAAGTCTGATTTATCAAGTCACTGCATTCGATCATTCATTCGTCAAGTCGGCAAATTCCATGTGCGAAAGTGTATAAGGATGCAAAGTGTATTCATTACCAGCCGAAAGGTACCTAAGAAGAACCAGAAAAAGCCATGACGTCTCTCCCACCATGGCCTCGCTCCACCACATTGTCCAACTGTCGCGGAACCAGGCCGTCAATAATAATTTTTTGGGAAGGTTGATTGGGCCTGGTTTGAGAGAGAAGACAGCCTTCCCCGGGGCGTCCCGTTTTTCCCATCTCTGCCGGTTGTGCTGGGTGTGCGCCATGTCCGTTCCGTTTTCTGCGGCCACGAAAGGGAAGAAGAAAATAGACATGCCGAGCACACACCCACGCACAGAAAGGGGGAGGCAGGAAAGTTGATGGAGGAATGAGAGGAGGACAAGACGGGCCCGGGTGGACGATGCTCTGTTGTTCGTTCCCGAGGAATAACCCCCGGTGGTGCGGCGGCGGCCGCCGCGCGCGCAGGTGGCGATCTTAGATGTCGTCGATCTCGATCTCCTTGCCGGCGGCGTCGTCGCTGTCCGAGTCGCGGTCCTCGTCGAACTCGAAGTTGCACTCGCCGTCCTCGTTAGGGCCGTAGGTGTCGGTCTCGTTGATCTTGGCCGACTCGGGCAGCTCGCCGTAGGCCTTGAGGGAGCGGGCCTCGTCGGCCGTGTACTTGAGGATGACGTCGCCCTTCTCGTCCTGGTAGTCGCGCAGCGACAGCAGGATGATGTCGCCCTGGTTGATCCAGACCTTCTTGCGCAGCTTGCCGCGGATGTGGCCCAGGCGCTTGGTGCCGTCGAAGCACAGCGTCTCTAGGCGGCCGTTGCCGAGCATCTTGACGACCTGGGCATATTCTGGAAGGAGTGGCACTCGCGTTAATCACCTCTGCTCTAACTCTGTGGTGGAGGTTGGATGGACGGATGGGTGGATGGATTAGTCGACGTACCTTGACCCTCCTCCTTGAAGGTGAGTTCACGCTTCTCGTTGTCGTTCTCGTTCTTACCCCTACGCCTGTTCTTTCCTCCCTGTTGTGGCGATGCATGTCAGTATATTGGTTCTTCTGTGAGGTGCTATTTTCTTTGAGGGCGTTGCCACGGGGTTTCTCTGTTTCGCTGGTCTATCTCCCACCACCCACAAACGGACTACCGTAGGAGGGGTGGGACACACAGAGAGAGAGAGGGAGGGAGGGATTATGGCGGGGTCGTGGAAAACAGAATGGTGCGGGCAGCGCGCGTGGGTTCGAGTGTTTTGAATTGGGAGTGACTGACCTTTCCCTTGTTCTTGGGCATCTTGGCGGTTGTGTTGAGTCGCTGTGTGTCGAGGTGTAGACGGTGGCAGTCGTGAAACTGTCAAGACAGCGATGTTTTTTTTTAGGGCGTGGGTTGTGGTGAGAGATGCTTTGGGGGGAATGCGGTTGTGCGGTGACGACGAGGGAGTGGATGGGTGGATGAGTGGATGAGTGGATGGGCGGATGGGCTTAACTACCTATGAGCAGACCACAGCAGACCAGAGCAGACCAGAGCGCCGCAGCAAATCAAGCGGCAAACATTGGGCGCACACCCACAGCCCACCACCACTACCACCACCATGAGCCACCCACTGCCCCTCTGAAGTTAACTCGGGCTCTTTGTGCTTTGCTGCAGTCAGTATGAGTAATAGTGGGGGCGACTCGGGCTCCTGCTTTGAGGCTTAGCGCCCGCTTTGTCGCACTTTTCTCGCTCCCAAGTCAGTCAGTCAGTCAGTCAAGTCAGTCCAACGGCGGCGATGGCACTCCCGTCCTGGATTGGAGCCATCCCTGTTCAGGCCCTGGACAGCTTTGGCGCAGGTACCTCCTTGTCGTTGGAGTTTAGTATGGACTACCGAAGTATTGCATGTCCAGTCCTCCGGAGATAACTAGGTACAGCTTCCATACAGCTCATTCAACCCTCCAGCTTCTGGTCAGCCTTGCGTCACCACTTCCTCCGGCTGCCCTTCCCGCGTCCCCGTCTGCTCTCCCTCCCCGAGCAGACCCGCCGTTCCCGTGCCCCGGGCGCCATGAGCTCTCTGGCCGCCCAGTCATAGACCGGCCCCATTCGAGGCCATGACCAGAGCCCTGCCGTCCGGGCTCCTACCTCGCCTGGGAGTGTCGCCTGCAGCACCGCGCCTCGCCCTCCGCCCAGCTCAGCTCCATCCGGCGACGCGGCGCTCATGGACCGACCTGAGAAGCAAGAAGCCACGGCCCGAGCCCCGACCGCACCGCGGCCTCGTGCCTGAGCGTATCCTGCCGTCCACCGCCGCGGCTGCCAAACCACCCAGAGATGCGGCGCCGGGCCCGAAAGCGCAGCTCCTGCGGCTCGGCCTGGGCCTGCCGGCCCACGTGAAGCGGCTGCACGGGGTGGACCTCAAGCCGAACCCGTGCAACGTGGCGGCGTTCGCCAGCGCTCAGCACTGCGTCGACCTGCGCGCCGTCAAGTACCTGGACGACGTGGTGCACCCGTTCGCGCAGTCGGTCGTGGACCGGTTCGCGGCCGCGCACCAGACGGCCCCGCTCTGGTGGTCCGTCAACGCCTTCGGCGACGGCACGCCCTTCGTCATCAACACGGCCGAGCGCCTGCTGAGCCGCGCCGTGCGCCTGGCCCTCGAGGCCGCCGGCTACGACCGCGACGGCCGCGCCCTGGACGGCCGCGGGCCCGCGGCGCAGCCCGATATCTACGGCACCCTGCGCGTCACCTGCGCCCACCCCGTCATCCTCTGCCAGAAGAAGTTCGAGGCCGAGATCGCGCCCATCGGCGTGGCCGTCGTCCAGGCCGCCATCGCCAATCTTCAAGCGCAGCAGCGGGCGGCGCCTCGCCACGCCCAAGGAGCTACGAAAATGCCACAGGCACGCAGAGCACTAGGTGCTGCAGGCCTAGGAAGTCCGCGGATGTCGTCCGACGAGTGGTCCGAGAGAGGGCAATATCGGTCTTCGAAAGCGCGAAACGAGAAGGCTGCCCCCCGAGATGGCCATCGGGACAGCGCTCAACCCAACCGCAGCGCGGGCAGGCCGCCATCTGGTTCGAGGAGTATTTTGCGCGGAACCAAAGATCGGGCCAAATAATGCGGACCTTCCAGAGTGGCGTGTAAAAACAATGAATACTATGTACAATATGGATATACCTTAAGTGGCCGGTCAGTCAGCCATGTAATCGCGTGTGTCGAGTCAGCATAAATACAGACTACAAAACTCGCTATTATGCGACCTTCCCTCGGCGTAAACACTCACTGACGGAGCGCCAAGCTCGACAGCTTTCTGAAACCAGACCGGAGTAGAACAGATATCGGGACTAGAGGTAGATATCATTCTTTTTTTATTTCTTTGAACTGCCTATTGTAGGTACACTGTATACACTCTAGCATGCTGGACCAGCGACCAAGAGCTTCTCCCCTGAATCGCCGCCACAAGGTTGTAGAAGTATCTGAATTTACACTGCCACGACATCTGCAAAGTCATCCCGACTCGCAGTTGGCAACTTTCATCCGGGGGCAACACGACGAGGCTGAAACAATTAGCCCTTGTAGGCCGACGGGCCAACCATGAGCTCGGGCTTGACGAGGCTGTCAAAGTCGGCCTCGCTGAGGGCGTTCAGCTCCATGGCGCTCTCCTTGAGGGTGAGGCCCTTCTTGTGGGCGTTCTTGGCGACCTTGCTCGCCATGTCGTAGCCGATCTTGGGGTTCAGGCAGGTGACCAGCATGAGGCTAGATAGCGAAAGTCAGTATATACATGTATTGGCGTAGGGGATTTTAGTATCTGTCTGGTAGACTTACGACTCCTTCATGATGTTGGCAATCTTCTCCTCGTTGGCCTGCAGGCCGGCCACGAGGTTCTTCTCAAAGGACGTCATGCCGTCGGCCAGCAGGCGACTGCTGTGCAGCAGGTTGCGGATGACCAGGGGCTTGTAGACGTTGAGCTCGAACTGGCCGTTCATGCCGCCGATGGTGGTGGCGACGTGGTTGCCCATGACCTGGGCGCAGACCATGGTCAGGGCCTCGCACTGGGTGGGGTTGACCTTGCCGGGCATGATGGAGGAGCCGGGCTCGTTCTCGGGCAGGTTCAGCTCGCCGAGGCCGCAGCGGGGGCCGCTGCCGAGGTAGCGGATGTCCTGGGCGATCTTGGTGAGCGAGGCGGCCAGGGTGTTGAGCGAGCCGTGGGCCTGGACGATGGCGTCGTGGGCGGCGAGGGCCTCGAACTTGTTGGGGGCCGTCGAGAACTCCTTGCCGGTCATCTTGCTGACCTCCTCGGCGATGCCCTCGGCGAAGCCCTGGAAGGTGTTGATGCCGGTGCCGACGGCGGTGCCGCCCTGGGCCAGCAGGCGCAGGTCGGGCAGCGAGCTCTCGACGCGCTTGATGCCCATGTCCAGCTGGGCGACGTAGCCCGAGAACTCCTGGGCCAGGGTCAGGGGGGTGGCGTCCTGCAGGTGGGTGCGGCCGATCTTGATGATCTTCTTGGCCTCGAAGTCGTCGACCTTCTTCTGGAGGGCGTCGCGGAGGGAGCGGATGGCGGGCAGGAGGCTGTCCTCGAACTCGAGCACGGCGGCGATGTGCATGACGGTGGGGAAGGTGTCGTTGGACGAGGCGGAGCGGTTGACGTGGTCGTTGGGGTGGACGGGCTTCTTGCTGCCCATGGTGCCGCCGAGGATCTCGATGGCGCGGTTGGAGATGACCTCGTTGGCGTTCATGTTGGACTGGGTGCCGGAGCCCGTCTGCCAGACGACGAGGGGGAAGTGGTCGAGCAGCTTGAGGTCGGCGACCTCCTTGGCGGCCTGCTGGATAGCCTGGCCGATCTTCTCATCTGCGCATGGGGAGAAGAAGGTGTCAGTTCATGAGCTCTCTCTCACTCTCTCTCACTTTCTTTGGCTTTTGCGGGTGGTGGTGTATTGTATAAGTGGTGCATGTGGGGAGAAGGGTATTTTGTCCGTACCGAGGCCATAGCGCATGTTGACGGTGGCAGCGGCGCCCTTCAGGATACCGAAGGCCTTGACGATGGGCGGGGGCATGCGGTCCTGGGGCTGGTTGATCTTGAAGTTCTCGAGGGAGCGCTCCGTCTGGGCGCCCCAGTACTTGTCGGCGGGGACCTGGATCTCGCCAAAGGCGTCGCTCTCGGTCCTGGTGTTGCCCATCCTTAACGAGGTTGCGTGGAAGTTTCTCTGGGCGCGGAGGGCGTAGGTGGAGGGCAGCGCGGCGGGCTTGGAGAAGGGAGTATATGGCGAGGCGGCGGGCGAGGCCGCAGATGAGGAGTAATTGCATGTGCAAGCCAGGGCGACTCTCGGAGCTGTCCTCCTCGGCAGCAGGCCGGCAGTAGCTCGTACCGATCGAAGCATGATGGGCAACCTTGGACACAGGAGACGCTTTCCTAAAAAGGACCTCGTGGGTGAGTCTTATGCAGCCTGGCAGGAAGCCAATTGGTAAGTAGACGGTCTAGTAGATGAAGGTGCAAGTCCGTACCAGGTGGTTTTTGCTGAGGCCTAAGTTTCCGTCTCGCGATGGCGCAGAGAGATAAAACCTCGCTCCGACCCGGAACCAAAATAAATCTCGCTGAGACAGCCCAGCTTCTCGGCTTGGGAGGGAAGCTCCCTCCACCCCCTGGACCGTGGACGTCGGCACTGTCGCTAGTGCCTACACACCACAGGAACCGCTGTGTGGGCTCTGTGTGGGCTCCGTGTGGGTGCTGGAGCCGTCCCAGATCGGACCGGGATTTCCCGACATCATTGAATGGATCATGCTGTGATGTAGGTAGTAGGTAGTACGGAGAGTGCTCTGTATGCAACTTGGTTATTGTTTCCATAACTGTATAATTTGCAAGGTATCTTGTTTGTCAGGTATCTCCACTTACACGTATACTCACAACTATAGTCACAATGTTGCGTGCTTTCTCTCTCGGGGCCGGGACGACGGTGGGCTGATATCCCAACCTTGAACAGCCTCCTTTCCCAATCTGTATCTTGGTCTAGTGGAACACAGCATCGGAATAGTTTGTAACAGATGCGCTTCTTGCTGCGCATGTGCATACGCTTTGCGCCTCATGAGCCGTTTGGCGTCGTCCATTGGCATCGTCAATTCAAAGTCGCTGTGGCTTTGGGGCTTGCAGGGAGGTGTTTTGATGAGACTCGCATTGCTGCTGTGCATGCACAGGGACGAACGGCTGGCAAGTCACATACTGTGCAAGTTAGTTATCAGACGTCCAAGCTCGAAATGATCGACACCACAGGCCGCCCCCTGTCTGCCCGCCAGCCCAGCGGCGCACACCCTGACCAACCACGCAACCAGCAAGCAGGCAAGCAAGCAACCACCGTCGCAACTTCGTGCCATTGATCCTGTATAACTCCCCAGCTCGACTCGACCAGCCCGCTCACCGGAAAACACCCAGCACCCCATCACGCCGAGCCTGATCTCGCCTCGACCTACGCTGCGAACGCCAGCATGCTAGTTTCCCTCACCGTCGGCAAGGTCGACGCTGGCGTCACCGTGCTCCTGACGCCAGACAAACGCCTGGTATGTGTCCTCTCCCGAGCTCCTGAATCCTCACCACCTCGCCCCTCGAAACCTCGTCGCAAACCCTCGCCATGGCTCCCTGGCTTCCTTCTCGCCCCATGCCGCCTACACGGGTCTCTCCTCGAGCCAATTGTGCCGACCGCTAACCTGGCTTCCCCCTCCAGATCGAGTTCCCCTCCATCCTGCTGCCGCCCAACATCACCTCGGGCTCCATAGTCGACATCACCGTCTCGCGCAACCATGGCTCGGAAGAGACGGCCGACCAGCGCTTCGCCGCCCTGCAGGACCAGATCTTCAACGCCTTCGGCGCCTCGGAGCCCGTCGCCCCCGTGCTGCGCTGCCGCAACGCCACGCAGACGTCGGTCGTGCTCGAGTGGGACCCCATCGAGCTGGCCACGGCCGACCTGATCTCGCTGAGCCTGTACCGCAACGGCCAGAAGGCCGGCAACATCCCCCGGCCCCTGCACATGCACAGCACCAAGATCTCGGGCCTGGCCGTCGACACCGAGTACGCCTTCCACCTCGTGCTGCGCACCAGCGCCGGCACCATGGCCAGCCCCCAGGTCGTCGTCCGCACCCACAAGATGACCGACCTGAGCGGCATCACCATCACCACCGGCATCCTGCCCGCCGGCCAGCGGGACGGCCTGGCCAAGGCCGTAGAGCGCATCGGCGCCAAGATCGTCGACGGCGTCCGCATCGACACCACCCACTTCGTCACCACCGAGGGCCGCGGCATGGCCTGGGAGAAGGCCGTCGAGATGAACATCCCCGTCGTACGCCCCGAGTGGGTCGAGGCCTGCGAGACCAACGGCCGCATCCTCGGCGTCACCAAGTTCTACCTCGACGCGCTGAGGCCCGGGCCCCCGGAGTCGGAGGAGACGACACCCAAGGCATCGGCACAGGTACCGGATCAGCAGCAGACCAAGTCCCTCCCCCCTGATCCGCCGGCGGAGAACGGGAATGGCGCGGCAGCCACGGAGGAAAAGAAGGAGGCAGAGGAGAGCAGTGACGACGATGATGACGACAGTGACGACAACGAAGACGGCGGCGCGGCAGATAGCGAAAAGGCCGAGGAAAAGGCCAAATCGGCGGACGCGGAGCAGAAGATGAGGCTGGAGGACAAAGACACCCAGAAGGTCGCCCTACGGCCGGGGCAGGCCGCGGCGTCAGGCAAGGAGGATGGCACGGAAGGCGACGACGAGGACGGCGGCGTAGACGAGAAGCAGCCGGCGCCGTCGCCGGGCGATGGGGCCAGTTTCCAGGACGTCGCCCTATAAGGGGGTGGGAGACAGGAAAAGGCAGCAAGGAGAGCCAATAATATAGAACGGTTAGAAGGACCGGGATCACAGGACAATGGGAGTCGGCATTCGTCTTTGCATGTGTGTGTTCGCGTGTTAAGCATGGAGTTCTCGTGAGGAGGGTCGTGGGGCTCTGCTTATTGAGCCTGGAACTTGAACTTTGAGGGCGACGGAAACGTGACACTGGACTGGATTCTGTATCATCTAGGGGAGAGGCCTTCGAGAGAAAGGGGCAAAAGTTCGAGCGCTTCTTCGCGGGTGTGGGCGTTGCAAGACGTCGGGTATAGAATATACTAATGACCATTTTGTTTGACATTTATTACTAGTCTGTGACCGTTGGCTATACCCCTCTGGTGATGGTTTATATGGTTGCCATTCCTTTGTCTCCTCTTGATCACTGAAGGATTCACCCACTATCTGCTTCGTCGCGACCTAAGTTAATCAGGATCCGTCCTGAATCGGTCCACCTGCGAGAAATTACAGGCTGCAAACAAGACAACACCGACCCGCAAGCCTCCTGTTATACCCAAGGCAGCGGCCTCCAACAAGAGGGACCCCAGGCCTCGTGTTGTTCAACCTGCTTTAGAATGATATTGCTACATCAAACCTTATACTTCTCATAGAGCCCGATATATCGCTTTAACGGTAACCTCATCATTATAAACCTTGCTACAACAAAATATTACAGATGCCTACCTTCGACCTCTGCCCCATTAAGCAGGAGATCCTTTCGCTGTTGGTACCACTCCCTGTATCACCTGATGCACGGGGACAGTGGAGACATGGGTCACTATACTGTCAACAGTGCATATGCCGGTAATACTAAGACAATAGTGGGGTGGGAAATAGTACGAAAGCCTCCTCTAGACAAAGATGAGAAGCGTAGTACACAGTGTTGATTAGCTCGAAACAAATCAACCATAGACATAGGGCCACAAACTCTCTCATGGGTGAAATTGACGTTTGCACGTGCTACATCTACATCATGACTCTCAAGCCGACTTGGGCCCGGACCCATCACAGAACAGTAGGATGTTAGCGTCAGCACCGAAATCGTCGCAAGGCCTGCATAACTAGGTAGTATTGCATGTCGTACTCCCTAGGTAGGAACCAACCCGCGCGACGCGCTATCGGCTGCACAGCCCCCTCGGTTTTGTGAGACAAAGAAAATGAAGCTCCACCGCCGATTGGATGGCATCAAGAGCCTTCTCTGCCTTAACATCGAGCACGGGCCAAGGAGAGGTCGCCCTGCATAGACGGCATACGATACATCAGCGCTGGTCTTTGGGTGGGTGTATGCATCCCCTGCACACCATTACACCGAAGTGCGCAAGAGTACCAGGCCTTGGAGGCGTGATGGATCAAGTGGGAGTGGGAAGAGCACGTGTAGCGTTAGCTGAGGATTATGCCGTCCTGAATGGCACCGCCAATGAGAGTACGCCGTCCCACGCCACTCAGTCCGATATGTGTGTGTCCAATTCATGACCCGGGGCGGCACCATACGAGCTCGGCCACTTAAGGACTGACTGGAAGAGGCAGGGGAGTGGTGCAAGTATATTCAGCCTCGAAACCTGAGTTTTTCAGTTGCACTCTTCTCCATCTATATATATATACTCCACTTCGTCAACACCTTAAGTTATTTTGTATCCGTATGTCTCAAGTTTTGGATATCATCGCCTTCCCATTACCTCCTGTGTTTTGAAGCATTCTTTACATTTTGCTACTTTACTTCGAGTACCTCCTGTCATGTCAGTCACCAAGCCGCTGTCCACTGAAGCCATAGTAGCCATCACAATCGGCTTGGCGTCACTGATCATCGGGCTACTCTCTCTCTGGATCACTTGCTTGGCATTCACCCATTCGCGCATCTCACAAGCACGACCTCCTTGGCCCCAACCGCCATCAATGGAGGCGTCATACTCGCGTATGATCTACTTTCAAGACCGCAGGTTGCGTGTCACCGATGGCTTCGCGGTACGACCTTCAGATCTTCATCCCGTACCGTATTTGGGTTCATCAAAAGACGTAAGACTTCTCATTGTCTTGACCTTGCCATGTACTCATTAAAGAAAAAGTATCTCCTAACGACTTATAGGACCTTTTGTAATGGCCGGCACATTTACTTCTGGTAACGAAGTCAGTTGGTAGAGGAAATTGGATACATTCAAGGGGGGGCACTGCAGACTATAAACCACGACCTTTTTAGATCTATCAGAGATGCTTAGGGCCCTTTTGTTGGACCAACGTCCAATTGAACTGAGCAGCACAGCATTACAATCAATTGATTTTACCTGCGCAGAGCTCTTCGTCACAACGCCGGGCCCTTTTGCATATACGTATTGATCAGCGGTAACAGTGTTGCCGCTCAGAGATCTTAAAACCTCGAGAAGACCAAGCACAATCGAGGCCCCATCAGCGATGCTGTTGTACATTACAGCATGATAATTGTCAGTCCACTCTGTTTGTAGCTAAATGCTGGGGGATTACCATGGGTAGACTTGATTGGAGACTTGAAAGGGTGCTCCGTGATAGGAGGCCCTGGCCTAACACCCAAATTTTCGTGAGCTTTCCTGCAAATGTTCCCTTTGCGAATCGAGTACTGGAAGGGACAGCAACTTTGTTAAGTCCTTGTGCTTATTTAAATCGAGACCACGCATGATGCAAATCATATCTCAACACTGTAATCAGATTCCGAGCTCTCGGCTGACCCGCCTAGCTACCGTCTGAAGTTGCCTTTAACTCCACTTAAGTTAATTCTCAACGCTTGAATTAGTGCAATGAGTGTACCCGCGCCACACCTGAAGTAGCTAGATCCTCAGCCTAAATTAACAACATCCATGGTTCGTCCAATACCTCTATTGAACGACGAAGGAATGAACATCTACACAATTTGGGGGAGCATGGCCAGGCTCGGTTCTGGGTCGACGCATCTCCCTGAAGTCGGGTTGCGAACATGAAGATATTGGCCTGTAGCACGCTTGTAATACCCAAGACCGCGACTGTTGATAGACAGTGACCCCCGGGCGTGGGAGTGCGAGTAGGTTAGCACATCGCTTATGGGCTCGGTAAAAAACCGGATCACGTTGCAAGGGCTTCATTCTCTACCAGTTACATTTGTTCAAACCACATGTACTCCCCCATCGCGGTGAACAACTACGAAACACATGTGTTCTGTTCAATGTCGATGCCGTCGCGAAGCTTTCAGTAGCCTCATATCTGTATGTCCTTGCTCCTGGCCTCCATTGCCCACTCAGGCACCTTGCGTGCGTCTCCGACAACAACTCACGAGCATGATATGGTAGAGCATCCCACACCGGGCTGTTCGTTGTATGTACTAACCACGTGACTGCATTGCCTCTTCCGGAATCAGTCCAACAAGCCCACATTTGACGGATCTCATTAACGCAGGCGAGACTTGCAGTCGTCACTGGTAACAATCAGCGGGCTTCCTGTCTTTGTGTTGGAGACTACGGCATGAGCTGCTCGACCATGCGCCACCAGAGAAGCGCTTGCATCCAAGTCGAAACTCCTGAAAACATGTACTGAAATGGCTCATTAGAGCCGAGCGGTCAGTACTATCCCCAGCTGCCATGATCACGCCTCGAAACATAGCTTTGAAAATGCCCATAAGTTGTCCATCATGTAGTTCGCCACCATAATGAAGCTCAACACCATGGTCATGAGGGTTCTCAGCAGACTATTCATGCTTGTTGACAAAGGAATGTATCCGTCTAGCTTTGGAGAGGTAGAACAGTACTTATATGCTCACAACAGCCTCAGCTACATGATTTCCATATGCAACTAGGTAACATCAGCCTCTGACCAGAAACAAAGCCTGTCATTTTGCGCGACTGTCACGAGATCGCAATATGCCGCTATTATATCACGCTTTGCGACCGAACCACACGACAGACTTGAAGAAAGCTATTCCCATCATGCCAGGTACCACTATCAAGGACTGGGTAGTCTGCCAATGTCTCGCCCCTTACGACTACAACATCGACACCTACACAGTTCATGACCCGAATCATGAACGTTGCAACCAATGTTGGCGCAAAGAGTTTAAAACAAGCTCATGATAGAGATGTTTGCGGGTACACACATTCATTGCCTGTGCGGTCGTCGTTTTATCTGGATTAGTCCAGGAGAAATAGGATTTCCTAGCACTATAATCTCTATCGGTCATGGGTTGCTGCAAAGCAAGACTTAGCTCTCCACCGCATCGAATGCATACACAACTTGCCACTTTCAGTGAACCCACGCTCATTACACCATCGGTTTCGGGATCGCTCTGCTTCGGGTACGAGGCATTATTTCCTGTTAGTTAGGCATTGGCGAGTTAAAACAGTTAGGCATTCACTACCAGTTGAATACAAAAATGATTCGATGCCCAGTCAGAAAACATTGACTGAGCGGTGTAAATGAATGTAGTGGGGCCATATTTATTCATGTCGCTGCTATTTCAGAACAGAATCGAATACTTTCTTCCGACACCTTGGGCTTTGGTGACGTCTGATCAAGAATCCCTCGTGAGTTCTTGCTGTCCAACTGTCCGTGCCAGACATTTTGAAATAAATATGAATTGTTACCGGTGGCTCCCAAATGTAGTAGCTCCACATGTGAATGCCACGCAGACCCCCAGCCCGTCACGAAATAGTTACAGCCTTCATCGATGTAGATGATAAGACTCATTTGAATTCGTCTTGATATAATCAGTTAATATCCTCACAAAATGGTTCATTCAGAATTGGCTTATGTACGACTGAGCTGTCAAGAGTATATTTCCATTTTTAGAAGCTCTTAAGTAGTATTCTAAGCTTCGAAAGGCCGTCGAATCAAGATCAATTTGTAACCGTGTGTGTCCCGAGAGCCCCGCGATTGTCAAAGCTGAACGCTTATGCGTAAACTTTTTGATATAGTCCCAGGTTGAAAGTGCAGAAAATCGGTATAGGAACAGTATCTAAGCAATTATCCCACATTGCTGGATGCATATACTGCCATGGTCAAGACAGTCTACAGTTCATCAAAACGACTTGGTACACGCGTTGCACTTTTAGAAACCATTTACCACCTCTCCATCAAGAGAACATGATCTGTTCTTAAGGTACAGTGATGGGGGTGAAGATATACTGGTGAACATATAGCCATGTGACTGCGCTTATCGTTGATATTGGAGCAAAAACGACGAAGACCACCTCTGCCTTGTGGTATGGATCTTCCAGGCTGAGCACGATTTCCCCGGCCCTAGCTAACCGTCCTTCAACTGACGTATAGTTTGAATAAAACTCTGCATTCCGTCTTCGCCGCTTCGAACAAGTGTTGTCA